>NW_026061712.1:612536-1225072 GCF_023897955.1 Schistocerca gregaria
ATTGTACTACTTCTTACTGGCTATTACTTCAACTTAGAATCTTCTTCTGTGTTCTACTATGGTGCTTTTAGTGTTCCGCATACCGCAGCACGCGACATAGCTTTGCAGACGATAAATGTAACCATCTCAGAGAGAAAAGCGGCCAATATAACGATCTGGCTTTAAGTCGATTCGATAACAAATGACGAAAACAGACGGATTTCTCAGGTTTTCACTACATATGAACACTTTTCACATTCTCCCGTGCAACGCGGCTGCTAGTCCTCCTTTCATGCAAAATCTTAAGGTCCTAGGTCATGTCCAAGCCACCAAAGCCGGCTAAAAAGTGAATAATCGACAACTAAAACTTGAATTGTACTACTTCTTACTGGCTATTACTTCAACTTAGAAGCTTCTTCTGTGTTCTACTATGGTGCTTTTAGTGTTCCCGCATACCGCAGCACGCGACATAGCTTTGCAGACGATAAATGTAACCGTCTCAGAGAGAAAACCGGCCAATATAACGATCTGGCTTTAAGTCGATTCGATAACAAATGACGACAATGGACAGATTTCTCAGGTTTTTACTACATATGAACACTTTTCACATTCTCCCATGCAACGCGGCTGCTAGTCTTCCTTTCATGCAAAATCGTAAGGTCCTTGGTCATGTCCAAGCCACCAAAGCCGGCTAAAAGGTGAATAATCGATAACTAAAACTTGAATTGTACTACTTCTTACTGGCTATTACTTCAACTGAGAAGCTTCTTCTGTGTTCTACTATGGTGCTTTTAGTGTTCCCGCATACCGCAGCACGCGACATAGCTTTGCAGACGATAAATGTAACCGTCTCAGAGAGAAAAGCGGCCAATGTGGCGATCTGGCTTTTGGTCGATTCGATAACAAATGACGATAACGGACGGCTTTCTCAGGTTTTTACTCCATATGAACACTTTTCACATTCTCCCGCGCAACGCGGCTGCTAGTCCTCCTTTCATGCAAAATCTTAAGGTCCTAGGTTTTATTCAAGCCACCAAAGCCGGCTAAAAAGTGAATAATCGATAATTAAAACTTGAATTGTACTACTTCTTACTGGCTATTACTTCAACTTAGAAGCTTCTTCTGTGTTCTACTATGGTGCTTTTAGTGTTCCGCATACCGCAGCACGCGACATAGCTTTGCAGACGATAAATGTAAACGTCTCAGAGAGAAAAGCGGCCAATATAACGATCTGGCTTTAAGTCGAATCGATAACAAATGACGAAAATGGACAGATTTCTCAGGTTTCTACTACATATGAACACTTTTCACATTCTCCCATGCAACGCGGCTGCTAGTCCTCCTTTCATGCAAAATCGTAAGGTCCTTGGTCATGTCCAAGCCACCAAAGCCGGCTAAAAGGTGAATAATCGGTAACTAAAACTTGAATTGTACTACTTCTTACTGGCTATTACTTCAACTTAGAAGTTTCTTTTGTGTTCTAATATGGTGCTTTTAGTGTCTCCGCATACCGCAGCACGCGACATAGCTTTGCAGACGATAAATGTAACCGTCTCAGAGAGAAAAGCGGCCAATGTGACGATCTGGCTTTAAGTCGATTCGATAACAAATGACGATAACGGACGGATTTCTCAGGTTTTTACTCCATATGAACACTTTTCACATTCTCCCGCGCAACGCGGCTGCTAGTCCTCCTTTTCATGCAAAATCTTAAGGTCCTAGGTCTTATCCAAGCCACCAAAGCCGGCTAAAAAGTGAATTATCGATAATTAAAACTTGAATTGTACTACTTCTTACTGGCTATTACTTCAACTTAGAAGCTTCTTCTGTGTTCTACTATGGTGCTTTTAGTGTTGCCGCATACCGCAGCACGCGACATAGCTTTGCAGACGATAAATGTAACCGTTTCAGAGAGAAGAGCGGCCAATGTGACGATCTGGCTTTAAATCGATTCGATAACAAATGACGAAAACGGCCGGATTTCTCAGGTTTTTACTACATATGAACACTTTTCACATTCTCCCGTGCAACGCGGCTGCTAGTCCTCCTATAATGCAAAATCTTAAGGTTCCACCTCATGTCCAAGCCACCAAAGCCGGCTAAAAAGTGAATAATCGACAACTAAACCTTGAATTGTACTACTTCTTACTGGCTATTACTTCAACTTAGAAGCTTCTTCTGTGTTCTAGTATGGTGCTTTTAGTGTCTCCACATACCGCAGCACGCGACATAGCTTTGCAGACGATAAATGTAACCGTCTCAGAGAGAAAAGCGGCCAATGTGACGATCTGGCTTTAAGTCAATTCAATAACAAATGACGAAAATGGACAGATTTATCAGGTTTTTACTACATATGAACACTTTTCACATTCTCCCGTGCATCGCGGCTGCTGGTCCTCCTTTCATGCAAAATCTTAAGGTCCTAGGTCTTATCCAAGCCACCAAGGCCGGCTAAAAAGTGAATAATCGATAATTAAAACTTGAATTGTACTACTTCTTACTGGCTATTACTTCAACTTAGAAGCTTCTTCTGTGATCTACTATGGTGCTTTTAGTGTTCCGCATACCGCAGCACGCGACATAGGTTTGCAGACGATAAATGTAACCGTCTCAGAGAGAAAAGCGGCCAATATAACGATCTGGCTTTAAGTCGATTCGAGAACAAATGACGAAAACGGTCGGATTTCTCAGGTTTTCACTACATATGAACACTTTTCACATTCTCCCGTGCAACGCGGCTGCTAGTCCTCCTTTCATGCAAAATCTTAAGGTCCTAGGTCATGTCCAAGCCACCAAAGCCGGCTAAAAAGTGAATAATCGACAACTAAAACTTGAATTTTACTACTTCTTACTGGCTATTACTTCAACTTAGAAGCTTCTTCTGTGTTCTACTATGGTGCTTTTAGTGTCTCCACATACCGCAGCACGCGACATAGCTCTGCAGACGATAAATGTAACCGTCTCAGAGAGAAAAGCGGCCAATGTGACGATCTGGCTTTAAATCGATTCGATAACAAATGACGAAAATTGACAGATTTCTCAGGTTTTTACTACATATGAACACTTTTCACATTCTCCCGTGCAACGCGGCTGCTAGTCCTCCTTTCATGCAAAATCGTAAGGTCCTAGGTCATGTCCAAGCCACCAAAGCCGGCTAAAAAGTGAATAATCGACAACTAAAACTTGAATTGTACTACGTCTTACTGGCTATTACTTAAACTTATAAGCTCCTTCTGTGTTCTACTATGGTGCTTTTAGTGTCCCCACATACGGCAGTACGCGACATAGCTTTGCAGACGATAAATGTCACCGTCTCAGAGAGAAAAGCGGCCAATGTGACGATCTGGCTTTAAGTCGATTCGATAACAAATGACGAAAATGGACAGATTTCTCAGGTTTTTACTACATATGAACACTTTTCACATTCTCCCATGCAACGCGGCTGCTAGTCCTCCTTTCATGCAAAATCTTAAGGTCCTAGGTCATGTCCAAGCCACCAAAGCCGTCTAAAAGGTGAATAATCGATAACTAAAACTTGAATTGTACTACTTCTTACTGGCTATAACTTCAACTTAGAAGTTTCTTCTGTGTTCTAATATGGTGCTTTTAGTGTCTCCGCATACCGCAGCACGCGCCATAGCTTTGCAGACGATAAATGTAATCGTCTCAGAGAGAAAAGCGGCCAATGTGGCGATCTGGCTTTAAGTCGATTCGATAATAAATGACGATAACGGACGGATTTCTCAGGTTTTTACTACATATGAACTCTTTTCACATTCTCCCGTGCAACGCGGCTGCTAGTCTTCCTTTCATGCAAACTCTTAAGGTCCTAAGTCATGTCGAATCCACCAAAGCCGGCTAAAAAGTGGTTAATCGACAACTAAAACTTAAAAAGTACTACTTCTTACTGGCTATTACTTCAATTTAGAAGCTTCTTCTGTGTTCTAATACGGTGCTTTTAGTGTCTCCTCAGACCGCAGCACGCGACATAGCTTTGCTGACGATAAATGTAACCGTCTCAGAGAGAAAAGCGGCCAATGTGACGATCTGGCTTTAAGTCGTTTCGATAACAAATGACGAAAACGGACGGATTCCTCAGGTTTTTACTACATATGAACTCTTTTCACATTCTCCCGTGCTACGCGGCTGCCAGTCCTCCTTTCATGCAAAATCTTAAGGTCCTAGGTCTTATCCAAGCCACCAAAGCCGGCTAAAAAAGTGAATAATCGATAATATAAACTTGAATTGTACTACTTCTTACTGGCTATTACTTCAACTTAGAAGCTTCTTCTGTGTTCTACTATGGTGATTTTAGTGTGCCCGCATACCGCAGCACGCGACATAGCTTTGCAGACGATAAATGTAACCGTTTCAGAGAGAAGAGCGGCCAAAGTGACGATCTGGCTTTAAATCGATTCGATAACAAATGACGAAAACGGACGGATTTCTCAGGTTGTTACTACATATGAACACTTTTCACATTCTCCCGTGCAACGCGGCTGCTAGTCCTCTTTTCATGCAAAATCTTAAGGTCCTAAGTCATGTCCAAGCGACCAAAGCCTGCATAAAAGTGATTAGTCGACAACTAAAACATAAATAGTACTACTTCTTACTGGCTATTACTTCAATTTAGAAGCTTCTTCTGTGTTCTAATATGGTGCTTTTAGTGTCTCCGCATACCGCAGCACGCGACATAGCTTTGCAGGCGATAAATGTAACCGTCTCAGAGAGAAAAGCGGCCAATGTGACGATCTGGCTTTAAGTCGATTCGATAACAAATGACGATAACGGACGGATTTCTCAGGTTTTTACTTCATATGAACACTTTTCACATTCTCCCGTGCAACGCGGCTGCTAGTCTTCCTTTCATGCAAAATCTTAATGTCCTAGGTCTTATCCAAGCCACCAAAGCCGGCTAAAAAGAGAATAATCGATAATTAAAACTTGAATTGTACTACTTCTTACTGGCTATTACTTCAATTTAGAAACTTCTTCTGTGTTCTACTATGGTGCTTTTAGTGTTCCCGCTTACCGCAGCACGCGACATAGCTTTGCAGACGATAAATGTAACCGTCTCAGAGAGAAAAAAGGCCAATGTGACGATCTGGCTTTAAGTCGATTCGATAACAAATGACGATAACGGACGGATTTCTCAGGTTTTTACACCATATGAACACTTTTCACATTCTCCCGTGCAACGCGGCTGCTAGTCCTCCTTTCATGCAAAATCTTAAGGTCCTAGGTCTTATCCAAGCCACCAAAGCCGGCTAAAAAGTGAATAATCGATAATATAAACTTGAATTGTACTACTTCTTACTGGCTATTACTTCAACTTAGAAGCTTCTTCTGTATTCTACTATTGTGCTTCTAGTGTTTCCGCATACCGCAGCACGCGACATAGCTTTGCAGACAATAAATGTAACCGTCTCAGAGAGAAAAGCGGCCAATGTGACGATCTGGCTTTAAGTCGATTCAATAACAAATGACGATAACGGACGGATTTCTCAGGTTTTTACTCCATATGAACACTTTTCACATACTCCCGTGCAACGCGGCTGCTAGTCCACCTTTCATGCAAAATCTTAAGGTCCTAGGTCTTATCCAAGCCACCAAAGCCGGCTAAAAAGTGAATAATCTATAATTAAAACTTGAATTGAACTACTTCTTACTGGCTATTGCTTCTACTTAGAAGCTTCTTCTGTGTTCTACTATGGTGCTTTTAGTGTCTCCCTATACGGCAGCACGCGACATAGCTTTGCAGACGATAAATGTAACCGTCTCAGAGAGAAAAGCGGCCAATGTGACGATCTGGCTTTAAGTGGATTCGATAACAAATACGAAACCGGACGGATTTCCCAGGTTTTTACTACATATTAACACTTTTCACATTCTCCCGTGCAACGCGGCTGCTAGTCCTCCTTTCATGCAAAATCTTAAGGTCCTAGGTCATGTCCAAGCCACCAAAGCCGGCTAAAAAGTGAATAATCGACAACTAAAACTTGAATTGTACTACTTCTTACTGGCTATTACTTCAACTTAGAAGTTTCTTCTGTGTTCTAATATGGTGCTTTTTGTGTCTCCGCATACCGCAGCACGTGACATAGCATTGCAGACGATAAATGTAACCGTCTCAGAGAGAAAAGCGGCCAATGTGACGATCTCGCTTTAAGTCGATTCGATAACAAATGACGATAACGGACGGATTTCTCAGGTTTTTACACCATATGAACACTTTTCACATTCTCCCGTGCAACGCGGCTGCCAGTCCTCCTTTCATGCAAAATCTTAAGGTCCTAGGTCTTATCCAAGCCACCAAAGCCGGCTAAAAAAGTGAATAATCGATAATATAAACTTGAATTGTACTACTTCTTACTGGCTATTACTTCAACTTAGAAGCTTCTTCTGTGTTCTACTATGGTGCTTTTAGTGCGCCCGCATACCGCAGCACGCGACATAGCTTTGGAGACGATAAATGTAACCGTTTCAGAGAGAAGAGCGGCCAATGTGACGATCTGGCTTTAAATCGATTCGATAACAAATGACGAAAACGGACGGATTTCTCAGGTTTTTACTACATATGAACACTTTTCACATTCTCCCGTGCAACGCGGCTGCTAGTCTTCCTTTCATGCAAAATCTTAAGATCCTAAGTCATGTCCAAGCGACCAAAGCCGGCATAAAAGTGATTAGTCGACAACTAAAACATAAATAGTACTACTTCTTACTGGCTATTACTTCATCTTAGAAGCTTCTTCTGTATTCTACTATTGTGCTTCTAGTGTTTCCGCATACCGCAGCACGCGACATAGCTTTGCAGACAATAAATGTAACCGTCTCAGAGAGAAAAGCGGCCAATGTGACGATCTGGCTTTAAGTCGATTCAATAACAAATGACGATAACGGACGGATTTCTCAGGTTTTTACTCCATATGAACACTTTTCACATACTCCCGTGCAACGCGGCTGCTAGTCCACCTTTCATGCAAAATCTTAAGGTCCTAGCTCTTATCCAAGCCACCAAAGCCGGCCAAAAAGTGAATAATCTATAATTAAAACTTGAATTGAACTACTTCTTACTGGCTATTGCTTCAACTTAGAAGCTTCTTCTGTGTTCTACTATGGTGCTTTTAGTGTCTCCGTATACGGCAGCACGCGACATAGCTTTGCAGACGATAAATGTAACGGTCTCAGAGAGAAAAGCGGCCAATGTGACGATCTGGCTTTAAGTGGATTCGATGACAAATACGAAACCGGACGGATTTCCCAGGTTTTTACTACATATTAACACTTTTCACATTCTCCCGTGCAACGCGGCTGCTAGTCCGCCTTTCATGCAAAATCTTAAGGTCCTAGGTCATGTCCAAGCCACCAAAGCCGGCTAAAAAGTGAATAATCGACAACTAAAACTTGAATTGTACTACTTCTTACTGGCTATTACTTCAACTTAGAAGTTTCTTCTGTGTTCTAATATGGTGCTTTTTGTGTCTCCGCATACCGCAGCACGCGACATAGCATTGCAGACGATAAATGTAACCGTCTCAGAGAGAAAAGCGGCCAATGTGACGATCTCGCTTTAAGTCGATTCGATAACAAATGACGATAACGGACGGATTTCTGAGGTTTTTACTACATATGAACTCTTTTCACATTCTCCCGTGCAACGCGGCTGCCAGTCCTCCTTTCATGCAAAATCTTAAGGTCCTAGGTCTTATCCAAGCCACCAAAGCCGGCTAAAAAAGTGAATAATCGATAATATAAACTTGAATTGTACTACTTCTTACTGGCTATTACTTCAACTTAGAAGCTTCTTCTGTGTTCTACTATGGTGATTTTAGTGTGCCCGCATACCGCAGCACGCGACATAGCTTTGCAGACGATAAATGTAACCGTTTCAGAGAGAAGAGCGGCCAAAGTGACGATCTGGCTTTAAATCGATTCGATAACAAATGACGAAAACGGACGGATTTCTCAGGTTTTTACTACATATGAACACTTTTCACATTCTCCCGTGCAACGCGGCTGCTAGTCCTCTTTTCATGCAAAATCTTAAGGTCCTAAGTCATGTCCAAGCGACCAAAGCCTGCATAAAAGTGATTAGTCGACAACTAAAACATAAATAGTACTACTTCTTACTGGCTATTACTTCAATTTAGAAGCTTCTTCTGTGTTCTAATATGGTGCTCTTAGTGTCTCCGCATACCGCAGCACGCGACATAGCTTTGCAGGCGATAAATGTAACCGTCTCAGAGAGAAAAGCGGCCAATGTGACGATCTGGCTTTAAGTCGATTCGATAACAAATGACGATAACGGACGGATTTCTCAGGTTTTTACTTCATATGAACACTTTTCACATTCTACCGTGCAACGCGGCTGCTAGTCTTCCTTTCATGCAAAATCTTAATGTCCTAGGTCTTATCCAAGCCACCAAAGCCGGCTAAAAAGAGAATAATCGATAATTAAAACTTGAATTGTACTACTTCTTACTGGCTATTACTTCAACTTAGAAACTTCTTCTGTGTTCTACTATGGTGCTTTTAGTGTTCCCGCTTACCGCAGCACGCGACATAGCTTTGCAGACGATAAATGTAACCGTCTCAGAGAGAAAAGCGGCCAATGTGACGATCTGGCTTTAAGTCGATTCGATAACAAATGACGATAACGGACGGATTTCTCAGGTTTTTACACCATATGAACACTTTTCACATTCTCCCGTGCAACGCGGCTGCTAGTCCTCCTTTCATGCAAAATCTTAAGGTCCTAGGTCTTATCCAAGCCACCAAAGCCGGCTAAAAAGTGAATAATCGATAATATAAACTTGAATTGTACTACTTCTTACTGGCTATTACTTCAACTTAGAAGCTTCTTCTGTGTTCTACTATGGTGCTTTTATTGTGCCCGCATACCGCAGCACGCGACATAGCTTTGGAGACGATAAATGTAACCGTTTCAGAGAGAAGAGCGGCCAATGTGACGATCTGGCTTTAAATCGATTCGATAACAAATGACGAAAACGGACGGATTTCTCAGGTTTTTACTACATATGAACACTTTTCACATTCTCCCGTGCAACGCGGCTGCTAGTCTTCCTTTCATGCAAAATCTTAAGGTCCTAAGTCATGTCCAAGCGACCAAAGCCGGCATAAAAGTGATTAGTCGACAACTAAAACATAAATAGTACTACTTCTTACTGGCTATTACTTCAACTTAAAAGCTTCTTCTGTGTTCCACTATGGTGCTTTTAGTGTTCCCGCATACCGCAGCACGCGACATAGCTTTGCAGACGATAAATGTAACCGTTTCAGAGAGAAGAGCGGCCAATGTGACGATCTGGCTTTAAATCGATTCGATAACAAGTGACGAAAACGGAAGGATTTCTCAGGTTTTTACTACATATGAACTCTTTTCACATTCTCCCGTGCAACGCGGCTGCTAGTCTTCCTTTCATGCAAACACTTAAGGTCCTAAGTCATGTCGAAGCCACCAAAGCCGGCTAAAAAGTGGTTAATCGACAACTAAAACTTAAATAGTACTACTTCTTACTGGCTATTACTTCAATTTAGAAGCTTCTTCTGTGTTCTAATATGGTGCTTTTAGTGTCTCCGCATACCGCAGCACGCGACATAGCTTTGCTGACGATAAATGTAACCGTCTCAGAGAGAAAAGCGGCCAATGTGACGATCTGGCTTTAAGTCGTTTCGATAACAAATGACGAAAACGGACGGATTTCTCAGGTTTTTACTACATATGAACACTTTTCACATTCTCCCATGCAACGCGGCTGCTAGTCCTCCTTTCATGCAGAATCTTAAGGTCCTAGGTCATGTTCAAACCATCAAAGGCGGCTAAAAAGTTAATAATCGATAACTAAAACTTGAATTGTACTACTTCTTACTGGCTATTACTTCAACTTAGAAGCTTCTTCTGTATTCTACTATTGTGCTTCTAGTGTTTCCGCATACCGCAGCACGCGACATAGCTTTGCAGACAATAAATGTAACCGTCTCAGAGAGAAAAGCGGCCAATGTGACGATCTGGCTTTAAGTCGATTCAATAACAAATGACGATAACGGACGGATTTCTCAGGTTTTTACTCCATATGAACACTTTTCACATACTCCCGTGCAACGCGGCTGCTAGTCCACCTTTCATGCAAAATCTTAAGGTCCTAGGTCTTATCCAAGCCACCAAAGCCGGCTAAAAAGTGAATAATCTATAATTAAAACTTGAATTGAACTACTTCTTACTGGCTATTGCTTCTACTTAGAAGCTTCTTCTGTGTTCTACTATGGTGCTTTTAGTGTCTCCCTATACGGCAGCACGCGACATAGCTTTGCAGACGATAAATGTAACCGTCTCAGAGAGAAAAGCGGCCAATGTGACGATCTGGCTTTAAGTGGATTCGATAACAAATACGAAACCGGACGGATTTCCCAGGTTTTTACTACATATGAACACTTTTCACATTCTCCCGTGCAACGCGGCTGCTAGTCCTCCTTTCATGCAAAATCTTTAGGTCCTAGGTCATGTCCAAGCCACCAAAGCCGGCTAAAAAGTGAATAATCGACAACTAAAACTTGAATTGTACTACTTCTTACTGGCTATTACTTCAACTTAGAAGTTTCTTCTGTGTTCTAATATGGTGCTTTTTGTGTCTCCGCATACCGCAGCACGCGACATAGCATTGCAGACGATAAATGTAACCGTCTCAGAGAGAAAAGCGGCCAATGTGACGATCTCGCTTTAAGTCGATTCGATAACAAATGACGATAACGGACGGATTTCTCAGGTTTTTACACCATATGAACACTTTTCACATTCTCCCGTGCAACGCGGCTGCCAGTCCTCCTTTCATGCAAAATCTTAAGGTCCTAGGTCTTATCCAAGCCACCAAAGCCGGCTAAAAAAGTGAATAATCGATAATATAAACTTGAATTGTACTACTTCTTACTGGCTATTACTTCAACTTAGAAGCTTCTTCTGTGTTCTACTATGGTGCTTTTAGTGTGCCCGCATACCGCAGCACGCGACATAGCTTTGGAGACGATAAATGTAACCGTTTCAGAGATAAGAGCGGCCAATGTGACGATCTGGCTTTAAATCGATTCGATAACAAATGACGAAAACGGACGGATTTCTCAGGTTTTTACTACATATGAACACTTTTCACATTCTCCCGTGCAACGCGGCTGCTAGTCTTCCTTTCATGCAAAATCTTAAGATCCTAAGTCATGTCCAAGCGACCAAAGCCGGCATAAAAGTGATTAGTCGACAACTAAAACATAAATAGTACTACTTCTTACTGGCTATTACTTCAACTTAAAAGCTTCTTCTGTGTTCCACTATGGTGCTTTTAGTGTTCCCGCATACCGCAGCACGCGACATAGCTTTGCAGACGATAAATGTAACCGTTTCAGAGAGAAGAGCGGCCAATGTGACGATCTGGCTTTAAATCGATTCGATAACAAGTGACGAAAACGGAAGGATTTCTCAGGTTTTTACTACATATGAACTCTTTTCACATGCTCCCGTGCAACGCGGCTGCTAGTCTTCCTTTCATGCAAACTCTTAAGGTCCTAAGTCATGTCGAAGCCACCAAAGCCGGCTAAAAAGTGGTTAATCGACAACTAAAACTTAAATAGTACTACTTCTTACTGGCTATTACTTCAATTTAGAAGCTTCTTCTGTGTTCTAATATGGTGCTTTTAGTGTCTCCGCATACCGCAGCACGCGTCTTAGCTTTGCTGACGATAAATGTAACCGTCTCAGAGAGAAAAGCGGCCAATGTGACGATCTGGCTTTAAGTCGTTTCGATAACAAATGACGAAAACGGACGGATTTCTCAGGTTTTTACTACATATGAACACTTTTCACATTCTCCCATGCAACGCGGCTGCTAGTCCTCCATTCATGCAGAATCTTAAGGTCCTAGGTCATGTTCAAACCACCAAAGACGGCTAAAAAGTTAATAAACGATAACTAAAACTTGAATTGTACTACTTCTTACTGGCTATTACTTCAACTTAGAAGCTTCTTCTGTATTCTACTATTGTGCTTTTAGTGTTTCCGCATACCGCAGCACGCGACATAGCTTTGCAGACAATAAATGTAACCGTCTCAGAGAGAAAAGCGGCCAATGTGACGATCTGGCTTTAAGTCGATTCAATAACAAATGACGATAACGGACGAATTTCTCAGGTTTTTACTACATATGAACACTTTTCACATTCTCCCGTGCAACGCGGCTGCTAGTCCTCCTTTCATGCAAAATCTTAAGGTCCAAGGTCTTATCCAAGCCACCAAAGCCGGCTAAAAGGTGAATAATCTATAATTAAAACTTGAATTGAACTACTTCTTACTGGCTATTGCTTCAACTTAGAAGCTTCTTCTGTGTTCTACTATGGTGTTTTAAGTGTCTCCGTATACGGCAGCACGCGACATAGCTTTTTAGACGATAAATGTAACCGTCTCAGAGAGAAAAGCGGCCAATGTGACGATCTGGCTTTAAGTGGATTCGATAACAAATACGAAACCGGACGGATTTCCCAGGTTTTTACTACATATGAACACTTTTCACATTCTCCCGTGCAACGCGGCTGCTAGTCCTCCTTTCATGCAAAATCTTAAGGTCCTAGGTCATGTCCAAGCCACCAAAGCCGGCTAAAAAGTGAATAATCGACAACTAAAACTTGAATTGTACTACTTCTTACTGGCTATTACTTCAACTTAGAAGTTTCTTCTGTGTTCTAATATGGTGCTTTTTGTGTCTCCGCATACCGCAGCACGCGACATAGCATTGCAGACGATAAATGTAACCGTCTCAGAGAGAAAAGCGGCCAATGTGACGATCTCGCTTTAAGTCGATTCGATAACAAATGACGATAACGGACGGTTTTCTCAGGTTTTTACACCATATGAACACTTTTCACATTCTCCCGTGCAACGCGGCTGCTAGTCCTCCTTTCATGCAAAATCTTAAGGTCCTAGGTCTTATCCAAGCCACCAAAGCCGGCTAAAAAAGTGAATAATCGATAATATAAACTTGAATTGTACTACTTCTTACTGGCTATTACTTCAACTTAGAAGCTTCTTCTGTGTTCTACTATGGTGATTTTAGTGTGCCCGCATACCGCAGCACGCGACATAGCTTTGCAGACGATAAATGTAACCGTTTCAGAGAGAAGAGCGGCCAATGTGACGATCTGGCTTTAAATCGATTCGATAACAAATGACGAAAACGGACGGATTTCTCAGGTTTTTACTACATATGAACACTTTTCACATTCTCCCGTGCAACGCGGCTGCTAGTCCTCCTTTCATGCAAAATCTTAAGGTCCTAAGTCATGTCCAAGCGACCAAAGCCGGCATAAAAGTGATTAGTCGACAACTAAAACATAAATAGTAGTACTTCTTACTGGCTATTACTTCAATTTAGAAGCTTCTTCTGTGTTCTATTATGGTGCTTTTAGTGTCTCCGCATACCGCAGCACGCGACATATTTTTGCAGACGATAAATGTAACCGTTTCAGAGAGAAGAGCGGCCAATGTGACGATCTGGCTTTAAATCAATTCGATAACAAGTGACGAAAACGGAAGGATTTCTCAGGTTTTTACTACATATGAACTCTTTTCACATTCTCCCGTGCAACGCGGCTGCTAGTCTTCCTTTCATGCAAACTCTTAAGGTCCTAAGTCATGTCGAAGCCACCAAAGCCGGCTAAAAAGTGGTTAATCGACAACTAAAACTTAAATAGTACTACTTCTTACTGGCTATTACTTCAATTTAGAAGCTTCTTCTGTGTTCTAATATGGTGCTTTTAGTGTCTCCGCATACCGCAGCACGCGACATAGCTTTGCTGACGATAAATGTAACCGTCTCAGAGAGAAAAGCGGCCAATGTGACGATCTGGCTTTAAGTCGTTTCGATAACAAATGACGAAAACGGACGGATTTCTCAGGTTTTTACTACATACGAACACTTTTCACATTCTCCCATGCAACGCGGCTGCTAGTCCTCCATTCATGCAGAATCTTAAGGTCCTAGGTCATGTTCAAACCACCAAAGACGGCTAAAAAGTTAATAATCGATAACTAAAACTTGAATTGTACTACTTCTTACTGGCTATTACTTCAACTTAGAAGCTTCTTCTGTATTCTACTATTGTGCTTTTAGTGTTTCCGCATACCGCAGCACGCGACATAGCTTTGCAGACAATAAATGTAACCGTCTCAGAGAGAAAAGCGGCCAATGTGACGATCTGGCTTTAAGTAGATTCAATAACAAATGACGATAACGGACGGATTTCTCAGGTTTTTACTACATATGAACACTTTTCACATTCTCCCGTGCAACGCGGCTGCTAGTCCTCCTTTCATGCAAAATCTTAAGGTCCAAGGTCTTATCCAAGCCACCAAAGCCGGCTAAAAGGTGAATAATCTATAATTAAAACTTGAATTGAACTACTTCTTACTGGCTATTGCTTCAACTTAGAAGCTTCTTCTGTGTTCTACTATGGTGCCTTAAGTGTCTCCGTATACGGCAGCACGCGACATAGCTTTTTAGACGATAAATGTAACCGTCTCAGAGAGAAAAGCGGCCAATGTGACGATCTGGCTTTAAGTGGATTCGATAACAAATACGAAACCGGACGGATTTCCCAGGTTTTTACTACATATGAACACTTTTCACATTCTCCCGTGCAACGCGGCTGCTAGTCCTCCTTTCATGCAAAATCTTAAGGTCCTAGGTCATGTCCAAGCCACCAAAGCCGGTTAAAAAGTGAATAATCGACAACTAAAACTTGAATTGTACTACTTCTTACTGGCTATTACTTCAACTTAGAAGTTTCTTCTGTGTTCTAATATGGTGCTTTTTGTGTCTCCGCATACCGCAGCACGCGACATAGCATTGCAGACGATAAATGTAACCGTCTCAGAGAGAAAAGCGGCCAATGTGACGATCTCGCTTTAAGTCGATTCGATAACAAATGACGATAACGGACGGATTTCTCAGGTTTTTACACCATATGAACACATTTCACATTCTCCCGTGCAACGCGGCTGCTAGTCCTCCTTTCATGCAAAATCTTAAGGTCCTAGGTCTTATCCAAGCCACCAAAGCCGGCTAAAAAAGTGAATAATCGATAATACACTCCTGGAAATTGAAATAAGAACACCGTGAATTCATTGTCCCAGGAAGGGGAAACTTTATCGACACATTCCTGGGGTCAGATACATCACATGATCACACTGACAGAACCACAGGCATATAGACACAGGCAACAGAGCATGCACAATGTTGGCACTAGTACAGTGTATATCCACCTTTCGCAGAAATGCAGGCTGCTATTCTCCCATGGAGACGATCGTAGAGATGCTCGATGTAGTCCTGTGGAACGGCTTGCCATGCCATTTCCACCTGGCGCCTCAGTTGGACCAGCGGTCGTGCTGGACGTGCAGACCGCGTGAGACGACGCTTCATCCAGTCCCAAACACGCTCAATGGGGGACAGATCCGGAGATCTTGATGGCCAGGGTAGTTGACTTACACCTTCTAGAACACGTTGGGTGGCACGCGATACATGCGGACGTGCATTGTCCTGTTGGAACAGCAAGTTCCCTTGCCGGTCTAGTAATGGTAGAACGATGGGTTCGATGACGGTTTGGATGTACCATGGTTCGATGACGGTTTGGATGTACCATGCACTATTCAGTGTCCCCTCGACGATCACCAGAGGTGTACGGCCAGTGTAGGAGATCGCTCCCCACACCATGATGCCGGGTGTTGGTCCTGTGTGCCTCGGTCGTATGCAGTCCTGATTTTGGCGCTAACCTGCACGACGCCAAACACGCATACGACCATCATTGGCACCAAGGCAGAAGTGACTCTCATCACTGAAGACGACACGTCTCCATTCGTCCCTCCATTCACACCTGTCGCGACACTACTGGAGGCGGGCTGCACGATGTTGGGGCGTGAGCGGAAGACGGCCTAACGGGGTTGCGGTACCGTAGCCCAGCATCATGGAGACGGTTGCGAATGGTCCTCGCCGATACCCCAGGAGCAACAGTGTCCCTAATATGCTGGGAAGTGGCGGTGCGGTCCCCTACGGCACTGCGTAGGATCCTACGGTCTTGGCGTGTATCCGTGCGTCGCTGCGGTCCGGTCCCAGGTCGACGGGCACGTGCACCTTCCGCCGACCACTGGCGACAACATCGATGTACTGTGGAGACCTCACGCCCCACGTGTTGAGCAATTCGGCGGTACGTCCACCCGGCCTCCCGCATGCCCACTATACGCCCTCGCTGAAAGTCCGTCAACTGCACATACGGTTCACGTCCACGCTGTCGCGGCATGCTACCAGTGTTAAAGACTGCGATGGAGCTCCGTATGCCACGGCAAACTGGCTGACACTGACGGCGGAGGTGCACAAATGCTGCGCAGCTAGCGCCATTCGACGGCCAACACCGCGGTTCCTGGTGTGTCCGCTGTGCCGTGCGTGTGATCATTGCTTGTACAGCCCTCTCGCAGTGTCCGGAGCAAGTATGGTGGGTCTGACACACCGGTGTCAATGTGTTCTTTTTTCCATTTCCAGGAGTGTATAAACTTGAATTGTACTACTTCTTACTGGCTATTACTTCAACTTAGAAGCTTCTTCTGTGTTCTACTATGGTGATTTTAGTGTGCCCGCATACCGCAGCACGCGACATAGCTTTGCAGACGATAAATGTAACCGTTTCAGAGAGAAGAGCGGCCAATGTGACGATCTGGCTTTAAATCGATTCGATAACAAATGACGAAAACGGACGGATTTCTCAGGTTTTTACTACATATGAACACTTTTCACATTCTCCCGTGCAACGCGGCTGCTAGTCCTCCTTTCATGCAAAATCTTAAGGTCCTAAGTCATGTCCAAGCGACCAAAGCCGGCATAAAAGTGATTAGTCGACAACTAAAACATAAATAGTACTACTTCTTACTGGCTATTACTTCAATTTAGAAGCTTCTTCTGTGTTCTAATATGGTGCTTTTAGTGTCTCCGCATACCGCAGCACGCGACATAGCTTTGCAGGCGATAAATGTAACCGTCTCAGAGAGAAAAGCGGCCAATGTGACGATCTGGCTTTAAGTCGATTCGATAACAAATGACGATAACGGAAGGATTTCTCAGGTTTTTACTTCATATGAACACTTTTCACATTCTCCCGTGCAACGCGGCTGCTAGTCTTCCTTTCATGCAAAATCTTAAGGTCCTAGGTCATATCCAAGCCACCAAAGCCGCCTAAAAAGTGAATAATCGATAATATAAACTTGAATTGTACTACTTCTTACTGGCTATTACTTCAACTTAGAAGCTTCTTCTGTGTTCTACTATGGTGCTTTTAGTGTGCCCGCATACCGCAGCACGCGACATAGCTTTGGAGACGATAAATGTAACCGTTTCAGAGAGAAGAGCGGCCAATGTGACGATCTGGCTTTAAATCGATTCGATAACAAATGACGAAAACGGACGGATTTCTCAGGTTTTTACTACATATGAACACTTTTCACATTCTCCCGTGCAACGCGGCTGCTAGTCTTCCTTTCATGCAAAATCTTAAGGTCCTAGGTCTTATCCAAGCCACCAAAGCCGGCTAAAAAGTGAATAATCGATAATATAAACTTGAATTGTACTACTTCTTACTGGCTATTACTTCAACTTAAAAGCTTCTTCTGTGTTCCACTATGGTGCTTTTAGTGTTCCCGCATACCGCAGCACGCGACATAGCTTTGCAGACGATAAGTGTAACCGTTTCAGAGAGAAGAGCGGCCAATGTGACGATCTGGCTTTAAATCGATTCGATAACAAATGACGAAAACGGAAGGATTTCTCAGGTTTTTACTACATATGAACTCTTTTCACATTCTCCCGTGCAACGCGGCTGCTAGTCTTCCTTTCATGCAAACTCTTAAGGTCCTAAGTCATGTCGAAGCCACCAAAGCCGGCTAAAAAGTGGTTAAACGACAACTAAAACTTAAATAGTACTACTTGTTACTGGCTATTACTTCAATTTAGAAGCTTCTTCTGTGTTCTAATATGGTGCTTTTAGTGTCTCCGCATACCGCAGCACGCGACATAGCTTTGCTGACGATAAATGTAACCGTCTCAGAGAGAAAAGCGGCCAATGTGACGATCTGGCTTTAAGTCGTTTCGATAACAAATGACGAAAACGGACGGATTTCTCAGGTTTTTACTACATATGAACACTTTTCACATTCTCCCATGCAACGCGGCTGCTAGTCCTCCATTCATGCAGAATCTTAAGGTCCTAGGTCATGTTTAAACCACCAAAGACGGCTAAAAAGTTAATAATCGATAACTAAAACTTGAATTGTACTACTTCTTACTGGCTATTACTTCAACTTAGAAGCTTCTTCTGTATTCTACTATTGTGCTTTTAGTGTTTCCGCATACCGCAGCACGCGACATAGCTTTGCAGACAATAAATGTAACCGTCTCAGAGAGAAAAGCGGCCAATGTGACGATCTGGCTTTAAGTAGATTCAATAACAAATGACGATAACGGACGGATTTCTCAGGTTTTTACTACATATGAACACTTTTCACATTCTCCCGTGCAACGCGGCTGCTAGTCCTCCTTTCATGCAAAATCTTAAGGTCCAAGGTCTTATCCAAGCCACCAAAGCCGGCTAAAAAGTGAATAATCTATAATTAAAACTTGAATTGAACTACTTCTTACTGGCTATTGCTTCAACTTAGAAGCTTCTTCTGTGTTCTACTATGGTGCTTTAAGTGTCTCCGTATACGGCAGCACGCGACATAGCTTTGCAGACGATAAATGTAACCGTCTCAGAGAGAAAAGCGGCCAATGTGACGATCTGGCTTTAAGTGGATTCGATAACAAATACGAAACCGGACGGATTTCCCAGGTTTTTCTACATATGAACACTTTTCACATTCTCCCGTGCAACGCGGCTGCTAGTCCTCCTTTCATGCAACATCTTAAGGTCCTAGGTCATGTCCAAGCCACCAAAGCCGGCTAAAAAGTGAATAATCGACAACTAAAACATGAATTGTACTACTTCTTACTGGCTATTACTTCAACTTAGAAGTTTCTTCTGTGATCTAATATGGTGCTTTTTGTGTCTCCGCATACCGCAGCACGCGACATAGCATTGCAGACGATAAATGTAACCGTCTCAGAGAGAAAAGCGGCCAATGTGACGATCTGGCTTTAAATCGATTCGATAACAAATGACGAAAACGGACGGATTTCTCAGGTTTTTACTACATATGAACACTTTTCACATTCTCCCGTGCAACGCGGCTACTAGTCTTCCTTTCATGCAAAATCTTAAGGTCCTAAGTCATGTCCAAGCGACCAAAGCCGGCATAAAAGTGATTAGTCGACAACTAAAACATAAATAGTACTACTTCTTACTGGCTATTACTTCAATTTAGAAGCTTCTTCTGTGTTCTGCTATGGTGCTTTTAGTGTTCCCGCATACCGCAGCACGCGACATAGCTTTTCAGACGATAAATGTAACCGTCTCAGAGAGAAAAGCGGCCAATGTGACGATCTCGCTTTAAGTCGATTCGATAACAAATGACGATAACGGACGGATTTCTCAGGTTTTTACTCCATATGAACACTTTTCACATTCTCCCGTGCAACGCGGCTGCTAGTCCTCCTTTCATGCAAAATCTTAAGGTCCTAGGTCTTATCCAAGCCACCAAAGCCGGCTAAAAAGTGAATAATCGATAATATAAACTTGAATTGTACTACTTCTTACTGGCTATTACTTCAACTTAGAAGCTTCTTCTGTGTTCTACTATGGTGCTTTTAGTGTGCCCGCATACCGCAGCACGCGACATAGCTTTGCAGACGATAAATGTAACCGTCTCAGAGAGAAAAGCGGCCAATGTGACGATCTCGCTTTAAGTCGATTCGATAACAAATGACGATAACGGACGGATTTCTCCGGTTTTTACATCATATGAACACTTTTCACATTCTCCCGTGCAACGCGGCTGCTAGTCCTCCTTTCATGCAAAATCTTAAGGTCCTAGGTCTTATCCAAGCCACCAAAGCCGGCTAAAAAGTGAATAATCGATAATATAAACTTGAATTGTACTACTTCTTACTGGCTATTACTTCAACTTAGAAGCTTCTTCTGAGTTCTACTATGGTGCTTTTAGTGTGCCCGCATACCGCAGCACGCGACATAGCTTTGCAGACGATAAATGTAACCGTTTCAGAGAGAAGAGCGGCCAATGTGACGATCTGGCTTTAAATCGATTCGATAACAAATGACGAAAACGGACGGATTTCTCAGGTTTTTACTACATATGAACACTTTTCACATTCTCCCGTGCAACGCGGCTGCTAGTCTTCCTTTCATGCAAAATCTTAAGGTCCTAAGTCATGTCCAAGCGACCAAAGCCATCATAAAAGTGATTAGTCGACAACTAAAACATAAATAGTACTACTTCTTACTGGCTATTACTTCAATTTAGAAGCTTCTTCTGTGTTCTAATATGGTGCTTTTAGTGTCTCCGCATACCGCAGCACGCGACATAGCTTTGCAGGCGATAAATGTAACCGTCTCAGAGAGAAAAGCGGCCAATGTGACGATCTGGCTTTAAGTCGATTCGATAACAAATGACGATAACGGACGGATTTTTCAGGTTTTTACTTCATATGAACACTTTTCACATTCTCCCGTGCAACGCGGCTGCTAGTCTTCCTTTCATGCAAAATCTTAAGGTCCTAGGTCTTATCCAAGCCACCAAAGCCGGCTAAAAAGTGAATAATCGATAATATAAACTTGAATTGTACTACTTCTTACTGGCTATTACTTCAACTTAGAAGCTTCTTCTGTGTTCTACTATGGTGCTTTTAGTGTCTCCGCATACCGCAGCACGCGACATAGCTTTGCTGACGATAAATGTAACCGTCTCAGAGAGAAGAGCGGCCAATGTGACGATCTGGCTTTAAGTCGTTTCGATAACAAATGACGATAACGGACGGATTTCTCAGGTTTTTACTACATATGAACACTTTTCACATTCTCCCATGCAACGCGGCTGCTAGTCCTCCATTCATGCAGAATCTTAAGGTCCTAGGTCATGTTCAAACCACCAAAGACGGCTAAAAAGTTAATAATCGATAACTAAAACTTGAATTGTACTACTTCTTACTGGCTATTACTTCAACTTAGAAGCTTCTTCTGTATTCTACTATTGTGCTTTTAGTGTTTCCGCATACCGCAGCACGCGACATAGCTTTGCAGACAATAAATGTAACCGTCTCAGAGAGAAAAGTGGCCAATGTGACGATCTGGCTTTAAGTCGATTCAATAACAAATGACGATAACGGACGGATTTCTCAGGTTTTTACTACATATGAACACTTTTCACCTTCTCCCGTGCAACGCGGCTGCTAGTCCTCATTTCATGCAAAATCTTAAGGTCCTAGGTCTTATCCAAACCACCAAAGCCGGCTAAAAAGTGAATAATCGATAATTAAAACTTGAATTGTACTACTTCTTACTGGCTATTACTTCATCTTAGAAGCTTCTTCTGTGTTCTACTATGGTGCTTTTAGTGTGCCCGCATACCGCAACACGCGACATAGCTTTGCAGACGATAAATGTAACCGTTTCAGAGAGAAGAGCGGCCAATGTGACGATCTGGCTTTAAATCGATTCGATAACAAATGACGAAAACGGACGGATTTCTCAGGTTTTTACTACATATGAACACTTTTCACATTCTCCCGTGCAACGCGGCTGCTAGTCTTCCTTTCATGCAAAATCTTAAGGTCCTAAGTCATGTCCAAGCGACCAAAGCCGGCATAAAAGTGATTAGTCGACAACTAAAACATAAATAGTACTACTTCTTACTGGCTATTACTTCAATTTAGAAGCTTCTTCTGTGTTCTAATATGGTGCTTTTAGTGTATCCGCATACCGCAGCACACGACATAGCTTTGCAGGCGATAAATGTAACCGTCTCAGAGAGAAAAGCGGCCAATGTGACGATCTGGCTTTAAGTCGATTCGATAACAAATGACGATAACGGACGGTTTTATCAGGTTTTTACTTCATATGAACACTTTTCTCATTCTCCCGTGCAACGCGGCTGCTAGTCTTCCTTTCATGCAAAATCTTAAGGTCCTAGGTCTTATCCAAGCCACCAAAGCCGGCTAAAAAGTGAATAATCGATAATTAAAACTTGAATTGTACTACTTCTTACTGGCTATTACTTCAACTTAGAAACTTCTTCTGTGTTCTACTATGGCGCTTTTAGTGTTCCCGCATACCGCAGCACGCGACATAGCTTTGCAGACGATAAATGTAACCGTCTCAGAGAGAAAAGCGGAAAATGTGACGATCTGGCTTTAAGTCGATTCGATAACAAATGTCGATAACGGACGGATTTCTCAGGTTTTAACTCCATATGAACACTTTTCACATTCTCCCGTGCAACGCGGCTGCTAGTCCTCCTTTCAAGCAAAATCTTAAGGTCCTAGGTCTTATCCAAGTCACCAAAGCCGGCTAAAAAGTGAATAATCGATAATATAAACTTGAATTGTACTACTTCTTACTGGCTATTACTTCAACTTAGAAGCTTCTTCTGTGTTCTACTATGGTGCTTTTAGTGTGCCCGCATACCGCAGCACGCGACATAGCTTTGCAGGCGGTAAATGTAACCGTTTCAGAGAGAAGAGCGGCCAATGTGACGATCTGGCTTTAAATCGATTCGATAACAAATGACGAAAACGGACGGATTTCTCAGGTTTTTACTACATATGAACACTTTTCACATTCTCCCGTGCAACGCGGCTGCTAGTCTTCCTTTCATGCAAAATCTTAAGGTCCTAAGTCATGTCCAAGCCACCAAAGCCGGAGAAAAAGTGATTAGTCGACAACTAAAACTTAAATAGTACTACTTCTTACTGGCTATTACTTCAATTTAGAAGCTTCTTCTGTGTTCTAATATGGTGCTTTTAGTGTCTCCGCATACCGCAGCACGCGACATAGCTTTGCAGGCGATAAATGTAACCTTCTCAGAGAGAAAAGCGGCCAATGTGACGATCTGGCTTTAAGTCGATTCGATAACAAATGACGATAACGGACGGATTTCTCAGGTTTTTACTTCATATGAACACTTTTCACATTCTCCCGTGCAACGCGGCTGCTAGTCCTCCTTTCATGCAAAATCTTAAGGTCCTAGGTCTTATCCAAGCCACCAAAGCCGGCTAAAAAGTGAATAATCGATAATTAAAACTTGAATTGTACTACTTCTTTAATTGGCTATTACTTCAACTTAGAAGCTTCTTCTGTGTTCCACTATGGTGCTTTTAGTGTTCCCGCATACCGCAGCACGCGACATAGCTTTGCAGACGATAAATGTAACCGTTTTAGAGAGAAGAGCGGCCAATGTGACGATCTGGCTTTAAATCGATTCGATAACAAATGCCGAAAACGGACGGATTTCTCAGGTTTTTACTACATATGAACACTTTTCTCATTCTCCCGTGCAACGCGGCTGCTAGTCTTCCTTTCATGCAAAATCTTTAGGTCCTAAGTCATGTCCAAGCCACCAAAGCCGGCTAAAAAGTGAATAATCGACAACTAAAACTTGAATTGTACTACTACTTACTGGCTATTACTTCAACTTAGAAGATATTTCTGTGTTCTAATATGGTGCTTTTAGTGTCTCCACATACCGCAGCACGCGACATAGCGTTGCAGACGATAAATGTAACCGTCTCAGGGAGAAAAGCGGCCAATGTGACGATCTGGCTTTAAGTCGATTCCATAACAATTGTCGAAAATGGTCAGATTTCTCTGGTTTTTACTACATATGAACACTTTCACATTCTCACATGCAACGCGGCTGCTAGTCCTCCTTTCATGCAAAATCTTAAGGTCCTAGGTCATGTACAAGCCACCTAAGCCGGCTAAAAGGTGAATAATCGATAACTTAAACTTCAATTGTACTACTTCTTACTGGCTATTGCTTCAACTTAGAAGCTTCTTCTGTGTTCTACTATGGTGCTTTTAGTGTTTCCGCATACCGCAGCACGCGACATAGCTTTGCAGACGATAAATGTAACCGTCTCAGAGAGAAAAGCGGCCAATGTGAAGATCTGGCTTTAAGTCGATTCGATAACAAATGACGAAAACGGACGGATTTCTCAGGTTTTTACTACATATCAACACTTTTCACATTCTCCCGTGCAACGCGACTGCTAGTCCTCCTTTCATGCAAAATCTTAAGGTCCTAGGTCTGTCCAAGCCACCAAAGCCGGCTAAAAGGTAAATAATCGATAACTAAAACTTGAATTGTACTACTTCTTACTGGCTATTGCTTCAACTTAGAAGCTTCTTCTGTATTCTACTATGGTGCTTTTAGTGTTTCCTCATACCGCAGCATGCGACATAGCTTTGCAGACGATAAATGTAACCGTCTCAGAGAGAAAAGCGGCCAATGTGACGATCTGGCTTTAAGTGGATTCGATAACAAATACGAATCCGGACGGATTTCCCAGGTTTTTACTACATATGAACACTTTTCACATTCTCCCGTGCAACGCGGCTGCTAGTCCTCCTTTCATGCAAAATCTTAAGGTCCTAGGTCATGTCCAAGCCACCAAAGCCGGCTAAAAAGTGAATAATCGACAACTAAAACTTGAATTGTACTACTTCTTAGTGGCTATTACTTCAATTTAGAAGCTTCTTCTGTGTTCTAATATGGTGCTTTTAGTGTCTCCGCATACCGCAGCACGCGACATAGCTTTGCAGGCGATAAATGTAACCGTCTCAGAGAGAAAAGCGGCCAATGTGACGATCTGGCTTTAAGTCGATTCGATAACAAATGACGATAACGGACGGATTTCTCAGGTTTTTACTTCATATGAACACTTTTCACATTCTCCCGTGCAACGCGGCTGCTAGTCCTCCTTTCATGCAAAATCTTAAGGTCCTAGGTCTTATCCAAGCCACCAAAGCCGGCTAAAAAGTGAATAATCGATAATTAAAACTTGAATTGTACTACTTCTTTAATTGGCTATTACTTCAACTTAGAAGCTTCTTCTGTGTTGCACTATGGTGCTTTTAGTGTTCCCGCATACCGCAGCACGCGACATAGCTTTGCAGACGATAAACGTAACCGTTTTAGAGAGAAGAGCGGCCAATGTGACGATCTGGCTTTAAATCGATTCGATAACAAATGACGAAAACAGACGGATTTCTCAGGATTTTGCTACATATGAACACTTTTCACATTCTCCCGTGCAACGCGGTTGCTAGTCTTCCTTTCATGCAAAATCTTTAGGTCCTAAGTCATGTCCAAGCCACCAAAGCCGGCTAAAAAGTGATTAATCGACAACTAAAACTTAAATAGTACTACTTCTTACTGGCTATTACTTCAATTTAGAAGCTTCTTCTGTGTTCTAATATGGTGCTTCTAGTGTCTCCGCATACCGCAGCACGCGACATAGCTTTGCTGACGATAAATGTAACCGTCTCAGAGAGAAAAGCGGCCAATGTGACGATCTGGCTTTAAGTCGTTTCGATAACAAATGACGAAAACGGACGGATTTCTCAGGTTTTTACTACATATGAACACTTTTCACATTCTCCCATGCAACGCGGCTGCTAGTCCTCCTTTCATGCAGAATCTTAAGGTCCTAGGTCATGTTCAAGCCACCAAAGCCGGCTAAAAAGTGAATAATCGACAACTAAAACTTGAATTGTACTACTACTTACTGGCTATTACTTCAACTTAGAAGATCCTTCTGTGTTCTAATATGGTGCTTTTAGTGTCTCCACATACCGCAGCACGCGACATAGCGTTGCAGACGATAAATGTAACCGTCTCAGGGAGAAAAGCGGCCAATGTGACGATCTGGCTTTAAGTCGATTCCATAACAAATGTCGAAAATGGTCAGATTTCTCTGGTTTTTACTACATATGAACACTTTCACATTCTCACATGCAACGCGGCTGCTAGTCCTCCTTTCATGCAAAATCTTAAGGTCCTAGGTCATGTACAAGCCACCTAAGCCGGCTAAAAGGTGAATAATCGATAACTTAAACTTCAATTGTACTACTTCTTACTGGCTATTCCTTCAACTTAGAAGCTTCTTCTGTGTTCTACTATGGTGCTTTTAGTGTTTCCGCATACCGCAGCACGCGACATAGCTTTGCAGACGATAAATGTAACCGTCTCAGAGAGAAAAGCGGCCAATGTGACGATCTGGCTTTAAGTCGATTCGATAACAAATGACGAAAACGGACGGATTTCTCAGGTTTTTACTACATATCAACACTTTTCACATTCTCCCGTGCAACGCGACTGCTAGTCCTCCTTTCATGCAAAATCTTAAGGTCCTAGGTCTGTCCAAGCCACCAAAGCCGGCTAAAAGGTGAATAATCGATAACTAAAACTTGAATTGTACTACTTCTTACTGGCTATTGCTTCAACTTAGAAGCTTCTTCTGTATTCTACTATGGTGCTTTTAGTGTTTCCTCATACCGCAGCATGCGACATAGCTTTGCAGACGATAAATGTAACCGTCTCAGAGAGAAAAGCGGCCAATGTGACGATCTGGCTTTAAGTGGATTCGATAACAAATACGAATCCGGACGGATTTCCCAGGTTTTTACTACATATGAACACTTTTCACATTCTCCCGTGCAACGCGGCTGCTAGTCCTCCTTTCATGCAAAATCTTAAGGTCCTAGGTCATGTCCAAGCCACCAAAGCCGGCTAAAAAGTGAATAATCGACAACTAAAACTTGAATTGTACTACTTCTTACTGGCTATTACTTCCATTTAGAAGCTTCTTCTGTGTTCTAATATGGTGCTTTTAGTGTCTCCGCATACCGCAGCACGCGACATAGCTTTGCAGGCGATAAATGTAACCGTCTCAGAGAGAAAAGCGGCCAATGTGACGATCTGGCTTTAAGTCGTTTCGATAACAAATGACGAAAACGGACGGATTTCTCAGGTTTTTACTACATATGAACACTTTTCACATTCTCCCATGCAACGCGGCTGCTAGTCCTCCATTCATGCAGAATCTTAAGGTCCTAGGTCATGTTCAAACCACCAAAGACGGCTAAAAAGTTAATAATCGATAACTAAAACTTGAATTGTACTACTTCTTACTGGCTATTACTTCAACTTAGAAGCTTCTTCTGTATTCTACTATTGTGCTTTTAGTGTTTCCGCATACCGCAGCACGCGACATGGCTTTGCAGACAATAAATGTAACAGTCTCAGAGAGAAAAGCGGCCAATGTGACGATCTGGCTTTAAGTCGATTCGATAACAAATGACGATAACGGACGGATTTCTCAGGTTTTTACTCCATATGAACACTTTTCACATTCTCCCGTGCAACGCGGCTGCTAGTTCTCCTTTCATGCAAAATCTTAAGGTCCTAGGTCTTATCCAAGCCACCAAAGCCGGCTAAAAAGTGAATAATCGATAATATAAACTTGAATTGTACTACTTCTTACTGGCTATTACTTCAACTTAGAAGCTTCTTCTGTGTTCTACTATGGTGCTTTTAGTGTGCCCGCATACCGCAGCACGCGACATAGCTTTGCAGACGATAAATGTAACCGTTTCAGAGAGAAGAGCGGCCAATGTGACGATCTGGCTTTTTAATCGATTCGATAACAAATGACGAAAACGGACGGATTTCTCAGGTTTTTACTACATATGAACACTTTTCACATTCTCCCGTGCAACGCGGCTGCTAGTCTTCCTTTCATGCAAAATCTTAAGGTCCTAAGTCATGTCCAAGCCACCAAAGCCGGCTAAAAAGTGATTAGTCGACTACTAAAACTTAAATAGTACTACTTCTTACTGGCTATTACTTCAATTTAGAAGCTTCTTCTGTGTTCTAATATGGTGCTTTTAGTCTCTCCGCAGACCGCAGCACGCGACATAGCTTTGCTGACGATAAATGTAACCGTCTCAGAGAGAAAAGCGGCCAATGTGACGATCTGGCTTTAAGTCGTTTCGATAACAAATGACGAAAACGGACGGATTTCTCAGGTTTTTACACCATATGAACACTTTTCACATTCTCCCGTGCAACGCGGCTGCTAGTCCTCCTTTCATGCAAAGTATTAAGGTCCTAGGTCATGTTCAAGCCACCAAAGCCGGCTAAAAAGTGAATAATCGATAATATAAACTTGAATTGTACTACTTCTTACTGGCTATTACTTCAACTTAGAAGCTTCTTCTGTGTTCTACTATGGTGCTTTTAGTGTGCCCGCATACCGCAGCACGCGACATAGCTTTGGAGACGATAAATGTAACCGTTTCAGAGAGAAGAGCGGCCAATGTGACGATCTGGCTTTAAATCGATTCGATAACAAATGACGAAAACGGACGGATTTCTCAGGTTTTTACTACATATGAACACTTTTCACATTCTCCCGTGCAACGCGGCTGCTAGTCTTCCTTTGATGCAAAATGTTAAGGTCCTAAGTCATGTCCAAGCGACCAAAGCCGGCATAAAAGTGATTAGTCGACAACTAAAACATAAATAGTACTACTTCTTACTGGCTATTACTTCAACTTAGAAGCTTCTTCTGTGTTCTACTATGGTGCTTTTAGTGTTCCCGCATACCGCAGCACGCGACATAGCTTTGCAGACGATAAATGTAACCGTTTCAGAGAGAAGAGCGGCCAATGTGACGATCTGGCTTTAAATCGATTCGATAACAAATGACGAAAACGGAAGGATTTCTCAGGTTTTTACTACATATGAACTCTTTTCACATTCTCCCGTTGAACGCGGCTGCTAGTCTTCCTTTCATGCAAACTCTTAAGGTCCTAAGTCATGTCGAAGCCACCAAAGCCAGCTAAAAAGTGGTTAATCGACAACTAAAACTTAAATAGTACTACTTCTTACTGGCTATTACTTCAATTTAGAAGCTTCTTCTGTGTTCTAATATGGTGCTTTTAGTGTCTCCGCATACCGCAGCACGCGACATAGCGTTGCAGGCGATAAATGTAACCGTCTCAGAGAGAAAAGCGGCCAATGTGACGATCTGGCTTTAAGTCGATTCGATAACAAATGACGATAACGGACGGATTTATCAGGTTTTTACTTCATATGAACACTTTTCACATTCTCCCGTGCAACGCGGCTGCTAGTCTTCCTTTCATGCAAAATCTTAAGGTCCTAGGTCTTATCCAAGCCACCAAAGCCGGCTAAAAAGTGAATAATCGATAATTAAAACTTGAATTGTACTACTTCTTGCTGGCTATTACTTCAACTTAGAAACTTCTTCTGTGTTCTACTATGGTGCTTTTAGTGTTCCCGCATACCGCAGCACGCGACATAGCTTTTCAGACGATAAATGTAACCGTGTCAGAGAGAAAAGCGGCCAATGTGACGATCTCGCTTTAAGTCGATTCGATAACAAACGACGATAACGGACGGATTTCTCAGGTTTTTACTCCATATGAACACTTTTCACATTCTCCCGTGCAACGCGGCTGCTAGTCCTCCTTTCATGCAAAATCTTAAGGTCCTAGGTTTTATCCAAGCCACCAAAGCCGGCTAAAAAGTGAATAATCGATAATATAAACTTGAATTGTACTACTTCTTACTGGCTATTACTTCAACTTAGAAGCTTCTTCTGTGTTCTACTATGGTGCTTTTAGTGTGCCCGCATACCGCAGCACGCGACATAGCTTTGCAGGCGATAAATGTAACCGTTTCAGAGAGAAGAGCGGCCAATGTGACGATCTGGCTTTAAATCGATTCGATAACAAATGACGAAAACGGACGGATTTCTCAGGTTTTTACTACATATGAACACTTTTCACATTCTCCCGTGCAACGCGGCTGCTAGTCTACCTTTCATGCAAAATCTTAAGGTCCTAAGTCATGTCCAAGCCACCAAAGCCGGAGAAAAAGTGATTAGTCGACAACTAAAACTTAAATAGTACTACTTCTTACTGGCTATTACTTAAATTTAGAAGCTTCTTCTGTGTTCTAGTATAGTGCTTTTAGTGTCTCCGCAGACCGCAGCACGCGACATAGCTTTGCTGACGATAAATGTAACCGTCTCAGAGAGAAAAGCGGCCAATGTGACGATCTGGCTTTAAGTCGTTTCGATAACAAATGACGAAAACGGACGGATTTCTCAGGTTTTTACTACATATGAACACTTTTCACATTCTCCCGTGCAACGCGGCTGCTAGTCCTCCTTTCATGCAAAATCTTAAGGTCCTAGGTCTTATCCAAGCCACCAAAGCCGGCTAAAAAGTGAATAATCGATAATATAAACTTGAATTGTACTACTTCTTACTGGCTATTACTTCAACTTAGAAGCTTCTTCTGTGTTCTACTATGGTGCTTTTAGTGTGCCCGCATACCGCAGCACGCGACATAGCTTTGGAGACGATAAATGTAACCGTTTCAGAGAGAAGAGCGGCCAATGTGACGATCTGGCTTTAAATCGATTCGATAACAAATGACGAAAACGGACGGATTTCTCAGGTTTTTACTACATATGAACACTTTTCACATTCTCCCGTGCAACGCGGCTGCTAGACTTCCTTTCATGCAAAATGTTAAGGTCCTAAGTCATTTCCAATCGACCAAAGCCGGCATAAAAGAGATTAGTCGACAACTGAAACATAAATAGTACTACTTCTTACTGGCTATTACTTCAACTTAGCAGCTTCTTCTGTGTTCTACTATGGTGCTTTTAGTGTTCCCGCATACCGCAGCACGCGACATAGCTTTGCAGACGATAAATGTAACCGTTTCAGAGAGAAGAGCGGCCAATGTGACGATCTGGCTTTAAATCGATTCGATAACAAATGACGAAAACGGAAGGATTTCTCAGGTTTTTACTACATATGAACTCTTTTCACATTCTCCCGTGCAACGCGGCTGCTAGTCTTCCTTTCATGCAAACTCTTAAGGTCCTAAGTCATGTCGAAGCCACCAAAGCCGGCTAAAAAGTGGTTAATCGACAACTAAAACTTAAATAGTACTACTTCTTACTGGCTATTACTTCAATTTAGAAGCTTCTTCTGTGTTCTAATATGGTGCTTTTAGTGTCTCCGCATACCGCAGCACGCGACATAGCTTTGCTGACGATAAATGTAACCGTCTCAGAGAGAAAAGCGGCCAATGTGACGATCTGGCTTTAAGTCGTTTCGATAACAAATGACGAAAACGGACGGATTTCTCAGGTTTTTACTACATATGAACACTTTTCACATTTTCCCATGCAACGCGGCTGCTAGTCCTCCATTCATGCAGAATCTTAAGGTCCTAGGTCATGTTCAAACCACCAAAGACGGCTAAAAAGTTAATAATCGATAACTAAAACTTGAATTGTACTACTTCTTACTGGCTATTACTTCAACTTAGAAGCTTCTTCTGTATTCTACTATTGTGCTTTTAGTGTTTCCGCATACCGCAGCACGCGACATATCTTTGCAGACAATAAATGTAACCGTCTCAGAGAGAAAAGCGGCCAATGTGACGATCTGGCTTTAAGTCGATTCAATAACAAATGACGATAACGGACGGATTTCTCAGGTTTTTACTACATATGAACACTTTTCACATTCTCCCGTGCAACGCGGCTGCTAGTCCTCCTTTCATGCAAAATCTTAAGGTCCAAGGTCTTATCCAAGCCACCAAAGCCGGCTAAAAAGTGAATAATCTATAATTAAAACTTGAATTGAACTACTTCTTACTGGCTATTGCTTCAACTTAGAAGCTTCTTCTGTGTTCTACTATGGTGCTTTAAGTGTCTCCGTATACGGCAGCACGCGACATAGCTTTGCAGACGATAAATGTAACCGTCTCAGAGAGAAAAGCGGCCAATGTGACGATCTGGCTTTAAGTGGATTCGATAACAAATACGAAACCGGACGGATTTCCCAGGTTTTTACTACATATGAACACTTTTCACATTCTCCCGTGCAACGCGGCTACTAGTCCTCCTTTCATGCAAAATCTTAAGGTCCTAGGTCATGTCCAAGCCACCAAAGCCGGCTAAAAAGTGGATAATCGACAACTAAAACTTGAATTGTACTACTTCTTACTGGCTATTACTTCAACTTAGAAGTTTCTTCTGTGTTCTAATATGGTGCTTTTTGTGTCTCCGCATACCGCAGCACGCGACATAGCATTGCAGACGATAAATGTAACCGTCTCAGAGAGAAAAGCGGCCAATGTGACGATCTCGCTTTAAGTCGATTCGATAACAAATGACGATAACGGACGGATTTCTCAGGTTTTTACACCATATGAACACTTTTCACATTCTCCCATGCAACGCGGCTGCTAGTCCTCCTTTCATGCAAAATCTTAAGGTCCTAGGTCTTATCCAAGCCACCAAAGCCGGCTAAAAAGTGAATAAACGATAATATAAACTTGAATTGTACTACTTCTTACTGGCTATTACTTCAACTTAGAAGCTTCTTCTGTGTTCTACTATGGTGCTTTTAGTGTGCCCGCATACCGCAGCACGCGACATAGCTTTGCAGACGATAAATGTAACCGTTTCAGAGAGAAGAGCGGCCAATGTGACGATCTGGCTTTAAATCGATTCGATAACAAATGACGAAAACGGACGGATTTCTCAGGTTTTTACTACATATGAACTCTTTTCACATTCTCCCGTGCAACGCGGCTGCTAGTCTTCCTTTCATGCAAAATCTTAAGGTCCTAAGTCATGTCCAAGCGACCAAAGCCGGCATAAAAGTGATTAGTCGACAACTAAAACATAAATAGTACTACTTCTTACTGGCTATTACTTCAATTTAGAAGCTTCTTCTGTGTTCTAATATGGTGCTTTTAGTGTCTCCGCATACCGCAGCACGCGACATAGCTTTGCAGGCGATAAATGTAACCGTCTCAGAGAGAAAAGCGGCCAATGTGACGATCTGGCTTTAAGTCGATTCGATAACAAATGACGATAACGGACGGATTTATCAGGTTTTTACTTCATATGAACACTTTTCACATTCTCCCGTGCAACGCGGCTGCTAGTCTTCCTTTCATGCAAAATCTTAAGGTCCTAGGTCTTATCCAAGTCACCAAAGCCGGCTAAAAAGTGAATAATCGATAATTAAAACTTGAATTGTACTACTTCTTACTGGCTATTACTTCAACTTAGAAACTTCTTCTGTGTTCTACTATGGTGCTTTTAGTGTTCCCGCATACCTCAGCACGCGACATAGCTTTGCAGACGATAAATGTAACCGTCTCAGAGAGAAAAGCGGCCAATGTGACGATCTCGCTTTAAGTCGATTCGATAACAAATGACGATAACGGACGGATTTCTCAGATTCTTACTCCATATGAACACTTTTCACATTCTCCCGTGCAACGCGGCTGCTAGTCCTCCTTTCATGCAAAATCTTAAGGTCCTAGGTCTTATCCAAGCCACCAAAGCCGGCTAAAAAGTGAATAATCGATAATATAAACTTGAATTGTACTACTTCTTACTGGCTATTACTTCAACTTAGAAGCTTCTTCTGTGTTCTACTATGGTGCTTTTAGTGTGCCCGCATACCGCAGCACGCGACATAGCTTTGCAGGCGATAAATGTAACCGTTTCAGAGAGAAGAGCGGCCAATGTGACGATCTGGCTTTAAATCGATTCGATAACAAATGACGAAAACGGACGGATTTCTCAGGTTTTTACTACATATGAACACTTCTCACATTCTCCCGTGCAACGCGGCTGCTAGTCCTCCTTTCATGCAAAATCTTAAGGTCTTAAGTCATGTCCAAGCCACCAAAGCCGGAGAAAAAGTGATTAGTCGACAACTAAAACTTAAATAGTACTACTTCTTACTGGCTATTACTTCAATTTAGAAGCTTCTTCTGTATTCTACTATGGTGCTTTTAGTGTTTCCTCATACCGCAGCATGCGACATAGCTTTGCAGACGATAAATGTAACCGTCTCAGAGAGAAAAGCGGCCAATGTGACGATCTGGCTTTAAGTGGATTCGATAACAAATACGAATCCGGACGGATTTCCCAGGTTTTTACTACATATGAACACTTTTCACATTCTCCCGTGCAACGCGGCTGCTAGTCCTCCTTTCATGCAAAATCTTAAGGTCCTAGGTCATGTCCAAGCCACCAAAGCCGGCTAAAAAGTGAATAATCGACAACTAAAACTTGAATTGTACTACTTCTTACTGGCTATTACTTCCATTTAGAAGCTTCTTCTGTGTTCTAATATGGTGCTTTTAGTGTCTCCGCATACCGCAGCACGCGACATAGCTTTGCAGGCGATAAATGTAACCGTCTCAGAGAGAAAAGCGGCCAATGTGACGATCTGGCTTTAAGTCGTTTCGATAACAAATGACGAAAACGGACGGATTTCTCAGGTTTTTACTACATATGAACACTTTTCACATTCTCCCATGCAACGCGGCTGCTAGTCCTCCATTCATGCAGAATCTTAAGGTCCTAGGTCATGTTCAAACCACCAAAGACGGCTAAAAAGTTAATAATCGATAACTAAAACTTGAATTGTACTACTTCTTACTGGCTATTACTTCAACTTAGAAGCTTCTTCTGTATTCTACTATTGTGCTTTTAGTGTTTCCGCATACCGCAGCACGCGACATGGCTTTGCAGACAATAAATGTAACAGTCTCAGAGAGAAAAGCGGCCAATGTGACGATCTGGCTTTAAGTCGATTCGATAACAAATGACGATAACGGACGGATTTCTCAGGTTTTTACTCCATATGAACACTTTTCACATTCTCCCGTGCAACGCGGCTGCTAGTTCTCCTTTCATGCAAAATCTTAAGGTCCTAGGTCTTATCCAAGCCACCAAAGCCGGCTAAAAAGTGAATAATCGATAATATAAACTTGAATTGTACTACTTCTTACTGGCTATTACTTCAACTTAGAAGCTTCTTCTGTGTTCTACTATGGTGCTTTTAGTGTGCCCGCATACCGCAGCACGCGACATAGCTTTGCAGACGATAAATGTAACCGTTTCAGAGAGAAGAGCGGCCAATGTGACGATCTGGCTTTTTAATCGATTCGATAACAAATGACGAAAACGGACGGATTTCTCAGGTTTTTACTACATATGAACACTTTTCACATTCTCCCGTGCAACGCGGCTGCTAGTCTTCCTTTCATGCAAAATCTTAAGGTCCTAAGTCATGTCCAAGCCACCAAAGCCGGCTAAAAAGTGATTAGTCGACTACTAAAACTTAAATAGTACTACTTCTTACTGGCTATTACTTCAATTTAGAAGCTTCTTCTGTGTTCTAATATGGTGCTTTTAGTCTCTCCGCAGACCGCAGCACGCGACATAGCTTTGCTGACGATAAATGTAACCGTCTCAGAGAGAAAAGCGGCCAATGTGACGATCTGGCTTTAAGTCGTTTCGATAACAAATGACGAAAACGGACGGATTTCTCAGGTTTTTACACCATATGAACACTTTTCACATTCTCCCGTGCAACGCGGCTGCTAGTCCTCCTTTCATGCAAAGTATTAAGGTCCTAGGTCATGTTCAAGCCACCAAAGCCGGCTAAAAAGTGAATAATCGATAATATAAACTTGAATTGTACTACTTCTTACTGGCTATTACTTCAACTTAGAAGCTTCTTCTGTGTTCTACTATGGTGCTTTTAGTGTGCCCGCATACCGCAGCACGCGACATAGCTTTGGAGACGATAAATGTAACCGTTTCAGAGAGAAGAGCGGCCAATGTGACGATCTGGCTTTAAATCGATTCGATAACAAATGACGAAAACGGACGGATTTCTCAGGTTTTTACTACATATGAACACTTTTCACATTCTCCCGTGCAACGCGGCTGCTAGTCTTCCTTTCATGCAAAATGTTAAGGTCCTAAGTCATGTCCAAGCGACCAAAGCCGGCATAAAAGTGATTAGTCGACAACTAAAACATAAATAGTACTACTTCTTACTGGCTATTACTTCAACTTAGAAGCTTCTTCTGTGTTCTACTATGGTGCTTTTAGTGTTCCCGCATACCGCAGCACGCGACATAGCTTTGCAGACGATAAATGTAACCGTTTCAGAGAGAAGAGCGGCCAATGTGACGATCTGGCTTTAAATCGATTCGATAACAAATGACGAAAACGGAAGGATTTCTCAGGTTTTTACTACATATGAACTCTTTTCACATTCTCCCGTTGAACGCGGCTGCTAGTCTTCCTTTCATGCAAACTCTTAAGGTCCTAAGTCATGTCGAAGCCACCAAAGCCAGCTAAAAAGTGGTTAATCGACAACTAAAACTTAAATAGTACTACTTCTTACTGGCTATTACTTCAATTTAGAAGCTTCTTCTGTGTTCTAATATGGTGCTTTTAGTGTCTCCGCATACCGCAGCACGCGACATAGCGTTGCAGGCGATAAATGTAACCGTCTCAGAGAGAAAAGCGGCCAATGTGACGATCTGGCTTTAAGTCGATTCGATAACAAATGACGATAACGGACGGATTTATCAGGTTTTTACTTCATATGAACACTTTTCACATTCTCCCGTGCAACGCGGCTGCTAGTCTTCCTTTCATGCAAAATCTTAAGGTCCTAGGTCTTATCCAAGCCACCAAAGCCGGCTAAAAAGTGAATAATCGATAATTAAAACTTGAATTGTACTACTTCTTGCTGGCTATTACTTCAACTTAGAAACTTCTTCTGTGTTCTACTATGGTGCTTTTAGTGTTCCCGCATACCGCAGCACGCGACATAGCTTTTCAGACGATAAATGTAACCGTGTCAGAGAGAAAAGCGGCCAATGTGACGATCTCGCTTTAAGTCGATTCGATAACAAACGACGATAACGGACGGATTTCTCAGGTTTTTACTCCATATGAACACTTTTCACATTCTCCCGTGCAACGCGGCTGCTAGTCCTCCTTTCATGCAAAATCTTAAGGTCCTAGGTTTTATCCAAGCCACCAAAGCCGGCTAAAAAGTGAATAATCGATAATATAAACTTGAATTGTACTACTTCTTACTGGCTATTACTTCAACTTAGAAGCTTCTTCTGTGTTCTACTATGGTGCTTTTAGTGTGCCCGCATACCGCAGCACGCGACATAGCTTTGCAGGCGATAAATGTAACCGTTTCAGAGAGAAGAGCGGCCAATGTGACGATCTGGCTTTAAATCGATTCGATAACAAATGACGAAAACGGACGGATTTCTCAGGTTTTTACTACATATGAACACTTTTCACATTCTCCCGTGCAACGCGGCTGCTAGTCTACCTTTCATGCAAAATCTTAAGGTCCTAAGTCATGTCCAAGCCACCAAAGCCGGAGAAAAAGTGATTAGTCGACAACTAAAACTTAAATAGTACTACTTCTTACTGGCTATTACTTAAATTTAGAAGCTTCTTCTGTGTTCTAGTATAGTGCTTTTAGTGTCTCCGCAGACCGCAGCACGCGACATAGCTTTGCTGACGATAAATGTAACCGTCTCAGAGAGAAAAGCGGCCAATGTGACGATCTGGCTTTAAGTCGTTTCGATAACAAATGACGAAAACGGACGGATTTCTCAGGTTTTTACACCATATGAACACTTTTCACATTCTCCCGTGCAACGCGGCTGCTAGTCCTCCTTTCATGCAAAATCTTAAGGTCCTAGGTCTTATCCAAGCCACCAAAGCCGGCTAAAAAGTGAATAATCGATAATATAAACTTGAATTGTACTACTTCTTACTGGCTATTACTTCAACTTAGAAGCTTCTTCTGTGTTCTACTATGGTGCTTTTAGTGTGCCCGCATACCGCAGCACGCGACATAGCTTTGGAGACGATAAATGTAACCGTTTCAGAGAGAAGAGCGGCCAATGTGACGATCTGGCTTTAAATCGATTCGATAACAAATGACGAAAACGGACGGATTTCTCAGGTTTTTACTACATATGAACACTTTTCACATTCTCCCGTGCAACGCGGCTGCTAGACTTCCTTTCATGCAAAATGTTAAGGTCCTAAGTCATTTCCAATCGACCAAAGCCGGCATAAAAGAGATTAGTCGACAACTGAAACATAAATAGTACTACTTCTTACTGGCTATTACTTCAACTTAGCAGCTTCTTCTGTGTTCTACTATGGTGCTTTTAGTGTTCCCGCATACCGCAGCACGCGACATAGCTTTGCAGACGATAAATGTAACCGTTTCAGAGAGAAGAGCGGCCAATGTGACGATCTGGCTTTAAATCGATTCGATAACAAATGACGAAAACGGAAGGATTTCTCAGGTTTTTACTACATATGAACTCTTTTCACATTCTCCCGTGCAACGCGGCTGCTAGTCTTCCTTTCATGCAAACTCTTAAGGTCCTAAGTCATGTCGAAGCCACCAAAGCCGGCTAAAAAGTGGTTAATCGACAACTAAAACTTAAATAGTACTACTTCTTACTGGCTATTACTTCAATTTAGAAGCTTCTTCTGTGTTCTAATATGGTGCTTTTAGTGTCTCCGCATACCGCAGCACGCGACATAGCTTTGCTGACGATAAATGTAACCGTCTCAGAGAGAAAAGCGGCCAATGTGACGATCTGGCTTTAAGTCGTTTCGATAACAAATGACGAAAACGGACGGATTTCTCAGGTTTTTACTACATATGAACACTTTTCACATTTTCCCATGCAACGCGGCTGCTAGTCCTCCATTCATGCAGAATCTTAAGGTCCTAGGTCATGTTCAAACCACCAAAGACGGCTAAAAAGTTAATAATCGATAACTAAAACTTGAATTGTACTACTTCTTACTGGCTATTACTTCAACTTAGAAGCTTCTTCTGTATTCTACTATTGTGCTTTTAGTGTTTCCGCATACCGCAGCACGCGACATATCTTTGCAGACAATAAATGTAACCGTCTCAGAGAGAAAAGCGGCCAATGTGACGATCTGGCTTTAAGTCGATTCAATAACAAATGACGATAACGGACGGATTTCTCAGGTTTTTACTACATATGAACACTTTTCACATTCTCCCGTGCAACGCGGCTGCTAGTCCTCCTTTCATGCAAAATCTTAAGGTCCAAGGTCTTATCCAAGCCACCAAAGCCGGCTAAAAAGTGAATAATCTATAATTAAAACTTGAATTGAACTACTTCTTACTGGCTATTGCTTCAACTTAGAAGCTTCTTCTGTGTTCTACTATGGTGCTTTAAGTGTCTCCGTATACGGCAGCACGCGACATAGCTTTGCAGACGATAAATGTAACCGTCTCAGAGAGAAAAGCGGCCAATGTGACGATCTGGCTTTAAGTGGATTCGATAACAAATACGAAACCGGACGGATTTCCCAGGTTTTTACTACATATGAACACTTTTCACATTCTCCCGTGCAACGCGGCTACTAGTCCTCCTTTCATGCAAAATCTTAAGGTCCTAGGTCATGTCCAAGCCACCAAAGCCGGCTAAAAAGTGGATAATCGACAACTAAAACTTGAATTGTACTACTTCTTACTGGCTATTACTTCAACTTAGAAGTTTCTTCTGTGTTCTAATATGGTGCTTTTTGTGTCTCCGCATACCGCAGCACGCGACATAGCATTGCAGACGATAAATGTAACCGTCTCAGAGAGAAAAGCGGCCAATGTGACGATCTCGCTTTAAGTCGATTCGATAACAAATGACGATAACGGACGGATTTCTCAGGTTTTTACACCATATGAACACTTTTCACATTCTCCCATGCAACGCGGCTGCTAGTCCTCCTTTCATGCAAAATCTTAAGGTCCTAGGTCTTATCCAAGCCACCAAAGCCGGCTAAAAAGTGAATAAACGATAATATAAACTTGAATTGTACTACTTCTTACTGGCTATTACTTCAACTTAGAAGCTTCTTCTGTGTTCTACTATGGTGCTTTTAGTGTGCCCGCATACCGCAGCACGCGACATAGCTTTGCAGACGATAAATGTAACCGTTTCAGAGAGAAGAGCGGCCAATGTGACGATCTGGCTTTAAATCGATTCGATAACAAATGACGAAAACGGACGGATTTCTCAGGTTTTTACTACATATGAACTCTTTTCACATTCTCCCGTGCAACGCGGCTGCTAGTCTTCCTTTCATGCAAAATCTTAAGGTCCTAAGTCATGTCCAAGCGACCAAAGCCGGCATAAAAGTGATTAGTCGACAACTAAAACATAAATAGTACTACTTCTTACTGGCTATTACTTCAATTTAGAAGCTTCTTCTGTGTTCTAATATGGTGCTTTTAGTGTCTCCGCATACCGCAGCACGCGACATAGCTTTGCAGGCGATAAATGTAACCGTCTCAGAGAGAAAAGCGGCCAATGTGACGATCTGGCTTTAAGTCGATTCGATAACAAATGACGATAACGGACGGATTTATCAGGTTTTTACTTCATATGAACACTTTTCACATTCTCCCGTGCAACGCGGCTGCTAGTCTTCCTTTCATGCAAAATCTTAAGGTCCTAGGTCTTATCCAAGTCACCAAAGCCGGCTAAAAAGTGAATAATCGATAATTAAAACTTGAATTGTACTACTTCTTACTGGCTATTACTTCAACTTAGAAACTTCTTCTGTGTTCTACTATGGTGCTTTTAGTGTTCCCGCATACCTCAGCACGCGACATAGCTTTGCAGACGATAAATGTAACCGTCTCAGAGAGAAAAGCGGCCAATGTGACGATCTCGCTTTAAGTCGATTCGATAACAAATGACGATAACGGACGGATTTCTCAGATTCTTACTCCATATGAACACTTTTCACATTCTCCCGTGCAACGCGGCTGCTAGTCCTCCTTTCATGCAAAATCTTAAGGTCCTAGGTCTTATCCAAGCCACCAAAGCCGGCTAAAAAGTGAATAATCGATAATATAAACTTGAATTGTACTACTTCTTACTGGCTATTACTTCAACTTAGAAGCTTCTTCTGTGTTCTACTATGGTGCTTTTAGTGTGCCCGCATACCGCAGCACGCGACATAGCTTTGCAGGCGATAAATGTAACCGTTTCAGAGAGAAGAGCGGCCAATGTGACGATCTGGCTTTAAATCGATTCGATAACAAATGACGAAAACGGACGGATTTCTCAGGTTTTTACTACATATGAACACTTCTCACATTCTCCCGTGCAACGCGGCTGCTAGTCCTCCTTTCATGCAAAATCTTAAGGTCTTAAGTCATGTCCAAGCCACCAAAGCCGGAGAAAAAGTGATTAGTCGACAACTAAAACTTAAATAGTACTACTTCTTACTGGCTATTACTTCAATTTAGAAGCTTCTTCTGTGTTCTAATATGGTGCTTTTAGTGTCTCCGCATACCGCAGCACGCGACATAGCTTTGCAGGCGATAAATGTAACCGTCTCAGAGAGAAAAGCGGCCAATGTGACGATCTGGCTTTAAGTCGATTCGATAACAAATGACGATACGGACGGATTTCTCAAGTTTTTACTTCATATGAACACTTTTCACATTCTCCCTTGCAACGCGGCTGCTAGTCCTCCTTTCATGCAAAATCTTAAGGTCCTAGGTCTTATCCAAGCCACCTAAGCCGGCTAAAAAGTGAATAATCGATAATTAAAACTTGAATTGTACTACTTCTTACTGGCTATTACTTCAACTTAGAAGCTTCTTCTGTGTTCTACTATGGTGCTTTTACTGTTCCCGCATACCGCAGCACGCGACATAGCTTTGCAGACGATAAATGTAACCGTTTCAGAGAGAAGAGCGGCCAATGTGACGATCTGGCTTTAAATCGATTCGATAACAAATGACGAAAACGGACGGATTTCTCAGGTTTTTACTACATATGAACACTTTTCACATTCTCCCGTGCAACGCGGCTGCTAGTCTTCCTTTCATGCAAAATCTTAAGGTCCTAAGTCATGTCCAAGCCACCAAAGCCGGCTAAAAAGTGATTAATCGACAACTAAAACTTAAATAGTACTACTTCTTACTGGCTATTACTTCAATTTAGAAGCTTCTTCTGTGTTCTAATATGGTGCTTCTAGTGTCTCCGCATACCGCAGCACGCGACATAGCTTTGCTGACGATAAATGTAACCGTCTCAGAGAGAAAAGCGGCCAATGTGACGATCTGGCTTTAAGTCGTTTCGATAACAAATGACGAAAACGGACGGATTTCTCAGGTTTTTACTACATATGAACACTTTCACATTCTCACATGCAACGCGGCTGCTAGTCCTCCTTTCATGCAAAATCTTAAGGTCCTAGGTCATGTACAAGCCACCAAAGCCGGCTAAAAGGTGAATAATCGATAACTTAAACTTCAATTGTACTACTTCTTACTGGCTATTGCTTCAACTTAGAAGCTTCTTCTGTGTTCTACTATGGTGCTTTTAGTGTTTCCGCATACCGCAGCACGCGACATAGCTTTGCAGACGATAAATGTAACCGTCTCAGAGAGAAAAGCGGCCAATGTGACGATCTGGCTTTAAGTCGATTCGATAACAAATGACGAAAACGGTCGGATTTCTCAGGTTTTTACTACATATGAACACTTTTCACATTCTCCCGTGCAACGCGGCTGCTAGTCCTCCTTTCATGCAAAATCTTAAGGTCCTAGGTCATGTCCAAGCCACCAAAGCCGGCTAAAAGGTGAATAATCGATAACTAAAACTTTAATTGTACTACTTCTTACTGGCTATTACTTCAACTTAGAAGTTCTTCTGTGTTCTACTATGGTGCTTTTAGTGTCTCCGCATACGGCAACACGCGACATAGCTTTGCAGACGATAAATGTAACAGTCTCAGAGAGAAAAGCGGCCAATGTGACGATCTGGCTTTAAGTGCATTCGATAACAAAGACGAAACCGGACGGATTTCTCAGGTTTCTACTACATATGAACACTTTTCACATTCTCCCGTGCAACGCGACTGATAGTCCTCCTTTCATGCAAAATCTTAAGGTCCTAGGTCATGTCCAAGCCAACAAAGCCGGCTAAAGAGTGAATAATCGACAACTATAACTTGAATTGTACTACTTCTTATTGGCTATTACTTCAATTTAGAAGTTTCTTCTGTGTTCTAATATGGTGCTTTTAGTGTTCCCGCATACCGCAGCACGCGACATAGCTTTGCAGACGATAAATGTAACCGTCTCAGAGAGAAAAGCGGCCAATGTGACGATCTGGCTTTAAGTCGTTTCGATAACAAATGACGAAAACGGACGGATTTCTCAGGTTTTTACTACATATGAACACTTTTCACATTCTCCCATGCAACGCGGCTGCTAGTCCTCCTTTCATGCAGAATCTTAAGGTCCTAGGTCATGTTCAAGCCACCAAAGACGGCTAAAAAGTGAATAATCGACAACTAAAACTTGAATTGTACTACTTCTTACTGGCTATTACATCAACTTAGAAGCTTCTTCTGTACTCTACTATGGTGCTTTTAGTGTTTCCGCATACCGCAGCATGCGACATATCTTTGCAGACGATAAATGTAACCGTCTCAGAGAGAAAAGCGGCCAATGTGACTATCTATCTTTAAGTCGATTCGATTACAAATGACGAAAAGGGACGGATTTCTCAGGTTTTTACTACATATGAACACTTTTCACATTCTCCCGTGCAACGCGGCTGCTAGTCCTCCTTTCATGCAAAATCTTATGGTCCTAGGTCATGTCCAAGCCACCAAAGCCGGCTAAAAAGTGAATAATCGACAACAAAAACTTGAATTGTACTACTTCTTACTGGCTATTACTTCAACTTAGAAGATCCTTCTGTGTTCTAATATGGTGCTTTTAGTGTCTCCACATACCGCAGCACGCGACATAGCTTTGCAGACGATAAATGTAACCGTCTCAGAGAGAAAAGCGGCCAATGTGACGATCTGGCTTTAAGTCGATTCCATAACAAATGTCGAAAATGGTCAGATTTCTCAGGTTTTTACTACATATGAACACTTTCACATTCTCACATGCAACGCGGCTGCTAGTCCTCCTTTCATGCAAAATCTTAAGGTCCTAGGTCATGTACAAGCCACCAAAGCCGGCTAAAAGGTGAATAATCGATAACTTAAACTTCAATTGTACTACTTCTTACTGGCTATTGCTTCAACTTAGAAGCTTCTTCTGTGTTCTACTATGGTGCTTTTAGTGTTTCCGCATACCGCAGCACGCGACATAGCTTTGCAAACGATAAATGTAACCGTCTCAGAGAGAAAAGCTGCCAATGTGACGATCTGGCTTTAAGTCGATTCGATAACAAATGACGAAAACGGTCGGATTTCTCAGGTTTTTATTACATATGAACACTTTTCACATTCTCCCGTGCAACGCGGCTGCTAGTCCTCCTTTCATGCAAAATCTTAAGGTCCTAGGTCATGTCCAAGCCACCAAAGCCGGCTAAAAGGTGAATAATCGATAACTAAAACTTTAATTGTACTACTTCTTACTGGCTATTACTTCAACTTAGAAGTTCTTCTGTGTTCTACTATGGTGCTTTTAGTGTCTCCGCATACGGCAGCACGCGACATAGCTTTGCAGACGATAAATGTAACAGTCTCAGAGAGAAAAGCGGCCAATGTGACGATCTGGCTTTAAGTGCATTCGATAACAAAGACGAAACCGGACGGATTTCTCAGGTTTCTACTACATATGAACACTTTTCACATTCTCCCGTGCAACGCGACTGATAGTCCTCCTTTCATGCAAAATCTTAAGGTCCTAGGTCATGTCCAAGCCACCAAAGCCGGCTAAAGAGTGAATAATCGACAACTATAACTTGAATTGTACTACTTCTTACTGGCTATTACTTCAATTTAGAAGTTTCTTCTGTGTTCTAATATGGTGCTTTTAGTGTTCCCGCATACCGCAGCACGCGACATAGCTTTGCAGACGATAAATGTAACCGTTTCAGAGAGAAGAGCGGCCAATGTGACGATCTGGCTTTAAATCGATTCGATAACAAATTACGAAAACGGACGGATTTCTCAGGTTTTTACTACATATGAACACTTTTCACATTCTCCCGTGCAACGCGGCTGCTAGTCTTCCTTTCATGCAAAATCTTAAGGTCCTAAGTCATGTCCAAGCCACCAAAGCAGGCTAAAAAGTGATTAATCGACAACTAAAACTTCAATTGTACTACTTCTTACTGGCTATTACTTCAATTTAGAAGCTTCTTCTGTGTTCTAATATGGTGCTTTTAGTGCCTCCGCATACCGCAGCACGCGACATAGCTTTGCTGACGATAAATGCAACCGTCTCAGAGAGAAAAGCGGCCAATGTGACGATCTGGCTTTAAGTCGTTTCGATAACAAATGACGAAAACGGACGGATTTCTCCGGTTTTTACTACATATGAACACTTTTCACATTCTCCCATGCAACGCGGCTGCTAGTCCTCCTTTCATGCAGAATCTTAAGGTCCTAGGTCATGTTCAAGCCACCAAAGACGGCTAAAAAGTGAATAATCGATAACTAAAACTTGAATTGTACTACTTCTTACTGGCTATTACTTCAACTTAGAAGCTTCTTCTGTGTTCTACTATTGTGCTTTTAGTGTATCCGCATACCGCAGCACGCGACATAGCTTTGCAGACGATAAATGTAACCGTCTCAGAGAGAAAAGCGGCCTATGTGACGATCTGGCTTTAAGTCGATTCGATAACAAATAATGAAAATGGACAGATTTCTCAGGTTTTTACTACATATGAACACTTTTCACATTCTCCCATGCAACGCGGCTGCTAGTCCTCCTTTCATGCAAAATCTTATGGTCCTAGGTCTTGTCATTGCCACCAAAGCCGGCTAAAAAGTGACAATCGACAACTAAAACTTGAATTGTACTACTTCATACTGGCTATTACTTCAACTTAGAAGCTTCTTCAGTGTTCTACTATGGTGCTTTTAGTGTCTCCGCATACCGCAACACGCGACATAGCTTTGCAGACAATAAATGTAACCGTCTCAGAGAGAAAAGCGGCCAATGTGACGATCTGGCTTTAAGACGATTCGATAACAAATGACGAAAACGGACGGATTTCTCAGGTTTTTACTCCATATGAACACTTTTCACATTCTCCCGTGCTACGCGGCTCCTAGTCCTCCTTTCATGCAAAATCTTAAGGTCATAGGTCTTATCCAAGCCACCAAAGCCGGCTAAAAAGTGTATAATCGATAAATAAAACTTGAATTGTACTACTTCTTACTGGCTATTACTTCAACTTAGAAGCTTCTTCTGTGTTCTACTATGGTGCTTTTAGTGTTCCCGCATACCGCAGCACGCGACATAGCTTTGCAGACGATAAATGTAACAGTTTCAGAGAGAAGAGCGGCCAATGTGACGATCTGGCTTTAATTCGATTCGATAACAAATGACGAAAACGGACGGATTTCTCAGGTTTTTACTACATATGAACACTTTTCACATTCTCCCGTGCAACGCGGCTGCTAGTCTTCCTTTCATGCAAAATCTTAAGGTCCTAAGTCATGTCCAAGCCACCAAAGCCGGCTAAAAAGTGATTAATCGACAACTAAAACTTCAATTGTACTACTTCTTACTGGCTATTACTTCAATTTAGAAGCTTCTTCTGTGTTCTAATATGGTGCTTTTAGTGCCTCCGCATACCGCAGCACGCGACATAGCTTTGCTGACGATAAATGTAACCGTCTCAGAGAGAAAAGCGGCCAATGTGACGATCTGGCTTTAAGTCGTTTCGATAACAAATGACGAAAACGGACGGATTTCTCAGGTTTTTACTACATATGAACACTTTTCACATTCTCCCATGCAACGCGGCTGCTAGTCCTCCTTTCATGCAGAATCTTAAGGTCCTAGGTCATGTTCAAGCCACCAAAGACGGCTAAAAAGTGAATAATCGATAACTAAAACTTGAATTGTACTACTTCTTACTGGCTATTACTTCAACTTAGAAGCTTCTTCTGTGTTCTAGAATTGTGCTTTTAGTGTATCCGCATAACGCAGCACGCTACTTTGCTTTGCAGACGATAAATGTAACCGTCTCAGAGAGAAAAGCGGCCAATGTGACGATCTGGCTTTAAGTCGATTCGAAAACAAATGACGATAACGGACGGATTTCTCACGTTTTTACTCCATATGAACACTTTCCACATTCTCCCGTGCAACGCGGCTGCTAGTCCTCCTTTCATGCAAAATCTTAAGGTCCTAGGTCTTGTCATTGCCACCAAAGCCGGCTAAAAAGTGACAATCGACAACTAAAACTTGAATTGTACTACTTCATACTGGCTATTACTTCAACTTAGAAGCTTCTTCAGTGTTCTACTATGGTGCTTTTAGTGTCTCCGCATACCGCAACACGCGTCATAGCTTTGCAGACGATAAATGTAACCGTCTCAGAGAGAAAAGCGGCCAATGTGACGATCTGGCTTTAAGACGATTCGATAACAAATGACGAAAACGGACGGATTTCTCAGGTTTTTACTCCATATGAACACTTTTCACATTCTCCCGTGCTACGCGGCTCCTAGTCCTCCTTTCATGCAAAATCTTAAGGTCCTAGGTCTTATCTAAGCCACCAAAGCCGGCTAAAAAGTGTATAATCGATAAATAAAACTTGAATTGTACTACTTCTTACTGGCTATTACTTCAACTTAGAAGCTTCTTCTGTGTTCTACTATGGTGCTTTTAGTGTTCCCGCATACCGCAGCACGCGACATAGCTTTGCAGACGATAAATGTAACCGTTTCAGAGAGAAGAGCGGCCAATGTGACGATCTGGCTTTAATTCGATTCGATAACAAATGACGAAAACGGACGGATTTCTCAGGTTTTTACTACATATGAACACTTTTCACATTCTCCCGTGCAACGCGGCTGCTAGTCTTCCTTTCATGCAAAATCTTAAGGTCCTAAGTCATGTCCAAGCCACCAAAGCCGGCTAAAAAGTGATTAATCGACAACTAAAACTTCAATTGTACTACTTCTTACTGGCTATTACTTCAATTTAGAAGCTTCTTCTGTGTTCTAATATGGTGCTTTTAGTGCCTCCGCATACCGCAGCACGCGACATAGCTTTGCTGACGATAAATGTAACCGTCTCAGAGAGAAAAGCGGCCAATGTGACGATCTGGCTTTAAGTCGTTTCGATAACAAATGACGAAAACGGACGGATTTCTCAGGTTTTTACTACATATGAACACTTTTCACATTCTCCCATGCAACGCGGCTGCTAGTCCTCTTTCATGCAGAATCTTAAGGTCCTAGGTCATGTTCAAGCCACCAAAGACGGCTAAAAAGTGAATAATCGACAACTAAAACTTGAATTGTACTACTTCTTACTGGCTATTACATCAACTTAGAAGCTTCTTCTGTACTCTACTATGGTGCTTTTAGTGTTTCCGCATACCGCAGCATGCGACATAGCTTTGCAGACGATAAATGTAACCGTCTCAGAGAGAAAAGCGGCCAATGTGACGATCTATCTTTAAGTCGATTCGATTACAAATGACGAAAAGGGACGGATTTCTCAGGTTTTTACTACATATGAACACTTTTCACATTCTCCCGTGCAACGCGGCTGCTAGTCCTCCTTTCATGCAAAATCTTATGGTCCTAGGTCATGTCCAAGCCACCAAAGCCGGCTAAAAAGTGAATAATCGACAACAAAAACTTGAATTGTACTACTTCTTACTGGCTATTACTTCAACTTAGAAGATCCTTCTGTGTTCTAATATGGTGCTTTTAGTGTCTCCACATACCGCAGCACGCGACATAGCTTTGCAGACGATAAATGTAACCGTCTCAGGGAGAAAAGCGGCCAATGTGACGATCTGGCTTTAAGTCGATTCCATAACAAATGTCGAAAATGGTCAGATTTCTCAGGTTTTTACTACATATGAACACTTTCACATTCTCACATGCAACGCGGCAGCTAGTCCTCCTTTCATGCAAAATCTTAAGGTCCTAGGTCATGTACAAGCCACCAAAGCCGGCTAAAAGGTGAATAATCGATAACTTAAACTTCAATTGTACTACTTCTTACTGGCTATTGCTTCAACTTAGAAGCTTCTTCTGTGTTCTACTATGGTGCTTTTAGTGTTTCCGCATACCGCAGCACGCGACATAGCTTTGCAGACGATAAATGTAACCGTCTCACAGAGAAAAGCGGCCAATGTGACGATCTGGCTTTAAGTCGATTCGATAACAAATGACGAAAACGGTCGGATTTCTCAGGTTTTTACTACATATGAACACTTTTCACATTCTCCCGTGCAACGCGGCTGCTAGTCCTCCTTTCATGCAAAATCTTAAGGTCCTAGGTCATGTCCAAGCCACCAAAGCCGGCTAAAAGGTGAATAATCGATAACTAAAACTTTAATTGTACTACTTCTTACTGGCTATTACTTCAACTTAGAAGTTCTTCTGTGTTCTACTATGGTGCTTTTAGTGTCTCCGCATACGGCAGCACGCGACATAGCTTTGCAGACGATAAATGTAACAGTCTCAGAGAGAAAAGCGGCCAATGTGACGATCTGGCTTTAAGTGCATTCGATAACAAAGACGAAACCGGACGGATTTCTCAGGTTTCTACTACATATGAACACTTTTCACATTCTCCCGTGCAACGCGACTGATAGTCCTCCTTTCATGCAAAATCTTAAGGTCCTAGGTCATGTCCAAGCCAACAAAGCCGGCTAAAGAGTGAATAATCGACAACTATAACTTGAATTGTACTACTTCTTATTGGCTATTACTTCAATTTAGAAGTTTCTTCTGTGTTCTAATATGGTGCTTTTAGTGTCTCCGCATACCGCAGCACGCGACATACCTTTGCAGACGATAAATGTAACCGTCTCAGAGAGAAAAGCGGCAAATGTGACGATCTGGCTTTAAGTCGTTTCGATAACAAATGACGAAAACGGACGGATTTCTCAGGTTTTTACTACATATGAACACTTTTCACATTCTCCCATGCAACGCGGCTGCTAGTCCTCCTTTCATGCAGAATCTTAAGGTCCTAGGTCATGTTCAAGCCACCAAAGACGGCTAAAAAGTGAATAATCGACAACTAAAACTTGAATTGTACTACTTCTTACTGGCTATTACATCAACTTAGAAGCTTCTTCTGTACTCTACTATGGTGCTTTTAGTGTTTCCGCATACCGCAGCATGCGACATAGCTTTGCAGACGATAAATGTAACCGTCTCAGAGAGAAAAGCGGCCAATGTGACGATCTATCTTTAAGTCGATTCGATTACTAATGACGAAAAGGGACGGATTTCTCAGGTTTTTACTACATATGAACACTTTTCACATTCTCCCGTGCAACGCGGCTGCTAGTCCTCCTTTCATGCAAAATCTTATGGTCCTAGGTCATGTCCAAGCCACCAAAGCCGGCTAAAAAGTGAATAATCGACAACAAAAACTTGATTTGTACTACTTCTTACTGGCTATTACTTCAACTTAGAAGATCCTTCTGTGTTCTAATATGGTGCTTTTAGTGTCTCCACATACCGCAGCACGCGACATAGCTTTGCAGACGATAAATGTAACCGTCTCAGAGAGAAAAGCGGCCAATGTGACGATCTGGCTTTAAGTCGATTCCATAACAAATGTCGAAAATGGTCAGATTTCTCAGGTTTTTACTACATATGAACACTTTCACATTCTCACATGCAACGCGGCTGCTAGTCCTCCTTTCATGCAAAATCTTAAGGTCCTAGGTCATGTACAAGCCACCAAAGCCGGCTAAAAGGTGAATAATCGATAACTTAAACTTCAATTGTACTACTTCTTACTGGCTATTGCTTCAAATTAGAAGCTTCTTCTGTGTGCTACTATGGTGCTTTTAGTGTTTCCGCATACCGCAGCACGCGACATAGCTTTGCAAACGATAAATGTAACCGTCTCAGAGAGAAAAGCTGCCAATGTGACGATCTGGCTTTAAGTCGATTCGATAACAAATGACGAAAACGGTCGGATTTCTCAGGTTTTTATTACATATGAACACTTTTCACATTCTCCCGTGCAACGCGGCTGCTAGTCCTCCTTTCATGCAAAATCTTAAGGTCCTAGGTCATGTCCAAGCCACCAAAGCCGGCTAAAAGGTGAATAATCGATAACTAAAACTTTAATTGTACTACTTCTTACTGGCTATTACTTCAACTTAGAAGTTCTTCTGTGTTCTACTATGGTGCTTTTAGTGTCTCCGCATACGGCAGTACGCGACATAGCTTTGCAGACGATAAATGTAACCGTCTCAGAGAGAAAAGCGGCCAATGTGACGATCTGGCTTTAAGTGCATTCGATAACAAAGACGAAACCGGACGGATTTCTCAGGTTTCTACTACATATGAACACTTTTCACATTCTCCCGTGCAACGCGACTGATAGTCCTCCTTTCATGCAAAATCTTAAGGTCCTAGGTCATGTCCAAGCCACCAAAGCCGGCTAAAGAGTGAATAATCGACAACTATAACTTGAATTGTACTACTTCTTACTGGCTATTACTTCAATTTAGAAGTTTCTTCTGTGTTCTAATATGGTGCTTTTAGTGTTCCCGCATACCGCAGCACGCGACATAGCTTTGCAGACGATAAATGTAACCGTTTCAGAGAGAAGAGCGGCCAATGTGACGATCTGGCTTTAAATCGATTCGATAACAAATGACGAAAACGGACGGATTTCTCAGGTTTTTACTACATATGAACACTTTTCACATTCTCCCGTGCAACGCGGCTGCTAGTCTTCCTTTCATGCAAAATCTTAAGGTCCTAAGTCATGTCCAAGCCACCAAAGCAGGCTAAAAAGTGATTAATCGACAACTAAAACTTCAATTGTACTACTTCTTACTGGCTATTACTTCAATTTAGAAGCTTCTTCTGTGTTCTAATATGGTGCTTTTAGTGCCTCCGCATACCGCAGCACGCGACATAGCTTTGCTGACGATAAATGCAACCGTCTCAGAGAGAAAAGCGGCCAATGTGACGATCTGGCTTTAAGTCGTTTCGATAACAAATGACGAAAACGGACGGATTTCTCAGGTTTTTACTACATATGAACACTTTTCACATTCTCCCATGCAACGCGGCTGCTAGTCCTCCTTTCATGCAGAATCTTAAGGTCCTAGGTCATGTTCAAGCCACCAAAGACGGCTAAAAAGTGAATAATCGATAACTAAAACTTGAATTGTACTACTTCTTACTGGCTATTACTTCAAGTTAGAAGCTTCTTCTGTGTTCTACTATTGTGCTTTTAGTGTATCCGCATACCGCAGCACGCGACATAGCTTTGCAGACGATAAATGTAACCGTCTCAGAGAGAAAAGCGGCCTATGTGACGATCTGGCTTTAAGTCGATTCGATAACAAATAATGAAAATGGACAGATTTCTCAGGTTTTTACTACATATAAACACTTTTCACATTCTCCCATGCAACGCGGCTGCTAGTCCTCCTTTCATGCAAAATCTTATGGTCCTAGGTCTTGTCATTGCCACCAAAGCCGGCTAAAAAGTGACAATCGACAACTAAAACTTGAATTGTACTACTTCATACTGGCTATTACTTCAACTTAGAAGCTTCTTCAGTGTTCTACTATGGTGCTTTTAGTGTCTCCGCATACCGCAACACGCGACATAGCTTTGCAGACAATAAATGTAACCGTCTCAGAGAGAAAAGCGGCCAATGTGACGATCTGGCTTTAAGACGATTCGATAACAAATGACGAAAACGGACGGATTTCTCAGGTTTTTACTACATATGAACACTTTTCACATTCTCCCGTGCTACGCGGCTCCTAGTCCTCCTTTCATGCAAAATCTTAAGGTCATAGGTCTTATCCAAGCCACCAAAGCCGGCTAAAAAGTGTATAATCGATAAATAAAACTTGAATTGTACTACTTCTTACTGGCTATTACTTCAACTTAGAAGCTTCTTCTGTGTTCTACTATGGTGCTTTTAGTGTTCCCGCATACCGCAGCACGCGACATAGCTTTGCAGACGATAAATGTAACCGTTTCAGAGAGAAGAGCGGCCAATGTGACGATCTGGCTTTAATTCGATTCGATAACAAATGACGAAAACGGACGGATTTCTCAGGTTTTTACTACATATGAACACTTTTCACATTCTCCCGTGCAACGCGGCTGCTAGTCTTCCTTTCATGCAAAATCTTAAGGTCCTAAGTCATGTCCAAGCCACCAAAGCCGGCTAAAAAGTGATTAATCGACAACTAAAACTTCAATTGTACTACTTCTTACTGGCTATTACTTCAATTTAGAAGCTTCTTCTGTGTTCTAATATGGTGCTTTTAGTGCCTCCGCATACCGCAGCACGCGACATAGCTTTGCTGACGATAAATGTAACCGTCTCAGAGAGAAAAGCGGCCAATGTGACGATCTGGCTTTAAGTCGTTTCGATAACAAATGACGAAAACGGACGGATTTCTCAGGTTTTTACTACATATGAACACTTTTCACATTCTCCCATGCAACGCGGCTGCTAGTCCTCCTTTCATGCAGAATCTTAAGGTCCTAGGTCATGTTCAAGCCACCAAAGACGGCTAAAAAGTGAATAATCGATAACTAAAACTTGAATTGTACTACTTCTTACTGGGTATTACTTCAACTTAGAAGCTTCTTCTGTGTTCTAGAATTGTGCTTTTAGTGTATCCGCATACCGCAGCACGCTACTTAGCTTTGCAGACGATAAATGTAGCCGTCTCAGAGAGAAAAGCGGCCAATGTGACGATCTGGCTTTAAGTCGATTCGATAACAAATAATGAAAATGGACAGATTTCTCAGGTTTTTACTACATATGAACACTTTTCACATTCTCCCATGGAACGCGGCTGCTCGTCCTCCTTTCATGCAAAATCTTACGGTCCTAGGTCTTGTCATTGCCACCACAGCCGGCTAAAAAGTGACAATCGACAACTAAAACTTGAATTGTACTACTTCATACTGGCTATTACTTCAACTTAGAAGTTTCTTCTGTGTTCTACTATGGTGCTTTTAGTGTCTCCGCATACGGCAGCACGCGACATAGCTTTGCAGACGATAAATGTAACCGTCTCAGAGAGAAAAGCGGCCAATGTGACGATCTGGCTTTAAGTGCATTCGATAACAAAGACGAAACCGGACGGATTTCTCAGGTTTCTACTACATATGAATACTTTTCACATTCTCCCGTGCAAGGCGACTGATAGTCCTCCTTTCATGCAAAATCTTAAGGTCCTAGGTCATGTCCAAGCTACCAAAGCGGCTAAAAAGTGAATAATCGACAACTAAAACTTGAATTGTACTACTTCTTACTGGCTATTACTTCAACTTAGAAGTTTCTTCTGTGTTCTAATATGGTGCATTTAGTGTCTCCGCATACCGCAGCACGCGACATTGCTTTGCAGACGATAAATGTAACCGTCTCAGAGAGAAAAGCGGCCAATGTGACGATCTGGCTTTAAGTCGATTCGAAAACAAATGACGATAACGGACGGATTTCTCAGGTTTTTACTCCATATGAACACTTTTCACATTCTCCCGTGCAACGCGGCTGCTAGTCCTCCTTTCATGCAAAATCTTAAGGTCCTAGGTCTTGTCATTGCCACCAAAGCCGGCTAAAAAGTGACAATCAACAACTAAAACTTGAATTGTACTACTTCATACTGGCTATTACTTCAACTTAGAAGCTTCTTCAGTGTTCTAGTATGGTGCTTTTAGTGTCTCTGCATACCGCAACACGCGACATAGCTTTGCAGACGATAAATGTAACCGTCTCAGAGAGAAAAGCGGCCAATGTGACGATCTGGCTTTAAGACGATTCGATAACAAATGACGAAAACGGACGGATTTCTCAGGTTTTTACTCCATATGAACACTTTTCACATTCTCCCGTGCTACGCGGCTCCTAGTCCTCTTTTCATGCAAAATCTTAAGGTCCTAGGTCTTATCCAAGCCACCAAAGCCGGCTAAAAAGTGAATAATCGATAATTAAAACTTGAATTGTACTACTTCTTACTGGCTATTACTTCAACTTAGAAGTTTCTTCTGTGTTCTACTATGGTGCTTTTAGTGTCTCCGCATACGGCAGCACGCGACATAGCTTTGCAGACGATAAATGTAACCGTCTCAGAGAGAAAAGCGGCCAATGTGACGATCTGGCTTTAAGTGCATTCGATAACAAAGACGAAACCGGACGGATTTCTCAGGTTTCTACTACATATGAATACTTTTCACATTCTCCCGTGCAAGGCGACTGATAGTCCTCCTTTCATGCAAAATCTTAAGGTCCTAGGTCATGTCCAAGCCACCAAAGCGGCTAAAAAGTGAATAATCGACAACTAAAACTTGAATTGTACTACTTCTTACTGGCTATTACTTCAACTTAGAAGTTTCTTCTGTGTTCTAATATGGTGCATTTAGTGTCTCCGCATACCGCAGCACGCGACATTGCTTTGCAGACGATAAATGTAACCGTCTCAGAGAGAAAAGCGGCCAATGTGACGATCTGGCTTTAAGTCGATTCGAAAACAAATGACGATAACGGACGGATTTCTCAGGTTTTTACTCCATATGAACACTTTTCACATTCTCCCGTGCAACGCGGCTGCTAGTCCTCCTTTCATGCAAAATCTTAAGGTCCTAGGTCTTGTCATTGCCACCGAAGCCGGCTAAAAAGTGACAATCGACAACTAAAACTTGAATTGTACTACTTCATACTGGCTATTACTTCAACTTAGAAGCTTCTTCAGTGTTCTACTATGGTGCTTTTAGTGTCTCCGCATACCGCAACACGCGACATAGCTTTGCAGACGATAAATGTAACCGTCTCAGAGAGAAAAGCGGCCAATGTGACGATCTGGCTTTAAGACGATTCGATAACAAATGACGAAAACGGACGGATTTCTCAGGTTTTTACTCCATATGAACACTTTTCACATTCTCCCGTGCTACGCGGCTCCTAGTCCTCCTTTCATGCAAAATCTTAAGGTCCTAGGTCTTATCTAAGCCACCAAAGCCGGCTAAAAAGTGTATAATCGATAAATAAAACTTGAATTGTACTACTTCTTACTGGCTATTACTTCAACTTAGAAGCTTCTTCTGTGTTCTACTATGGTGCTTTTAGTGTTCCCGCATACCGCAGCACGCGACATAGCTTTGCAGACGATAAATGTAACCGTTTCAGAGAGAAGAGCGGCCAATGTGACGATCTGGCTTTAATTCGATTCGATAACAAATGACGAAAACGGACGGATTTCTCAGGTTTTTACTACATATGAACACTTTTCACATTCTCCCGTGCAACGCGGCTGCTAGTCTTCCTTTCATGCAAAATCTTAAGGTCCTAAGTCATGTCCAAGCCACCAAAGCCGGCTAAAAAGTGATTAATCGACAACTAAAACTTCAATTGTACTACTTCTTACTGGCTATTACTTCAATTTAGAAGCTTCTTCTGTGTTCTAATATGGTGCTTTTAGTGCCTCCGCATACCGCAGCACGCGACATAGCTTTGCTGACGATAAATGTAACCGTCTCAGAGAGAAAAGCGTCCAATGTGACGATCTGGCTGTAAGTCGATTCGATAACAAATGACGAAAACGGACGGATTTCTCAGGTTTTTACTACATGTGAACACTTTTCACATTCTCCCGTGCAACGCGGCTGCTAGTGCTCCTTTCATGCAAAATCTTATGGTCCTAGGTCATGTCATTGCCACCAAAGCCGGCTAAAATGTGAATAATCGATAATTAAAACTTCAATTGTACTACTTCTTACTGACTATTACTTCAACTTAGAAGCTTCTTCTGTGTTCTACTATGGTGCTTTTAGTGTTCCCGCATACCGAAGCACGCGACATAGCTTTGCAGACGATAAATGTAACCTTTTCAGAGAGAAGAGCGGCCAATGTGTCGATCTGGCTTTAAATCGATTCGATAACAAATGACGAAAAAAGACGGATATCTCAGGTTTTTACTACATATGAACACTTTTCACATTCTCCCGTGCAACGCGGCTGCTAGTCCTCCTTTCATGCAAAATCTTAAGGTCCTAGGTCATGTCCAAGCCACCAAAGCCGGCTAAAAAGTGATTAATCGACAACTAAAACTTAAATAGTACTACTTCTTTCTGGCTATTACTTCAATTTAGAAGCTTCTTCTGTGTTCTACTATGGTGCTTTTAGTGTCTCCGCATACGGCAGCACGCGATATAGCTTTGCAGACGATAAATGTAACCGTCTCAGAGAGAAAAGCGGCCAATTTGACGATCTGGCTGTAAGTGCATTCGATAACAAAGACGAAACCGAACGGATTTCTCAGGTTTCTACTACATATGAATACTTTTCACATTCTCCCGTGCAAAGCGACTGATAGTCCTCCTTTCATGCAAAATCTTAAGGTCCTAGGAAATGTCCAAGCCACCAAAGCGGCTAAAAAGTGAATAATCGACAACTAAAACTTGAATTGTACTACTTCTTACTGGCTATTACTTCAACTTAGAAGTTTCTTCTGTGTTCTAATATGGTGCATTTAGTGTCTCCGCATACCGCAGCACGCGACATTGCTTTGCAGACGATAAATGTAACCGTCTCAGAGAGAAAAGCGGCCAATGTGACGATCTGGCTTTAAGTCGATTCGATAACAAATGACGATAACGGACGGATTTCTCAGGTTTTTACTCCATATGAACACTTTTCACATTCTCCGGTGCAACGCGGCTCCTAGTCCTCCTTTCATGCAAAATCTTAAGGTCCTAGGTCTTATCCAAGCCACCAAAGCCGTCTAAATAGTGAATAATCGATAATTAATACTTGAATTGTACTACTTCTTACTGGCTATTACTTCAACTTAGAAGCTTCTTCTGTGTTCTACTATGGTGCTTTTAGTGTTCCCGCATACCGCAGCACGCGGCATAGCTTTGCAGACGATAAATGTAACCGTTTCAGAGAGAAGAGCGGCCAATGTGACGATCTGGCTTTAAATCGATTCGATAACAAATGACGAAAACGGACGGATTTCTCAGGTTTTTACTACATATGAACACTTCTCACATTCTCCCGTGCAACGCGGCTGCTAGTCTTCGTTTCATGCAAAATCTTAAGGTCCTAAGACATGTCCAAGCCACCAAAGCCGGCTAAAAAGTGATTAACCGACAACTAAAACTTAAATAGTACTACTTCTTACTGGCTATTACTTCAATTTTGAAGCTTCTTCTGTGTTCTAATATGGTGCTTTTAGTGCCTCCGCATACCGCAGCACGCGACATAGCTTTGCTGACGATAAATGTAACCGTCTCAGAGAGAAAAGCGGCCAATGTGACGATCTGGCTTTAAGTCGTTTCGATAACAAATGACGAAAACGGACGGATTTCTCAGGTTTTTACTACATATGAACACTTTTCACATTCTCCCATGCAACGCGGCTGCTAGTCCTCCTTTCATGCAGAATCTTAAGGTCCTAGGTCATGTCCAAGCCACCAAAGCCGGCTAAAAAGTGAATAATCGACAACTAAAACTTGAATTTTACTACTTCTTACTGGCTACTACTTCAACTTAGAAGCTTCTTCTGTGTTCTACTATGGTGCTTTTAGTGTTTCCGCATACCGCAGCACGCAACATAGCTTTGCAGACGATAAATGTAACCGTCTCAGAGAGAAAAGCGTCCAATGTGACGATCTGGCTTTAAGTCGATTCGATAACAAATGACGAAAAGGGACGGATTTCTCAGGTTTTTACTACATATGAACACTTTTCACATTCTCCCGTGCAACGCGGCTGCTAGTCCTCCTTTCATGCAAAATCTTAAGGTCCTACGTCATGTCCAAGCCACCAAAGCTGGCTAAAAGGTGAATAATCAATAACTAAAAGTTTAATTGTACTACTTCTTACTGGCTATTACTTCAACTTAGAAGTTTCTTCTGTGTTCTAATATGGTGCATTTAGTGTCTCCGCATACCGCAGCACGCGACATTGCTTTGCAGACGATAAATGTAACCGTCTCAGAGAGAAAAGCGGCCAATGTGACGATCTGGCTTTAAGTCAATTCGATAACAAATGACGATAACGGACGGATTTCTCAGGTTTTTACTCCATATGAACACTTTTCACATTCTCCCGTGCAACGCGGCTCCTAGTTCTCCTTTCATGCAAAATCTTAAGGTCCTAGGTCTTATCCAAGCCACCAAAGCCGGCTAAATAGTGAGTAATCGATAATTAATACTCGAATTGTACTACTTCTTACTGGCTATTACTTCAACTTAGAAGCTTCTTCTGTGTTCTACTATGGTGCTTTTAGTGTTCCCGCATACCACAGCACGCGGCATAGCTTTGCAGACGATAAATGTAACCGTTTCAGAGAGAAGAGCGGCCAATGTGACGATCTGGCTTTAAATCGATTCGATAACAAATGACGAAAACGGACGGATTTCTCAGGTTTTTACTACATATGAACACTTTTCACATTCTCCCGTGCAACGCGGCTGCTAGTCTTCGTTTCATGCAAAATCTTAAGGTCCTAAGACATGTCCAAGCCACCAAAGCCGGCTAAAAAGTGATTAACCGACAACTAAAACTTAAATAGTACTACTTCTTACTGGCTATTACTTCAATTTTGAAGCTTCTTCTGTGTTCTAATATGGTGCTTTTAGTGCCTCCGCATACCGCAGCACGCGACATAGCTTTGCTGACGATAAATGTAACCGTCTCAGAGAGAAAAGCGGCCAATGTGACGATCTGGCTTTAAGTCGTTTCGATAACAAATGTCGAAAACGGACGGATTTCTCAGGTTTTTACTACATATGAACACTTTTCACATTCTCCCATGCAACGCGGCTGCTAGTCCTCCTTTCATGCAGAATCTTAAGGTCCTAGGTCATGTCCAAGCCACCAAAGCCGGCTAAAAAGTGAATAATCGACAACTAAAACTTGAATTTTACTACTTCTTACTGGCTACTACTTCAACTTAGAAGCTTCTTCTGTGTTCTACTATGGTGCTTTTAGTGTTTCCGCATACCGCAGCACGCAACATAGCTTTGCAGACGATAAATGTAACCGTCTCAGGGAGAAAAGCGTCCAATGTGACGATCTGGCTTTAAGTCGATTCGTTAACAAATGACGAAAAGGGACGGATTTCTCAGGTTTTTACTACATATGAACACTTTTCACATTCTCCCGTGCAACGCGGCTGCTAGTCCTCCTTTCATGCAAAATCTTAAGGTCCTACGTCATGTCCAAGCCACCAAAGCTGGCTAAAAGGTGAATAATCAATAACTAAAAGTTTAATTGTACTACTTCTTACTGGCTATTACTTCAACTTAGAAGTTTCTTCTGTGTTCTACTATGGTGCTTTTAGTGTCTCCGCATACGGCAGCACGCGACATAGCTTTGCAGACGATAAATGTAAAAGTCTCAGAGAGAAAAGCGGCCAATGTGACGATCTGGCTTTAAGTCGATTCGATAACAAATGACGAAAATGGTCAGATTTCTCAGGTTTTTACTACATATGAACACTTTTCACATTCTCCCATGCAACGCGGCTGCTACTCCTCCTTTCATGCAAAATCTTAAGGTCCTAGGTCATGTCCAAGCCACCAAAGCCGGCTTAAAGGTGAATAATCGATAATTAAAACTTGAATTGTACTACTTCTTACTGGCTATTGCTTCAACTTAGAAGCTTCTTCTGCATTCTACTATGGTTCTTTTAGTGTTTCCGCATACCGCAGCATGCAACATAGCTTTGCAGACGATAAATGTAACCGTCTCAGAGAGAAAAGCGGCCAATGTGACGATCTGGCGTTAAGTCGATTCGATTACAAATGACGAAAAGGGACGGATTTCACAGGTTTTTACTACATGTGAACACTTTTCTTATTCTCCCGTGCAACGCGGCTGCTAGTCCTCCTTTCATGCAAAATCTTATGGTCCTAGGTCTTGTCATTGCCACCAAAGCCGGCTAAAAAGTGAATAATCGATAATTAAAACTTGAATTGTACTACTTCTTACTGGCTATTACTTCAACTTAGAAGCTTCTTCTGTGTTCTACTATGGTGCTTTTTGTGTTTCCGCATACCGCAGCACGCAGCATAGCTTTGCAGACGATAAATGTAACCGTCTCAGAGAGAAAAGCGTCCAATGTGACGATCTGGCTGTAAGTCGATTCGATAACAAATGACGAAAACGGACGGATTTCTCAGGTTTTTACTACATGTGAACACTTTTCACATTCTCCCGTGCAACGCGGCTGCTAGTGCTCCTTTCATGCAAAATCTTATGGTCCTAGGTCATGTCATTGCCACCAAAGCCGGCTAAAAAGTGAATAATCGATAATTAAAACTTGAATTGTACTACTTCTTACTGGCTATTACTTCAACTTAGAAGCTTCTTCTGTGTTCTACTATGGTGCTTTTAGTGATCCCGCATACCGCAGCACGCGACATAGCTTTGCAGACGATAAATGTAACCGTTTCAGAGAGAAGAGCGGCCAATGTGACGATCTGGCTTTAAATCGATTCGATAACAAATGACGAAAACGGACTGATTTCTCAGGTTTTTACTCCATATGAACACTTTTCACATTCTCCCGTGCAACGCGGCTGCTAGTACTCCTTTCATGCAAAATCGTAAGGTCCTAGGTCTTATCCAAGCCACCAAAGCCGGCTAAAAAGTGAATAATCGATAATTAAAACTTGAATTGTACTACTTCTTACTGGCTATTACTTCAACTTAGAAGCTTCTTCTGTGTTCTACTATGGTGCTTTTTGTGTTTCCGCATACCGCAGCACGCAACATAGCTTTGCAGACGATAAATGTAACCGTCTCAGAGAGAAAAGCGTCCAATGTGACGATCTGGCTTTAAATCGATTCGATAACAAATGACGAAAACGGACGGATTTCTCAGGTTTTTACTACATATGAACACTTTTCACATTCTCCCGTGCAACGCGGCTGCTAGTCTTCCTTTCATGCAAAATGTTAAGGTCCTAGGTCATATCCAAGCCACCAAAGCCGGCTAAAATGTGAATAATCGATAATTAAAACTTCAATTGTACTACTTCTTACTGACTATTACTTCAACTTAGAAGCTTCTTCTGTGTTCTACTATGGTGCTTTTAGTGTTCCCGCATACCGAAGCACGCGACATAGCTTTGCAGACGATAAATGTAACCTTTTCAGAGAGAAGAGCGGCCAATGTGTCGATCTGGCTTTAAATCGATTCGATAACAAATGACGAAAAAAGACGGATATCTCAGGTTTTTACTACATATGAACACTTTTCACATTCTCCCGTGCAACGCGGCTGCTAGTCCTCCTTTCATGCAAAATCTTAAGGTCCTAGGTCATGTCCAAGCCACCAAAGCCGGCTAAAAAGTGATTAATCGACAACTAAAACTTAAATAGTACTACTTCTTTCTGGCTATTACTTCAATTTAGAAGCTCCTTCTGTGTTCTAATATGGTGCTTTTAGTGTCTCCGCATACCGCAGCACGCGACATAGCTTTGCAGACGATAAATGTAACCGTCTCAGAGAGAAAAGCGGCCAATGTGACGATCTGGCTTTAAGTTGATTCGATAACAAATGACGAAAACGGACGGAGTTCTCAGGTTTTTACTACATATGAACACTTTTCACATTCTCCCATGCAACGCGGCTGCTAGTCCTCCCTTCATGCAAAATCTTATGGTCCGAGGTCATGTCCAAGCCACCAAAGACGGCTAAAAAGTGAATAATCGATAACTAAAACTTGAATTGTACTACTTCTTACTGGCAATTACTTCAACTTAGAAGCTTCCTCTGTGTTCTACTATGGTGCTTTTAGTGTCTCCGCATACCGCAGCACGCGACATAGCTTTGCAGACGATAAATGTAACCGTCTCAGAAAGAAAAGCGGCCAATGTGACGATCTGGCTTTAAGTCGATTCGATAACAAATGACGAAAACGGACTGATTTCTCAGGTTTTTACTACATATGAACAATTTCACATTCTCCAGTGCAACGCGGCTGCTAGTCCTCCTTCCATGCAAAATCTTAAGGTCCTAGGTCATGTCAAAGCAACCAAAGCCGGCTAAAAAGTGAATAATCGACTACTAAAACTTGAATTGTACTATTTCTTACTGACTATTACTTCAACTTAGAAACTCCTTCTGTGTTCTACTATGGTGCTTTTAGTGTCTCCGCATACGGCAGCACGCGACATAGCTTTGCAGACGATAAATGTAACCGTCTCAGGGAGAAAAGCGGCCAATGTGACGATCTGGCTTTAAGTCGATTCGATAACAAATGACGAAAATGGTCAGATTTCTCAGGTTTTTACTACATATGAACACTTTCACATTCTCCCATGTAACGCGGCTGCTAGTCCTCCTTTCATGCAAAATCTTAAGGTCCTAGGTCATGTCCAAGCCACCAAAGCCGGCTAAAAGGTGAATAATCGATAACTTAATTTTGAATTGTACTACTTCTTACTGGCTATTGCTTCAACTTAGAAGCTTCTTCTGTGTTCTACTATGGTGCTTTTAGTGTTTCCGCATACCGCAGCACGCGACATAGCTTTGCAGACGATAAATGTAACCGTCTCAGAGAGAAAAGCAGCCAATGTGACGATCTGGCTTTATGTCGATTCGACAACAAATGACGAAAACGGACGGATTTCTCAGGTTTTTACTACATATGAACACTTTTCACATTCTCCCGTGCAACGCGGCTGCTAGTACTCCTTTCATGCAAAATCTTATGCTTCTAGGTCATATCATAGCCACCAAAGCCGGCTAAAAACTGACAATCGACAAATAAAACTTGAATTGTACTACATCTTACTGGCTATTACTTCAACTTAGAAGCTTCTTCTGTGTTCTGCTATGGTGCTTTTAGTGTCTCCGCATACGGCAGCACGCGACGTAACTCTTCAGACGATAAGTGTAACCGTCTCAGAGAGAAAAGCGGCCAATGTGACGATTTGGCTTTAAGTGCATTCGATAACAAAGACGAAACCGGACGGATTTCTCAGGTTTTTACTACATATGAACACTTTTCACATTCTCCCGTGCAACGCGACTGATAGTCCTCCTTTCATGCAAAATCTTAAGGTCCTAGGTCATGTTCAAGCCATCAAAGACATCTAAAAAGTGAATAATCGATAACTAAAACTTGCATTGTACTACTTCTTACTGGCTATTACTTCAACTTAGAAGCTTCTTCTGTGTTCTATTATGGTGCTTTTAGTGTCTCCGCATACCGCAGCACGCGACATAGCTTTGCAGACGATAAATGTAACCGTTTCAGAGAGAAGAGCGGCCAATGTGACGATCTGGCTTTAAATCGATTCGATAACAAATGACGAAAACGGACGGATTTTTTAGGTTTTTACTACATATGAACACTTTTCACATTCTCCCGTGCAACGCGGCTGCTAGTCTTCCTTTCATGCAAAATGTTAAGGTCCTAGGTCATATCCAAGCCACCAAAGCCGGCTAAAATGTGAATAATCGATAATTAAAACTTGAATTGTACTACTTCTTACTGACTATTACTTCAACTTAGAAGCTTCTTCTGTGTTCTACTATGGTGCTTTTAGTGTTCCCGCATACCGAAGCACGCGACATAGCTTTGCAGACGATAAATGTAACCTTTTCAGAGAGAAGAGCGGCCAATGTGTCGATCTGGCTTTAAATCGATTCGATAACAAATGACGAAAATGGACGGATTTCTCAGGTTTTTACTACATGTGAACACTTTTCACATTCTCCCGTGCAACGCGGCTGCTAGTGCTCCTTTCATGCAAAATCTTATGGTCCTAGGTCATGTCATTGCCACCAAAGCCGGCTAAAAAGTGAATAATCGATAATTAAAACTTGAATTGTACTACTTCTTACTGGCAATTACTTCAACTTAGAAGCTTCCTCTGTGTTCTACTATGGTGCTTTTAGTGTTCCCGCATACCGAAGCACGCGACATAGCTTTGCAGACGATAAATGTAACCTTTTCAGAGAGAAGAGCGGCCAATGTGTCGATCTGGCTTTAAATCGATTCGATAACAAATGACGAAAAAAGACGGATTTCTCAGGTTTTTACTACATATGAACACTTTTCACATTCTCCCGTGCAACGCGGCTGCTAGTCCTCCATTCATGCAAAATCTTAAGGTCCTAGGTCATGTCCAAGCCACCAAAGCCGGCTAAAAAGTGATTAATCGACAACTAAAACTTAAATAGTACTACTTCTTTCTGGCTATTACTTCAATTTAGAAGCTTCTTCTGTGTTCTAATATGGTGCTTTTAGTGTCTCCTCATACTGCAGCACGCGACATAGCTTTGCAGACGATAAATGTAACCGTCTCAGAGAGAAAAGCGGCCAATGTGACGATCTGGCTTTAAGTTGATTCGATAACAAATGACGAAAACGGACGGAGTTCTCAGGTTTTTACTACATATGAACCCTTTTTACATTCTCCCGTGCAACGCGGCTGCTAGTCCTCCTTTCATGCAAAATCTTATGGTCCGAGGTCATGTCCAAGCCACCAAAGACGGCTAAAAAGTGAATAATCGATAACTAAAACTTGAATTGTACTACTTCTTACTGGCTATTACTTCAACTTAGAAACTCCTTCTGTGTTCTACTATGGTGCTTTTAGTGTCTCCGCATACGGCAGCACGCGACATAGCTTTGCAGACGATAAATGTAACCGTCTCAGGGAGAAAAGCGGCCAATGTGACGATCTGGCTTTAAGTCGATTCGATAACAAATGACGAAAATGGTCAGATTTCTCAGGTTTTTACTACATATGAACACTTTCACATTCTCCCATGTAACGCGGCTGCTAGTCCTCCTTTCATGCAAAATCTTAAGGTCCTAGGTCATGTCCAAGCCACCAAAGCCGGCTAAAAGGTGAATAATCGATAACTTAAACTTGAATTGTACTACTTCTTACTGGCTATTGCTTCAACTTAGAAGCTTCTTCTGTGTTCTACTATGGTGCTTTTAGTGTTTCCGCATACCGCAGCACGCGACATAGCTTTGCAGACGATAAATGTAACCGTCTCAGAGAGAAAAGCAGCCAATGTAACGATCTGGCTTTATGTCGATTCGACAACAAATGACGAAAACGGACGGATTTCTCAGGTTTTTACTACATATGAACACTTTTCACATTCTCCCGTGCAACGCGGCTGCTAGTACTCCTTTCATGCAAAATCTTATGCTTCTAGGTCATATCATAGCCACCAAAGCCGGCTAAAAAGTGACAATCGACAAATAAAACTTGAATTGTACTACATCTTACTGGCTATTACTTCAACTTAGAAGCTTCTTCTGTGTTCTGCCATGGTGCTTTTAGTGTCTCCGCATACGGCAGCACGCGACGTAACTCTTCAGACGATAAATGTAACCGTCTCAGAGAGAAAAGCGGCCAATGTGACGATCTGGCTTTAAGTTGATTCGATAACAAATGACGAAAACGGACGGAGTTCTCAGGTTTTTACTACATATGAACACTTTTCACATTCTCCCATGCAACGCGGCTGCTAGTCCTCCTTTCATGCAAAATCTTATGGTCCGAGGTCATGTCCAAGCCACCAAAGACGGCTAAAAAGTGAATAATCGATAACTAAAACTTGAATTGTACTACTTCTTACTGGCAATTACTTCAACTTAGAAGCTTCCTCTGTGTTCTACTATGGTGCTTTTAGTGTCTCCGCATACCGCAGCACGCGACATAGCTTTGCAGACGATAAATGTAACCGTCTCAGAGAGAAAAGCGGCCAATGTGACGATCTGGCTTTAAGTCGATTCGATAACAAATGACGAAAACGGACTGATTTCTCAGGTTTTTACTACATATGAACAATTTCACATTCTCCAGTGCAACGCGGCTGCTAGTCCTCCTTCCATGCAAAATCTTAAGGTCCTAGGTCATGTCAAAGCAACCAAAGCCGGCTAAAAAGTGAATAATCGACTACTAAAACTTGAATTGTACTATTTCTTACTGACTATTACTTCAACTTAGAAACTCCTTCTGTGTTCTACTATGGTGCTTTTAGTGTCTCCGCATACGGCAGCACGCGACATACCTTTGCAGACGATAAATGTAACCTTTTCAGAGAGAAGAGCGGCCAATGTGTCGATCTGGCTTTAAATCGATTCGATAACAAATGACGAAAACGGACGGATTTCTCTGGTTTTTACTACATGTGAACACTTTTCACATTCTCCCGTGCAACGCGGCTGCTAGTGCTCCTTTCATGCAAAATCTTATGGTCCTAGGTCATGTCATTGCCACCAAAGCCGGCTAAAAAGTGAATAATCGATAATTAAAACTTGAATTGTACTACTTCTTACTGGCAATTACTTCAACTTAGAAGCTTCCTCTGTGTTCTACTATGGTGCTTTTAGTGTTCCCGCATACCGAAGCACGCGACATAGCTTTGCAGTTGATAAATGTAACCTTATCAGAGAGAAGAGCGGCCAATGTGTCGATCTGGCTTTAAATCGATTCGATAACAAATGACGAAAAAAGACGGATTTCTCAGGTTTTTACTACATATGAACACTTTTCACATTCTCCCGTGCAACGCGGCTGCTAGTCCTCCATTCATGCAAAATCTTAAGGTCCTAGGTCATGTCCAAGCCACCAAAGCCGGCTAAAAAGTGATTAATCGACAACTAAAACTTAAATAGTACTACTTCTTTCTGGCTATTACTTCAATTTAGAAGCTTCTTCTGTGTTCTAATATGGTGCTTTTAGTGTCTCCGCATACGGCAGCACGCGACATAGCTTTGCAGACGATAAATGTAACCGTCTCAGAGAGAAAAGCGGCCAATGTGACGATCTGGCTTTAAGTCGATTCGATAACAAATGACGAAAATGGTCAGATTTCTCAGGTTTTTACTACATATGAACACTTTCACATTCTCCCATGTAACGCGGCTGCTAGTCCTCCTTTTATGCAAAATCTTAAGGTCCTAGGTCATGTCCAAGCCACCAAAGCCGGCTAAAAGGTCAATAATCGATAACTTAAACTTGAATTGTACTACTTCTTACTGGCTATTGCTTCAACTTAGAAGCTTCTTCTGTGTTCTACTATGGTGCTTTTAGTGTTTCCGCATACCGCAGCACGCGACATAGCTTTGCAGACGATAAATGTAACCGTCTCAGAGAGAAAAGCGGCCAATGTGACGATCTGGCTTTATGTCGATTCGACAACAAATGACGAAAACGGACGGATTTCTCAGGTTTTTACTACATCTGAACACTTTTCACACTCTCCCGTGCAACGCGGCTGCTGGTACTCCTTTCATGCAAAATCTTATGCTCCTAGGTCATATCATAGCCACCAAAGCCGGCTAAAAAGTGACAGTCGACAAATAAAACTTGAATTGTACTACATCTTACTGGCTATTACTTCAACTTAGAAGCTTCTTCTGTGTTCTGCTATGGTGCTTTTAGTGTCTCCGCATACAGCAGCACGCGACGTAACTTTGCAGACGATAAATGTAACCGTCTCAGAGAGAAAAGCGGCCAATGTGACGATCTGGCTTTAAGTGCATTCGATAACAAAGACGAAACCGGACGGATTTCTCAGGTTTTTACTTTATATGAACACTTTTCACATTCTCCCGTGCAACGCGACTGATAGTCCTCCTTTCATGCAAAATCTTAAGGTCCTAGGTCATGTTCAAGCCATCAAAGACAGCTAAAAAGTGAATAATCGATAACTAAAACTTGCATTGTACTACTTCATACTGGCTATTACTTCAACTTAGAAGCTTCTTCTGTGTTCTATTATGGTGCTTTTAGTGTTTCCGCATACCGCAGCACGCGACATAGCTTTGCAGACGATAAATGTAACCGTCTCAGAGAGAAAAGCGGCCAATATGACGATCTGGCTTTAAGTCGATTCGATAACAAATGACGAAAATGGACAGATTTCTCAGGTTTTTACTACATATGAACACTTTTCACATTCTCCCGTGCAACGCGGCTGCTAGTCATCCTTTCATGCAAAATCATAAGGTCCTAGGTTATGTTCAAGCCACCAAAGACGGCTAAAAAGTGAATAATCGATAACAAAAACTTGAATTGTACTACTTCTTACTGGCTATTACTTCAACTTAGAAGCTTCTTCTGTGTTCTACTATTGTGGTTTTAGTGTCTCCGCATACCGCAGCACGCGACATAGCTTTGCAGACGATAAATGTAACCGTCTCAGAGAGAAAAGCGGCCAATGTGGCGATCTGGCTTTAAGTCGGATCGATAACAAATGACGAAAATGGACAGATTTCTCAGGTTTTTACTACATATGAACACTTTTCACATTCTCCCATGCAATGCGGCTGCTAGTCCTCCTTTCATGCAAAATCTTAAGGTCCAAGGTCATGTCCAACCCACCAAAGCCGGCTAAAAAGTGAATAATCGACAACTAAAACTTGAATTGTACTACATCTTACTGGCTATTACTTCAACTTAGAAGCTTCTTCTGTGTTCTACTATGGTGCTTTTAGTGTCTCCGCATACCGCAGCAAACGACATAGCTTTGCAGACGATAAATGTAACCGTCTCAGAGAGAAAAGCGGCCAATGTGACGATCTGGCTTTAAGTCGATTCGATAACAAATGACGAAATTGGACAGATTTCTCAGGTTTTTACTACATATGAACACTTTTCACATTCTCCCGTGCAACGCGGCTGCTAGTCTTCCTTTCATGCAAAATGTTAAGGTCCTAGGTCATATCCAAGCCACCAAAGCCGGCTAAAATGTGAATAATCGATAATTAAAACTTGAATTGTACTACTTCTTACTGACTATTACTTCAACTTAGAAGCTTCTTCTGTGTTCTACTATGGTGCTTTTAGTGTTCCCGCATACCGAAGCACGCGACATAGCTTTGCAGACGATAAATGTAACCGTTTCACAGAGAAGAGCGGCCAATGTGTCGATCTGGCTTTAAATCGATTCGATAACAAATGACGAAAAAAGACGGATTTCTCAGGTTTTTACTACATATGAACACTTTTCACATTCTCCCGTGCAACGCGGCTGCTAGTCTTCCTTTCATGCAAAATCTTAAGGTCCTAGGTCATGTCCAAGCCACCAAAGCCGGCTAAAAAGTGATTAATCGACAACTAAAACTTAAATAGTACTACTTCTTTCTGGCTATTACTTCAATTTAGAAGCTTCTTCTGTGTTCTAATATGGTGCTTTTAGTGTCTCCGCATACCGCAGCACGCGACGTAGCTTTGCAGACGATAAATGTAACCGTCTCAGAGAGAAAAGCGGCCAATGTGACGATCTGGCTTTAAGTCGATTCGATAACAAATGACGAAAACGGACGGAGTTCTCAGGTTTTTACTACATATGAACACTTTTCACATTCTCCCATGCAACGCGGCTGCTAGTCCTCCTTTCATGCAAAATCTTATGGTCCGAGGTCATGTCCAAGCCACCAAAGACGGCTAAAAAGTGAATAATCGATAACTAAAACTTGAATTGTACTACTTCTTACTGGCTATTACTTCAACTTAGAAGCTTCTTCTGTGTTCTACTATGGTGCTTTTAGTGTCTCCGCATACCGCAGCACGCGACATAGCTTTGCAGACGATAAATGTAACCGTCTCAGAGAGAAAAGCAGCCAATGTGACGATCTGGCTTTATATCGATTCGATAACAAATGACGAAAACGGACGGATTTCTCAGGTTTTTACTACATATGAACACTTTTCACATTCTCCCGTGCAACGCGGCTGCTGGTACTCCTTTCATGCAAAATCTTATGCTCCTAGGTCATATCATAGCCACCAAAGCCGGCTAAAAAGTGACAGTCGACAAATAAAACTTGAATTGTACTACATCTTACTGGCTATTACTTCAACTTAGAAGCTTCTTCTGTGTTCTGCTATGGTGCTTTTAGTGTCTCCGCATACAGCAGCACGCGACGTAACTTTGCAGACGATAAATGTAACCGTCTCAGAGAGAAAAGCGGCCAATGTGACGATCTGGCTTTAAGTGCATTCGATAACAAAGACGAAACCGGACGGATTTCTCAGGTTTTTACTACATATGAACACTTTTCACATTCTCCCGTGCAACGCGACTGATAGTCCTCCTTTCATGCAAAATCTTAAGGTCCTAGGTCATGTTCAAGCCATCAAAGACAGCTAAAAAGTGAATAATCGATAACTAAAACTTGCATTGTACTACTTCATACTGGCTATTACTTCAACTTAGAAGCTTCTTCTGTGTTCTATTATGGTGCTTTTAGTGTTTCCGCATACCGCAGCACGCGACATAGCTTTGCAGACGATAAATGTAACCGTCTCAGAGAGAAAAGCGGCCAATATGACGATCTGGCTTTAAGTCGATTCGATAACAAATGACGAAAATGGACAGATTTCTCAGGTTTTTACTACATATGAACACTTTTCACATTCTCCCGTGCAACGCGGCTGCTAGTCATCCTTTCATGCAAAATCATAAGGTCCTAGGTTATGTTCAAGCCACCAAAGACGGCTAAAAAGTGAATAATCGATAACAAAAACTTGAATTGTACTACTTCTTACTGGCTATTACTTCAACTTAGAAGCTTCTTCTGTGTTCTACTATTGTGGTTTTAGTGTCTCCGCATACCGCAGCACGCGACATAGCTTTGCAGACGATAAATGTAACCGTCTCAGAGAGAAAAGCGGCCAATGTGACGATCTGGCTTTAAGTCGGATCGATAACAAATGACGAAAATGGACAGATTTCTCAGGTTTTTACTACATATGAATACTTTTCACATTCTCCCATGCAATGCGGCTGCTAGTCCTCCTTTCATGCAAAATCTTAAGGTCCAAGGTCATGTCCAACCCACCAAAGCCGGCTAAAATGTGAATAATCGATAATTAAAACTTGAATTGTACTACTTCTTACTGACTATTACTTCAACTTAGAAGCTTCTTCTGTGTTCTACTATGGTGCTTTTAGTGTTCCCGCATACCGAAGCACGCGACATAGCTTTGCAGACGATAAATGTAACAGTTTCAGAGAGAAGAGCGGCCAATGTGTCGATCTGGCTTTAAATCGATTCGATAACAAATGACGAAAAAAGACGGATTTCTCAGGTTTTTACTACATATGAACACTTTTCACATTCTCCCGTGCAACGCGGCTGCTAGTCTTCCTTTCATGCAAAATCTTAAGGTCCTAGGTCATGTCCAAGCCACCAAAGCCGGCTAAAAAGTGATTAATCGACAACTAAAACTTAAATAATACTACTTCTTTCTGGCTATTACTTCAATTTAGAAGCTTCTTCTGTGTTCTAATATGGTGCTTTTAGTGTCTCCGCATACCGCAGCACGCGACGTAGCTTTGCAGACGATAAATGTAACCGTCTCAGAGAGAAAAGCGGCCAATGTGACGATCTGGCTTTAAGTCGATTCGATAACAAATGACGAAAACGGACGGAGTTCTCAGGTTTCTACTACATATGAACACTTTTCACATTCTCCCATGCAACGCGGCTGCTAGTCCTCCTTTCATGCAAAATCTTATGGTCCGAGGTCATGTCCAAGCCACCAAAGACGGCTAAAAAGTGAATAATCGATAACTAAAACTTGAATTGTACTACTTCTTACTGGCTATTACTTCAACTTAGAAGCTTCTTCTGTGTTCTACTATGGTGCTTTTAGTGTCTCCGCATACCGCAGCACGCGACATAGCTTTGCAGACGATAAATGTAACCGTCTCAGAAAGAGAAGCGGCCAATGTGACGATCTGGCTTTAAGTCGATTCGATAACAAATGACGAAAACGGACTGATTTCTCAGGTTTTTACTACATATGAACAATTTCACATTCACCAGTGCAACGCGGCTGCTAGTCGTCCTTCCATGCAAAATCTTAAGGTACTAGGTCATGTCAAAGCAACCAAAGCCGGCTAAAAAGTGAATAATCGACAACTAAAACTTGAATTGTACTACTTCTTACTGGCTATTACTTCAACTTAGAAACTCCTTCTGTGTTCTACTATGGTGCTTTTAGTGTTTCCGCATACTGCAGCACGCGACATAGCTTTGCAGACGATAAATGTAACCGTCTCAGAGAGAAAAGCAGCCAATGTGAAGATCTGGCTTTATATCGATTCGATAACAAATGACGAAAACGGACGGATTTCTCAGGTTTTTACTACATCTGAACACTTTTCACATTCTCCCGTGCAACGCGGCTGCTGGTACTCCTTTCATGCAAAATCTTATGCTCCTAGGTCATAACATAGCCACCAAAGCCGGCTAAAAAGTGACAGTCGACAAATAAAACTTGAATTGTACTACATCTTACTGGCTATTACTTCAACTTAGAAGCTTCTTCTGTGTTCTGCTATGGTGCTTTTAGTGTCTCCGCATACAGCAGCACGCGACGTAACTTTGCAGACGATAAATGTAACCGTCTCAGAGAGAAAAGCGGCCAATGTGACGATCTGGCTTTAAGTGCATTCGATAACAAAGACGAAACCGGACAGATTTCTCAGGTTTTTACTACATATGAACACTTTTCACATTCTCCCGTGCAACGCGACTGATAGTCCTCCTTTCATGCAAAATCTTAAGGTCCTAGGTCATGTTCAAGCCATCAAAGACAGCTAAAAAGTGAATAATCGATAACTAAAACTTGCATTGTACTACTTCTTACTGGCTATTACTTCAACTTAGAAGCTTCTTCTGTGTTCTATTATGGTGCTTTTAGTGTCTCCGCATACCGCAGCACGCGACATAGCTTTGCAGACGATAAATGTAACCGTCTCAGAGAGAAAAGCGGCCAATGTGACGATCTGGCTTTAAGTCGGATCGATAACAAATGACGAAAATGGACAGATTTCTCAGGTTTTTACTACATATGAATACTTTTCACATTCTCCCATGCAATGCGGCTGCTAGTCCTCCTTTCATGCAAAATCGTAAGGTCCAAGGTCATGTCCAACCCAGCAATGCCGGCTAAAATGTGAATAATCGATAATTAAAACTTGAATTGTACTACTTCTTACTGACTATTACTTCAACTTAGAAGCTTCTTCTGTGTTCTACTATGGTGCTTTTAGTGTTCCCGCATACCGAAGCACGCGACATAGCTTTGCAGACGATAAATGTAACCGTTTCAGAGAGAAGAGCGGCCAATGTGTCGATCTGGCTTTAAATCGATTCGATAACAAATGACGAAAAAAGACGGATTTCTCAGGTTTTTACTACATATGAACACTTTTCACATTCTCCCGTGCAACGCGGCTGCTAGTCTTCCTTTCATGCAAAATCTTAAGGTCCTAGGTCATGTCCAAGCCACCAAAGCCGGCTAAAAAGTGATTAATCGACAACTAAAACTTAAATAGTACTACTTCTTTCTGGCTATTACTTCAATTTAGAAGCTTCTTCTGTGTTCTAATATGGTGCTTTTAGTGTCTCCGCATACCGCAGCACGCGACGTAGCTTTGCAGACGATAAATGTAACCGTCTCAGAGAGAAAAGCGGCCAATGTGACGATCTGGCTTTAAGTCGATTCGATAACAAATGACGAAAACGGACGGAGCTCTCAGGTTTCTACTACATATGAACACTTTTCACATTCTCCCATGCAACGCGGCTGCTAGTCCTCCTTTCATGCAAAATCTTATGGTCCGAGGTCATGTCCAAGCCACCAAAGACGGCTAAAAAGTGAATAATCGATAACTAAAACTTGAATTGTACTACTTCTTACTGGCTATTACTTCAACTTAGAAGCTTCTTCTGTGTTCTACTATGGTGCTTTTAGTGTCTCCGCATACCGCAGCACGCGACATAGCTTTGCAGACGATAAATGTAACCGTCTCAGAAAGAGAAGCGGCCAATGTGACGATCTGGCTTTAAGTCGATTCGATAACAAATGACGAAAACGGACTGATTTCTCAGGTTTTTACTACATATGAACAATTTCACATTCACCAGTGCAACGCGGCTGCTAGGCGTCCTTCCATGCAAAATCTTAAGGTACTAGGTCATGTCAAAGCAACCAAAGCCGGCTAAAAAGTGAATAATCGACAACTAAAACTTGAATTGTACTACTTCTTACTGGCTATTACTTCAACTTAGAAACTCCTTCTGTGTTCTACTATGGTGCTTTTAGTGTTTCCGCATACCGCAGCACGCGACATAGCTTTGCAGACGATAAATGTAACCGTCTCAGAGAGAAAAGCAGCCAATGTGAAGATCTGGCTTTATATCGATTCGATAACAAATGACGAAAACGGACGGATTTCTCAGGTTTTTACTACATCTGAACACTTTTCACATTCTCCCGTGCAACGCGGCTGCTGGTACTCCTTTCATGCAAAATCTTATGCTCCTAGGTCATAACATAGCCACCAAAGCCGGCTAAAAAGTGACAGTCGACAAATAAAACTTGAATTGTACTACATCTTACTGGCTATTACTTCAACTTAGAAGCTTCTTCTGTGTTCTGCTATGGTGCTTTTAGTGTCTCCGCATACAGCAGCACGCGACGTAACTTTGCAGACGATAAATGTAACCGTCTCAGAGAGAAAAGCGGCCAATGTGACGATCTGGCTTTAAGTGCATTCGATAACAAAGACGAAACCGGACAGATTTCTCAGGTTTTTACTACATATGAACACTTTTCACATTCTCCCGTGCAACGCGACTGATAGTCCTCCTTTCATGCAAAATCTTAAGGTCCTAGGTCATGTTCAAGCCATCAAAGACAGCTAAAAAGTGAATAATCGATAACTAAAACTTGCATTGTACTACTTCTTACTGGCTATTACTTCAACTTAGAAGCTTCTTCTGTGTTCTATTATGGTGCTTTTAGTGTCTCCGCATACCGCAGCACGCGACATAGCTTTGCAGACGATAAATGTAACCGTCTCAGAGAGAAAAGCGGCCAATATGACGATCTGGCTTTAAGTCGATTCGATAACAAATGACGAAAATGGACAGATTTCTCAGGTTTTTACTACATATGAACACTTTTCACATTCTCCCGTGCAACGCGGCTGCTAGTCATCCTTTCATGCAAAATCATAAGGTTCTAGGTTATGTTCAAGCCACCAAAGACGGCTAAAAAGTGAATAATCGATAACAAAAACTTGAATTGTACTACTTCTTACTGGCTATTACTTCAACTTAGAAGCTTCTTCTGTGTTCTACTATTGTGGTTTTAGTGTCTCCGCATACCGCAGCACGCGACATAGCTTTGCAGACGATAAATGTAACCGTCTCAGAGAGAAAATCGGCCAATGTAACGATCTGGCTTTAAGTCGATTCGATAACAAATGACGAAAATGGACAGATTTCTCAGGTTTTTACTACATATGAACACTTTTCACATTCTCCCATGCAATGCGGCTGCTAGACCTCCTTTCATGCAAAATCTTAAGGTCCAAGGTCATGTCCAACCCACCAAAGCCGGCTAAAAAGTGAATAATCGACAACTAAAACTTGAATTGTACTACATCTTACTGGCTATTACTTCAACTTAGAAACTTCTTCTGTGTTCTACTATGGTGCTTTTAGTGTCTCCGCATACCGCAGCACACGACATAGCTTTGCAGACGATAAATGTAACCGTCTCAGAGAGAAAAGCGGCCAATGTGACGATCTGGCTTTAAGTCGATTCGATAACAAATGACGAAATTGGACAGATTTCTCAGGTTTTTACTACATATGAACACTTTTCACATTCTCCCATGCAACGCGGCTGCTAGGTCCCCTTTCATGCAAAATCTTAAGGTCCTAGGTCATATCCAAGATACCAAAGCCGGCTAAAAGGTGAATAATCGATAAGTAAAACTTGAATTGTACTACATCTTACTGGCTATTGCTTCAACTTAGAAGCTTCTTCTGTGTTCTACTATGGTGCTTTTAGTGTTTCCGCATACCGCAGCGTGCGACATAGCTTTGCAGACGATAAATGTAACCGTCTCAGAGAGAAAAGCGGCCAATGTGACGATCTGGCTTTAAGTCCATTCGATAACAAATGACGAAAAGGGACGGATTTCTCAGGTTTTTACTACATATGAACACTTTTCACATTCTCCCGTGCAACGCGGCTGCTAGTCCTCCTTTCATGCAAAATCTTATGGTCCTAGGTCATGTCACTGCCACCAAAGCCGGCTACAAAGTGACAATCGAGAACTAAAACTTGAATTGTACTATTTCTTACTGGCTATTACTTCAACTTAGAAGCTTCTTCTGTGTTCTTATATGGTGCTTTTAGTGTCTCCGCATACGGCAGCACGCGAAATAGCTTTGCAGATGATAAATGTAACCGTCTCAGAGAGAAAAGCGGCCAATGTGACACCTGGCTTTAAGTCGATTCAATAACAAAGACGAAAACGGACGGATTTCTCAGGTTTCTACTACATATGAAAACTTTTCACATTCTCCCATGCAACGCGGCTGCTAGTCTTCCTTTCATGCAAAATCTTAAGGTGCTTGGTCATGTCCAAGCCACCAAAGCCGGCTAAAAAGTGATTAATCGACAACTAAAACTTAAATAGTACTACTTCTTACTGGTTTTACTTCAATTTAGAAGCTTCTTCTGTGTTCTAATATGGTGCTTTTAGTGTCTCCGCATACCGCAGCACGCGACATAGCTTTGCAGACGATAAATGTAACCGTCTCAGAGAGAAAAGCGGCCAATGTGACGATCTGGCTTTATGTAGATTCGATAACAAATGACGAAAACGGACGGATTTCTCAGGTTTTTACTACATATGAACACTTTTCACATTCTCCCGTGCAACGCGGCTGCTAGTCCTCCTTTCATGCAAAATCGTAAGGTCCTAGGTCATGTCCAAGCCACCAAAGCCGGCAAAAAAGTGAATATTCGACAACTAAAACTTGAATTGTACTACTTCTTACTGGCTATTACTTCAACTTAGAAGCTTCTTCTGTGTTCTACTATGGTGCTTTTAGTGTTTCCGCATACCGCAGCACGCGACATAGCTTTGCAGACGATAAATGTAACCGTCTCAGAGAGAAAAGCAGCCAATGTGACGATCTGGCTTTATGTCGATTCGACAACAAATGACGAAAACGGACGGATTTCTCAGGTTTTTACTACATATGAACACTTTTCACATTCTCCCGTGCAACGCGGCTGCTAGTACTCCTTTCATGCAAAATCTTATGCTTCTAGGTCATATCATAGCCACCAAAGCCGGCTAAAAAGTGACAATCGACAAATAAAACTTGAATTGTACTACATCTTACTGGCTATTACTTCAACTTAGAAGCTTCTTCTGTGTTCTGCTATGGTGCTTTTAGTGTCTCCGCATACGGCAGCACGCGACGTAACTTTGCAGACGATAAATGTAACCGTCTCAGAGGGAAAAGCGGCCAATGTGACGATCTGGCTTTAAGTGCATTCGATAACTAAGACGAAACCGGACGGATTTCTCAGGTTTTTACTACATATGAACACTTTTCACATTCTCCCGTGCAACGCGACTGATAGTCCTCTTTCATGCAAAATCTTAAGGTCCTAGGTCATGTTCAAGCCATCAAAGCCGGCTAAAAAGTGATTAATCGACAACTAAAACTTAAATAGTACTACTTCTTTCTGGCTATTACTTCAATTTAGAAGCTTCTTCTGTGTTCAAATATGGTGCTTTTAGTGTCTCCGCATACCGCAGCACGCGACGTAGCTTTGCAGACGATAAATGTAACCGTCTCAGAGAGAAAAGCGGCCAATGTGACGATCTGGCTTTAAGTCGATTCGATAACAAATGACGAAAACGGACGGAGTTCTCAGGTTTTTACTACATATGAACACTTTTCACATTCTCCCATGCAACGCGGCTGCTAGTCCTCCTTTCATGCAAAATCTTATGGTCCGAGGTCATGTCCAAGCCTCCAAAGACGGCTAAAAAGTGAATAATCGATAACTAAAACTTGAATTGTACTACTTCTTACTGGCTATTACTTCAACTTAGAAACTCCTTCTGTGTTCTACTATGGTGCTTTTAGTGTCTCCGCATACGGCAGCACGCGACATAGCTTTGCAGACGATAAATGTAACCGTCTCAGGGAGAAAAGCGGCCAATGTGACGATCTGGCTTTAAGTCGATTCGATAACAAATGACGAAAATGGTCAGATTTCTCAGGTTTTTACTAGATATGAACACTTTCACATTCTCCCATGTAACGCGGCTGCTAGTCCTCCTTTCATGCAAAATCTTAAGGTCCTAGGTCATGTCCAAGCCACCAAAGCCGGCTAAAAGGTGAATAATCGATAACTTAAACTTGAATTGTACTACTTCTTACTGGCTATTGCTTCAACTAAGAAGCTTCTTCTGTGTTCTACTATGGTGCTTTTAGTGTTTCCGCATACCGCAGCACGCGACATAGCTTTGCAGACGATAAATGTAACCGTCTCAGAGAGAAAAGCAGCCAATGTGACGATCTGGCTTTATGTCGATTCGATAACAAATGACGAAAACGGACGGATTTCTCAGGTTTTTACTACATCTGAACACTTTTCACATTCTCCCGTGCAACGCGGCTGCTGGTACTCCTTTCATGCAAAATCTTATGCTCCTAGGTCATATCATAGCCACCAAAGCCGGCTAAAAAGTGACAATCGACAGATAAAACTTGAATTGTACTACATCTTACTGGCTATTACTTCAACTTAGAAGCTTCTTCTGTGTTCTGCTATGGTGCTTTTAGTGTCTCCGCATACGGCAGCACGCGACGTAACTTTGCAGACGATAAATGTAACCGTCTCAGAGAGAAAAGCGGCCAATGTGACGATCTGGCTTTAAGTGCATTCGATAACAAAGACGAAACCGGACGGATTTCTCAGGTTTTTACTACATATGAACACTTTTCACATTCACCCGTGCAACGCGACTGATAGTCCTCCTTTCATGCAAAATCTTAAGGTCCTAGGTCATGTTCAAGCCATCAAAGACAGCTAAAAAGTGAATAATCGATAACTAAAACTTGCATTGTACTACTTCTTACTGGCTATTACTTCAAGTTAGAAGCTTCTTCTGTGTTCTATTATGGTGCTTTTAGTGTCTCCGCATACCGCAGCACGCGACATAGCTTTCCAGACGATAAATGTAACCGTCTCAGAGAGAAAAGCGGCCAATTTGACGATCTGGCTTTAAGTCGATTCGATAACAAATGACGAAAATGGACAGATTTCTCAGGTTTTTACTACATATGAACACTTTTCACATTCTCCCGTGCAACGCGGCTGCTAGTCATCCTTTCATGCAAAATCATAAGGTCCTAGGTTATGTTCAAGCCACCAAAGACGGCTAAAAACTGAATAATCGATAACAAAAACTTGAATTGTACTACTTCTTACTGGCTATTACTTCAACTTAGAAGCTTCTTCTGTGTTCTATTATTGTGGTTTTAGTGTCTCCGCATACCGCAGCACGCGACATAGCTTTGCAGACGATAAATGTAACCGTCTCAGAGAGAAAAGCGGCCAATGTGACGATCTGGCTTTAAGTCGATTCGATAACAAATGACGAAAATGGACAGATTTCTCAGGTTTTTACTACATATGAACACTTTTCACATTCTCCCATGCAACGCGGCTGCTACTCCTCCTTTCATGCAAAATCGTAAGGTCCTAGGTCATGTCCAAGCCACCAAAGCCGGCTAAAAGGTGAATAATCGATAACTAAAACTTGAATTGTACTACTTCCTACTGGCTATTGCTTCAACTTAGAAGCTTCTTCTGTATTCTACTATGGTGCTTTTAGTGTTTCCGCATACCGCAGCATGCGACATAGCTTTGCAGACGATAAATGTAACCGTCTCAGAGAGAAAAGCGGCCAATGTGACGATCTGGCTTTAAGTCGATTCGATAACAAATGACGAAAACGGACGGATTTCTCAGGTTTTTACTACATATGAACACTTTTCACATTCTCCCGTGCAACGCGGCTGCTAGTCCTCCTTTCATGCAAAATCTTAAGGGCCAAGGTCATGTCCAAGCCACCAAAGCCGGCTAAAACGTGAATAATCGATAACTAAAACTTGAATTGTACTACTTCTTACTGGCTATTTCTTCAACGTAGAAGCTTCTTCTGTGTTCTACTATGGTGCATTTAGTGTTTCCGCATACCGCAACACGCGACATAGCTTTGGAGACGATAAATGTAACCATCTCAGAGAGAAAAGCGGCCAATGTGACGATCTGACTGTAATTCGATTCGATAACAAATGACGAAAACGGACGGATTTCTCAGGTTTTTACTCCATATGAACACGTTTCACATTCTCCCGTGCAACGCGGCTGCTAGTCCTCCTTTCATGCAAAATCTTAAGGTCCAAGGTCATGTCCAAGCCACCAAAGCCGGCTAAAAAGTGTATAATCGACAACTAAAACTTGAATTGTACTACTTCTTACTGGCTATTACTTCGACTTAGAAGCTTCTTCTGTGTTCTACTATGGTGCTTTTAGTGTCTCCGCATACCGCAGCACACGACATAGCTTTGCAGACGATAAATGTAACCGTCTCAGAGAGAAAAGCGGCCAATGTGACGATCTGGCTTTAAGTCGATTCGATAACAAATGACGAAATTGGACAGATTTCTCAGGTTTTTACTACATATGGACACTTTTCAAATTCTCCCATGCAACGCGGCTGCTAGGTCCCCTTTCATGCAAAATCGTAAGGTCCTAGGTCATATCCAAGATACCAAAGCCGGCTAAAAGGTGAATAATCGATAACTAAAACTTGAATTGTACTACATCTTACTGGCTATTGCTTCAACTTAGAAGCTTCTTCTGTGTTCTACTATGGTGCTTTTAGTGTTTCCGCATACCGCAGCATGCGACATAGCTTTGCAGACGATAAATGTAACCGTCTCAGAGAGAAAAGCGGCCAATGTGACGATCTGGCTTTAAGTCGATTCGATAACAAATGACGAAAAGGGACGGATTTCTCAGGTTTTTACTACATATGAACACTTTTCACATTCTCCCGTGCAACGCGGCTGCTAGTCCTCCTTTCATGCAAAATCTTATGGTCCTAGGTCATGTCACTGCCACCAAAGCCGGCTACAAGGTGACAATCGACAACTAAAACTTGAATTGTACTACTTCTTACTGGCTATTACTTCAACTTAGAAGCTTCTTCTATGTTCTAATATCGTGCTTTTAGTGTCTCCGCATACGGCAGCACGCGAAATAGCTTTGCAGATGATAAATGTAACCGTCTCAGAGAGAAAAGCGTCCAATGTGACACCTGGCTTTAAATCGATTCAATAACAAAGACGAAAACGGACGGATTTCTCAGGTTTCTACTACATATGAAAACTTTTCACATTCTCCCGTGCAACGCGGCTGCCAGTCTTCCTTTCATGCAAAATCTTAAGGTCCTTGGTCACGTCCAAGCCACCAAAGCCGGCTAAAAAGTGATTAATCGACAACTAAAACTTAAATAGTACTACTTCTTACTGGCTATTACTTCAACTTAGATGCTTCTTCTGTGTTGTACTATAGTGCTTTTAGTGTCTCCGCACACCGCATCACGCGACATAGCTTTGCAGACGATAAATGTAACCGTCTCAGAGAGAAAAGCGGCCAATGTGACGATCTGGCTTTAAGTCGATTCCATAACAAAGACGAAAATGGACAGATTTCTCAGGTTATTACTACATATGAACACTTTTCACATTCTCCCATGCAACGCAGCTGCTAGGTCTCCTTTCATGCAAAATCTTAAGGTCCTAGGTCATATCCAAGCCACCAAAGCCGGCTAAAAGGTGAATAATCGATAACTAAAATTTGAATTGTACTACTTCTTACTGGCTATTGCTTCAACTTAGAAGCTTCTTCTGTGTTCTACTATGGTGCTTTTAGTGTTTCCGCATACCGCAGCATCCTACATAGCTTTGCAGACGATAAATGTAACCGTCTCAGTGAGAAAAGCGGCCAATGTGACGATCTGGCTTTAAGTCGATTCGATAACAAATGACGAAAAGGGACGGATTTCTCAGGTTTTTACTACATATGAACACTTTTCACATTCTCCCGTGCAACGCGGCTGCTAGTCCTCCTGTCATGCAAAATCTTAATGTCCTAGGTCATGTCACTGCCACCAAAGCCGGCTACAAAGTGACAATCGACAACTAAAACTTGAATTGTACTACTTCTTACTGGCTATTACTTCAACTTAGAAGCTTCTTCTGTGTTCTAATATGGTGCTTTTAGTGTCTCCGCATACGGCAGCACGCGAAATAGCTTTGCAGATGATAAATGTAACCGTCTCAGAGAGAAAAGCGGCCAATATGACGATCTGGCTTTAGGTCGATTCGATAACAAATGACGAAAACGGACGGATTTCTCAGGTTTTTACTACATATGAACACTTTTCACATTCTCCCATGCAACGCGGCTGCTAGTCCTCCTTTTATGCAAAATCTTAAGGTTCTAGGTCATGTCCAAGCCACCAAAGCCGGCTAAAAAGTGAATAATCGACAACTAAAACTTGAATGGTACTACTTCTTACTGGCTATTACTTCAACTTAGAAGCTTCTTCTGTGTTCTACTATGGTGCTTTTAGTGTTTCCGCATACCGCAGCACGCGACATAGCCTTGAAGACGATACATGTAACCGTCTCAGAGAGAAAAGCGGCCAATGTGACGATCTGGCTTTAAGTCGATTCGATAACAAATGACGAAAACGGACGGATTTCTCAGGTTTTTAGTACATATGAACACTTTTCACATTCTCCCGTGCAACGCGGCTGCTAGTCCTACTTTCATGCAAAATCTTAAGGTTCCACCTCATGTCCAAGCCACCAAAGCCGGCTAAAAAGTGAATAATCAATAACTAAACCATGAATTGTACTACTTCTTACTGGCTATTACTTCAACTTAGAAGCTTCTTCTGTGTTCTACTACGGTGCTTTTAGTGTCTCCACATATCGCAGCACGTGACATAGCTTTGCAGACGATAAATGTAACTGTTTCAGAGAGAAAAGCGGCCAATGTGACGATCTGGCTTTAAGTCGTTTCGATAACAAATGACGAAAACGGACGGATTTCTCATTTTTTTACCACATATGAACACATTTCACATTCTCCCGTGCAACGCGGCTGCAAGTACTCCTTTCATGCAAAATCCTAAGGTCCTAGGTCATGTCCAAGCCACCAAAGCCGGCTAAAAAGTGAATATTCGGCAACTAAAACTTGAATTGTACTACTTCTTACTGGCTATTACTTCAAATTAGAAGCTTCTTCTGTGTTCTACTATGGTGCTTTTAGTGTTTCGGCATACCGAGCACGCGACATAGCTCTGCAGACGACAAATGTAACCGTTTCAGAGAGAAGAACGGCCAATGTGACGATCTGGCTTTAAGTCGATTCGATAACAAATGACGAAAACGGACGGATTTCTCAGGTTTTTACTACATATGAACAATTTTCACATTCTCCCGTGCAACGCGGCTGCTATTCCTCCTTTCATGCAAAATCGTAAGGTCCTAGTTCATGTCCAAGCCACCAAAGCCGGCAAAAAAGTGAATATTCGACAACTAAAACTTAAATTGTACTACTTCTTAATGGCTATTACTTCAACTTAGAAGCTTCTTCTGTGTTCTACTATGGTGCTTTTAGTGTCTCCGCACACCGCATCACGCGACATAGCTTTGCAGACGATAAATGTAACCGTCTCAGAGAGAAAAGCTGCCAATGTGACGATCTGGCTTTAAGTCGATTCGATAACAAATGACGAAAACGGACGGATTTATCAGGTTTTTACTACATATGAACACTTTTCACATTCTCCCATGCAACGCGGCTGCTAGTCCTCCTTTCATGCAAAATCGTAAGGTCCTAGGTCATGTCCAAGCCACCAAAGCCGGCTAAAAAGTGAATAATCGATAACTAAAACTTGAATTGTACTACTTCTTACTGGCTATTACTTCAACTTAGAAGCTTCTTCTGTGTTCTACTATGGTGCTTTTAGTGTCTCCACATACCGCAGCACGCGACATAGCTTTGCAGACGATAAATGTAACCGTCTCAGTGAGAAAAGCGGCCAATGTGACGATCTGGCTTTAAGTCGACTCGATAACAAATGACGAAAACGGACGGATTTCTCAGGTTTTTACTACATATGAACACTTTTCACACACTCGCGTGCAACGCGGCTGCTAGTCTTTCTTTCATGCAAAATCTTAAGCTTCCACCTAATGTCAAAGCCACCAAAGCCGGCTAAAAAGTGAATAATCGACAACTAAAACTTGAATTGTACTACTTCGTACTGGCTATTACTTCAAATTAGAAGCTTCTTCTGTGTGCTACTATGGTGCTTTTAGTGTCTCCACATATCGCAGCACGTGACATAGCTTTGCAGACGATAAATGTAACTGTTTCAGAGAGAAAAGCGGCCAATGTGACGATCTGGCTTTAAGTCGTTTCGATAACAAATGACGAAAACGGACGGATTTCTCATTTTTTTACCACATATGAACACATTTCACATTCTCCCGTGCAACGCGGCTGCAAGTACTCCTTTCATGCAAAATCCTAAGGTCCTAGGTCATGTCCAAGCCACCAAAGCCGGCTAAAAAGTGAATATTCGGCAACTAAAACTTGAATTGTACTACTTCGTACTGGCTATTACTTCAAATTAGAAGCTTCTTCTGTGTGCTACTATGGTGCTTTTAGTGTTTCGGCATACCGCAGCACGCGACATAGCTTTGCAGACGACAAGTGTAACCGTTTCAGGGAGAAGAACGGCCAATGTGACGACCTGGCTTTAGTCGATTCGATAACAAATGACGAATACGGACGGATTTTTCAGATTTTTACTACATATGAACACTTTTCACATTCTCCCATGCAACGCGGCTGCTAGGTCTCCTTTCATGCAAAATCTTAAGGTCCTAGGTCATGTCCAAGCCACCAAAGCAGGATAAAAAGTGAATAATCGACAACTAAAACTTGAATTGTACTACATCTTACTGGCTATTACTTCAACTTAGAAGCTTCTTCTGTGTTCTACTATGGTGCTTTTAGTGTCTCCGCATACCGCAGCACGCGACATAGCTTTGCAGACGATAAATGTAACCGTTTCAGATAGAAGAGTGGCCAATGTGACGATCTGGCTTTAAGTCGATTCGACAACAAATGACGAAAACGGACGGATTTCTCAGGTTTTTACTACATATGAACACTTTTCACATTCTCGCGTGCAACGCGGCTGCTACTCCTCCTTTCATAAAAATATTAAGGTTCCACCTAATGTCGAAGCCACCAAAGCCGGCTAAAAAGTGAATAATCGACAACTAAAACTTGAATTGTTTTACTTCTTACTCTCTATTACTTCAACTTACAAGCTTCTTCTGTGTTCTAATATGGTGCTTTTAGTGTCTCCGCATACCGCAGCACGCGACATAGCTTTGCAGACGATAAATGTAACCGTTTCAGACAGAAGAGCGGCCAATGTGACGATGTGGCTTTAAGTCGATTCGATAACAAATGACGAAAACGGACGGATTTCTCAGGTTTTTACTACATATGAACACTTTTCACATTCTCCCATGAAACGCGGCTGCTAGGTCTCCTTTCATGCAAAATCTTAAGGTCCTAGATCACGTCCAAGCCACCAAAGCAGGCTAAAAAGTGAATAATCGACAACTAAAACTTGAATTGTACTACATCTTACTGGCTATTACTTCAACTTAGAAGATTCTTCTGTGTTCTACTATGGTGCTTTTAGTGTCTCCGCATACCGCAGCACGCGACATAGCTTTGCAGACGATAAATGTAACCGTTTCAGACAGAAGAGCGGCCAACGTGACGATCTGGCTTTAAGTCGATTCGATAACAAATGACGAAAACGGACAGATTTCTCAGGTTTTTACTACATATGAACACTTTTCACATTCTCGCGTGCAACGCGGCTGTTACTCCTCCTTTCATGCAAAATATTAAGGTTCCACCTAATGTCGAAGCCACCAAAGCCGGCTAAAAAGTGAATAATCGACAACTAAAACTTGAATTGTACTACTTCTTACTGCCTATTACTTCAACTTAGAAGCTTCTTCTATGTTCTACTATGGTGCTTTTAGTGTCTCCGCATACCGCAGCACGCGACATAGCTTTGCAGACGATAAATGTAACCGTCTCAGAGAGAAAAGCGGCCAATGTGACGATCTGGCTTTAAGTCGACTCGATAACAAATGACGAAAACTGACGGATTTCTCAGGTTTTTACTACATATGAACACTTTTCACATTCTCGCGTGCAACGCGGCTGCTAGTCCTACTTTCATGCAAAATCTTAAGCTTCCACCTAATGTCAAAGCCACCAAAGCCGGCTAAAAAGTGAATAATCGACAACTAAAACTTGAATTGTACTACTTCTTACTGGCTATTACTTCAAATTAGAAGCTTCTTCTGTGTTCTACTATGGTGCTTTTAGTGTTTCGGCATACCGCAGCACGCGACATAGCTTTGCAGACGACAAATGTAACCGTTTCAGAGAGAAGAACGGCCAATGTGACGATCTGGCTTTAAGTCGATTCGATAACAAATGACGAATACGGACGGATTTTGCAGGTTTTTACTACATATGAAATCTTTTCACATTCTTCCGTCTAACGCGGCTGCTAGTCCTCCATTCATGCAAAATCTTAAGGTACTAGGTCATGTCCAAGCCACCAAAGCCGCCTAAAATGTGAATAATCGACAACTAAAACTTGAATTGTACTACTTCTTACTGGCTATTACTTCAACATAGAAGCTTCTTCTGTGTTCTACTATGGTGCTTTTAGTGTTTTCGCATACGGCAGCACGCGAAATAGCTTTGCAGATGATAAATGTAACCGTCTCAGAGAGAAAAGCGGCCAATGTGACCACCTGGCTTTAAGTCGATTCGATAACAAAGACGAATACGGACGGATTTCTCAGGTTTCTACTACATATGAAAACTTTTCACATTCTCCCGTGAAACGCGGCTGCTAGTCTCCCTTTCATGCAAAATCTTAAGGTCCTAGGTCATGTCCAAGCCACCAAAGCCGGCTAAAAAGTGATTAATCGAAAACTAAAACTTAAATAGTACTACTTCTTACTGGCTTTACTTCAATTTAGAAGCTTCTTCTGTGTTCTAATATGGTGCTTTTAGTGTCTCCGCATACCGCAGCACGCGACATAGCTTTGCAGACGATAAATGTAACCGTCTCAGAGAGAAAAGCGGCCAATGTGACGATCTGGCTTTAAGTCGATTCGATAACAAATGACGAAAACGGACGGATTTCTCAGGTTTTTACTACATATGAACACTTTTCACAATCTCACGTGAAACGCGGCTGCTAGTCCTCCTTTCATGCAAAATCTTAAGGTACTAGGTCATGTCCAAGCCACCAAAGCCGGCTAAAATGTGAATAATCGACAACTAAAACTTGAATTGTACTACTTCTTACTGGCTATTACTTCAACTTAGATGCTTCTTCTGTGTTCTACTATGGTGCTTTAAGTGTTTCCGCATACCGTAGCACGCGACATAGCTTTGCAGACGATAAATGTAACCGTCTCAGAGAGAAGAGCGGCCAATGTGACGATCTGGCTTTAAGTCGATTCGATAACAAATGACGAAAGCGGACGGATTTCTGAGGTTTTTACTACATATGAACACTTTTCACATTCTCGCGGGCAACGCGGCTGCTACTCCTCCTTTCATGCAAAATATTAAGGTCCTAGGTCATGCCCAAGCCACCAAAGCCGGCTAAAAAGTAAATAATCGACAACTAAAACTTGAATTGTACTACTTCTTACTGGCTATTACTTCAAATTAGAAGCTTCTTTTGTGTTCTACTATGGTGCTTTTAGTGTTTCCGCATACCGCAGCACGCGACATAGCTTTGCAGACGATATATGTAACCGTTTCAGAGAGAAGAGCGGCCAATGTGACGATCTGGCTTTAAGTCGATTCAATAACAAATGACGAAAACGGACGTATTTCTCAGGTTCTTACTACATATGAACACTTTTCACATTCTCCCGTGCAACGCGGCTGCTAGTTCTCCTTTCAAGCAAAATCTTATGGTCCTACGTCATGTCCAAGCCACCAAAGCCGGCTAAAAAGTGAAAAATCGACAACTAAAACTTGAATTGTACTACTTCTTACTGGCTATTACTTCAACTTAGAAGCTTCTTTTGTGTTCTACTATGGTGCTTTTAGTGTTTCCGCTTACCGCAGCACGCGACATAGCTTTGCAGACGATATATGTAACCGTTTCAGAGAGAAGAACGGCCAATGTGACGATCTGGCTTTAAGTCGATTCGATAACAAATGACGAAAACGGACGGATTTCTCAGGTTCTTACTACATATGAACACTTTTCACATTCTCCCGTGCAACGCGGCTGCTAGTCCTCCTTTCAAGCAAAATCTTAAAGTCCTAGGTCATGTCCAAGCCACCAAAGCCGGCAAAAACGTGAATAATCGACAACTAAAACTTGAATTGTACTACTTCTTACTGGCTATTACTTCAACTTAGAAGCTTCTTCTGTGTTCTACTATGGTGCTTTTAGTGTTTCGGCACACCGCAGCACGCGACATAGCTTTGCAGACGATAATTGTAACCGTTTCAGAGAGAAGAGCGGCCAATGTGACGATCTGGCTTTAAATCGATTCGATAACAAATGACGAAAACGGACGGATTTCTCAGGTTTTTACTACATATGAACACTTTTCACACTCTCTCGTGCAACGCGGCTGCTAGTCTTCCTTTCATGCAAAATCTTAAGGTTCCACGTCATGTCCAAGCCATCAAAGCCGGCCAAAAAGTGAATAATCGACAACTAAAACTTGAATTGTACTACTTCTTACTGGCTATTACTTCAACTTAGAAGCTTCTTCTGTGTTCTACTATGGTGCTTTTAGTCTCTCCGCACACCGCAGCACGCGACATAGCTTTGCAGACGATAAATGTAACCGTCTCAGAGAGAAAAGCGGCCAATGTGACGATCTGGCTTTAAGTCGATTCGATAACAAATGACGAAAACGGACGGATTTCTCAGGTTCTTACTACATATGAACACTTTTCACATTCTCCCGTGCAACGCGGCTGCTAGTCCTCCTTTCATGCAAAATCTTAAGGTTCTAGGTCATGTCCAAGCCACCAAAGCTGGCTAAAAAGTGAATAATCGACAACTAAAACTTGAATGGTACTACTTCTTACTGGCTATTACTTCAACTTAGAAGCTTCTTCTGTGTTTTACTATGGTGCCTTTAGTGTCTCCGCTTACCGCAGCACGCGACATTGCTTTGCAGACGATATATGTAACCGTTTCAGAGAGAAGAGCGGCCAATGTGACGATCTGGCTTTAAGTCGATTCGATAACAAATGACGAAAACGGACGGATTTCTCAGGTTCTTACTACATATGAACACTTTTCACATTCTACCGTGCAACGCGGCTGCTAGTCCTACTTTCATGCAAAATCTTAAGGTTCCACCTCATGTCCAAGCCACCAAAGCCGGCTAAAAAGTGAATAATCAATAACTAAAACATGAATTGTACTACTTCTTACTGGCTATTACTTCAACTTAGAAGCTTCTTCTGTGTTCTACTATGGTGCTTTTAGTGTCTCCGCATATCGCAGCACGCGACATAGCTTTGCAGACGATAATTGTAACCGTTTCAGAGAGAAGAGCGGCCAATGTGACGATCTGGCTTTAAATCGATTCGATAACAAATGACGAAAACGGACGGATTTCTCAGGTTTTTACTACATATGAACACTTTTCACACTCTCTCGTGCAACGCGGCTGCTAGTCTTCCTTTCATGCAAAATCTTAAGGTTCCACGTCATGTCCAAGCCATCAAAGCCGGCCAAAAAGTGAATAATCGACAACTAAAACTTGAATTGTACTACTTCTTACTGGCTATTACTTCAACATAGAAGCTTCTTCTGTGTTCTACTGTGGTGCTTTTAGTGTTTTCGCATACGGCAGCACGCGAAATAGCTTTGCAGATGATAAATGTAACCGTCTCAGAGAGAAAAGCGGCCAATGTGACCACCTGGCTTTAAGTCGATTCGATAACAAAGACGAAAACGGACGGATTTCTCAGGTTTCTACTACATATGAAAACTTTTCACATTCTCCCATGCAACGCGGCTGCTAGTCTCCCTTTCATGCAAAATCTTAAGGTCCTAGGTCATGTCCAAGCCACCAAAGCCAGCTAAAAAGTGATTAATCGACAACTAAAACTTAAATAGTACTACTTCTTACTGGCATTACTTCAATTTAGAACCTTCTTCTGTGTTTTAATATGGTGCTTTTATTGTCTCCGCATACCGCAGCACGCGACATAGCTTTGCAGACGATAAATGTAACCGTCTCAGAGAGAAAAGCGGCCAATGTGACGATCTGGCTTTAAGTCGATTCGATAACAAATGACGAAAGCGGACGGATTTCTGAGGTTTTTACTACATATGAACACTTTTCACATTCTCGCGGGCAACGCGGCTGCTACTCCTCCTTTCATGCAAAATCTTAAGGTCCTAGGTCATGCCCAAGCCACCAAAGCCGGCTAAAACGTGAATAATAGACAACTATAACTTGAATTGTACTACTTCTTACTGGCTATTACTTCAACATAGAAGCTTCTTTTGTGTTCTACTATGGTGCTGTTAGTGTTTCCGCATACCGCAGCACGCGACAAAGCTTTACAGACGATATATGTAACCGTTTCAGAGAGAAGAGCGGCCAATGTGACGATCTGGCTTTAAGTCGATTCGATAACAAATGACGAAAAGGTACGGATTTCTCAGGTTCTTACTACATATGAACACTTTTCACATTCTCCCGTGCAACGTGGCTGCTAGTCCTCCTTTCAGGCAAAATCTTAAGGTTCCACCTCATGTCCAAGCCATCAAAGCCGGCTAAAAAGTGAATAATCGACAACTAAAACTTGAATTGTACTACTTCTTACTGGCTATTACTCCAACTTAGAAGCTTCTTCTGTGTTTTACTATGGTGCTTTTAGTGTCTCCGCATACTCAGCACGCGACATAGCTTTGCAGACGATAATTGTAACCGTCTCAGAAAGAAAAGCGGCCAATGTGACGATCTGTCTTTAAGTCGATTCGATAACAAATGACGAAAGCGGACGGATTTCTCAGGTTTTTACTACATATGAACACTTTTCACATTCTCGCGTGCAACGCGGCTGCTACTCCTCCTTTCATGCAAAATATTAAGGTTCCACCTTATGTCAAAGCCACCAAAGCCGGCTAAATAGTGTATAATCGACAACTAAAACTTGAATTGTACTATTTCTTACTGGCCATTACTTCAACTTAGAAGCTTCTTCTGTGTTTTACTATGGTGCTTTTAGTGTCTCCGCTTACCGCAGCACGCGACATAGCTTTGCAGACGATATATGTAACCGTTTCAGAGAGAAGAGCGGCCAATGTGACGATCTGGCTTTAAGTCGATTCGATAACAAATGACGAAAACGGACGGATTTCTCAGGTTCTTACTACATATGAACACTTTTCACATTCTCCCGTGCTACGCGGCTGCTAGTCCTCCTTTCATGCAAAATCTTAAGGTCCTAGGTCATGTCCAAGCCACCAAAGCAGGCTAAAAGTGAATAATCGACAACTAAAACTTCAATTGTACTACTTTTTACTGGCTATTACTTCAACATAGAAGCTTCTTCTGTGTTCTACTATGGTGGTTTTAGTGTTTCCGCATACCGCAGCACGCGACATAGCTTTGCAGACGATAAATGTAACCGTCTCAGAAAGAAAAGCGGCCAATGTGACGATCTGTCTTTATGTCGATTCGATAACAAATGACGAAAGCGGACGGATTTCTCAGGTTTTCACTACATATGAACACTTTTCACATTCTCGCGTGCAACGCGGCTGCTACTCCTCCTTTCATGCAAAATATTAAGGTTCCACCAAATGTCAAAGCCACCAAAGCCGGCTAAATAGTGTATAATCGACAACTAAAACTTGAATTGTACTACTTCTTACTGGCTATTACTTCAACTTAGAAGCTTCTTCTGTGTTTTACTATGGTGCTTTTAGTGTCTCCGCTTACCGCAGCACGCGACATAGCTTAGCAGACGATAAATGTAACCGTCTCAGAGAGAAAAGCGGCCAATGTGACGATCGGGCTTTAAGTCGATTCGATAACAAATGACGAAAACGGAGGGATTTCTCAGGTTTTTACTACATATGAACCCTTTTCACATTCTCCCATGCAACGCGGCTGCTAGTCCTCCTTTCATGCAAAATCTTAAGGTCCTAGGTCATGTCCAAGCCACCAAAGCAGGCTAAAAGTGAATAATCGACAACTAAAACTTCAATTGTACTACTTCTTACTGGCTATTACTTCAACATAGAAGCTTCTTCTGTGTTCTACTATGGTGCTTTTAGTGTTTCCGCATACCGCAGCACGCGACATAGCTTTGCAGACGATAAATGTAACCGTTTCAGAGAGAAGAGCGGCCAATGTGACGATCTGGCTTTAAGTCGATTCGATAACAATTGACGAAAACGGACGGATTTCTCAGGTTTTTACTACATATGAACACTTTTCACATTCTCCCATGCAACGCGGCTGCTACTCCTCCTTTCATGCAACATCTTAAGGTCCTAGGTCATGTCCAAGCCACCAAAGCAGGCTAAAAAGTGAATAATCGACAACTAAAACTTCAATTGTACTACTTTTTACTGGCTATTACTTCAACATAGAAGCTTCTTCTGTGTTCTACTATGGTGGTTTTAGTGTTTCCGCATACCGCAGCACGCGACATAGCTTTGCAGACGATAAATGTAACCGTTTCAGAGAGAAGAGCGGCCAATGTGACGATCTGGCTTTAAGTCGATTCGATAACAAATGACGAAAACGGACGGATTTCTCAGGTTTTTACTACATATGAACACTTTTCACATTCTCCCTTGCAACGCGGCTGCACGTCCTCCTTTCACGCAAAACCTTAAGGTCCTAGGTGATGTCCAAGCCACCAAAGCCGGCTAAAAAGTGAATAATCGACAACTAAAACTTGAATTGTACTACTTCTTACTGGCTATTGCTTCAACGTAGAAGCTTCTTCTGTGTTCTACTATGGTGCTTTTAGTGTCTCCGCATACCGCAGCACGCGACATAGCTTTGCAGACGATAAATGTAACCGTCTCAGAGAGAAAAGCGGCCAATGTGACGATCTGGCTTTAAGTCCATTCGATAACAAATGACGAAAACGGACTGATTTCTCAGGTTTTTACTACATATGAACACTTTTCACATTCTCCCATGCAACGCGGCTGCTAGTCCTCCTTTCATGCAACATCTTAAAGTCCTAGGTCACGTCCAATCCACCAAAGCCGGCTAAAAAGTGAATAATCGACAACTAAAACTTGAATTGTACTACTTCTTACTGGCTATTACTTCAACATAGAAGCTTCTTCTGTGTTCTACTATGGTGCTTTTAGTGTTTCGGTATACTGCAGCACGCGACATAGCTTTGCAGACGATAAATGTAACCGTTTCAGAGAGAAGAACGGCCAATGTGACGATCTGGCTTTAAGTCGATTCGATAACAAATGACGAAAACGGACGGATTTCTCAGGTTTTTATAACATATGAACAATTTTCACATTCTCCCGTGCAACGCGGCTGCTAGTCCTCCTTTCATGCAAAATCTTAAGGTCCTAGGTCATGTCCAAGCCACCAAAGCAGGCTAAAAAGTGAATAATCGACAACTCATACTTGAATTGTACTACTTCTTACTGTCTATTACTTCAACATAGAAGCTTCTTCTGTGTTCTACTATGGTGATTTTAGTGTTTCCGCATACCGCAGCACGCGACATAGCTTTGCAGACGATAAATAAAACCGTTTCAGAGAGAAGAGCGGCCAATGTGACGATCTGGCTTTAAGTCGATTTGATAACAAATGACGAAAACGGACGGATTTCTCAGGTTTTTACTGCATATGAACACTTTTCACATTCTCCCGTGCAACGCGGCTGCTAGTCCTCCTTTCATGCAAAATCTTAAGGTCCTAGGTCATGCCCAAGCCACCAAAGCCGGCTAAAAAGTGAATAATCGACAACTAAAACTTCAATTGTACTACTTCTTACTGGCTATTGCTTCAACTTAGAAGCTTCTTCTGTGTTCTACTATGGTGCTTTTAGTGTCTCCGCATACCGCAGCACGCGACATAGCTTTGCATACGATAAATGTAACCGTCTCAGAGAGAAAAGCGGCCAATGTGACGATCTGACTTTATGTCGATTCGATAACAAGTGACGAAAGCGGACGGATTTCTCAGGTTTTTACTACATATGAACATTTTTCACATTCTCGCGGGCAACGCGGCTGCTACTCCTCCTTTCATGCAAAATCTTAAGGTCCTAGGTCATGTCCAAGCCACCAAAGACGGCTAAAAAGTGAATAATCGATACCTAAAACTTGAATTGTACTACTTCTTACTGGCTATTACTTCAACTTAGAAGCTACTTCTGTGCTCTACTATGGTGCTTTTAGTGTCTCCGCATACCGCAGAACGCGACATAGCTTTGCAGACGATAAATGTAACCGTCTCAGAGAGAAAAGCGGCCAATGTGACGATCTGGCTTTAAGTCGATTCGATAACAAATGACGAAAACGGACTGATTTCTCAGGTTTTTACTACATATGAACACTTTTCACATTCTCCCATGCAACGCGGCAGCTAGTCCTCCTTTCATGCAACATCTTAAAGTCCTAGGTCATGTCCAATCCACCAAAGCCGGCTAAAAAGTGAATAATCGACAACTAAAACTTGAATTGTACTACTTGTTACTGGCTATTACTTCAACATAGAAGCTTCTTCTGTGTTCTACTATGGTGCTTTTAGTGTTTCCGCATACCGCAGCACGCGACATAGCTTTGCAGACGATAAATGTAACCGTTTCAGAGAGAAGAGCGGCCAATGTGACGATCTGGCTTTAAGTCGATTCGATAACAAATGACGAAAACGGACGGATTTCTCAGGTTTTTACTACATATGAACACTTTTCACATTCTCCCTTGCAACGCGGGTGCAAGTCCTCCTTTCATGCAAAATCTTATGGTCCTAGGTGATGTCCAAGCCACCAAAGCCGGCTAAAAAGTGAATAATCAATAACTAAAACTTCAATTATACTACTTCTTACTGGCTATTACTTCAACATAGAAGCTTCTTCTGTGTTCTACTATGGTGCTTTTAGTGTTTCCGCATACCGCAGCACGCGACATAGCTTTGCAGACGATAAATGTAACCGTTTCAGAGAGAAGAGCGGCCAATGTGACGAACTGGCTTTAAGTCGATTCGATAACAAATGACGAAAACGGACGGATTTCTCAGGTTTTTACTACATATGAACACTTTTCACTTTCTCCCATGCAACGCGGCTGCTAGTCCTCCTTTCATGCAAAATCTTAAGGTCCTAGGTCATGTCCAAGCCACCAAAGCAGGCTAAAAAGTGAATAATCGACAACTAAAACTTCAATTGTACTGCTTCTTACTGGCTATTACTTCAACATAGAAGCTTCTTCTGTGTTCTACTATGGTGCTTTTAGTGTTTCCGCATACCGCAGCACGCGACATAGCTTTGCAGACGATAAATGTAACCGTTTCAGAGAGAAGAGCGGCCAATGTGACGATCTGGCTTTAAGTCGATTCGATAACAATTGACGAAAACGGACGGATTTCTCAGGTTTTTACTACATATGAACACTTTTCACATTCTCCCATGCAACGCGGCTGCTACTCCTCATTTCATGCAACATCTTAAGGTCCTAGGTCATGTCCAAGCCACCAAAGCAGGCTAAAAAGTGAATAATCGACAACTAAAACTTCAATTGTACTACTTTTTACTGGCTATTACTTCAACATAGAAGCTTCTTCTGTGTTCTACTATGGTGGTTTTAGTGTTTCCGCATACCGCAGCACGCGACATAGCTTTGCAGACGATAAATGTAACCTTTTCAGAGAGAAGAGCGGCCAATGTGACGATCTGGCTTTAAATCGATTCGATAACAAATGACGAAAACGGACGGATTTCTCAGGTTTTTACTACATATGAACACTTTTCACATTCTCCCTTGCAACGCGGCTCCAAGTCCTCCTTTCACGCAAAATCTTAAGGTCCTAGGTGATGTCCAAGCCACCAAAGCCGGCTAAAAAGTGAATAATCGACAACTAAAACTTGAATTGTACTACTTCTTACTGGCTATTGCTTCAACGTAGAAGCTTCTTCTATGTTCTACTATGGTGCTTTTAGTGTCTCCGCATACCGCAGCACGCGACATAGCTTTGCAGACGATAAATGTAACCGTTTCAGAGAGAAGAGCGGCCAATGTGACGAACTGGCTTTAAGTCGATTCGATAACAAATGACGAAAACGGACGGATTTCTCAGGTATTTGCTACATATGAACACTTTTCACTTTCTCCCATGCAACGCGGCTGCTAGTCCTCCTTTCATGCAAAATCTTAAGGTCCTAGGTCATGTCCAAGTCACCAAAGCAGGCTAAAAAGTGAATAATCGACAACTAAAACTTCAATTGTACTACTTCTTACTGGCTATTACTTCTACATAGAAGCTTATTCTGTGTTCTACTCTGGTGCTTTTAGTGTTTCCGCATACCGCAGCACGCGACATAGCTTTGCAGACGATAAATGTAACCGTGTCAGAGAGAAGAGCGGCCAATGTGACGATCTGGCTTTAAGTCGATTCGATAACAAATGACGAAAACGGACGGATTTCTCAGGTTTTTACTACATACGAACACTTTTCACATTCTCCCATGCAACGCTACTGCTAGTCCTCCTTTCATGCAACATCTTAAAGTCCTAGGTCACGTCCAATCCACCAAAGCCGGCTAAAAAGTGAATAATCGACAACTAAAACTTGAATTGTACTACTTCTTTCTGGCTATTACTTCAACATAGAAGCTTCTTCTGTGTTCTACTATGGTGCTTTTAGTGTTTCGGTATACTGCAGCACGCGACATAGCTTTGCAGACGATAAATGTAACCGTTTCAGAGAGAAGAACGGCCAATGTGACGATCTGGCTTTAAGTCGATTCGATAACAAATGACGAAAACGGACGGATTTATCAGGTTTTTATTACATATGAACAATTTTCACATTCTCCCGTGCAACGCGGCTGCTAGTCCTCCTTTCATGCAAAATCTTAAGGTCCTAGGTCATGTCCAAGCCACCAAAGCAGGCTAAAAAGTGAATAATCGACAACTAAAACTTCAATTGTACTACTTCTTACTGGCTATTACTTCAACATAGAAGCTTCTTCTGTGTTCTACTATGGTGCTTTTAGTGTTTCCGCATACCGCAGCACGCGACATAGCTTTGCAGACGATAAATGTAACCGTTTCAGAGAGAAAAGCGGCCAATGTGACGATCTGGCTTTAAGTCGATTCGATAACAAATGACGAAAACGGACGGATTTCTCAGGTTTTTACTACATATGAACAGTTTTCATATTCTGCCTTGCAACGCGGCTGCAAGTCCTCCTTTCACGCAAAATCTTAAGGTCCTAGGTGATGTCCAAGCCACCAAAGCCGGCTAAAAAGTGAATAATCGACAACTAAAACTTGAATTGTACTACTTCTTACTGTCTATTACTTCAACATAGAAGCTTCTTCTGTGTTCTACTATGGTGATTTTAGTGTTTCCGCATACCGCAGCACGCGACATAGCTTTGCAGACGATAAATAAAACCGTTTCAGAGAGAAGAGCGGCCAATGTGACGATCTGGCTTTAAGTCGATTTGATAACAAATGACGAAAACGGACGGATTTCTTAGGTTTTTACTGCATATGAACACTTTTCACATTCTCCCGTGCAACGCGGCTGCTAGTCCTCCTTTCATGCAAAATCTTAAGGTCCTAGGTCATGCCCAAGCCACCAAAGCCGGCTAAAAAGTGAATAATCGACAACTAAAACTTGAATTGTACTACTTCTTACTGGCTATTGCTTCAACTTAGAAGCTTCTTCTGTGTTCTACTATGGTGCTTTTAGTGTTTCCGCATACCGCAGCACGCGACATAGCTTTGCAGACGATAAATGTAACCGTTTCAGAGAGAAGAGCGGCCAATGTGACGATCTGGCTTTAAGTCGATTCGATAACAAATGACGAAAACGGACGGATTTCTCAGGTTTTTACTACATATGAACACTTTTCACATTCTCCCTTGCAACGCGGGTGCAAGTCCTCCTTTCATGCAAAATCTTATGGTCCTAGGTGATGTCCAAGCCACCAAAGCCGGCTAAAAAGTGAATAATCAATAACTAAAACTTCAATTATACTACTTCTTACTGGCTATTACTTCAACATAGAAGCTTCTTCTGTGTTCTACTATGGTGCTTTTAGTGTTTCCGCATACCGCAGCACGCGACATAGCTTTGCAGACGATAAATGTAACCGTTTCAGAGAGAAGAGCGGCCAATGTGACGAACTGGCTTTAAGTCGATTCGATAACAAATGACGAAAACGGACGGATTTCTCAGGTTTTTACTACATATGAACACTTTTCACTTTCTCCCATGCAACGCGGCTGCTAGTCCTCCTTTCATGCAAAATCTTAAGGTCCTAGGTCATGTCCAAGCCACCAAAGCAGGCTAAAAAGTGAATAATCGACAACTAAAACTTCAATTGTACTGCTTCTTACTGGCTATTACTTCAACATAGAAGCTTCTTCTGTGTTCTACTATGGTGCTTTTAGTGTTTCCGCATACCGCAGCACGCGACATAGCTTTGCAGACGATAAATGTAACCGTTTCAGAGAGAAGAGCGGCCAATGTGACGATCTGGCTTTAAGTCGATTCGATAACAATTGACGAAAACGGACGGATTTCTCAGGTTTTTACTACATATGAACACTTTTCACATTCTCCCATGCAACGCGGCTGCTACTCCTCATTTCATGCAACATCTTAAGGTCCTAGGTCATGTCCAAGCCACCAAAGCAGGCTAAAAAGTGAATAATCGACAACTAAAACTTCAATTGTACTACTTTTTACTGGCTATTACTTCAACATAGAAGCTTCTTCTGTGTTCTACTATGGTGGTTTTAGTGTTTCCGCATACCGCAGCACGCGACATAGCTTTGCAGACGATAAATGTAACCTTTTCAGAGAGAAGAGCGGCCAATGTGACGATCTGGCTTTAAATCGATTCGATAACAAATGACGAAAACGGACGGATTTCTCAGGTTTTTACTACATATGAACACTTTTCACATTCTCCCTTGCAACGCGGCTCCAAGTCCTCCTTTCACGCAAAATCTTAAGGTCCTAGGTGATGTCCAAGCCACCAAAGCCGGCTAAAAAGTGAATAATCGACAACTAAAACTTGAATTGTACTACTTCTTACTGGCTATTGCTTCAACGTAGAAGCTTCTTCTATGTTCTACTATGGTGCTTTTAGTGTCTCCGCATACCGCAGCACGCGACATAGCTTTGCAGACGATAAATGTAACCGTTTCAGAGAGAAGAGCGGCCAATGTGACGAACTGGCTTTAAGTCGATTCGATAACAAATGACGAAAACGGACGGATTTCTCAGGTATTTGCTACATATGAACACTTTTCACTTTCTCCCATGCAACGCGGCTGCTAGTCCTCCTTTCATGCAAAATCTTAAGGTCCTAGGTCATGTCCAAGTCACCAAAGCAGGCTAAAAAGTGAATAATCGACAACTAAAACTTCAATTGTACTACTTCTTACTGGCTATTACTTCTACATAGAAGCTTATTCTGTGTTCTACTCTGGTGCTTTTAGTGTTTCCGCATACCGCAGCACGCGACATAGCTTTGCAGACGATAAATGTAACCGTGTCAGAGAGAAGAGCGGCCAATGTGACGATCTGGCTTTAAGTCGATTCGATAACAAATGACGAAAACGGACGGATTTCTCAGGTTTTTACTACATACGAACACTTTTCACATTCTCCCATGCAACGCTACTGCTAGTCCTCCTTTCATGCAACATCTTAAAGTCCTAGGTCACGTCCAATCCACCAAAGCCGGCTAAAAAGTGAATAATCGACAACTAAAACTTGAATTGTACTACTTCTTTCTGGCTATTACTTCAACATAGAAGCTTCTTCTGTGTTCTACTATGGTGCTTTTAGTGTTTCGGTATACTGCAGCACGCGACATAGCTTTGCAGACGATAAATGTAACCGTTTCAGAGAGAAGAACGGCCAATGTGACGATCTGGCTTTAAGTCGATTCGATAACAAATGACGAAAACGGACGGATTTATCAGGTTTTTATTACATATGAACAATTTTCACATTCTCCCGTGCAACGCGGCTGCTAGTCCTCCTTTCATGCAAAATCTTAAGGTCCTAGGTCATGTCCAAGCCACCAAAGCAGGCTAAAAAGTGAATAATCGACAACTAAAACTTCAATTGTACTACTTCTTACTGGCTATTACTTCAACATAGAAGCTTCTTCTGTGTTCTACTATGGTGCTTTTAGTGTTTCCGCATACCGCAGCACGCGACATAGCTTTGCAGACGATAAATGTAACCGTTTCAGAGAGAAAAGCGGCCAATGTGACGATCTGGCTTTAAGTCGATTCGATAACAAATGACGAAAACGGACGGATTTCTCAGGTTTTTACTACATATGAACAGTTTTCATATTCTGCCTTGCAACGCGGCTGCAAGTCCTCCTTTCACGCAAAATCTTAAGGTCCTAGGTGATGTCCAAGCCACCAAAGCCGGCTAAAAAGTGAATAATCGACAACTAAAACTTGAATTGTACTACTTCTTACTGTCTATTACTTCAACATAGAAGCTTCTTCTGTGTTCTACTATGGTGATTTTAGTGTTTCCGCATACCGCAGCACGCGACATAGCTTTGCAGACGATAAATAAAACCGTTTCAGAGAGAAGAGCGGCCAATGTGACGATCTGGCTTTAAGTCGATTTGATAACAAATGACGAAAACGGACGGATTTCTTAGGTTTTTACTGCATATGAACACTTTTCACATTCTCCCGTGCAACGCGGCTGCTAGTCCTCCTTTCATGCAAAATCTTAAGGTCCTAGGTCATGCCCAAGCCACCAAAGCCGGCTAAAAAGTGAATAATCGACAACTAAAACTTGAATTGTACTACTTCTTACTGGCTATTGCTTCAACTTAGAAGCTTCTTCTGTGTTCTACTATGGTGCTTTTACTGTCTCCGCATACCGCAGCACGCGACATAGCTTTGCATACGATAAATGTAACCGTCTCAGAGAGAAAAGCGGCCAATGTGACGATCTGACTTTATGTCGATTCGATAACAAGTGACGAAAGCGGACGGATTTCTCTGGTTTTTACTACATATGAACATTTTTCACATTCTCGCGGGCAACGCGGCTGCTACTCCTCCTTTCATGCAAAATCTTAAGGTCTTAGGTCATGTCCAAGCCACCAAAGACGGCTAAAAAGTGAATAATTGATAACTAAAACTTGAATTGTACTACTTCTTACTGGCTATTACTTCAACTTAGAAGCTACTTCTGTGCTCTACTATGGTGCTTTTAGTGTCTCCGCATACCGCAAAACGCGACATAGCTTTGCAGACGATAAATGTAACCGTCTCAGAGAGAAAAGCGGCCAATGTGACGATCTGGCTTTAAGTCGATTCGATAACAAATGACGAAAACGGACTGATTTCTCAGGTTTTTACTACATATGAACACTTTTCACATTCTCCCATGCAATGCGGCTGCTAGTCCTCCTTTCATGCAACATCTTAAAGTCCTAGGTCATGTCCAATCCACCAAAGCCGGCTAAAAAGTGAATAATCGACAACTAAAACTTGAATTGTACTACTTGTTACTGGCTATTACTTCAACATAGAAGCTTCTTCTGTGTTCTACTATGGTGCTTTTAGTGTTTCCACATACCGCAGCACGCGACATAGCTTTGCAGACGATAAATGTAACCGTTTCAGATAGAAGAGCGGCCAATGTGACGATCTGGCTTTAAGTCGATTCGATAACAAATGACGAAAACGGACGGATTTCTCAGGTTTTTACTACATATGAACACTTTTCACATTCTCCCTTGCAACGCGGGTGCAAGTCCTCCTTTCATGCAAAATCTTAAGGTCCTAGGTGATGTCCAAGCCACCAAAGCCGGCTAAAAAGTGAATAATCAATAACTAAAACTTCAATTATACTACTTCTTACTGGCTATTACTTCAACATAGAAGCTTCTTCTGTGTTCTACTATGGTGCTTTTAGTGTTTCCGCATACCGCAGCACGCGACATAGCTTTGCAGACGATAAATGTAACCGTTTCAGAGAGAAGAGCGGCCAATGTGACGAACTGGCTTTAAGTCGATTCGATAACAAATGACGAAAACGGACGGATTTCTCAGGTATTTACTACATATGAACACTTTTCACTTTCTCCCATGCAACGCGGCTGCTAGTCCTCCTTTCATGCAAAATCTTAAGGTCCTAGGTCATGTCCAAGTCACCAAAGCAGGCTAAAAAGTGAATAATCGACAACTAAAACTTCAATTGTACTACTTCTTACTGGCTATTACTTCTACATAGAAGCTTATTCTGTGTTCTACTCTGGTGCTTTTAGTGTTTCCGCATACCGCAGCACGCGACATAGCTTTGCAGACGATAAATGTAACCGTGTCAGAGAGAAGAGCGGCCAATGTGACGATCTGGCTTTAAGTCGATTCGATAACAAATGACGAAAACGGACGGATTTCTCAGGTTTTTACTACATATGAACACTTTTCACATTCTCGCGTGCAACGCGGCTGCTACTCCTCCTTTCATGCAAAATATTAAGGTTCCACCTAATGTCAAAGCCACCAAAGCCGGCTAAATAGTGTGTAATCGACAACTAAAACTTGAATTGTACTACTTCTTACTGGCTATTACTTCAACTTAGAAGCTTCTTCTGTGTTTTACTATGGTGCTTTTAGTGTCTCCGCTTACCGCAGCACGCGACATAGCTTTGCAGACGATATATGTAACCGTTTCAGAGAGAAGAGCGGCCAATGTGACGATCTGGCTTTAAGTCGATTCGATAACAAATGACGAAAACGGACGGATTTCTCAGGTTCTTACTACATATGAACACTTTTCACATTCTCCCGTGCTACGCGGCTGCTAGTCCTCCTTTCAAGCAAAATCTTATGGTCCTACGTCATGTCCAAGCCACCAAAGCCGGAAAAACGTGAATAATCGACAACTAAAACTTGAATTGTACTACTTCTTACTGGCTATTACTTCAACTTAGAAGCTTCTTCTGTGTTCTACTATGGTGCTTTTAGTGTTTCGGCATACCGCAGCACGCGACATAGCTTTGCAGACGATAAGTGTAACCGTTTCAGAGAGAAGAGCGGCCAATGTGACGATCTGGCTTTAAGTCGATTCGATAACAAATGACGAAAACGGACGGATTTCTCAGGTTTTTACTACATATGAACACTTTTCACACTCTCTCGTGCAACGCGGCTGCTAGTCTTCCTTTCATGCAAAATCTTAAGGTTCCACCTCATGTCCAAGCCATCAAAGCCGGCTAAAAGGTTAATAATCGACAACTAAAACTTGAATTGTACTACTTCTTACTGGCTATTACTTCAACTTAGAAGCTTCTTCTGTGTTTTACTATGGTGCTTTTAGTGTCTCCGCATACCTCAGCACGCGACATAGCTTTGCAGACGATAATTGTAACCGTCTCAGAAAGAAAAGCGGCCAATGTGACGATCTGGCTTTAAGTCGATTCGATAACAAATGACGAAAACGGAGGGATTTCTCAGGTTTTTACTACATATGAACCCTTTTCGCATTTTCCCACGCAACGCGGCTGCTATTCCTCCTTTCATGCAAAATCTTAAGGTCCTAGGTCATGTCCAAGCCACCAAAGCAGGCTAAAAAGTGAATAATCGAAAACTAAAACTTCAATTGTACTACTTTTTACTGGCTATTACTTCAACATAGAAGCTTCTTCTGTGTTCTACTATGGTGGTTTTAGTGTTTCCGCATACCGCAGCACGCGACATAGCTTTGCAGACGATAAATGTAACCGTTTCAGAGAGAAGAGCGGCCAATGTGACGATCTGGCTTTAAGTCGATTCGATAACAAATGACGAAAACGGACGGATTTCTCAGGTTTTTACTACATATGAACACTTTTCACACACTCGCGTGCAACGCGGCTGCTAGTCTTTCTTTCATGCAAAATCTTAAGCTTCCACCTAATGTCAAAGCCACCAAAGCCGGCTAAAAAGTGAATAATCGACAACTAAAACTTGAATTGTACTACTTCGTACTGGCTATTACTTCAAATTAGAAGCTTTTTCTGTGTGCTACTATGGTGCTTTTAGTGTTTCGGCATACCGCAGCACGCGACATAGCTTTGCAGACGACAAGTGTAACCGTTTCAGGGAGAAGAACGGCCAATGTGACGACCTGGCTTTAGTCGATTCGATAACAAATGACGAATACGGACGGATTTTTCAGATTTTTACTACATATGAACACTTTTCACATTCTCCCGTGGAACGCGGCTGCTAGGTCTCCTTTCATGCAAAATCTTAAGGTCCTAGGTCATGTCCAAGCCACCAAAGCAGGATAAAAAGTGAATAATCGACAACTAAAACTTGAATTGTACTACATCTTACTGGCTATTACTTCAACTTAGAAGCTTCTTCTGTGTTCTACTATGGTGCTTTTAGTGTCTCCGCATACCGCAGCACGCGACATAGCTTTGCAGACGATAAATGTAACCGTTTCAGATAGAAGAGTGGCCAATGTGACGATCTGGCTTTAAGTCGATTCGACAACAAATGACGAAAACGGACGGATTTCTCAGGTTTTTACTACATATGAACACTTTTCACATTCTCGCGTGCAACGCGGCTGCTACTCCTCCTTTCATAAAAATATTAAGGTTCCACCTAATGTCGAAGCCACCAAAGCCGGCTAAAAAGTGAATAATCGACAACTAAAACTTGAATTGTTTTACTTCTTACTCTCTATTACTTCAACTTACAAGCTTCTTCTGTGTTCTAATATGGTGCTTTTAGTGTCTCCGCATACCGCAGCACGCGACATAGCTTTGCAGACGATAAATGTAACCGTTTCAGACAGAAGAGCGGCCAATGTGACGATGTGGCTTTAAGTCGATTCGATAACAAATGACGAAAACGGACGGATTTCTCAGGTTTTTACTACATATGAACACTTTTCACATTCTCCCATGAAACGCGGCTGCTAGGTCTCCTTTCATGCAAAATCTTAAGGTCCTAGATCACGTCCAAGCCACCAAAGCAGGCTAAAAAGTGAATAATCGACAACTAAAACTTGAATTGTACTACATCTTACTGGCTATTACTTCAACTTAGAAGATTCTTCTGTGTTCTACTATGGTGCTTTTAGTGTCTCCGCATACCGCAGCACGCGACATAGCTTTGCAGACGATAAATGTAACCGTTTCAGACAGAAGAGCGGCCAACGTGACGATCTGGCTTTAAGTCGATTCGATAACAAATGACGAAAACGGACAGATTTCTCAGGTTTTTACTACATATGAACACTTTTCACATTCTCGCGTGCAACGCGGCTGTTACTCCTCCTTTCATGCAAAATATTAAGGTTCCACCTAATGTCGAAGCCACCAAAGCCGGCTAAAAAGTGAATAATCGACAACTAAAACTTGAATTGTACTACTTCTTACTGCCTATTACTTCAACTTAGAAGCTTCTTCTATGTTCTACTATGGTGCTTTTACTGTCTCCGCATACCGCAGCACGCGACATAGCTTTGCAGACGATAAATGTAACCGTCTCAGAGAGAAAAGCGGCCAATGTGACGATCTGGCTTTAAGTCGACTCGATAACAAATGACGAAAACTGACGGATTTCTCAGGTTTTTACTACATATGAACACTTTTCACATTCTCGCGTGCAACGCGGCTGCTAGTCCTCCTTTCATGCAAAATCTTAAGCTTCCACCTAATGTCAAAGCCACCAAAGCCGGCTAAAAAGTGAATAATCGACAACTAAAACTTGAATTGTACTACTTCTTACTGGCTATTACTTCAAATTAGAAGCTTCTTCTGTGTTCTACTATGGTGCTTTTAGTGTTTCGGCATACCGCAGCACGCGACATAGCTTTGCAGACGACAAATGTAACCGTTTCAGAGAGAAGAACGGCCAATGTGACGATCTGGCTTTAAGTAGATTCGATAACAAATGACGAATACGGACGGATTTTTCAGGTTTTTACTACATATGAAATCTTTTCACATTCTTCCGTCTAACGCGGCTGCTAGTCCTCCATTCATGCAAAATCTTAAGGTACTAGGTCATGTCCAAGCCACCAAAGCCGCCTAAAATGTGAATAATCGACAACTAAAACTTGAATTGTACTACTTCTTACTGGCTATTACTTCAACATAGAAGCTTCTTCTGTGTTCTACTATGGTGCTTTTAGTGTTTTCGCATACGGCAGCACGCGAAATAGCTTTGCAGATGATAAATGTAACCGTCTCAGAGAGAAAAGCGGCCAATGTGACCACCTGGCTTTAAGTCGATTCGATAACAAAGACGAATACGGACGGATTTCTCAGGTTTCTACTACATATGAAAACTTTTCACATTCTCCCGTGAAACGCGGCTGCTAGTCTCCCTTTCATGCAAAATCTTAAGGTCCTAGGTCATGTCCAAGCCACCAAAGCCGGCTAAAAAGTGATTAATCGAAAACTAAAACTTAAATAGTACTACTTCTTACTGGCTTTACTTCAATTTAGAAGCTTCTTCTTTGTTCTAATATGGTGCTTTTAGTGTCTCCGCATACCGCAGCACGCGACATAGCTTTGCAGACGATAAATGTAACCGTCTCAGAGAGAAAAGCGGCCAATGTGACGATCTGGCTTTAAGTCGATTCGATAACAAATGACGAAAACGGACGGATTTCTCAGGTTTTTACTACATATGAACACTTTTCACAATCTCACGTGAAACGCGGCTGCTAGTCCTCCTTTCATGCAAAATCTTAAGGTACTAGGTCATGTCCAAGCCACCAAAGCCGGCTAAAATGTGAATAATCGACAACTAAAACTTGAATTGTACTACTTCTTACTGGCTATTACTTCAACTTAGATGCTTCTTCTGTGTTCTACTATGGTGCTTTAAGTGTTTCCGCATACCGTAGCACGCGACATAGCTTTGCAGACGATAAATGTAACCGTCTCAGAGAGAAGAGCGGCCAATGTGACGATCTGGCTTTAAGTCGATTCGATAACAAATGACGAAAGCGGACGGATTTCTGAGGTTTTTACTACATATGAACACTTTTCACATTCTCGCGGGCAACGCGGCTGCTACTCCTCCTTTCATGCAAAATATTAAGGTCCTAGGTCATGCCCAAGCCACCAAAGCCGGCTAAAAAGTAAATAATCGACAACTAAAACTTGAATTGTACTACTTCTTACTGGCTATTACTTCAAATTAGAAGCTTCTTTTGTGTTCTACTATGGTGCTTTTAGTGTTTCCGCATACCGCAGCACGCGACATAGCTTTGCAGACGATATATGTAACCGTTTCAGAGAGAAGAACGGCCAATGTGACGATCTGGCTTTAAGTCGATTCGATAACAAATGACGAAAACGGACGGATTTCTCAGGTTCTTACTACATATGAACACTTTTCACATTCTCCCGTGCAACGCGGCTGCTAGTCCTCCTTTCAAGCAAAATCTTAAGGTCCTAGGTCATGTCCAAGCCACCAAAGCCGGCAAAAACGTGAATAATCGACAACTAAAACTTGAATTGTACTACTTCTTACTGGCTATTACTTCAACTTAGAAGCTTCTTCTGTGTTCTACTATGGTGCTTTTAGTGTTTCGGCACACCGCAGCACGCGACATAGCTTTGCAGACGATAATTGTAACCGTTTCAGAGAGAAGAGCTGCCAATGTGACGATCTGGCTTTAAATCGATTCGATAACAAATGACGAAAACGGACGGATTTCTCAGGTTTTTACTACATATGAACACTTTTCACACTCTCTCGTGCAACGCGGCTGCTAGTCTTCCTTTCATGCAAAATCTTAAGGTTCCACGTCATGTCCAAGCCATCAAAGCCGGCCAAAAAGTGAATAATCGACAACTAAAACTTGAATTGTACTACTTCTTACTGGCTATTACTTCAACTTAGAAGCTTCTTCTGTGTTCTACTATGGTGCTTTTAGTCTCTCCGCACACCGCAGCACGCGACATAGCTTTGCAGACGATAAATGTAACCGTCTCAGAGAGAAAAGCGGCCAATGTGACGATCTGGCTTTAAGTCGATTCGATAACAAATGACGAAAACGGACGGATTTCTCAGGTTCTTACTACATATGAACACTTTTCACATTCTCCCGTGCAACGCGGCTGCTAGTCCTCCTTTCATGCAAAATCTTAAGGTTCTAGGTCATGTCCAAGCCACCAAAGCTGGCTAAAAAGTGAATAATCGACAACTAAAACTTGAATGGTACTACTTCTTACTGGCTATTACTTCAACTTAGAAGCTTCTTCTGTGTTTTACTATGGTGCCTTTAGTGTCTCCGCTTACCGCAGCACGCGACATTGCTTTGCAGACGATATATGTAACCGTTTCAGAGAGAAGAGCGGCCAATGTGACGATCTGGCTTTAAGTCGATTCGATAACAAATGACGAAAACGGACGGATTTCTCAGGTTCTTACTACATATGAACACTTTTCACATTCTACCGTGCAACGCGGCTGCTAGTCCTACTTTCATGCAAAATCTTAAGGTTCCACCTCATGTCCAAGCCACCAAAGCCGGCTAAAAAGTGAATAATCAATAACTAAAACATGAATTGTACTACTTCTTACTGGCTATTACTTCAACTTAGAAGATTCTTCCGTGTTCTACTATGGTGCTTTTAGTGTCTCCGCATATCGCAGCACGCGACATAGCTTTGCAGACGATAATTGTAACCGTTTCAGAGAGAAGAGCGGCCAATGTGACGATCTGGCTTTAAATCGATTCGATAACAAATGACGAAAACGGACGGATTTCTCAGGTTTTTACTACATATGAACACTTTTCACACTCTCTCGTGCAACGCGGCTGCTAGTCTTCCTTTCATGCAAAATCTTAAGGTTCCACGTCATGTCCAAGCCATCAAAGCCGGCCAAAAAGTGAATAATCGACAACTAAAACTTGAATTGTACTACTTCTTACTGGCTATTACTTCAACATAGAAGCTTCTTCTGTGTTCTACTGTGGTGCTTTTAGTGTTTTCGCATACGGCAGCACGCGAAATAGCTTTGCAGATGATAAATGTAACCGTCTCAGAGAGAAAAGCGGCCAATGTGACCACCTGGCTTTAAGTCGATTCGATAACAAAGACGAAAACGGACGGATTTCTCAGGTTTCTACTACATATGAAAACTTTTCACATTCTCCCATGCAACGCGGCTGCTAGTCTCCCTTTCATGCAAAATCTTAAGGTCCTAGGTCATGTCCAAGCCACCAAAGCCGGCTAAAAAGTGATTAATCGACAACTAAAACTTAAATAGTACTACTTCTTACTGGCATTACTTCAATTTAGAACCTTCTTCTGTGTTTTAGTATGGTGCTTTTATTGTCTCCGCATACCGCAGCACGCGACATAGCTTTGCAGACGATAAATGTAACCGTCTCAGAGAGAAAAGCGGCCAATGTGACGATCTGGCTTTAAGTCGATTCGATAACAAATGACGAAAGCGGACGGATTTCTGAGGTTTTTACTACATATGAACACTTTTCACATTCTCGCGGGCAACGCGGCTGCTACTCCTCCTTTCATGCAAAATCTTAAGGTCCTAGGTCATGCCCAAGCCACCAAAGCCGGCTAAAAAGTAAATAATAGACAACTATAACTTGAATTGTACTACTTCTTACTGGCTATTACTTCAACATAGAAGCTTCTTTTGTGTTCTACTATGGTGCTGTTAGTGTTTCCGCATACCGCAGCACGCGACAAAGCTTTACAGACGATATATGTAACCGTTTCAGAGAGAAGAGCGGCCAATGTGGCGATCTGGCTTTAAGTCGATTCGATAACAAATGACGAAAAGGTACGGATTTCTCAGGTTCTTACTACATATGAACACTTTTCACATTCTCCCGTGCAACGCGGCTGCTAGTCCTCCTTTCAGGCAAAATCTTATGGTCCTACGTCATGTCCAAGCCACCAAAGCCGGCAAAAACGTGAATAATCGACAACTAAAACTTGAATTGTACTACATCTTACTGGCTATTACTTCAACTTAGAAGCTTCTTCTGTGTTCTACCATGGTGCTTTTAGTGTTTCGGCATACCGCAGCACGCGACATAGCTTTGCAGACGATAAGTGTAACCGTTTCAGAGAGAAGAGCGGCCAATGTGACGATCTGGCTTTAAGTCGATTCGATAACAAATGACGAAAACGGACGGATTTCTCAGGTTTTTACTACATATGAACACTTTTCACACTCTCTCGTGCAACGCGGCTGCTAGTCTTCCTTTCATGCAAAATCTTAAGGTTCCACCTCATGTCCAAGCCATCAAAGCCGGCTAAAAAGTGAATAATCGACAACTAAAACTTGAATTGTACTACTTCTTACTGGCTATTACTTCAACTTAGAAGCTTCTTCTGTGTTTTACTATGGTGCTTTTAGTGTCTCCGCATACTCAGCACGCGACATAGCTTTGCAGACGATAATTGTAACCGTCTCAGAAAGAAAAGCGGCCAATGTGACGATCTGTCTTTAAGTCGATTCGATAACAAATGACGAAAGCGGACGGATTTCTCAGGTTTTTACTACATATGAACACTTTTCACATTCTCGCGTGCAACGCGGCTGCTACTCCTCCTTTCATGCAAAATATTAAGGTTCCACCTTATGTCAAAGCCACCAAAGCCGGCTAAATAGTGTATAATCGACAACTAAAACTTGAATTGTACTATTTCTTACTGGCCATTACTTCAACTTAGAAGCTTCTTCTGTGTTTTACTATGGTGCTTTTAGTGTCTCCGCTTACCGCAGCACGCGACATAGCTTTGCAGACGATATATGTAACCGTTTCAGAGAGAAGAGCGGCCAATGTGACGATCTGGCTTTAAGTCGATTCGATAACAAATGACGAAAACGGACGGATTTCTCAGGTTCTTACTACATATGAACACTTTTCACATTCTCCCGTGCTACGCGGCTGCTAGTCCTCCTTTCAAGCAAAATCTTATGGTCCTACGTCATGTCCAAGCCACCAAAGCCGGAAAAACGTGAATAATCGACAACTAAAACTTGAATTGTACTACTTCTTACTGGCTATTACTTCAACTTAGAAGCTTCTTCTGTGTTCTACTATGGTGCTTTTAGTGTTTCGGCATACCGCAGCACGCGACATAGCTTTGCAGACGATAAGTGTAACCGTTTCAGAGAGAAGAGCGGCCAATGTGACGATCTGGCTTTAAGTCGATTCGATAACAAATGACGAAAACGGACGGATTTCTCAGGTTTTTACTACATATGAACACTTTTCACACTCTCTCGTGCAACGCGGCTGCTAGTCTTCCTTTCATGCAAAATCTTAAGGTTCCACCTCATGTCCAAGCCATCAAAGCCGGCTAAAAGGTGAATAATCGACAACTAAAACTTGAATTGTACTACATCTTACTGGCTATTACTTCAACTTAGAAGCTTCTTCTGTGTTTTACTATGGTGCTTTTAGTGTCTCCGCATACCTCAGCACGCGACATAGCTTTGCAGACGATAATTGTAACCGTCTCAGAAAGAAAAGCGGCCAATGTGACGATCTGTCTTTATGTCGATTCGATAACAAATGACGAAAGCGGACGGATTTCTCAGGTTTTCACTACATATGAACACTTTTCACATTCTCGCGTGCAACGCGGCTGCTACTCCTCCTTTCATGCAAAATATTAAGGTTCCACCAAATGTCAAAGCCACCAAAGCCGGCTAAATAGTGTATAATCGACAACTAAAACTTGAATTGTACTACTTCTTACTGGCTATTACTTCAACGTAGAAGCTTCTTCTGTGTTTTACTATGGTGCTTTTAGTGTCTCCGCTTACCGCAGCACGCGACATAGCTTAGCAGACGATAAATGTAACCGTCTCAGAGAGAAAAGCGGCCAATGTGACGATCGGGCTTTAAGTCGCTTCGATAACAAATGACGAAAACGGAGGGATTTCTCAGGTTTTTACTACATATGAACCCTTTTCACATTCTCCCATGCAACGCGGCTGCTAGTCCTCCTTTCATGCAAAATCTTAAGGTCCTAGGTCATGTCCAAGCCACCAAAGCAGGCTAAAAGTGAATAATCGACAACTAAAACTTCAATTGTACTACTTCTTACTGGCTATTACTTCAACATAGAAGCTTCGTCTGTGTTCTACTATGGTGCTTTTAGTGTTTCCGCATACCGCAGCACGCGACATAGCTTTGCAGACGATAAATGTAACCGTTTCAGAGAGAAGAGCGGCCAATGTGACGATCTGGCTTTAAGTCGATTCGATAACAATTGACGAAAACGGACGGATTTCTCAGGTTTTTACTACATATGAACACTTTTCACATTCTCCCATGCAACGCGGCTGCTACTCCTCCTTTCATGCAACATCTTAAGGTCCTAGGTCATGTCCAAGCCACCAAAGCAGGCTAAAAAGTGAATAATCGACAACTAAAACTTCAATTGTACTACTTTTTACTGGCTATTACTTCAACATAGAAGCTTCTTCTGTGTTCTACTATGGTGGTTTTAGTGTTTCCGCATACCGCAGCACGCGACATAGCTTTGCAGACGATAAATGTAACCGTTTCAGAGAGAAGAGCGGCCAATGTGACGATCTGGCTTTAAGTCGATTCGATAACAAATGACGAAAACGGACGGATTTCTCAGGTTTTTACTACATATGAACACTTTTCACATTCTCCCTTGCAACGCGGCTGCAAGTCCTCCTTTCACGCAAAATCTTAAGGTCCTAGGTGATGTCCAAGCCACCAAAGCCGGCTAAAAAGTGAATAATCGACAACTAAAACTTGAATTGTACTACTTCTTACTGGCTATTGCTTCAACGTAGAAGCTTCTTCTGTGTTCTACTATGGTGCTTTTAGTGTCTCCGCATACCGCAGCACGCGACATAGCTTTGCATACGATAAATGTAACCGTCTCAGAGAGAAAAGCGGCCAATGTGACGATCTGGCTTTAAGTCGATTCGATAACAAATGACGAAAACGGACTGATTTCTCAGGTTTTTACTACATATGAACACTTTTCACATTCTCCCATGCAACGCGGCTGCTAGTCCTCCTTTCATGCAACATCTTAAAGTCCTAGGTCACGTCCAAGCCACCAAAGCCGGCTAAAAAGTGAATAATCGACAACTAAAACTTGAATTGTACTACTTCTTACTGGCTATTACTTCAACATAGAAGCTTCTTCTGTGTTCTACTATGGTGCTTTTAGTGTTTCGGTATACTGCAGCACGCGACATAGCTTTGCAGACGATAAATGTAACCGTTTCAGAGAGAAGAACGGCCAATGTGACGATCTGGCTTTAAGTCGATTCGATAACAAATGACGAAAACGGACGTATTTATCAGGTTTTTATTACATATGAACAATTTTCACATTCTCCCGTGCAACGCGGCTGCTAGTCCTCCTTTCATGCAAAATCTTAAGGTCCTAGGTCATGTCCAAGCCACCAAAGCAGGCTAAAAAGTGAATAATCGACAACTCATACTTTAATTGTACTACTTCTTACTGTCTATTACTTCAACATAGAAGCTTCTTCTGTGTTCTACTATGGTGATTTTAGTGTTTCCGCATACCGCAGCACGCGACATAGCTTTGCAGACGATAAATAAAACCGTTTCAGAGAGAAGAGCGGCCAATGTGACGATCTGGCTTTAAGTCGATTTGATAACAAATGACGAAAACGGACGGATTTCTCAGGTTTTTACTGCATATGAACACTTTTCACATTCTCCCGTGCAACGCGGCTGCTAGTCCTCCTTTCATGCAAAATCTTAAGGTCCTAGGTCATGCCCAAGCCACCAAAGCCGGCTAAAAAGTGAATAATCGACAACTAAAACTTGAATTGTACTACTTCTTACTGGCTATTGCTTCAACTTAGAAGCTTCTTCTGTGTTCTACTATGGTGCTTTTAGTGTCTCCGCATACCGCAGCACGCGACATAGCTTTGCATACGATAAATGTAACCGTCTCAGAGAGAAAAGCGGCCAATGTGACGATCTGACTTTATGTCGATTCGATAACAAGTGACGAAAGCGGACGGATTTCTCAGGTTTTTACTACATATGAACATTTTTCACATTCTCGCGGGCAACGCGGCTGCTACTCCTCCTTTCATGCAACATCTTAAAGTCCTAGGTCATGTCCAATCCACCAAAGCCGGCTAAAAAGTGAATAATCGACAACTAAAACTTCAATTGTACTACTTGTTACTGGCTATTACTTCAACATAGAAGCTTCTTCTGTGTTCTACTATGGTGCTTTTAGTGTTTCCGCATACCGCAGCACGCGACATAGCTTTGCAGACGATAAATGTAACCGTTTCAGAGAGAAGAGCGGCCAATGTGACGATCTGGCTTTAAGTCGATTCGATAACAAATGACGAAAACGGACGGATTTCTCAGGTTTTTACTACATATGAACACTTTTCACATTCTCCCTTGCAACGCGGGTGCAAGTCCTCCTTTCATGCAAAATCTTATGGTCCTAGGTGATGTCCAAGCCACCAAAGCCGGCTAAAAAGTGAATAATCAATAACTAAAACTTCAATTATACTACTTCTTACTGGCTATTACTTCAACATAGAAGCTTCTTCTGTGTTCTACTATGGTGCTTTTAGTGTTTCCGCATACCGCAGCACGCGACATAGCTTTGCAGACGATAAATGTAACCGTTTCAGAGAGAAGAGCGGCCAATGTGACGAACTGGCTTTAAGTCGATTCGATAACAAATGACGAAAACGGACGGATTTCTCAGGTTTTTACTACATATGAACACTTTTCACTTTCTCCCATGCAACGCGGCTGCTAGTCATCCTTTCATGCAAAATCTTAAGGTCCTAGGTCATGTCCAAGCCACCAAAGCAGGCTAAAAAGTGAATAATCGACAACTAAAACTTCAATTGTACTGCTTCTTACTGGCTATTACTTCAACATAGAAGCTTCTTCTGTGTTCTACTATGGTGCTTTTAGTGTTTCCGCATACCGCAGCACGCGACATAGCTTTGCAGACGATAAATGTAACCGTTTCAGAGAGAAGAGCGGCCAATGTGACGATCTGGCTTTAAGTCGATTCGATAACAATTGACGAAAACGGACGGATTTCTCAGGTTTTTACTACATATGAACACTTTTCACATTCTCCCATGCAACGCGGCTGCAAGTCCTCCTTTCACGCAAAATCTTAAGGTCCTAGGTGATGTCCAAGCCACCAAAGCCGGCTAAAAAGTGAATAATCGACAACTAAAACTTGAATTGTACTACTTCTTACTGGCTATTGCTTCAACGTAGAAGCTTCTTCTATGTTCTACTATGGTGCTTTTAGTGTCTCCGCATACCGCAGCACGCGACATAGCTTTGCATACGATAAATGTAACCGTCTCAGAGAGAAAAGCGGCCAATGTGACGATCTGGCTTTAAGTCGATTCGATAACAAATGACGAAAACGGACTGATTTCTCAGGTTTTTACTACAAATGAACACTTTTCACATTCTCCCATGCAACGCTACTGCTAGTCCTCCTTTCATGCAACATCTTAAAGTCCTAGGTCACGTCCAATCCACCAAAGCCGGCTAAAAAGTGAATAATCGACAACTAAAACTTGAATTGTACTACTTCTTTCTGGCTATTACTTCAACATAGAAGCTTCTTCTGTGTTCTACTATGGTGCTTTTAGTGTTTCGGTATACTGCAGCACGCGACATAGCTTTGCAGACGATAAATGTAACCGTTTCAGAGAGAAGAACGGCCAATGTGACGATCTGGCTTTAAGTCGATTCGATAACAAATGACGAAAACGGACGGATTTATCAGGTTTTTATTACATATGAACAATTTTCACATTCTCCCGTGCAACGCGGCTGCTAGTCCTCCTTTCATGCAAAATCTTAAGGTCCTAGGTCATGTCCAAGCCACCAAAGCAGGCTAAAAAGTGAATAATCGACAACTAAAACTTCAATTGTACTACTTCTTACTGGCTATTACTTCAACATAGAAGCTTCTTCTGTGTTCTACTATGGTGCTTTTAGTGTTTCCGCATACCGCAGCACGCGACATAGCTTTGCAGACGATAAATGTAACCGTTTCAGAGAGAAAAGCGGCCAATGTGACGATCTGGCTTTAAGTCGATTCGATAACAAATGACGAAAACGGACGGATTTCTCAGGTTTTTACTACATATGAACAGTTTTCATATTCTGCCTTGCAACGCGGCTGCAAGTCCTCCTTTCACGCAAAATCTTAAGGTCCTAGGTGATGTTCAAGCCACCAAAGCCGGCTAAAAAGTGAATAATCGACAACTAAAACTTGAATTGTACTACTTCTTACTGTCTATTACTTCAACATAGAAGCTTCTTCTGTGTTCTACTATGGTGATTTTAGTGTTTCCGCATACCGCAGCACGCGACATAGCTTTGCAGACGATAAATAAAACCGTTTCAGAGAGAAGAGCGGCCAATGTGACGATCTGGCTTTAAGTCGATTTGATAACAAATGACGAAAACGGACGGATTTCTTAGGTTTTTACTGCATATGAACACTTTTCACATTCTCCCGTGCAACGCGGCTGCTAGTCCTCCTTTCATGCAAAATCTTAAGGTCCTAGGTCATGCCCAAGCCACCAAAGCCGGCTAAAAAGTGAATAATCGACAACTAAAACTTGAATTGTACTACTTCTTACTGGCTATTGCTTCAACTTAGAAGCTTCTTCTGTGTTCTACTATGGTGCTTTTACTGTCTCCGCATACCGCAGCACGCGACATAGCTTTGCATACGATAAATGTAACCGTCTCAGAGAGAAAAGCGGCCAATGTGACGATCTGACTTTATGTCGATTCGATAACAAGTGACGAAAGCGGACGGATTTCTCTGGTTTTTACTACATATGAACATTTTTCACATTCTCGCGGGCAACGCGGCTGCTACTCCTCCTTTCATGCAAAATCTTAAGGTCTTAGGTCATGTCCAAGCCACCAAAGACGGCTAAAAAGTGAATAATTGATAACTAAAACTTGAATTGTACTACTTCTTACTGGCTATTACTTCAACTTAGAAGCTACTTCTGTGCTCTACTATGGTGCTTTTAGTGTCTCCGCATACCGCAAAACGCGACATAGCTTTGCAGACGATAAATGTAACCGTCTCAGAGAGAAAAGCGGGCAATGTGACGATCTGGCTTTAAGTCGATTCGATAACAAATGACGAAAACGGACTGATTTCTCAGGTTTTTACTACATATGAACACTTTTCACATTCTCCCATGCAATGCGGCTGCTAGTCCTCCTTTCATGCAACATCTTAAAGTCCTAGGTCATGTCCAATCCAGCAAAGCCGGCTAAAAAGTGAATAATCGACAACTAAAACTTGAATTGTACTACTTGTTACTGGCTATTACTTCAACATAGAAGCTTCTTCTGTGTTCTACTATGGTGCTTTTAGTGTTTCCGCATACCGCAGCACGCGACATAGCTTTGCAGACGATAAATGTAACCGTTTCAGATAGAAGAGCGGCCAATGTGACGATCTGGCTTTAAGTCGATTCGATAACAAATGACGAAAACGGACGGATTTCTCAGGTTTTTACTACATATGAACACTTTTCACATTCTCCCTTGCAACGCGGGTGCAAGTCCTCCTTTCATGCAAAATCTTAAGGTCCTAGGTGATGTCCAAGCCACCAAAGCCGGCTAAAAAGTGAATAATCAATAACTAAAACTTCAATTATACTACTTCTTACTGGCTATTACTTCAACATAGATGCTTCTTCTGTGTTCTACTATGGTGCTTTTAGTGTTTCCGCATACCGCAGCACGCGACATAGCTTTGCAGACGATAAATGTAACCGTTTCAGAGAGAAGAGCGGCCAATGTGACGAACTGGCTTTAAGTCGATTCGATAACAAATGACGAAAACGGACGGATTTCTTAGGTATTTACTACATATGAACACTTTTCACTTTCTCCCATGCAACGCGGCTGCTAGTCCTCCTTTCATGCAAAATCTTAAGGTCCTAGGTCATGTCCAAGCCACCAAAGCAGGCTAAAAAGTGAATAATCGACAACTAAAACTTCAATTGTACTACTTCTTACTGGCTATTACTTCTACATAGAAGCTTATTCTGTGTTCTACTCTGGTGCTTTTAGTGTTTCCGCATACCGCAGCACGCGACATAGCTTTGCAGACGATAAATGTAACCGTGTCAGAGAGAAGAGCGGCCAATGTGACGATCTGGCTTTAAGTCGATTCGATAACAAATGACGAAAACGGACGGATTTCTCAGGTTTTTACTACATATGAACACTTTTCACATTCTCGCGTGCAACGCGGCTGCTACTCCTCCTTTCATGCAAAATATTAAGGTTCCACCTAATGTCAAAGCCACCAAAGCCGGCTAAATAGTGTGTAATCGACAACTAAAACTTGAATTGTACTACTTCTTACTGGCTATTACTTCAACTTAGAAGCTTCTTCTGTGTTTTACTATGGTGCTTTTAGTGTCTCCGCTTACCGCAGCACGCGACATAGCTTTGCAGACGATATATGTAACCGTTTCAGAGAGAAGAGCGGCCAATGTGACGATCTGGCTTTAAGTCGATTCGATAACAAATGACGAAAACGGACGGATTTCTCAGGTTCTTACTACATATGAACACTTTTCACATTCTCCCGTGCTACGCGGCTGCTAGTCCTCCTTTCAAGCAAAATCTTATGGTCCTACGTCATGTCCAAGCCACCAAAGCCGTAAAAACGTGAATAATCGACAACTAAAACTTGAATTGTACTACTTCTTACTGGCTATTACTTCAACTTAGAAGCTTCTTCTGTGTTCTACTATGGTGCTTTTAGTGTTTCGGCATACCGCAGCACGCGACATAGCTTTGCAGACGATAAGTGTAACCGTTTCAGAGAGAAGAGCGGCCAATGTGACGATCTGGCTTTAAGTCGATTCGATAACAAATGACGAAAACGGACGGATTTCTCAGGTTTTTACTACATATGAACACTTTTCACACTCTCTCGTGCAACGCGGCTGCTAGTCTTCCTTTCATGCAAAATCTTAAGGTTCCACCTCATGTCCAAGCCATCAAAGCCGGCTAAAAGGTTAATAATCGACAACTAAAACTTGAATTGTACTACTTCTTACTGGCTATTACTTCAACTTAGAAGCTTCTTCTGTGTTTTACTATGGTGCTTTTAGTGTCTCCGCATACCTCAGCACGCGACATAGCTTTGCAGACGATAATTGTAACCGTCTCAGAAAGAAAAGCGGCCAATGTGACGATCTGGCTTTAAGTCGATTCGATAACAAATGACGAAAACGGACGGATCTATCAGGTTTTTACTACATATGAACACTTTTCACATTCTCCCGTGCAACGCGGCTGCTAGTCCTCCTTTCATGCAAAATCTTAAGGTCCTAGGTCATGTCCAAGCCACCAAAGCAGGCCAAAAAGTGAATAATCGACAACTAAAACTTCAATTGTACTACTTCTTACTGGCTATTACTTCAACTTAGAAGCTTCTTCTGTGTTTTACTATGGTGCTTTTAGTGTCTCCGCTTACCGCAGCACGCGACATAGCTTTGCAGACGATAAATGTAACCGTCTCAGAGAGAAAAGCGGCCAATGTGACGATCGGGCTTTAAGTCGATTCGATAACAAATGACGAAAACGGAGGGATTTCTCAGGTTTTTACTACATATGAACCCTTTTCGCATTCTCCCATGCAACGCGGCTGCTAGTCCTCCTTTCATGCAAAATCTTAAGGTCCTAGGTCATGTCCAAGCCACCAAAGCAGGCTAAAAGTGAATAATCGACAACTAAAACTTCAATTGTACTACTTCTTACTGGCTATTACTTCAACATTGAAGCTTCTTCTGTGTTCTACTATGGTGCTTTTAGTGTTTCCGCATACCGCAGCACGCGACATAGCTTTGCAGACGATAAATGTAACCGTTTCAGAGAGAAGAGCGGCCAATGTGACGATCTGGCTTTAAGTCGATTCGATAACAATTGACGAAAACGGACGGATTTCTCAGGTTTTTACTACATATGAACACTTTTCACATTCTCCCATGCAACGCGGCTGCTACTCCTCCTTTCATGCAACATCTTAAGGTCCTAGGTCATGTCCAAGCCACCAAAGCAGGCTAAAAAGTGAATAATCGAAAACTAAAACTTCAATTGTACTACTTTTTACTGGCTATTACTTCAACATAGAAGCTTCTTCTGTGTTCTACTATGGTGGTTTTAGTGTTTCCGCATACCGCAGCACGCGACATAGCTTTGCAGACGATAAATGTAACCGTTTCAGAGAGAAGAGCGGCCAATGTGACGATCTGGCTTTAAGTCGATTCGATAACAAATGACGAAAACGGACGGATTTCTCAGGTTTTTACTACATATGAACACTTTTCACATTCTCCCTTGCAACGCGGCTGCAAGTCCTCCTTTCACGCAAAATCTTAAGGTCCTAGGTGATGTCCAAGCCACCAAAGCCGGCTAAAAAGTGAATAATCGACAACTAAAACTTGAATCGTACTACTTCTTACTGGCTATTGCTTCAACGTAGAAGCTTCTTCTGTGTTCTACTATGGTGCTTTTAGTGTCTCCGCATACCGCAGCACGCGACATAGCTTTGCATACGATAAATGTAACCGTCTCAGAGAGAAAAGCGGCCAATGTGACGATCTGGCTTTAAGTCGATTCGATAACAAATGACGAAAACGGACTGATTTCTCAGGTTTTTACTACATATGAACACTTTTCACATTCTCCCATGCAACGCGGCTGCTAGTCCTCCTTTCATGCAACATCTTAAAGTCCTAGGTCACGTCCAATCCACCAAAGCCGGCTAAAAAGTGAATAATCGACAACTAAAACTTGAATTGTACTACTTCTTACTGGCTATTACTTCAACATAGAAGCTTCTTCTGTGTTCTACTATGGTGCTTTTAGTGTTTCGGTATACTGCAGCACGCGACATAGCTTTGCAGACGATAAATGTAACCGTTTCAGAGAGAAGAACGGCCAATGTGACGATCTGGCTTTAAGTCGATTCGATAACAAATGACGAAAACGGACGGATTTATCAGGTTTTTATTACATATGAACAATTTTCACATTCTCCCGTGCAACGCGGCTGCTAGTCCTCCTTTCATGCAAAATCTTAAGGTCCTAGGTCATGTCCAAGCCACCAAAGCAGGCTAAAAAGTGAATAATCGACAACTAAAACTTCAATTGTACTACTTCTTACTGGCTATTACTTCAACATAGAAGCTTCTTCTGTGTTCTACTATGGTGCTTTTAGTGTTTCCGCATTCCGCAGCACGCGACATAGCTTTGCAGACGATAAATGTAACCGTTTCAGAGAGAAAAGCGGCCAATGTGACGATCTGGCTTTAAGTCGATTCGATAACAAATGACGAAAACGGACGGATTTCTCAGGTTTTTACTACATATGAACACTTTTCATATTCTGCCTTGCAATGCGGCTGCAAGTCCTCCTTTCACGCAAAGTCTTAAGGTCCTAGGTGATGTCCAAGCCACCAAAGCCGGCTAAAAAGTGAATAATCGACAACTAAAACTTGAATTGTACTACTTCTTACTGTCTATTACTTCAACATAGAAGCTTCTTCTGTGTTCTATTATGGTGATTTTGGTGTTTCCGCGTACCGCAGCAAGCGACATAGCTTTGCAGACGATAAATGTAACCGTGTCAGAGAGAAGAGCGGCCAATGTGACGATCTGGCTTTAAGTCGATTCGATAACAAATGACGAAAACGGACGGATTTCTCAGGTTTTTACTACATATGAACACTTTTCACATTCTCGCGTGCAACGCGGCTGCTACTCCTCCTTTCATGCAAAATATTAAGGTTCCACCTAATGTCAAAGCCACCAAAGCCGGCTTAATAATGTATAATCGACAACTAGAACTTGAATTGTACTACTTCTTACTGGCTATTACTTCAACTTAGAAGCTTCTTCTGTGTTTTACTATGGTGCTTTTAGTGTCTCCGCTTACCGCAGCACGCGACATAGCTTTGCAGACGATATATGTAACCGTTTCAGAGAGAAGAGCGGCCAATGTGACGATCTGGCTTTAAGTCGATTCGATAACAAATGACGAAAACGGACGGATTTCTCAGGTTCTTACTACATATGAACACTTTTCACATTCTCCCGTGCTACGCGGCTGCTAGTCCTCCTTTCAAGCAAAATCTTATGGTCCTACGTCATGTCCAAGCCACCAAAGCCGGAAAAACGTGAATAATCGACAACTAAAACTTGAATTGTACTACATCTTACTGGCTATTACTTCAACTTAGAAGCTTTTTCTGTGTTCTACTATGGTGCTTTTAGTGTTTCGGCATACCGCAGCACGCGACATAGCTTTGCAGACGATAAGTGTAACCGTTTCAGAGAGAAGAGCGGCCAATGTGACGATCTGGCTTTAAGTCGATTCGATAACAAATGACGAAAACGGACGGATTTCTCAGGTTTTTACTACATATGAACACTTTTCACACTCTCTCGTGCAACGCGGCTGCTAGTCTTCCTTTCATGCAAAATCTTAAGGTTCCACCTCATGTCCAAGCCATCAAAGCCGGCTAAAAGGTGAATAATCGACAACTAAAACTTGAATTGTACTACTTCTTACTGGCTATTACTTCAACTTAGAAGCTTCTTCTGTGTTTTACTATGGTGCTTTTAGTGTCTCCGCATACCTCAGCACGCGACATAGCTTTGCAGACGATAATTGTAACCGTCTCAGAAAGAAAAACGGCCAATGTGACGATCTGTCTTTATGTCGATTCGATAACAAATGACGAAAGCGGACGGATTTCTTAGGTTTTTACTACATATGAACACTTTTCACATTCTCGCGTGCAACGCGGCTGCTACTCCTCCTTTCATGCAAAATATTAAGGTTCCACCAAATGTCAAAGCCACCAAAGCCGGCTAAATAGTGTATAATCGACAACTAAAACTTGAATTGTACTACTTCTTACTGGCTATTACTTCAACTTAGAAGCTTCTTCTGTCTTTTACTATGGTGCTTTTAGTGTCTCCGCTTACCGCAGCACGCGACATAGCTTTGCAGACGATAAATGTAACCGTCTCAGAGAGAAAAGCGGCCAATGTGACGATCGGGCTTTAAGTCGATTCGATAACAAATGACGAAAACGGAGGGATTTCTCAGTTTTTTACTACATATGAACGCTTTTCACATTCTCCCATGCACCGCGGCTGCTAGTCCTCCTTTCATGCAAAATCTTAAGGTCCTAGGTCATGTCCAAGCCACCAAAGCAGGCTAAAAGTGAATAATCGACAACTAAAACTTCAATTGTACTACTTCTTACTGGCTATTACTTCAACATAGAAGCTTCTTCTGTGTTCTACTATGGTGGTTTTAGTGTTTCCGCATACCGCAGCACGCGACATAGCTTTGCAGACGATAAATGTAACCGTTTCAGAGAGAAGAGCGGCCAATGTGACGATCTGGCTTTAAGTCGATTCGATAACAAATGACGAAAACGGACGGATTTCTCAGGTTTTTACTACATATGAACATTTTTCACATTCTCCCTTGCAATGCGGCTGCAAGTCCTCCTTTCACGCAAAATCTTAAGGTCCTAGGTGATGTCCAAGCCACCAAAGCCGGCTAAAAAGTGAATAATCGACAACTAAAACTTGAATCGTACTACTTCTTACTGGCTATTGCTTCAACGTAGAAGCTTCTTCTGTGTTCTACTATGGTGCTTTTAGTGTCTCCGCATACCGCAGCACGCGACATAGCTTTGCATACGATAAATGTAACCGTCTCAGAGAGAAAAGCGGCCAATGTGACGATCTGGCTTTAAGTCGATTCGATAACAAATGACGAAAACGGACTGATTTCTCAGGTTTTTACTACATATGAACACTTTTAACATTCTCCCATGCAACGCGGCTGCTAGTCCTCCTTTCATGCAACATCTTAAAGTCCTAGGTCACGTCCAATCCACCAAAGCCGGCTAAAAAGTGAATAATCGACAACTAAAACTTGAATTGTACTACTTCTTACTGGCTATTACTTCAACATAGAAGCTTCTTCTGTGTTCTACTATGGTGCTTTTAGTGTTTCGGTATACTGCAGCACGCGACATAGCTTTGCAGACGATAAATGTAACCGTTTCAGAGAGAAGAACGGCCAATGTGACGATCTGGCTTTAAGTCGATTCGATAACAAATGACGAAAACGGACGGATTTATCTGGTTTTTATTACATATGAACAATTTTCACATTCTCCCGTGCAACGCGGCTGCTAGTCCTCCTTTCATGCAAAATCTTAAGGTCCTAGGTCATGTCCAAGCCACCAAAGCAGGCTAAAAAGTGAATAATCGACAACTAAAACTTCAATTGTACTACTTCTTACTGGCTATTACTTCAACATAGAAGCTTCTTCTGTGTTCTACTATGGTGCTTTTAGTGTTTCCGCATACCGCAGCACGCGACATAGCTTTGCTGACGATAAATGTAACCGTTTCAGAGAGAAAAGCGGCCAATGTGACGATCTGGCTTTAAGTCGATTCGATAACAAATGACGAAAACGGACGGATTTCTCAGGTTTTTACTACATATGAACACTTTTCATATTCTGCCTTGCAATGCGGCTGCAAGTCCTCCTTTCACGCAAAGTCTTAAGGTCCTAGGTGATGTCCAAGCCACCAAAGCCGGCTAAAAAGTGAATAATCGACAACTAAAACTTGAATTGTACTACTTCTTACTGTCTATTACTTCAACATAGAAGCTTCTTCTGTGTTCTACTATGGTGATTTTAGTGTTTCCGCATACCGCAGCACGCGACATAGCTTTGCAGACGATAAATGTAACCGTGTCAGAGAGAAGAGCGGCCAATGTGACGATCTGGCTTTAAGTCGATTCGATAACAAATGACGAAAACGGACGGATTTCTCAGGTTTTTACTACATATGAACACTTTTCACATTCTCGCGTGCAACGCGGCTGCTACTCCTCCTTTCATGCAAAATATTAAGGTTCCACCTAATGTCAAAGCCACCAAAGCCGGCTAAATAGTGTATAATCGACAACTAAAACTTGAATTGTACTACTTCTTACTGGCTATTACTTCAACTTAGAAGCTTCTTCTGTGTTTTACTATGGTGCTTTTAGTGTCTCTGCTTACCGCAGCACGCGACATAGCTTTGCAGACGATATATGTAACCGTTTCAGAGAGAAGAGCGGCCAATGTGACGATCTGGCTTTAAGTCGATTCGATAACAAATGACGAAAACGGACGGATTTCTCAGGTTCTTACTACATATGAACACTTTTCACATTCTCCCGTGCTACGCGGCTGCTAGTCCTCCTTTCAAGCAAAATCTTATGGTCCTACGTCATGTCCAAGCCACCAAATCCGGAAAAACGTGAATAATCGACAACTAAAACTTGAATTGTACTACATCTTACTGGCTATTACTTCAACTTAGAAGCTTCTTCTGTGTTCTACTATGGTGCTTTTAGTGTTTCCGCATACCGCAGCACGCGACATAGCTTTGCAGACGATAAATGTAACCGTTTCAGAGAGAAGAGCGGCCAATGTGACGATCTGGCTTTAAGTCGATTCGATAACAATTGACGAAAACGGACGGATTTCTCAGGTTTTTACTACATATGAACACTTTTCACATTCTCCCATGCAACGCGGCTGCTACTCCTCCTTTCATGCAACATCTTAAGGTACTAGGTCATGTCCAAGCCACCAAAGCAGGCTAAAAAGTGAATAATCGACAACTAAAACTTCAATTGTACTACATTTTACTGGCTATTACTTCAACATAGAAGCTTCTTCTGTGTTCTACTATGGTGCTTTTAGTGTTTCCGCATACCGCAGCACGCGACATAGCTTTGCAGACGATAAATGTAACCGTTTCAGAGAGAAGAGCGGCCAATGTGACGATCTGGCTTTAAGTCGATTCGATAACAAATGACGAAAACGGACGGATTTCTCAGGTTTTTACTACATATGAACATTTTTCACATTCTCCCTTGCAATGCGGCTGCAAGTCCTCCTTTCACGCAAAATCTTAAGGTCCTAGGTGATGTCCAAGCCACCAAAGCCGGCTAAAAAGTGAATAATCGACAACTAAAACTTGAATCGTACTACTTCTTACTGGCTATTGCTTCAACGTAGAAGCTTCTTCTGTGTTCTACTATGGTGCTTTTAGTGTCTCCGCATACCGCAGCACGCGACATAGCTTTGCATACGATAAATGTAACCGTCTCAGAGAGAAAAGCGGCCAATGTGACGATCTGGCTTTAAGTCGATTCGATAACAAATGACGAAAACGGACTGATTTCTCAGGTTTTTACTACATATGAACACTTTTAACATTCTCCCATGCAACGCGGCTGCTAGTCCTCCTTTCATGCAACATCTTAAAGTCCTAGGTCACGTCCAATCCACCAAAGCCGGCTAAAAAGTGAATAATCGACAACTAAAACTTGAATTGTACTACTTCTTACTGGCTATTACTTCAACATAGAAGCTTCTTCTGTGTTCTACTATGGTGCTTTTAGTGTTTCGGTATACTGCAGCACGCGACATAGCTTTGCAGACGATAAATGTAACCGTTTCAGAGAGAAGAACGGCCAATGTGACGATCTGGCTTTAAGTCGATTCGATAACAAATGACGAAAACGGACGGATTTATCTGGTTTTTATTACATATGAACAATTTTCACATTCTCCCGTGCAACGCGGCTGCTAGTCCTCCTTTCATGCAAAATCTTAAGGTCCTAGGTCATGTCCAAGCCACCAAAGCAGGCTAAAAAGTGAATAATCGACAACTAAAACTTCAATTGTACTACTTCTTACTGGCTATTACTTCAACATAGAAGCTTCTTCTGTGTTCTACTATGGTGCTTTTAGTGTTTCCGCATACCGCAGCACGCGACATAGCTTTGCTGACGATAAATGTAACCGTTTCAGAGAGAAAAGCGGCCAATGTGACGATCTGGCTTTAAGTCGATTCGATAACAAATGACGAAAACGGACGGATTTCTCAGGTTTTTACTACATATGAACACTTTTCATATTCTGCCTTGCAATGCGGCTGCAAGTCCTCCTTTCACGCAAAGTCTTAAGGTCCTAGGTGATGTCCAAGCCACCAAAGCCGGCTAAAAAGTGAATAATCGACAACTAAAACTTGAATTGTACTACTTCTTACTGTCTATTACTTCAACATAGAAGCTTCTTCTGTGTTCTACTATGGTGATTTTAGTGTTTCCGCATACCGCAGCACGCGACATAGCTTTGCAGACGATAAATGTAACCGTGTCAGAGAGAAGAGCGGCCAATGTGACGATCTGGCTTTAAGTCGATTCGATAACAAATGACGAAAACGGACGGATTTCTCAGGTTTTTACTACATATGAACACTTTTCACATTCTCGCGTGCAACGCGGCTGCTACTCCTCCTTTCATGCAAAATATTAAGGTTCCACCTAATGTCAAAGCCACCAAAGCCGGCTAAATAGTGTATAATCGACAACTAAAACTTGAATTGTACTACTTCTTACTGGCTATTACTTCAACTTAGAAGCTTCTTCTGTGTTTTACTATGGTGCTTTTAGTGTCTCCGCTTACCGCAGCACGCGACATAGCTTTGCAGACGATATATGTAACCGTTTCAGAGAGAAGAGCGGCCAATGTGACGATCTGGCTTTAAGTCGATTCGATAACAAATGACGAAAACGGACGGATTTCTCAGGTTCTTACTACATATGAACACTTTTCACATTCTCCCGTGCTACGCGGCTGCTAGTCCTCCTTTCAAGCAAAATCTTATGGTCCTACGTCATGTCCAAGCCACCAAATCCGGAAAAACGTGAATAATCGACAACTAAAACTTGAATTGTACTACATCTTACTGGCTATTACTTCAACTTAGAAGCTTCTTCTGTGTTCTACTATGGTGCTTTTAGTGTTTCCGCATACCGCAGCACGCGACATAGCTTTGCAGACGATAAATGTAACCGTTTCAGAGAGAAGAGCGGCCAATGTGACGATCTGGCTTTAAGTCGATTCGATAACAATTGACGAAAACGGACGGATTTCTCAGGTTTTTACTACATATGAACACTTTTCACACTCTCTCGTGCAACGCGGCTGCTAGTCTTCCTTTCATGCAAAATCTTAAGGTTCCACCTCATGTCCAAGCCATCAAAGCCGGCTAAAAGGTGAATAATCGACAACTAAAACTTGAATTGTACTACTTCTTACTGGCTATTACTTCAACTTAGAAGCTTCTTCTGTGTTTTACTATGGTGCTTTTAGTGTCTCCGCATACCTCAGCACGCGACATAGCTTTGCAGACAATAATTGTAACCGTCTCAGAAAGAAAAACGGCCAATGTGACGATCTGTCTTTATGTCGATTCGATAACAAATGACGAAAGCGGACGGATTTCTTAGGTTTTTACTACATATGAACACTTTTCACATTCTCGCGTGCAACGCGGCTGCTACTCCTCCTTTCATGCAAAATATTAAGGTTCCACCAAATGTCAAAGCCACCAAAGCCGGCTAAATAGTGTATAATCGACAACTAAAACTTGAATTGTACTACTTCTTACTGGCTATTACTTCAACTTAGAAGCTTCTTCTGTCTTTTACTATGGTGCTTTTAGTGTCTCCGCTTACCGCAGCACGCGACATAGCTTTGCAGACGATAAATGTAACCGTCTCAGAGAGAAAAGCGGCCAATGTGACGATCGGGCTTTAAGTCGATTCGATAACAAATGACGAAAACGGAGGGATTTCTCAGTTTTTTACTACATATGAACGCTTTTCACATTCTCCCATGCACCGCGGCTGCTAGTCCTCCTTTCATGCAAAATCTTAAGGTCCTAGGTCATGTCCAAGCCACCAAAGCAGGCTAAAAGTGAATAATCGACAACTAAAACTTCAATTGTACTACTTCTTACTGGCTATTACTTCAACATAGAAGCTTCTTCTGTGTTCTACTATGGTGGTTTTAGTGTTTCCGCATACCGCAGCACGCGACATAGCTTTGCAGACGATAAATGTAACCGTTTCAGAGAGAAGAGCGGCCAATGTGACGATCTGGCTTTAAGTCGATTCGATAACAAATGACGAAAACGGACGGATTTCTCAGGTTTTTACTACATATGAACATTTTTCACATTCTCCCTTGCAATGCGGCTGCAAGTCCTCCTTTCACGCAAAATCTTAAGGTCCTAGGTGATGTCCAAGCCACCAAAGCCGGCTAAAAAGTGAATAATCGACAACTAAAACTTGAATCGTACTACTTCTTACTGGCTATTGCTTCAACGTAGAAGCTTCTTCTGTGTTCTACTATGGTGCTTTTAGTGTCTCCGCATACCGCAGCACGCGACATAGCTTTGCATACGATAAATGTAACCGTCTCAGAGAGAAAAGCGGCCAATGTGACGATCTGGCTTTAAGTCGATTCGATAACAAATGACGAAAACGGACTGATTTCTCAGGTTTTTACTACATATGAACACTTTTAACATTCTCCCATGCAACGCGGCTGCTAGTCCTCCTTTCATGCAACATCTTAAAGTCCTAGGTCACGTCCAATCCACCAAAGCCGGCTAAAAAGTGAATAATCGACAACTAAAACTTGAATTGTACTACTTCTTACTGGCTATTACTTCAACATAGAAGCTTCTTCTGTGTTCTACTATGGTGCTTTTAGTGTTTCGGTATACTGCAGCACGCGACATAGCTTTGCAGACGATAAATGTAACCGTTTCAGAGAGAAGAACGGCCAATGTGACGATCTGGCTTTAAGTCGATTCGATAACAAATGACGAAAACGGACGGATTTATCTGGTTTTTATTACATATGAACAATTTTCACATTCTCCCGTGCAACGCGGCTGCTAGTCCTCCTTTCATGCAAAATCTTAAGGTCCTAGGTCATGTCCAAGCCACCAAAGCAGGCTAAAAAGTGAATAATCGACAACTAAAACTTCAATTGTACTACTTCTTACTGGCTATTACTTCAACATAGAAGCTTCTTCTGTGTTCTACTATGGTGCTTTTAGTGTTTCCGCATACCGCAGCACGCGACATAGCTTTGCTGACGATAAATGTAACCGTTTCAGAGAGAAAAGCGGCCAATGTGACGATCTGGCTTTAAGTCGATTCGATAACAAATGACGAAAACGGACGGATTTCTCAGGTTTTTACTACATATGAACACTTTTCATATTCTGCCTTGCAATGCGGCTGCAAGTCCTCCTTTCACGCAAAGTCTTAAGGTCCTAGGTGATGTCCAAGCCACCAAAGCCGGCTAAAAAGTGAATAATCGACAACTAAAACTTGAATTGTACTACTTCTTACTGTCTATTACTTCAACATAGAAGCTTCTTCTGTGTTCTACTATGGTGATTTTAGTGTTTCCGCATACCGCAGCACGCGACATAGCTTTGCAGACGATAAATGTAACCGTGTCAGAGAGAAGAGCGGCCAATGTGACGATCTGGCTTTAAGTCGATTCGATAACAAATGACGAAAACGGACGGATTTCTCAGGTTTTTACTACATATGAACACTTTTCACATTCTCGCGTGCAACGCGGCTGCTACTCCTCCTTTCATGCAAAATATTAAGGTTCCACCTAATGTCAAAGCCACCAAAGCCGGCTAAATAGTGTATAATCGACAACTAAAACTTGAATTGTACTACTTCTTACTGGCTATTACTTCAACTTAGAAGCTTCTTCTGTGTTTTACTATGGTGCTTTTAGTGTCTCCGCTTACCGCAGCACGCGACATAGCTTTGCAGACGATATATGTAACCGTTTCAGAGAGAAGAGCGGCCAATGTGACGATCTGGCTTTAAGTCGATTCGATAACAAATGACGAAAACGGACGGATTTCTCAGGTTCTTACTACATATGAACACTTTTCACATTCTCCCGTGCTACGCGGCTGCTAGTCCTCCTTTCAAGCAAAATCTTATGGTCCTACGTCATGTCCAAGCCACCAAATCCGGAAAAACGTGAATAATCGACAACTAAAACTTGAATTGTACTACATCTTACTGGCTATTACTTCAACTTAGAAGCTTCTTCTGTGTTCTACTATGGTGCTTTTAGTGTTTCCGCATACCGCAGCACGCGACATAGCTTTGCAGACGATAAATGTAACCGTTTCAGAGAGAAGAGCGGCCAATGTGACGATCTGGCTTTAAGTCGATTCGATAACAATTGACGAAAACGGACGGATTTCTCAGGTTTTTACTACATATGAACACTTTTCACATTCTCCCATGCAACGCGGCTGCTACTCCTCCTTTCATGCAACATCTTAAGGTACTAGGTCATGTCCAAGCCACCAAAGCAGGCTAAAAAGTGAATAATCGACAACTAAAACTTCAATTGTACTACATTTTACTGGCTATTACTTCAACATAGAAGCTTCTTCTGTGTTCTACTATGGTGCTTTTAGTGTTTCCGCATACCGCAGCACGCGACATAGCTTTGCAGACGATAAATGTAACCGTTTCAGAGAGAAGAGCGGCCAATGTGACGATCTGGCTTTAAGTCGATTCGATAACAAATGACGAAAACGGACGGATTTCTCAGGTTTTTACTACATATGAACACTTTTCACATTCTCCCTTGCAACGCGGCTGCAAGTCCTCCTTTCACGCAAAATCTTAAGGTCCTAGGTGATGTCCAAGCCACCAAAGACGGCTAAAAAGTGAATAATCGACAACTAAAACTTGAATTGTACTACTTCTTACTGGCTATTGCTTCAACGTAGAAGCTTCTTCTGTGTTTAACTATGGTGCTTTTAGTGTCTCCGCATACCGCAGCACGCGACATAGCTTTGCATACGATAAATGTAACCGTCTCAGAGAGAAAAGCGGCCAATGTGACGATCTGGCTTTAAGTCGATTCGATAACAAATGACGAAAACGGACTGATTTCTCAGGTTTTTACTACATATGAACACTTTTCACATTCTCCCATGCAACGCGGCTGCTAGTCCTCCTTTCATGCAACATCTTAAAGTCCTAGGTCACGTCCAATCCACCAAAGCCGGCTAAAAAGTGAATAATCGACAACTAAAACTTGAATTGTACTACTTCTTACTGGCTATTACTTCAACATAGAAGCTTTTTCTGTGTTCTACTATGGTGCTTTTAGTGTTTCGGTATACTGCAGCACGCGACATAGCTTTGCAGACGATAAATGTAACCGTTTCAGAGAGAAGAACGGCCAATGTGACGATCTGGCTTTAAGTCGATTCGATAACAAATGACGAAAACGGACGGATTTATCAGGTTTTTATTACATATGAACAATTTTCACATTCTCCCGTGCAACGCGGCTGCTAGTCCTCCTTTCATGCAAAATCTTAAGGTCCTAGGTCATGTCCAAGCCACCAAAGCAGGCTAAAAAGTGAATAATCGACAACTAAAACTTCAATTGTACTACTTCTTACTGGCTATTACTTCAACATTGAAGCTTCTTCTGTGTTCTACTATGGTGCTTTTAGTGTTTCCGCATACCGCAGCACGCGACATAGCTTTGCAGACGATAAATGTAACCGTTTCAGAGAGAAAAGCGGCCAATGTGACGATCTGGCTTTAAGTCGATTCGATAACAAATGACGAAAACGGACGGATTTCTCAGGTTTTTACTACATATGAACACTTTTCATATTCTGCCTTGCAACGCGGCTGCAAGTCCTCCTTTCACGCAAAATCTTAAGGTCCTAGGTCATGTCCAAGCCACCAAAGCCGGCTAAAGAGTGAATAATCGACAACTAAAACTTGAATTGTACTACTTCTTACTGTCTATTACTTCAACATAGAAGCTTCTTCTGTGTTCTACTATGGTGATTTTAGTGTTTCCGCATACCGCAGCACGCGACATAGCTTTGCAGACGATAAATAAAACAGTTTCAGAGAGAAGAGCGGCCAATGTGACGATCTGGCTTTAAGTCGATTTGATAACAAATGACGAAAACGGACGGATTTCTCAGGTTTTTACTGCATATGAACACTTTTCACATTCTCCCGTGCAACGCGGCTGCTAGTCCTCCTTTCATGCAAAATCTTAAGGTCCTAGGTCATGCCCAAGCCACCAAAGCCGGCTAAAAAGTGAATAATCGACAACTAAAACTTGAATTGTACTACTTCTTACTGGCTATTGCTTCAACTTAGAAGCTTCTTCTGTGTTCTACTCTGGTGCTTTTAGTGTTTCCGCATACCGCAGCACGCGACATAGCTTTGCAGACGATAAATGTAACCGTGTCAGAGAGAAGAGCGGCCAATGTGACGATCTGGCTTTAAGTCGATTCGATAACAAATGACGAAGACGGACGGATTTTCTCAGGTTTTTACTACATATGAACACTTTTCACATTCTCGCGGGCAATGCGGCTGCTACTCCTCCTTTCATGCAAAATCTTAAGGTCCCAGGTCATGTCCAAGCCACCAAAGACCGCTAAAAAGTGAATAATCGACAACTAAAACTTGAATTGTACTACTTCTTACTGTCTATTACTTCAACATAGAAGCTTCTTCTGTGTTCTACTATGGTGATTTTAGTGTTTCCGCCTACCGCAGCACGCGACATAGCTTTGCAGACGATAAATGTAACCGTTTCAGAGAGAAGAGCGGCCAATGTGACGATCTGGCTTTAAGTCGATTTGATAACAAATGACGAAAACGGACGGATTTCTCAAGTTTTTACTGCATATGAACACTTCTCACATTCTCCCGTGCAACGCGGCTGCTAGTCCTCCTTTCATGCAAAATCTTAAGGTCCTAGGTCATGCCCAAGCCACCAAAGCCGGCTAAAAAGTGAATAATCGACAACTAAAACTTGAATTGTACTACTTCTTACTGGCTATTGCTTCAACTTAGAAGCTTCTTCTGTGTTCTACTATGGTGCTTTTAGTGTCTCCGCATACCGCAGCACGCGACATAGCCTTGCATACGATAAATGTAACCGTCTCAGAGAGAAAAGCGGCCAATGTGACTATCTGACTTTAAGTCGATTCGATAACAAGTGACGAAAGCGGACGGATTTCTCAGGTTTTTACTACATATGAACACTTTTCACATTCTCGCGGGCAACGCGGCTGCTACTCCTCCTTTCATGCAAAATCTTAAGGTCCTAGGTCATGTTCAAGCCACCAAAGACGGCTAAAAAGTGAATAATCGATAACTAAAACTTGAATTGTACTACTTCTTACTGGCTATTACTTCAACTTAGAAGCTTCTTCTGTGCTCTACTATGGTGCTTTTAGTGTCTCCGCTTACCGCAGCACGCGACATAGCTTTGCAGACGATAAATGTAACCGTCTCAGAGAGAAAAGCGTCCAATGTGACGATCTGGCTTTAAGTCGATTCGATAACAAATGACGAAAACGGACTGATTTCTCAGGTTTTTACTACATATGAACACTTTTCACATTCTCCCATGCAATGCGGCTGCTAGTCCTCCTTTCATGCAACATCTTAAAGTCCTAGGTCATGTCCAATCCACCAAAGCCGGCTAAAAAGTGAATAATCGACAACTAAAACTTGAATTGTACTACTTGTTACTGGCTATTACTTCAACATAGAAGCTTCTTCTGTGTTCTACTATGGTGCTTTTAGTGTTTCCGCATACCGCAGCACGCGACATAGCTTTGCAGACGATAAATGTAACCGTTTCAGAGAGAAGAGCGGCCAATGTGACGATCTGGCTTTAAGTCGATTCGATAACAAATGACGAAAACGGACGGATTTCTCAGGTTTTTACTACATATGAACACTTTTCACATTCTCCCTTGCAACGCGGGTGCAAGTCCTCCTTTCATGCAAAATCTTAAGGTCCTAGGTGATGTCCAAGCCACCAAAGCCGGCTAAAAAGGGAATAATCGATAACTAAAACTTGAATTGTACTACTTCTTACTGGCTATTGCTTCAACTTAGAAGCTTCTTCTGTGTTCTACTATGGTGCTTTTAGTGTCTCCGCATACCGCAGCACGTGACATAGCTTTGCAGACGATAAATGTAACCGTTTCAGAGAGAAGAACGGCCAATGTGACGATCTGGCTTTAAGTCGATTCGATAACAAATGTCGAAAACGGACGGATTTATCAGGTTTTTACTACATATGAACACTTTTCACATTCTCCCGTGCAACGCGGCTGCTAGTCCTCCTTTCATGCAAAATCTTAAGGTCCTAGGTCATGTCCAAGCCACCAAAGCAGGCTAAAAAGTGAATAATCGACTACTAAAACTTCAATTATACTACTTCTTACTGGCTATTACTTCAACATAGAAGCTTCTTCTGTGTTCTACTATGGTGCTTTTAGTGTTTCCGCATACCGCAGCACGCGACATAGCTTTGCAGACGATAAATGTAACCATTTCAGAGAGAAGAGCGGCCAATGTGACGAACTGGCTTTAAGTCGATTCGATAACAAATGACGAAAACGGACGGATTTCTCAGGTTTTTACTACATATGAACACTATTCACTTTCTCCCATGCAACGCGGCTGCTAGTCCTCCTTTCATACAAAATCTTAAGGTCCTAGGTCATGTCCAAGCCACCAAAGCAGGCTAAAAAGTGAATAATCGACAACTGAAACTTCAATTGTACTGCTTCTTACTGGCTATTACTTCAACATAGAAGCTTCTTCTGTGTTCTACTATGGTGCTTTTAGTGTTTCCGCATACCGCAGCACGCGACATAGCTTTGCAGACGATAAATGTAACCGTTTCAGAGAGAAGAGCGGCCAATGTGACGATCTGGCTTTAAGTCGATTCGATAACAAATGACGAAAACGGACGGATTTCTCAGGTTTTTACTACATATGAACACTTTTCACATTCTCGCGGGCAACGCGGCTGCTACTCCTCCTTTCATGCAACATCTTAAGGTCCTAGGTCATGTCCAAGCCACCAAAGCCGGCTAAAAAGTAAATAATCGACAACTAAAACGTGAATTGTACTACTTCTTACTGGCTATTACTTCAAATTAGAAGCTTCTTCTGTGTTCTACTATGGTGCTTTTAGTGTTTCGGTATACTGCAGCACGCGACATAGCTTTGCAGACGATAAATGTAACCGTTTCAGAGAGAAGAGCGGCCAATGTGACGATCTAGCTTTAAGTCGATTCGATAACAAATGACGAAAACGTACGGATTTCTCAGGTTTTTACTGCATATGAACACTTTTCACATTCTCCCGTGCAACGCGGCTGCTAGTCCTCCTTTCATGCAAAATCTTAAGGTCCTAGGTCATGCCCAAGCCACCAAAGCCGGCTAAAAAGTGAATAATCGACAACTAAAACTTGAATTGTACTACTTCTTACTGGCTATTGCTTCAACTTAGAAGCTTCTTCTGTGTTCTACTATGGTGCTTTTAGTGTCTCCGCATACCGCAGCACGCGACATAGCTTTGCATACGATAAATGTAACCGTCTCAGAGAGAAAAGCGGCCAATGTGACTATCTGACTTTAAGTCGATTCGATAACAAGTGACGAAAGCGGACGGATTTCTCAGGTTTTTACTACATATGAACACTTTTCACATTCTCGCGGGCAACGCGGCTGCTACTCCTCCTTTCATGCAAAATCTTAAGGTCCTAGGTCATGTTAAAGGCACCAAAGACGGCTAAAAAGTGAATAATCGATAACTAAAACTTGAATTGTACTACTTCTTACTGGCTATTACTTCAACTTAGAAGCTTCTTCTGTGCTCTACTATGGTGCTTTTAGTGTCTCCGCTTACCGCAGCACGCGACATAGCTTTGCAGACGATAAATGTAACCGTCTCAGAGAGAAAAGCGTCCAATGTGACGATCTGGCTTTAAGTCGATTCGATAACAAATGACGAAAACGGACTGATTTCTCAGGTTTTTACTACATATGAACACTTTTCACATTCTCCCATGCAATGCGGCTGCTAGTCCTCCTTTCATGCAACATCTTAAAGTCCTAGGTCATGTCCAATCCACCAAAGCCGGCTAAAAAGTGAATAATCGACAACTAAAACTTGAATTGTACTGCTTCTTACTGGCTATTACTTCAACATAGAAGCTTCTTCTGTGTTCTACTATGGTGCTTTTAGTGTTTCCGCATACCGCAGCACGCGACATAGCTTTGCAGACGATAAATGTAACCGTTTCAGAGAGAAGAGCGGCCAATGTGACGATCTGGCATTAAGTCGATTCGATAACAAATGACGAAAACGGACGGATTTCTCAGGTTTTTACTACATATGAACACTTTTCACATTCTCCCTTGCAACGCGGGTGCAAGTCCTCCTTTCATGCAAAATCTTAAGGTCCTAGGTGATGTCCAAGCCACCAAAGCCGGCTAAAAAGGGAATAATCGATAACTAAAACTTGAATTGTACTACTTCTTACTGGCTATTGCTTCAACTTAGAAGCTTCTTCTGTGTTCTACTATGGTGCTTTTAGTGTCTCCGCATACCGCAGCACGTGACATAGCTTTGCAGACGATAAATGTAACCGTTTCAGAGAGAAGAACGGCCAATGTGACGATCTGGCTTTAAGTCGATTCGATAACAAATGTCGAAAACGGACGGATTTATCAGGTTTTTACTACATATGAACACTTTTCACATTCTCCCGTGCAACGCGGCTGCTAGTCCTCCTTTCATGCAAAATCTTAAGGTCCTAGGTCATGTCCAAGCCACCAAAGCAGGCTAAAAAGTGAATAATCGACTACTAAAACTTCAATTATACTACTTCTTACTGGCTATTACTTCAACATAGAAGCTTCTTCTGTGTTCTACTATGGTGCTTTTAGTGTTTCCGCATACCGCAGCACGCGACATAGCTTTGCAGACGATAAATGTAACCATTTCAGAGAGAAGAGCGGCCAATGTGACGAACTGGCTTTAAGTCGATTCGATAACAAATGACGAAAACGGACGGATTTCTCAGGTTTTTACTACATATGAACACTATTCACTTTCTCCCATGCAACGCGGCTGCTAGTCCTCCTTTCATACAAAATCTTAAGGTCCTAGGTCATGTCCAAGCCACCAAAGCAGGCTAAAAAGTGAATAATCGACAACTGAAACTTCAATTGTACTGCTTCTTACTGGCTATTACTTCAACATAGAAGCTTCTTCTGTGTTCTACTATGGTGCTTTTAGTGTTTCCGCATACCGCAGCACGCGACATAGCTTTGCAGACGATAAATGTAACCGTTTCAGAGAGAAGAGCGGCCAATGTGACGATCTGGCTTTAAGTCGATTCGATAACAAATGACGAAAACGGACGGATTTCTCAGGTTTTTACTACATATGAACACTTTTCACATTCTCGCGGGCAACGCGGCTGCTACTCCTCCTTTCATGCAACATCTTAAGGTCCTAGGTCATGTCCAAGCCACCAAAGCCGGCTAAAAAGTGAATAATCGACAACTAAAACGTGAATTGTACTACTTCTTACTGGCTATTACTTCAAATTAGAAGCTTCTTCTGTGTTCTACTATGGTGCTTTTAGTGTTTCGGTATACTGCAGCACGCGACATAGCTTTGCAGACGATAAATGTAACCGTTTCAGAGAGAAGAGCGGCCAATGTGACGATCTAGCTTTAAGTCGATTCGATAACAAATGACGAAAACGTACGGATTTCTCAGGTTTTTACTGCATATGAACACTTTTCACATTCTCCCGTGCAACGCGGCTGCTAGTCCTCCTTTCATGCAAAATCTTAAGGTCCTAGGTCATGCCCAAGCCACCAAAGACGGCTAAAAAATGAATAATCGATAACTAAAACTTGAATTGTACTACTTCTTACTGGCTATTACTTCAACTTAGAAGCTTCTTCTGTGCTCTACTATGGTGCTTTTAGTGTCTCCGCATACCGCAGCACGCGACATAGCTTTGCAGACGATAAATGTAACCGTCTCAGAGAGAAAAGCGGCCAATGTGACGATCTGGCTTTAAGTCGATTCGATAACAAATGACGAAAACGGACGGATTTCTCAGGTTTTTACTACATATGAACACTTTTCACATTCTCCCATGCAACGCGGCTGCTAGTCCTCCTTTCATGCAACATCTTAAAGTCCTAGGTCATGTCCAATCCACCAAAGCCGGCTGAAAAGTGAATAATCGACAACTAAAACTTGAATTGTACTACTTCTTACTGGCTATTACTTCAACATAGAAGCTTATTCTGTGTTCTACTATGGTTTATTTAGTGTTTCCGCATACCGCAGCACGCGACATAGCTTTGCAGACGATAAATGTAACCGTTTCAGAGAGAAGAGCGGCCAATGTGACGATCTGGCTTTAAGTCGATTCGATAGCAAATGACGAAAACGGACGGATTTCTCAGGTTTTTACTACATATGAACACTTTTCACATTCTCCCTTGCAACGCGGGTGCAAGTCCTCCTTTCATGCAAAATCTTAAGGTCCTAGGTGATGTCCAAGCCACCAAAGCCGGCTAAAAAGTGAATAATCGATAACTAAAACTTGAATTGTACTACTTCTTACTGGCTATTGCTTCAACTTAGAAGCTTCTTCTGTGTTCTACTATGGTACTTTTAGTGTCTCCGCATACCGCAGCACGTGACATAGCTTTGCAGACGATAAATGTAACCGTCTCAGAGAGAAAAGCGGCCAATGTGACGATCTGTCTTTAAGTCGATTCGATAACAAATGACGAAAGCGGACGGATTTCTCAGGTTTTTACTACATATGAACACTTTTGTCATTCTCGCGGGCAACGCGGCTGCTACTCCTCCTTTCATGCAAAATCTTAAGGTCTTAGGTCATGTCCAAGCCACCAAAGCCGGCTAAAAAGTGATTAATGGACAACTAAAACTTGAATTGTACTACTTCTTACTGGCTATTACTTCAAATTGGAAGCTTCTTCTGTGTTCTACTATGGTGCTTTTAGTGTTTCGGTATACTGCAGCACGCGACATAGCTTTGCAGACGATAAATGTAACCGTTTCAGAGAGAAGAACGGCCAATGTGACGATATGGCTTTAAGTCGATTCGATAACAAATGACGAAAACGGACGGATCTATCAGGTTTTTACTACATATGAACACTTTTCACATTCTCCCGTGCAACGCGGCTGCTAGTCCTCCTTTCATGCAAAATCTTAAGGTCCTAGGTCATGTCCAAGCCACAAAAGCAGGCCAAAAAGTGAATAATCGACAACTAAAACTTCAATTGTACTACTTCTTACTGGCTATTACTTCAACATAGAAGCTTCTTTTGTGTTCTACTATGGTGCTTTTAGTGTTTCCGCATACCGCAGCACGCGACATAGCTTTGCAGACTATAAATGTAACCGTTTCAGAGAGAAGAGCGGCCAATGTGACGAACTGGCTTTAAGTCGATTCGATAACAAATGACGAAAACGGACGGATTTCTCAGGTTTTTACTACATATGAACACTTTTCACTTTCTCCCATGCAACGCGGCTGCTAGTCCTCCTTTCATGCAAAATCGTAAGGTCCTAGGTCATGTCCAAGACACCAAAGCAGGCTAAAAAGTGAATAATCGACAACTAAAACTTCAATTGTACTACTTCTTACTGGCTATTACTTCAACATAGAAGCTTCTTCTGTGTTCTACTATGGTGCTTTTAGTGTTTCCGCATACCGCAGCACGCGACATAGCTTTGCAGATGATAAATGTAACCGTTTCAGAGAGAAGAGCGGCCAATGTGACGATCTGGCTTTAAGTCGATTCGATAACAAATGACGAAAACGGACGGATTTCTCAGGTTTTTACTACATATGAACACTTTTCACATTCTCCCTTGCAACGCGGCTGCAAGTCCTCCTTTCACGCAAAATCTTAAGGTCCTAGGTGATGTCCAAGCCACCAAAGCCGGCTAAAAAGTGAATAATCGACAACTAAAACTTGAATTGTACTACTTCTTACTGGCTATTGCTTCAACTTAGAAGCTTCTTCTGTGCTCTACTATGGTGCTTTTAGTGTTTCCGCATACCGCAGCACGCGACATAGCTTTGCAGACGATAAATGTAACCATTTCAGAGAGAAGAGCGGCCAATGTGACGAACTGGCTCTAAGTCGATTCGATAACAAATGACGAAAACGGACGGATTTCTCAGGTTTTTACTACATATGAACACTATTCACTTTCTCCCATGCAACGCGGCTGCTAGTCCTCCTTTCATACAAAATCTTAAGGTCCTAGGTCATGTCCAAGCCACCAAAGCAGGCTAAAAAGTGAATAATCGACAACTGAAACTTCAATTGTACTGCTTCTTACTGGCTATTACTTCAACATAGAAGCTTCTTCTGTGTTCTACTATGGTGCTTTTAGTGTTTCCGCATACCGCAGCACGCGACATAGCTTTGCAGACGATAAATGTAACCGTTTCAGAGAGAAGAGCGGCCAATGTGACGATCTGGCTTTAAGTCGATTCGATAACAAATGACGAAAACGGACGGATTTCTCAGGTTTTTACTACATATGAACAGTTTTCACATTCTCGCGGGCAACGCGGCTGCTACTCCTCCTTTCATGCAACATCTTAAGGTCCTAGGTCATGTCCAAGCCACCAAAGCCGGCTAAAAAGTGAATAATCGACAACTAAAACTTGAATTGTACTACTTCCTACTGGCTATTACTTCAAATTAGAAGCTTCTTCTGTGTTCTACTATGGTGCTTTTAGTGTTTCGGTATACTGCAGCACGCGACATAGCTTTGCAGACGATAAATGTAACCGTTTCAGAGAGAAGAGCGGCCAATGTGACGATCTGGCTTTAAGTCGTTTCGATAACAAATGACGAAAACGTACGGATTTCTCAGGTTTTTACTGCATATGAACACTTTTCACATTCTCCCGTGCAACGCGGCTGCTAGTCCTCCTTTCATGCAAAATCGTAAGGTCCTAGGTCATGCCCAAGCCACCAAAGACGGCTAAAAAATGAATAATCGATAACTAAAACTTGAATTGTACTACTTCTTACTGGCTATTACTTCAACTTAGAAGCTTCTTCTGTGCTCTACTATGGAGCTTTTAGTGTCTCCGCATACCGCAGCACGCGACATAGCTTTGCAGACGATAAATGTAACCGTCTCAGAGAGAAAAGCGGCCAATGTGACGATCTGGCTTTAAGTCGATTCGATAACAAATGACGAAAACGGACTGATTTCTCAGGTTTTTACTACATATGAACACTTTTCACATTCTCCCATGCAACGCGGCTGCTAGTCCTCCTTTCATGCAACATCTTAAAGTCCTAGGTCATGTCCAATCCACCAAAGCCGGCTAAAAAGTGAATAATCGACAACTAAAACTTGAATTGTACTACTTCTTACTGGCTATTACTTCAACATAGAAGCTTATTCTGTGTTCTACTATGGTTTATTTAGTGTTTCCGCATACCGCAGCACGCGACATAGCTTTGCAGACGATAAATGTAACCGTTTCAGAGAGAAGAGCGGCCAATGTGACGATCTGGCTTTAAGTCGATTCGATAGCAAATGACGAAAACGGACGGATTTCTCAGGTTTTTACTACATATGAACACTTTTCACATTCTCCCTTGCAACGCGGGTGCAAGTCCTCCTTTCATGCAAAATCTTAAGGTCCTAGGTGATGTCCAAGCCACCAAAGCCGGCTAAAAAGTGAATAATCGATAACTAAAACTTGAATTGTACTACTTCTTACTGGCTATTGCTTCAACTTAGAAGCTTCTTCTGTGTTCTACTATGGTACTTTTAGTGTCTCCGCATACCGCAGCACGTGACATAGCTTTGCAGACGATAAATGTAACCGTCTCAGAGAGAAAAGCGGCCAATGTGACGATCTGTCTTTAAGTCGATTCGATAACAAATGACGAAAGCGGACGGATTTCTCAGGTTTTTACTACATATGAACACTTTTCTCATTCTCGCGGGCAACGCGGCTGCTACTCCTCCTTTCATGCAAAATCTTAAGGTCTTAGGTCATGTCCAAGCCACCAAAGCCGGCTAAAAAGTGATTAATCGACAACTAAAACTTGAATTGTACTACTTCTTACTGGCTATTACTTCAAATTGGAAGCTTCTTCTGTGTTCTACTATGGTGCTTTTAGTGTTTCGGTATACTGCAGCACGCGACATAGCTTTGCAGACGATAAATGTAACCGTTTCAGAGAGAAGAACGGCCAATGTGACGATCTGGCTTTAAGTCGATTCGATAACAAATGACGAAAACGGACGGATCTATCAGGTTTTTACTACATATGAACACTTTTCACATTCTCCCGTGCAACACGGCTGCTAGTCCTCCTTTCATGCAAAATCTTAAGGTCCTAGGTCATGTCCAAGCCACAAAAGCAGGCCAAAAAGTGAATAATCGACAACTAAAACTTCAATTGTACTACTTCTTACTGGCTATTACTTCAACATAGAAGCTTCTTTTGTGTTCTACTATGGTGCTTTTAGTGTTTCCGCATACCGCAGCACGCGACATAGCTTTGCAGACTATAAATGTAACCGTATCAGAGAGAAGAGCGGCCAGTGTGACGATCTGGCTTTAAGTCGATTCGATAACAAATGACGAAAACGGACGGATTTCTCAGGTTTTTACTACATATGAACACTTTTCACTTTCTCCCATGCAACGCGGCTGCTAGTCCTCCTTTCATGCAAAATCGTAAGGTCCTAGGTCATGTCCAAGCCACCAAAGCAGGCTAAAAAGTGATTAATCGACAACTAAAACTTCAATTGTACTACTTCTTACTGGCTATTACTTCAACATAGAAGCTTCTTCTGTGTTCTACTATGGTGCTTTTAGTGTTTCCGCATACCGCAGCACGCGACATAGCTTTGCAGATGATTAATGTAACCGTTTCAGAGAGAAGAGCGGCCAATGTGACGATCTGGCTTTAAGTCGATTCGATAACAAATGACGAAAACGGACGGATTTCTCAGGTTTTTACTACATGTGAACACTTTTCACATTCTCCCTTGCAACGCGGCTGCAAGTCCTCCTTTCACGCAAAATCTTAAGGTCCTAGGTGATGTCCAAGCCACCAAAGCCGGCTAAAAAGTGAATAATCGACAACTAAAACTTGAATTGTACTACTTCTTACTGGCTATTGCTTCAACTTAGAAGCTTGTTCTGTGCTCTACTATGGTGCTATCAGTGTCTCCGCATACCGCAGCACGCGACATAGCTTTGCTGACGATAAATGTAACCGTCTCAGAGAGAAGAACGGCCAATGTGACGATCTGGCTTTAAGTCGATTCGATAGCAAATGACGAAAACGGACGGATTTCTCAGGTTTTTACTACATATGAACACTTTTCACATTCTCCCTTGCAACGCGGGTGCAAGTCCTCCTTTCATGCAAAATCTTAAGGTCCTAGGTGATGTCCAAGCCACCAAAGCCGGCTAAAAAGTGAATAATCGATAACTAAAACTTGAATTGTACTACTTCTTACTGGCTATTGCTTCAACTTAGAAGCTTCTTCTGTGTTCTACTATGGTACTTTTAGTGTCTCCGCATACCGCAGCACGTGACATAGCTTTGCAGACGATAAATGTAACCGTCTCAGAGAGAAAAGCGGCCAATGTGACGATCAGTCTTTAAATCGATTAGATAACAAATGACGAAAGCGGACGGATTTCTCAGGTTTTTACTACATAGGAACACTTTTCACATTCTCGCGGGCAACGCGGCTGCTACTCCTCCTTTCATGCAAAATCTTAAGGTCCTAGGTCATGTCCAAGCCACCAAAGCCGGCTAAAAAGTGATTAATCGACAACTAAAACTTGAATTGTACTACTTCTTACCGGCTATTACTTCAAATTAGAAGCTTCTTCTGTGTTCTACTATGGTGCTTTTAGTGTTTCGGTATACTGCAGCACGCGACATAGCTTTGCAGACGATAAATGTAACCGTTTCAGAGAGAAGAACGGCCTATGTGACGATCTGGCTTTAAGTCGATTCGATAACAAATGACGAAAACGGACGGATTTCTCAGGTTTTTACTACATATGAACACTTTTCACATTCTCCCTTGCAATGCGGCTGCAAGTCCTCCTTTCACGCAAAATCTTAAGGTCCTAGGTGATGTCCAAGCCACCAAAGCCGGCTAAAAAGTAAATAATCGACAACTAAAACTTGAATTGTACAACTTCTTACTGGCTATTGCTCCAACTTAGAAGCTTCTGCTGTGCTCTACTATGGTGCTATCAGTGTCTCCGCATACCGCAGCACGCGACATAGCTTTGCAGACGATAAATGTAACCGTCTCAGAGAGAAGAACGGCCAATGTGACGATCTGGCTTTAAGTCGATTCGATAGCAAATGACGAAAACGGACGGATTTCTCAGGTTTTTACTACATATGAACACTTTTCACATTCTCCCTTGCAACGCGGGTGCAAGTCCTCCTTTCATGCAAAATCTTAAGGTCCTAGGTGATGTCCAAGCCACCAAAGCCGGCTAAAAAGTGAATAATCGATAACTAAAACTTGAATTCTACTACTTCTTACTGGCTATTACTTCAACTTAGAAGCTTCTTCTGTGTTCTACTATGGTACTTTTAGTGTCTCCGCATACCGCAGCACGTGACATAGCTTTGCAGACGATAAATGTAACCGTCTCAGAGAGAAAAGCGGCCAATGTGACGATCTGTCTTTAAATCGATTAGATAACAAATGACGAAAGCGGACGGATTTCTCAGGTTTTTACTACATAGGAACACTTTTCACATTCTCGCGGGCAATGCGGCTGCTACTCCTCCTTTCATGCAAAATCTTAAGGTCCTAGGTCATGTCCAAGCCACCAAAGCCGGCTAAAAAGTGATTAATCGACAACTAAAACTTGAATTGTACTACTTCTTACCGGCTATTACTTCAAATTAGAAGCTTCTTCTGTGTTCTACTATGGTGCTTTTAGTGTTTCGGTATACTGCAGCACGCGACATAGCTTTGCAGACGATAAATGTAACCGTTTCAGAGAGAAGAACGGCCAATGTGACGATCTGGCTTTAAGTCGATTCGATAACAAATGACGAAAACGGACGGATCTATCAGGTTTTTACTACATATGAACACTTTTCACATTCTCCCGTGCAACGCGGCTGCTAGTCCTCCTTTCATGCAAAATCTTAAGGTCCTAGGTCATGTCCAAGCCACCAAAGCCGGCTAAAAAGTGATTAATTGACAACTAAAACTTGAATTGTACTACTTCTTACCGGCTATTACTTCAAATTAGAAGCTTCTTCTGTGTTCTACTATGGTGCTTTTAGTGTTTCGGTATACTGCAGCACGTGACATAGCTTTGCAGACGATAAATGTAACCGTTTCAGAGAGAAGAATGGCCAATGTGACGATCTGGCTTTAAGTCGATTCGATAACAAATGACGAAAACGGACGGATCTATCAGGTTTTTACTACATATGAACACTTTTCACATTCTCCCGTGCAACGCGGCTGCTAGTCCTCCTTTCATGCAAAATCTTAAGGTCCTAGGTCATGTCCAAGCCACCAAAGCAGGCCAAAAAGTGAATAATCGACAACTAAAACTTCAATTGTACTACTTCTTACTGGCTATTACTTCAACATAGAAGCTTCTTCTGTGTTCTACTATGGTGCTTTTAGTGTTTCCGCATACCGCAGCACGCGACATAGCTTTGCAGACGATAAATGTAACCGTTTCAGAGAGAAGAGCGGCCAATGTGACGAACTGGCTTTAAGTCGATTCGATAACAAATGACGAAAACGGACGGATTTCTCAGGTTTTTACTACATATGAACACTTTTCACTTTCTCCCATGCAACGCGGCTGCTAGTCCTCCTTTCATGCAACATCTTAAGGTCCTAGGTCATGTCCAAGCCACCAAAGCAGGCTAAAAAGTGAATAATCGACAACTAAAACTTGAATTGTACTACTTCTTACTGGCTATTACTTCGACATAGAAGCTTCTTCTGTGTTCTACTATGGTGCTTTTAGTGTTTCCGCATACCGCAGCACGCGACATAGCTTTGCAGACGATAAATGTAACCGTTTCAGAGAGAAGAGCGGCCAATGTGACGATCTGGCTTTAAGTCGATTCGATAACAAATGACGAAAACGGACGGATTTCTCAGGTTTTTACTACATATGAACACTTTTCACATTCTCCCTTGCAACGCGGCTGCAAGTCCTCCTTTCACGCAAAATCTTAAGGTCCTAGGTGATGTCCAAGCCACCAAAGCCGGCTAAAAAGTGAATAATCGACAACTAAAACTTGAATTGTACTACTTCTTACTGGCTATTGCTTCAACTTAGAAGCTTCTTCTGTGCTCTACTATGGTGCTATCAGTGTCTCCGCATACCGCAGCACGCGACATAGCTATGCAGACGATAAATGTAACCGTCTCAGAGAGAAGAACGGCCAATGTGACGATCTGGCTTTAAGACGATTCGATAACAAATGAAGAAAACGGACGGATTTCTCAGGTTTTTACTACATATGAACACTTTTCACATTCTCCCATGCAACGCGGCTGCTAGTCCTCCTTTCATGCAACATCTTAAGGTCCTAGGTCATGTCCAAGCCACCAAAGCCGGCTAAAAAGTGAATAATCGAAAACTAAGACTTGAATTGTACTACTTCTTACTGGCTATTACTTCAAATTAGAAGCTTCTTCTGTGTTCTACTATGGTGCTTTTAGTGTTTCGGTATACTGCAGCACGCGACATAGCTTTGCAGACGATAAATGTAACCGTTTCAGAGAGAAGAACGGCCAATGTGACGATCTGGCTTTAAGTCGATTCGATAACGAATGACGAAAACGGACGGATTTATCAGGTTTTTTCTACATATGAACACTATTCAGTGTCTCCGCATACCGCAGCACGCGACATAGCTTTGCATACGATAAATGTTACCGTCTCAGAGAGAAAAGCGGCCAATGTGACGATCTGACTTTAAGTCGATTCGATAACAAGTGACGAAAGCGGACGGATTTCTCAGGTTTTTACTACATATGAACACTTTTCACATTCTCGCGGGCAACGCTGCTGCTACTCCTCCTTTCATGCAAAATCTTAAGATCCTAGGTCATGTCCAAGCCAATAAAGACGGCTAAAAAGTGAATAATCGATAACTAAAACTTGAATTGTACTACTTCTTACTGGCTATTACTTCAACTTAGAAGCTTCTTCTGTGCTCTACTATGGTGCTTTTAGTGTCTCCGCATACCGCAGCACGCGACATAGCTTTGCAGACGATAAATATAACCGTCTCAGAGAGAAAAGCGGCCAATGTGACGATCTGGCTTTAAGTCGATTCGATAACAAATGACGAAAACGGACTGATTTCTCAGGTTTTTACTACATATGAACACTTTTCACATTCTCCCATGCAACGCGGATGCTACTCCTCCTTTCATGCAACATCTTAAAGTCCTAGGTCATGTCCAATCCACCTAAGCCGGCTAAAGAGTGAATAATCGAAAATTAAAACTTGAATTGTACTACTTCTTACTGGCTATTACTTCAAATTAGAAGCTTCTTCTGTGTTCTACTATGGTGCTTTTAGTGTTTCGGTATACTGCAGCACGCGACATAGCTTTGCAGACGATAAATGTAACCGTTTCAGAGAGAAGAACGGCCAATGTGACGATCTGGCTTTTAGTCGATTCGATAACAAATGACGAAAACGTACGGATTTATCAGGTTTTTACTACATATGAACACTTTTCACATTCTCCCGTGCAACGCGGCTGCTAGTCCTCCTTTCATGCAAAATCTTAAGGTCCTAGGTCATGTCCAAGCCACCAAAGCAGGCTAAAAAGTGAATAATCGACAACTAAAACTTCAATTGTACTACTTCTTACTGGCTATTACTTCAACATAGAAGCTTCTTCTGTGTTCTACTATGGTGCTTTTTGTGTTTCCGCATACCGCAGCACGCGACATAGCTTTCCAGACGATAAATGTAACCGTCTCAGAGAGAAAAGCGGCCAATGTGACGATCTGTCTTTAAGGCGATTCGATAACAAATGACGAAAGCGGACGGATTTCTCACGTTTTTACTACATATGAACACTTTTCACTTTCTCCCATGCAACGCGGCTGCTAGTCCTCCTTTCATGCAACATCTTAAGGTCGTAGGTCATGTCCAAGCCACCAAAGCAGGCTAAAAAGTGAATAATCGACAACTAAAACTTCAATTGTACTACTTCTTACTGGCTATTACTTCAACATAGAAGCTTCTTCTGTGTTCTACTATGGTGCTTTTAGTGTTTCCGCATACCGCAGCACACGACATAGCTTTGCAGACGATAAATGTAACCGTTTCAGAGTGAAGAGCGGCCAATGTGACGATCTGGCTTTAAGTCGATTCGATAACAAATGACGAAAACGGACGGATTTCTCAGGTTTTTACTACATATGAACACTTTTCACATTCTCCCTTGCAACGCGGCTGCAAGTCCTCCTTTCACGCAAAATCTTAAGGTCCTAGGTGATGTCCAAGCCACCAAAGCCGGCTAAAAAGTGAATAATCGACAACTAAAACTTGAATTGTACTACTTCTTACTGGCTATTGCTTCAACTTAGAAGCTTCTTCTGTGCTCTACTATGGTGCTTTTAGTGTCTCCGCATACCGCAGCACGCGACATAGCTTTGCAGACGATAAATGTAACAGTCTCAGAGAGAAAAGCGGCCAATGTGACGATCTGGCTTTAAGACGATTCGATAACAAATGACGAAAACGGACGGATTTCTCAGGTTTTTACTACATATGAACACTTTTCACATTCTCCCATGCAACGCGGCTGCTAGTCCTCCTTTCATGCAACATCTTAAGGTCCTAGGTCATGTCCAAGCCACCAAAGCCGGCTAAAAAGTGAATAATCGAAAACTAAAACTTGAATTGTACTACTTCTTACTGGCTATTACTTCAAATTAGAAGCTTCTTCTATGTTCTACTATGGTGCTTTTAGTGTTTCGGTATACTGCAGCACGCGACATAGCTTTGCAGACGATAAATGTAACCGTTTCAGAGAGAAGAACGGCCAATGTGACGATCTGGCTTTAAGTCGATACGATAACGAATGACGAAAACGGACGGATTTATCAGGTTTTTACTACATATGAACACTTTTCACATTCTTCCGTGCAACGCGGCTGCTAGTCCTCCTTTCATGCAAAATCTTAAGGTCCTAGGTCATGCCCAAGCCACCAAAGCCGGCTAAAAAGTGAATAATCGACAACTAAAACTTGAATTGTACTACTTCTTACTGGCTATTGCTTCAACGTAGAAGCTTCTTCTGTGTTCTACTATGGTGCTTTTAGTGTCTCCGCATACCGCAGCACGCGACATAGCTTTGCATACGATAAATGTAACCGTCTCAGAGAGAAAAGCGGCCAATGTGACGATCTGACTTTAAGTCGATCTCGTTAACAAGTGACGAAAGCGGACGGATTTCTCAGGTTTTTACTACATATGAACACTTTTCACATTCTCGCGGGCAACGCTGCTGCTACTCCTCCTTTCATGCAAAATCTTAAGGTCCTAGGTCATGTCCAAGCCACCAAAGACGGCTAAAAAGTGAATAATCGATAACTAAAACTTGAATTGTACTACTTCTTACTGGCTATTGCTTCAACTTAGAAGCTTCTTCTGTGTTCTACTATGGTGCTTTTAGTGTCTCCGCATACCGCAGCACGTGACATAGCTTTGCAGACGATAAATGTAACCGTCTCAGAGAGAAAAGCGGCCAATGTGACGATCTGTCTTTAAGGCGATTCGATAACAAATGACGAAAGCGGACGGATTTCTCAGGTTTTTACTACATATGAACACTTTTCACATTCTCCCGTGCAACGCGGCTGCTACTCCTCCTTTCATGCAAAATATTAAGGTTCCACCTAATGTCCAAGCCACCAAAGCCGGCTAAAAAGTGAATAATCGACAACTAAAACTTGAATTGTACTACTTCTTACTGGCTATTACTTCAAATTAGAAGCTTCTTCTGTGTTCTACTAAGGTGCTTTTAGTGTTTCGGCATACCGCTGCACGCGACATAGCTTTGCAGACGATAAATGTAACCGGTTCAGAGAGAAGAGCGGCCAATGTGACGAACTGGCTTTAAGTCGATTCGATAACAAATGACGAAAACGGACGGATTTCTCAGGTTTTTACTACATATGAACACGTTTCACTTTCTCCCATGCAACGCGGCTGCTAGTCCTCCTTTCATGCAACATCTTAAGGTCCTAGGTCATGTCCAAGCCACCAAAGCAGGCAAAAAAGTGAATAATCGACAACTAAAACTTCAATTGTACTACTTCTTGCTGGCTATTACTTCAACATAGAAGCTTCTTCTGTGTTCTACTATGGTGCTTTTAGTGTTTCCGCATACCGCAGCACGCGACATAGCTTTGCAGACGATAAATGTAACCGTTTCAGAGAGAAGAGCGGCCAATGTGACGATCTGGCTTTAAGTCGATTCGATAACAAATGACGAAAACGGACGGATTTCTCAGGTTTTTACTACATATGAACACTTTTCACATTCTCCCTTGCAACGCGGCTGCAAGTCCTCCTTTCACGCAAAATCTTAAGGTCCTAGGTGATGTCCAAGCCACCAAAGCCGGCTAAAAAGTGAATAATCGACAACTAAAACTTGAATTGTACTACTTCATACTGGCTATTGCTTCAACTTAGAAGCTTCTTCTGTGCTCTACTATGGTGCTTTTAGTGTCTCCGCATACCGCAGCACGCGACATAGCTTTGCAGACGATAAATGTAACCGTCTCAGAGAGAAGAACGGCCAATGTGACGATCTGGCTTTAAGACGATTCGATAACAAATGACGAAAACGGACGGATTTCTCAGGTTTTTACTACATATGAACACTTTTCACATTCTCCCATGCAACGCGGCTGCTAGTCCTTTCATGCAACATCTTAAGGTCCTAGGTCATGTCCAAGCCACCAAAGCCGGCTAAAAAGTGAACAATCGAAAACTAAAACTTGAATTGTACTACTTCTTACTGGCTATTACTTCAAATTAGAAGCTTCTTCTGTGTTCTACTATGGTGCTTTTAGTGTTTCGGTATACTGCAGCACGCGACATAGCTTTGCAGACGATAAATGTAACCGTTTCAGAGAGAAGAACGGCCAATGTGACGATCTGGCTTTAAGTCGATTCGATAACGAATGACGAAAACGGACGGATTTATCAGGTTTTTACTACATATGAACACTTTTCACATTCCTCCGTGCAACGCGGCTGCTAGTCCTCCTTTCATGCAAAATCTTAAGGTCCTAGGTCATGCCCAAGCCACCAAAGCCGGCTAAAAAGTGAATAATCGACAACTAAAACTTGAATTGTACTACTTCTTACTGGCTATTGCTTCATCGTAGAAGCTTCTTCTGTGTTCTACTATGGTGCTTTTAGTGTCTCCGCATACCGCAGCACGCGACATAGCTTTGCATACGATAAATGTAACCGTCTCAGAGAGAAAAGCGGCCAATGTGACGATCTGACTTTAAGTCGATTCGATAACAAGTGACGAAAGCGGACGGATTTCTCAGGTTTTTACTACATATGAACACTTTTCACATTCTTGCGGGCAACGCTGCTGCTACTCCTCCTTTCATGCAAAATCTTAAGGTCCTAGGTCATGTCCAAGACACCAAAGACGGCTAAAAAGTGAATAATCGATAACTGAAACTTGAATTGTACTACTTCTTACTGGCTATTACTTCAACTTAGAAGCTTCTTCTGTGTTCTACTATGGTGCTTTTAGTGTTTCGGTATACTGCAGCACGCGACATAGCTTTGCAGACGATAAATGTAACCGTTTCAGAGAGAAGAACGGCCAATGTGACGATCTGGCTTTAAGTCGATTCGATAACAAATGACGAAAACGGACGGATTTATCAGGTTTTTACTACATATGAACACTTTTCACATTCTCCCGTGCAACGCGGCTGCTATTCCTCCTTTCATGCAAAATCTTAAGGTCCTAGGTCATGTCCAAGCCACCAAAGCAGGCTAAAAAGTGAATAATCGACAGCTAAAACTTCAATTGTACTACTTCTTACTGGCTATTACTTCAACATAGAAGCTTCTTCTGTGTTCTACTATGGTGCTTTTAGTGTTTCCGCATACCGCAGCACGCGACATAGCTTTGCAGACGATAAATGTAACCGTTTCAGAGGGAAGAGCGGCCAATGTGACGAACTGGCTTTAAGTCGATTCGATAACAAATGACGAAAACGGACGGATTTCTCAGGTTTTTACTACATATGAACACTTTTCACATTCTCCCGTGCAACGCGGCTGCTACTCCTCCTTTCATGCAAAATATTAAGGTTCCACCTAATGTCCAAGCCACCAAAGCCGGCTAAAAAGTGAATAATCAACAACTAAAACTTGAATTGTACTACTTCTTACTGGCTATTACTTCAAATTAGAAGCTTCTTCTGTGTTCTACTAAGGTGCTTTTAGTGTTTCGGCATACCGCAGCACGCGACATAGCTTTGCAGACGATAAATGTAACCGTTTCAGAGAGAAGAGCGGCCAATGTGACGAACTGGCTTTAAGTCGATTCGATAACAAATGACGAAAACGGACGGATTTCTCAGGTTTTTACTACATATGAACACGTTTCACTTTCTCCCATGCAACGCGGCTGCTAGTCCTCCTTTCATGCAACATCTTAAGGTCCTAGGTCATGTCCAAGCCACCAAAGCAGGCAAAAAAGTGAATAATCGACAACTAAAACTTCAATTGTACTACTTCTTGCTGGCTATTACTTCAACATAGAAGCTTCTTCTGTGTTCTACTATGGTGCTTTTAGTGTTTCCGCATACCGCAGCACGCGACATAGCTTTGCAGACGATAAATGTAACCGTTTCAGAGAGAAGAGCGGCCAATGTGACGATCTGGCTTTAAGTCGATTCGATAACAAATGACGAAAACGGACGGATTTCTCAGGTTTTTACTACATATGAACACTTTTCACATTCTCCCTTGCAACGCGGCTGCAAGTCCTCCTTTCACGCAAAATCTTAAGGTCCTAGGTGATGTCCAAGCCACCAAAGCCGGCTAAAAAGTGAATAATCGACAACTAAAACTTGAATTGTACTACTTCTTACTGGCTATTGCTTCAACTTAGAAGCTTCTTCTGTGCTCTACTATGGTGCTTTTAGTGTCTCCGCATACCGCAGCACGCGACATAGCTTTGCAGACGATAAATGTAACCGTCTCAGAGAGAAGAACGGCCAATGTGACGATCTGGCTTTAAGACGATTCGATAACAAATGACGAAAACGGACGGATTTCTTAGGTTTTTACTACATATGAACACTTTTCACATTCTCCCATGCAACGCGGCTGCTAGTCCTCCTTTCATGCAACATCTTAAGGTCCTAGGTCATGTCCAAGCCACCAAAGCCGGCTAAAAAGTGAATAATCGAAAACTAAAACTTGAATTGTACTACTTCTTACTGGCTATTACTTCAAATTAGAAGCTTCTTCTGTGTTCTACTATGGTGCTTTTAGTGTTTCGGTATACTGCAGCACGCGACATAGCTTTGCAGACGATAAATGTAACCGTTTCAGAGAGAAGAACGGCCAATGTGACGATCTGGCTTTAAGTCGATTCGATAACGAATGACGAAAACGGACGGATTTATCAGGTTTTTACTACATATGAACACTTTTCACATTCTTCCGTGCAACGCGGCTGCTAGTCCTCCTTTCACGCAAAATCTTAAGGTCCTAGGTCATGCCCAAGCCACCAAAGCCGGCTAAAAAGTGAATAATCGACAACTAAAACTTGAATTGTACTACTTCTTACTGGCTATTGCTTCAACGTAGAAGCTTCTTCTGTGTTCTACTATGGTGCTTTTAGTGTCTCCGCATACCGCAGCACGCGACATAGCTTTGCATACGATAAATGTAACCGTCTCAGAGAGAAAAGCGGTCAATGTGACGATCTGACTTTAAGTCGATTCGATAACAAGTGACGAAAGCGGACGGATTTCTCAGGTTTTTACTACATATGAACACTTTTCACATTCTCGCGGGCAACGCTGCTGCTACTCCTCCTTTCATGCAAAATCTTAAGGTCCTAGGTCATGTCCAAGACACCAAAGACGGCTAAAAAGTGAATAATCGATAACTAAAACTTGAATTGTACTACTTCTTACTGGCTATTACTTCAACTTAGAAGCTTCTTCTGTGCTCTACTATGGTGCTTTTAGTGTCTCCGCATACCGCAGCACGCGACATAGCTTTGCAGACGATAAATGTAACCGTCTCAGAGAGAAAAGCGGCCAATGTGACGATCTGGCTTTAAGTCGATTCGATAACAAATGACGAAAACGGACGGATTTCTCAGGTTTTTACTACATATGAACACTTTTCACATTCTCCCATGCAACGCGGCTGCTAGTCCTCCTTTCATGCAACATCTTAAAGTCCTAGGTCATGTCCAATCCACCAAAGCCGGCTAAAAAGTGAATAATCGACAACTAAAACTTGAATTGTACTACTTCTTACTGGCTATTACCTCAAATTAGAAGCTTCTTCTGTGTTCTACTATGGTGCTTTTAGTGTTTCGGTATACTGCAGCACGCGACATAGCTTTGCAGACGATAAATGTAACCGTTTCAGAGAGAAGAACGGCCAATGTGACGATCTGGCTTTTAGTCGATTCGATAACAAATGACGAAAACGGACGGATTTCTCAGGTTTTTACTACATATGAACACTTTTCACATTCTCCCGTGCAACGCGGCTGCAAGTACTCCTTTCATGCAAATACGTAAGGTCCTAGGTCATGTCCAAGCCACCAAAGCAGGCTAAAAAGTGAATAATCGACAACTAAAACTTGAATTGTACTACTTCTTACTGGCTATTACTTCAACTTAGAAACTTCTTCTTTGTTCTACTATGGCGCTTTTAGTGTCTCCGCATACCGCAGCACGCGACATAGCTTTGCAGACGATAAATGTAACCGTCTCAGAGAGAAAAGCGGCCAATGTGACGATCTGGCTTTAAGTCGATTCGATGACAAATGACGAAAACGGACGGATTTCTCAGGTTTTTTACTACATATGAACACTTTTCACATTCTCCCATGCAACGCGGCTGCTAGTCCTCCTTTCATGCAAAATCTTAAGGTCCTAGGTCATGTAAAAGCCACCAAAGCCGGCTAAAAAGTGAATAATCGATAACTAAAACTTGAATCGTACTACTTCTTACTGGCTATTACTTCAACTGAGAAGCTTCTTCTGTGTTCTACTATGGTGCTTTTAGTGTTTCAGCATACCGCAGCACGCGACATAGCTTTGCAGACGATAAATGTAACCGTTTCAGAGAGAAGAGCGGCCAATGTGACGATCTGGCTTTAAGTCGATTCGATAACAAATGACGAAAACGGACGGATTTCTCAGGTTTTTACTACATATGAACACTTTTCACATTCTCCCGTCCAACGCGGCTGCTAGTCCTCCTTTCATGCAATATCTTAAGGTCCTAGGTCATGTCCAAACCACCAAAGCCGGCTAAAAAGTGAATAATCGACAACTAAAACTTAAATTGTACTACTTCTTACTGGCTATTACTTCAACTTAGAAGCTTCTTCTGTGTTCTACTATGGTGCTTTTAGTGTTTCGGCATACCGCAGCACGCGACATAGCTTTGCAGACGATAAGTGTAAGCGTTTCAGAGAGTAGAGCGGCCAATGTGACCATCTGGCTTTAAGGCGATTCGATCACAGATGACGAAAACGGACGGATTTCTCAGGTTTTTACTACATATGAACACTTTTCACATTCTCCCGTGCAACGCGGCTGCCAGTCCTCCTTTCATGCAAAATCTTAACATCCTAGGTCATGTCCAAGCCACCAAAGCCGGCTAAAAAGTGAATAATCGACAACTAAAACTTCAATTGTACTACCTCTTACTGGCTATTACTTCAACTTAGAAGCTTCTTCTGTGTTCTACTATGGTGCTTTTAGCGTTTCCGCATACTGCAGCGCGCGACATAGCTTTGCAGACGATAAATGAACCGTTGCAGAGAGTGGAGCGGCCAATGTGACGATCTGGCTTTAAGTCGATTCGATAACAAATGACGAAAACGGACGGATTTCTCAGGTTTTTACTACATATGAACACATTTCACATTCTCCCGTGCAACGCGGCTGCAAGTACTCCTTTCATGCAAAATCTTAAGGTCCTAGGTCATGTCCAAGCCACCAAAGCCGGCTAAAAAGTGAATAATCGACAACTAAAACTTGAATTGTAGTACTTCTTACTGGCTATTACTTCAACTTAGAAGCTTCTTCTGTGTTCTACTATGGTGCTTTTAGTGTTTCAACATACCGCAGCACGCGACATAGCTTTGAAGACGATAAATGTAACCGTTTCAGAGAGAAGAGCGGCCAATGTGACGATCTGGCTTTAAGTCGATTCGATAACAAATGACGAAAACGGACGGATTTTTCAGGTTTTTACTACATATGAACACGTTTCACATTCTCCCGTCCAACGCGGCTGCTAGTCCTCCTTTCATGCAAAATCTTAAGGTCCTAGGTCATGTCCAAGCCACCAAAGCGGGCTAAAATGAGAATAATCGACAACTAAAACTTAAATTGTACTATTTCTTACTGGCTATTACTTCAACTTAGAAGCTTCTTCTGTGTTCTACTATGGTGCTTTTAGTGTTTCGGCATACCGCAGCACGCGACATAGCTTTGCAGACGATAAGTGTAACCGTTTCAGAGAGTAGAGCGGCCAATGTGACGATCTGGCTTTAGGGCGATTCGATAACAAATGACGAAAACGGACGGATTTCTCAGGTTTTTACTACATATGAACACTTTTCACATTCTCCCATGCAACGCGGCTGCTAGACCTCCTTTCATGCAAAATCTTAAGGTCCTAGGTCATGTAAAAGCCACCAAAGCCGGCTAAAAAGTGAATAATCGACAACTAAAACTTGAATTCTACTACTTCTTACTGGCTATTACCTCAACTTAGAAGCTTCTTCTGTGTTCTACTATGGTGCTTTTAGTGTCTCCGCACACCGCAGCACGCGACATAGCTTTGCAGACGATAAATGTAACCGTCTCAGAGAGAAAAGCGGCCAATGTGACGATCTGGCTTTAAGTCGATTCGATAACAAATGACGAAAACGGACGGATTTCTCAGGTTTTTACTACATATGAACACTTTTCACATTCTCCCATGCAACACGGCTGCTAGACCCACTTTCATGCAAAATCTTAAGGTCCTAGGTCATGTCCAAGCTACCAAAGCCGGCTGAAAAGTCAATAATCGATAACTAAAACTTGAATTGTACTACTTCTTACTGGCTATTACTTCAACTTAGAAGCTTCTTCTGTGTTCTACTATGGTGCTTTTAGTGTGTCCGCATACCGCAGCACGCGACATAGCTTTGCAGACGATAAATGTAACCGTCTCAGAGAGAAAAGCGGCCAATGTGACGATCTGGCTTTCAGTCGATTAGATAACAAATGACGAAAACGGACGGATTTCTCAGGTTTTTACTACATATGAACACTTTTCACATTCTCCCATGCAACGCGGCTGCTAGTCCTCCTTTCATGCAAAATCTTAAGGTCATAGGTCATGTGCAAGCCAACAAAGCCGGCTAAAATGTGAATAATCGACAACTAAAATTTGAATTGTATTACTTCTTACTGGCTATTACTTGAACTTAGAAGCTTCTTCTGTGTTCTACTAAGGTGCTTTTAGTGTCTCCGCATACCGCAGCACGCGACATAGCTTTGCAGACGATAAATGTAACCGTCTCAGAGCGAAAAGCGACCAATGTGACGATCTGGCTTTAAGTCGATTCGATAACAAATGACGAAAACGGACGGATTTCTGTGGTTTTTACTACATATGAACACTTTTCACATCCTCCCATGCAACGCGGCTGCTAGTCCTCATTTCATGCAAAATCTTAAGGTCCTAGGTCATGTCGAAGCCACCAAAGCCAGCTAAAAAGTGAATGATCGACAACTAAAACTTCAATTGTACTACTTCTTACTGGCTATTACTTCAACTTAGAAGCTTCTTCTGTGCTCTACTATGGTGCTTTTAGTGTTTCCGCATACCGCAGCACGCGACACAGCTCTGTAGACGATAAATGTAACCGTTTCAGAGAGAAGAGCGGCCAATGTGACGATCTGGCTTTAAGTCGAATCGATAACAAATGACGAAAACGGACGGATTTCTCAGGATTTTACCACATATGAACACTTTTCACATTCTCCAGTGCAACGCGGCTGCTAGTCCTCCTTTCATGCAAAATCTTAATGTCCTAGGTCATGTCCGAGCCACCATAGCCGGCTAAAAAGTGAATAATCGACAATTAAAACTTCAATTGTACTACTTCTTACTGGCTATTACTTCAACTTAGAAGCTTCTTCTGTGTTCTACTATGGTGCTTTTAGTGTCTCCGCACACCGCAGCACGCGACATAGCTTTGCAGACGATAAATGTAACAGTCTCATAGAGAAAAGCGGCCAATGTGACGATCTGGCTTTAAGTCGATTCGATAACAAATGACGAAAACGGACGGATTTCTGTGGTTTTTACTACATATGAACACTTTTCACATTCTCCAATGCAACGCGGCTGCTAGTCCTCCTTTCATGCAAAATCTTAAGGTCCTAGGTCATGTCGAAGCCACCAAAGCCAGCTAAAAAGTGAATGATCGACAACTAAAACTTGAATTGTACTACGTCTTACTGGCTATTACTTCAACTTAGAAGCTTCTTCTGTGTTCTACTATGGTGCTTTTAGTGTTTCCGCATACCGCAGCACGCGACATAGCTTTGTAGACGATAAATGTAACCGTTTCAGAGAGAAGGGCGGCCAATGTGACGATCTAGCTTTAAGTCGATTCGATAACAAATGACGAAAACGGACGGATTTATCAGGTTTTTACTACATATGAACACATTTCACATCCTCCCGTGCAACGCGGCTGCAAGTACTCCTTTCATGCAAAATCTTAAGGTCCTAGGTCATGTCCAAGCCACCATAGCCGGCTAAAAAGTGAGTAATCGACAGCTAAAACGTGAATTGTACTACTTCTTACTGGCTATTACTTCAACTTAGAAGCTTCTTCTGTGTTCTTCTATGGTGCTTTAAGTGTCTCCGCATACCGCAGCACGCGACATAGCTTTGCAGACGATAAATGTAACAGTCTCAGAGAGAAATTCGGCCAATGTGACGATCTGGCTTTAAGTCGATTCGATAACAAATGACGAAAACGGACTGATTTCTCAGGTTTTTACTACATATGAACACTTTTCACATTCTCCCGTGCAACGCGGCTGCTAGTCCTCCTTTCATGCAAAATCTTAAGGTCCTAGGTCATATCCAAGCCACCAAAGCCGGCTAAAATGTGAATAATCGATAGTTAAAACTTGAATTGTACTACATCTTACTGGCTGTCTCTTCAACTTAGAAGCTTCTTCTGTGTTCTACTATGGTGCTTTTAGTGTTTCCGCATAGCGCAGCACGCGACATAGCTTTGCAGACGATAAATGTAACCGTCTCAGAGAGAAAGGCGGCCAATGTGACGATCTGGCTTTAAGTCGATTCGATAACAAATGACGAAAACGGACTGATTTCTCAGGTTTTTACTACATATGAACACTTTTCAGATTCTCCCATACAACGCGGCTGCTAGTCCTCCTTTCATGCAAAATCTTATGGTCCTAGGTCATGTCATAGCCACCAAAGCCGGCAAAAAAGTGAATAATCGACATCCAAAACTTGAATTGTACTACCTCTTACTGGCTATTACTTCAACTTAGAAGCTTCTTCTGTGTTCTACTATGGTGCTTTTAGTGTTTCCGCTTACTGCAGCACGCGTCATAGCTTTGCAGACGATAAATGTAACCGTTTCAGAGAGAAGAGCGGCCAACGTGACGATCTGGCTTTAAGTCGATTCGATAACAAATGACAAAAACGGATGGATTTCTCAGGTTTTTACTACATATGAACACTTTTCACATTCTCCCGTGCAACGCAGCTGCAAGTTCTCCTTTCATGCAAAATCTTAAGGTCCTAGGTGGTGTCCAAGCCACCAAAGCCGGCTAAAAAGTGAATAATCGACAACTTCAACTTGAATTGTACTACTTCTTACTGGCTATTGCTTCAACTTAGAAGCTTCCTCTGTGTTCTACTATGGTGCTTTTAGTGTCTCCGCATACCGCAGCACGCGACTTAGCTTTGCAGACGATAAATGTAACCGTCTCAGAGAGAAAAGCGGACAATGTGACGATCTGGCTTTAAGTCGATTCGATAACAAATGACGGAAACGGACGGTTTTCTCAGGTTTTTACTACATATGAACACTTTTCACATTCTCCCGTGCAACGCGGCTGCTAGTCCTCCTTTCATGCAAAATCTTAAGGTCCTAGGTCATATCCAAGCCACCAAAGCCGGCTAAAAAGTGAATAATCGATAATTAAAACTTGAATTGTACTACATCTTACTGGCTGTTTCTTCAACTTAGAAGCTTCTTCTGTTTTCTACTATGGTGCTTTTAGTGTTTCCGCATACCGCAGCACGCGACATAGCATTGCAGACGATAAATGTAACCGTTTCAGAGAGAAGAACGGCCAATGTGACGATCTGGCTTTAAGTCGATTCGATAACAAATGACGAAAACGGACGGTTTTCTCAGGTTTTTACTACATATGAACACTTTACACATTCTCCCATGCAACGTGGCTGCTAGACCTCCTTTCATGCAAAATCGTAAGGTCCTAGGTCATGTAAAAGCCACCAAAGCCGGCTAAAAAGTGAATAATCGATAACTAAAACTTGAATTGTACTACGTCTTACTGGCTATTACTTCAACTTAGAAGCTTCTTCTGTGTTCTACTATGGTGCTTTTAGTGTCTCCGCATACCGCAGCACGCGACATACCTTGGCAGACGATAAATGTAACCGTCTCAGAGAGAAAAGCGGCCAATGTGACGATCTGGCTTCAAGTCGATTCGATAACAAATGACGAAAAAGGACGGATTTCTCAGGTTTTTTCTACATATGAACATATTTCACATTCTCCCGTGCCACGCGGTTGCAAGTACTCCTTTCATGCAAAATCTTAAGGTCCTAGTTCATGTCAAAGCCACCAAAGCCGGCTAAAAAGTGAATAATCGACAACTAAAACTTGAATTGTACTACTTCTTACTGGCTATTACTTCAACTTAGAAGCTTCTTCTGTGTTCTACTATGGTGCTTTTAGTGTCTCCGCACACCGCAGCACGCGACATAGCTTTGCAGACGATAAATGTAACCGTCTCAGAGAGAAAAGCTGCCAATGTGACGATCTTGCTTTAAGTCGATTCGATAACAAATGACGAAAACGGACGGATTTCTAAGGTTTTTACTACATATGAACACTTTTCACAGTATCCCATGGAACGCGGCTGCTAGTCCTCCTTTCATGCAAAATCTTAAGGTCCTTGGTCATGTCCAAGCCACCAAAGCCGGCTAAAGAGTGAATAATCGACAACTAAAACTTCAATTGTACAGCGTCTTACTGGCTATTACTTCAACATAGAAGCTTCTTCTGTGTTCTACTATGGTGCTTTTAGTGTTTCCGCATACCGCAGCACGCGACATAGCTTTGTAGACGATAAATGTAACCGTTTCAGAGAGAAGGGCGGCCAATGTGACGATCTAGCTTTAAGTCTATTCGATAACAAATGAGGAAAACGGACGGATTTATCAGGTTTTTACTACATATGAACACATTTCACATTCTCACGTGCAACGCGGCTGCAAGTACTCCTTTCATGCAAAATCTTAAGGTCCTAGGTCATGTCCAAGCCACCATAGCCGGCTAAAAAGTGAATAAACGACAGCTAAAACTTGAATTGTACTACTTCTTACTGGCTATTACTTCAACTTAGAAGCTTCTTCTGTGTTCTTCTATGGTGCTTTAAGTGTCTCCGCATACCGCAGCACGCGACATAGCTTTGCAGACGATAAATGTAACTGTCTCAGAGAGAAATTCGGCCAATGTGACGATCTGGCTTTAAGTCGATTCGATAACAAATGACGAAAACGGACCGATTCCTCAGGTTTTTACTACATATGAACACTTTTCACATTCTCCCATACAACGCGGCTGCTAGTCCTCCTTTCATGCAAAATCTTAAGGTACTAGGTCATATCCAAGCCACCAAAGCCGGCTAAAAAGTGAATAATCGATAGTTAAAACTTGAATTGTACTACATCTTACTGGCTGTCTCTTCAACTTAGAAGCTTCTTCTGTGTTCTACTATGGTGCTTTTAGTGTTTCCGCATAGCGCAGCACGCGACATAGCTTTGCAGACGATAAATGTAACCGTCTCAGAGAGAAAGGCTGCCAATGTGACGATCTGGCTTTAAGTCGATTCGATAACAAATGACGAAAACGGACGGATTTCTCAGGTTTTTACTACATATGAACACTTTTCACATTCTCCCGTGCAACGCGGCTGCTAGTCCTCCTTTCATGCAAAATCGTATGGTCCTAGGTCATGTCCAAGCCATCAAAGCCGGCTAAAAACTGAATAATCGACAACAAAAACTTGAATTGTACTACTTCTTACTGGCTATTACTTCAACTTAGAAGCTTCTTCTGTGTTCTACTATGGTGCTTTTTGTGTTTCCGCATACAGCAGCACGCGACATAGCTTTGCAGACGATAAATGTAACCGTTTCAGAGAGTAGAGCGGCCAATGTGACGATCTGGCTTTAAGTCGATTCGATAACAAATTACGAAAACGGACGGATTTCTCAGGTTTTTACTACATATGAACACTTTTCACATTCTCCCGTGCAACGCGGCTGCTAGTCTTCCTTTCATGCAAAATCTTAAGGTTCCACCTAATGTCCAAGCCACCAAAGCCGGCTAAAAAGTGAATAATCGACAACTAAAACTTGAATTGTACTACTTCTTACTGGCTATTACTTCAACATAGAAGCTTCTTCTGTGTTCTACTATGGTGCTTTTAGTGTCTCCGCACACCGCAGCACGCAACATAGCGTTGCAGACGATAAATGTAACCGTTTCTGAGAGAAAAGCGGCCAATGTGACGATCTGGCTTTAAGTCGATTCGATAACAAATGACGAAAACGGACGGATTTCTCAGGTTTTTACTACATATGAACACTTTTCACATTCTCCCGTGCAACGCGGCTGCCATTCCTCCTTTCATGCAAAATCTTAAGGTCCCAGATCATGTCCAAGCCACCAAAGCCGGCTAAAAAGTGAATAATCGACAGCTAAAACTTCAATTGTACTACTTCTTACTGGCTATTACTTCAACTCAGAAGCTTCTTCTGTGTTCTCCTATGGTGCTTTTAGTGTCTCCGCATACTGCAGCTCGCGACATAGCTTTGAAGACAACAAATGTAACCGTCTCAGAGAGTAAAGCGGAAAATGTGACGATCTGGCTTTAAATCGATTCGATAACAAATGACGAAAACGGACGGATTTCTCAGGGTTTTACTACATATGAACACTTTTAACATTCTCCCATACACCGCGGCTGCTAGTCCTCCTTTCATGCAAAATCTTAAGGTCCTAGGTCATGTCCAAGCCACCAAAGCCGGCTAAAAAGTGTATAATCGACAACTAAAACTTGAATTTTACAACTTCTTAATGGCTATTACTTCAACTTAGAAGCTTCTTCTGTGTTCTACTATGGTGCTTTTAGTGTCTCCGCATACTGCAGCTCGCGACATAGCTTTGAAGACAACAAATGTAACCGTCTCAGAGAGTAAAGCGGAAAATGTGACGATCTGGCTTTAAATCGATTCGATAACAAATGACGAAAACGGACGGATTTCTCAGGGTTTTACTACATATGAACACTTTTAACATTCTCCCATACACCGCGGCTGCTAGTCCTCCTTTCATGCAAAATCTTAAGGACCTAGGTCATGTCCAAGCCACCAAAGCCGGCTAAAAAGTGAATAATCGACAACTAAAACTTGTATTGTACTACTTCTTACTGGCTATTGCTTCAATTTAGAAGCTTCTTCTGTGTTCTACTATGGTGCTTTTAGAGTGTCCGCATACCGCAGCACGCGAATAAGCTTTGCAGACGATAAATGTAACCGTCTCAGAGAGAAAAGCGGCCTATGTGACGATCTGGCTTTAAGTCGATTCGATAACAAATTACGGAAACGGACGGATTTCTCAGGTTTTTACTACATATGAACACTTTTCACATTCTCCCGTGCAACGCGGCTGCTAGTCCTCCTTTCATGCAAAATCTTAAGGTCCTAGGTCATATCCAAGCCACCAAAGCCGGCTAAAAAGTGAATAATCGATAATTAAAACTTGAATTGTACTACATCTTACTGGCTGTTTCTTCAACTTAGAAGCCTCTTCTGTGTTCTACTATGGTGCTTTTAGTGTTTCCGCATACCGCAGCACGCGACATAGCTTTGCAGACGATAAATGTAACCGTTTCAGAGAGAAGAACGGCCAATGTGACGATCTGGCTTTAAGTCGATTCGATAACAAATGACGAAAACAGACGGATTTCTCAGGTTTTTACTACATATGAACACTTTTCACATTCTCCCGTGCAACGCGGCTGCAAGTACTCCTTGCATGCAAAATCTTAAGGTCCTAGGCCATGTCCAAGCCACCAAAGCCGGCTAAAAAGTGAATATTCGACAACTAAAACTTGAATAGTACTACTTCTTACTGGCTATTACTTCAACTTAGAAGCTTCTTCTGTGTTGTACTATGGTGCTTTTAGTGTCTCCGCATACCGCAGCTCGCGACATAGCTTTGAAGACAACAAATGTAACCGTCTCAGAGAGTAAAGCGGAAAATGTGACGATCTGGCTTTAAGTCGATTCGATAACAAATGACAAAAACGGACGGATTTCTCAGGGTTTTACTACATATGAACACTTTTCACATTCTCCCGTGCAACGTGGCTGCTAGTCCTCCTTTCATGCAAAATCTTAAGGTCCTAGGTCATGTCCAAGCCACCAAGGCCGGCTAAAAAGTGAATAATCGACAACTAAAACTTGAATTGTACTACTTCTTACTGGCTATTACTTCAACTTAGAAGCTTCTTCTGTGTTCTACTATGGTGCTTTTAGTGTCTCCACACACCGCAGCACGCGACACAGCTTTGCAGGCGATAAATGTAACCGTCTCAGAGAGAAAAGCGGCCAATGTGACGATCTGGCTTAAGTCGATTCGATAACAAATGACGAAAACGGACGGATTTCTCAGGTTTTTACTACATATGAACACTTTTCACATTCTCCCGTGCAACGCGGCTGCAAGTACTCCTTGCATGCAAAATCTTAAGGTCCTAGGCCATGTCCAAGCCACCAAAGCCGGCAAAAAAGTGAATATTCGACAACTAAAACTTGAATAGTACTACTTCTTACTGGCTATTACTTCAACTTAGAAGCTTCTTCTGTGTTGTACTATGGTGCTTTTAGTGTCTCCGCATATCGCAGCACGCGACATAGCTTTGCAGACCCTAAATTTAACCGTTTGAGAGAGAAGAATGGAAAATGTGACGATCTGGCTTGAAGTCAATTCGATAACAAATGACGAAAATGGACGGATTTCTCAGGATTTTACTACTTATGAACACTTTTCACATTCTCGTGTGCAACGCGGCTGCTAGTCCTCCTTTCATGCAAAATCTTAAGGTCCTAGGTCATGTCCAAGCCACCAAAGCCGGCAAAAAAGTGAATAATCGACAATTAAAACTTCAATTGTACTACTTCTTACTGACTATTACTTGAACATAGAAGCTTCTTCTGTGTTCTGCTATGGTGCTTTTAGTGTTTCCGCATACCGCAGCACGCGACATAGCTTTGTAGACGATAAATGTAACCGTTTCAGAGAGAAGAGCGGCCAATGCGACGATCTGGCTTTAAGGCGATTCGATAACAAATGGCGAAAACGGACGGATTTCTTAGGTTTTTACTACATATGAACACCTTTCACATTCTCCCCTGCAACGCGGCTGCTAGTCCTCCTTTCATGGAAAATCTTAAGGTACTAGGTCATGTCCAAGCCACCAAAGCTGGCTAAAAAGTGAATAATCGACAACTAAAACTTGAATTGTACTACTTCTTACTGGCTATTACTTCAACTTAGAAGCTTCTTCTCTGTTCTACTATGGAGCTTTTAGTGTCTCCGCATACCGCAGCACGCGACATAACTATCCAGACGATAAGTGTAACCGTTTCAGAGAGAAAAGAGACCAATGAGACGATCTGGCTTTAAGTCGATTCGATAACAAATGACGAAAACGGACGGAATTCTCAGGTTTTGCTACATATGAACACTTTTCACATTCTCCCGTGCAACGCGGCTGGTAGTCCTCCTTTCATGCAAAATCTTATGGTCCTAGGTCATGTCATAGCCACCAAAGCCGGCTAAAAAGTGAATAATCGACAGCTAAAACTTGAATTGTACTACTCCTTACTGGCTATTACTTCAACTTAGAAGCTTCTTCTCGGTTCTACTATGGTGCTTTTAGTGTTTTGGCATACCGTAGCACGTGACATAGCTTTGCAGACGATAAATGTAACCGTTTGAGAGAGAAGAATGGCCAATATGACGAACTGGCTTTAAGTCGATTCGATAACAAATGAAGAAAACGGACGGATTTCTCAGGTTTTTACTGCATATGAACACTTTTCACATTCTACCGTCCAACGCGGCTGCTAGTCCTCCTTTAATGCAAAATCCTAAGGTCCTAGGTCATGTCCAAGCCACCAAAGCCGGCTAAAAAGTGAATAATCGACAACTAAAACTTGAATTGTACTACTTCTTACTGGCTATTACTTCAACTTAGAGGCTTCTTCTGTGTTGTACTATGGTGCTTTTAGTGTTTCCGCATATCGCAGCACGCGACATAGCTTTGCAGACGTTAAGTGTAACCGTTTCAGAGAGAAGAGCGGCCAATGTGACGATCTGGCTTTAAGTCGATTCGATAACAAATGACGAAAACGGACTGATTTCTCAGGTTTTTACTACATATGAGCACTTTTCACATTCTCCCGTGCAACGCGGCTCCTAGTCGTCCTTTCATGCAAATCTTAAGGTTCAACCTCATGTCCAAGCCACCAAAGCCGGCTAAAAAGTGAATAATCGACAACTAAAACTTGAATTGTACTACTTCTTACTGGCTATTACTTAGACTTAGAAGCTCCTTCTGTGTTCTACTATGGTGCTTTTAGTGTTTCGGCATATCGCAGCACGCGACATAGCTTTGCAGACGATAAATGTAACCGTTTGAGAGAGAAGAATGGAAAATGTGACGATCTGGCTTGAAGTCAATTCGATAACAAATGACGAAAATGGACGGATTTCTCAGGATTTTACTACTTATGAACACTTTTCACATTCTCCCGTGCAACGCGGCTGCTAGTCCTCCTTTCATGCAAAATCTTAAGGTCCTAGGTCATGTCCAAGCTACCAAAGCCGGCAAAAAAGTGAATAATCGACAATTAAAACTTCAATTGTACTACTTCTTACTGGCTATTACTTCAACATAGAAGCTTCTTCTGTGTTCTACTATGGTGCTTTTAGTGTTTCCGCATACCGCAGCACGCGACATAGCTTTGTAGACGATAAATGTAACTGTTTCAGAGAGAAGAGCGGCCAATGTGACGATCTGGCATTAAGGCGATTCGAGAACAAATGGCGAAAACGGACGGATTTCATAGGTTTTTACTACATATGAACACCTTTCACATTCTCCCGTGCAACGCGATTGCTAGTCCTCCTTTCATGGAAAATCTTAAGGTCCTAGGTCATGTCCAAGCCACCAAAGCCGGCTAAAATGTGAATAATCGACAACTAAAACTTGAATTGTACTACTTCTTACTGGCTATTACTTCAACTTAGAAGCTTCTTCTGTGTTCTACTATGGAGCTTTTAGTGTCTCCGCATACCGCAGCACGCGTCATAGCTTTCCAGACGATAAGTGTAACCGTTTCAGAGAGAAAAGAGACCAATGTGACGATCTGGCTTTAAATCGATTCGATAACTAATGACGAAAACGGACGGATGTCTCAGGTTTTTACTACATATGAACACTTTTCACATTCTCCCGTGCAACGCGGCTGCTAGTCCTCCTTTCATGCAAAATCTTATGGTCCTAGGTCATGTCATAGCCACCAAAGTCGGCTTAAAAGTGAATAATCGACAACTAAAACTTGAATTGTACTACTCCTTACTGGCTACTACTTCAACTTAGAAGCTTCTTCTGGGTTCTACTATGGTGCTTTTAGTGTTTTGGCATACCGTAGCACGCGACATAGCTTTGCAGACGATAAATGTAACCGTTTGAGAGAGAAGAATGGCCAATATGACGATCTGGCTTTAAGTCGATTCGATAACAAATGAAGAAAACGGACGGATTTCTCAGGTTTTTACTGCATATGAACACTTTTCACATTCTACCGTCCAACGCGGCTGCTAGTCCTCCTTTCATGCAAAATCCTAAGGTCCTAGGTCATGTCCAAGCCACCAAAGCCGGCTAAAAAGTGAATAATCGACAACTAAAACTTGAATTGTACTACTTCTTACTGGCTATTACTTCAACTTAGAGGCTTCTTCTGTGTTGTACTATGGTGCTTTTAGTGTTTCCGCATATCGCAGCACGCGACATAGCTTTGCAGACGATAAGTGTAACCGTTTCAGAGAGAAGAGCGGCCAATGTGACGATCTGGCTTTAAGTCGATTCGATAACAAATGACGAAAACGGACTGATTTCTCAGGTTTTTACTACATATGAGCACTTTTCACATTCTCCCGTGCAACGCGGCTGCTAGTCGTCCTTTCATGCAAAATCTTAAGGTTCAACCTCATGTCCAAGCCACCAAAGCCGGCTAAAAAGTGAATAATCGACAACTAAAACTTGAATTGTACTACTTCTTACTGGCTATTACTTCAACTTAGAAGCTTCTTCTGTGTTCTACTATGGTACATTTAGTGTTTCGGCATATCGCAGCACGCGACATAGCTTTGCAGACGATAAATGTAACCGTTTCAGAGAGAAGAGTGGCCAATATGACGATCTGGCATTAAGACGATTCGATAACAAATGTCGAAAACGGACGGTTTTCTCAGGTTTTTACTACATATGAACACTTTTCACATTCTCCCGTGCAACGCGGCTGCTAGTCCTCCTTTCATGCAAAATCTTAAGGTCCTAGGTCATGTCCAAGCGACCAAAGCCGGCAAAAATGTGAATAATCGACAACTAAAACTTGAATTGTATTACTTCTTACTGGCTATTACTTCAACTTAGAAGCTTCTTCTGTGTTCTACTATGGCGCTTTTTGTGTCTCCGCATACCGCAGCACGCGACATAACTATCCAGACGATAAATGTAACCGTCTCAGAGAGAAAAGCGGCCGATGTGACGATCTGGCTTTAAGTCGATTCGATAACAAATGACGAAAACGGACGCATTTCTCAGGTTTTTCCAACATATGAACACATTTCACATTCTACCGTGCAACGCGGCTGCTGGTCCTCCTTTCATGCAAAATCTTAAGGTCCTAGGTCATGTCCAAGCCACCAAAGCCGGCTAAAAAGTGAATAATCGACAACTAAAACTTGAATTGTACTACTTCTTACTGGCTATTACTTCAACTTAGAATCTTCTTCTGTGTTCTACTATGGTGCTTTTAGTGTCTCCGCATACCGCAGCACGCGACATAGCTTTGCAGACGATAAATGTAACCGTCTCAGAGAGAAAAGGGGCCAATGAGACGTTCTGGCTTTAAGTCGATTCGACAACAAATGACGAAAACGGACGGATTTCTCAGGTTTTTACTACATATGAACACTTTTCACATTCTCCCGTGCAACGTGGCTGCTAGTCTTCCTTTCATGCAAAATCTTAAGGTTCCACCGCATGTCCAAGCCACCAAAGCCGGCTAAAAAGAAAATAATCGACATCTAAAACTTGAATTGTACTACTTCTTACTGGCTATTACTTCAACTTAGAAGCTCCTTCTGTGTTCTACTATGGTGCTTTTAGTGTTTCGGCATATCGCAGCACGCGACATAGCTTTGCAGACGATAAATGTAACCGTTTGTGAGAGAAGAATGGCCAATGTGACGATCTGGCTTGAAGTCAATTCGATAACAAATGACGAAAACGGACGGATTTCTCAGGTTTTTACTACTTATGAACACTTTTCACATTCTACCGTGCAACGCGGCTGCTAGTCCTCCCTTCATGCAAAATCTTAAGGTCCTAGGTCATGTCCAAGCCACCAAAGCCGGATAAAAAGTGAATAATCGACAACTAAAACTTGAATTGTACTACTTCTTACTGGCTATTACTTCAACTTAGAAGCTTCTTCTGTGTTCTACTATGGTGCTTTTAGTGTCTCCGCATACCGCAGCACGCGACATAGCTTTGCAGACGATAAATGTAACCGTCTCAGAGAGAGAAGTGGCCAATGAGACGATCTGGTTTTAAGTCGATTCCATAACAAGTAACGAAAACGGACGGATTTCTCAGGTTTTTACTAATATGAACACTTTTCACATTCTCCCGTGCAACGCGGCTGCTAGTCTTCCTTTCATGCAAAATCTTATGGTTCCACCGCATGTCCAAGCCACCAAAGCCGGCTAAAAAGTGAATAATCGACAACTAAGACTTGAATTGTACTTCTTCTTACTGGCTATTACTTCAACTTAGAAGCTCCTTCTTTGTTCTACTATGGTGCTTTTAGTGTTTCGGCATATCGCAGCACGCGAAATAGCTTTGCAGACGATAGATGTAACCGTTTGAGAGAGAGGAATGGAAAATGTGACGATCTGGCTTGAAGTCAATTCGATAACAAATGACGAAAATGGACGGATTTCTCAGGTTTTTACTACATATGAACACTTTTCACATTCTACCGTGCAACGCGGCTGCTAGTCCTCCTTTCATGCAAAATCTTATGGTCCTAGGTCATGTCATAGCCACCAAAGTCGGCTTAAATGTGAATAATCGACAACTAAAACTTGAATTGTACTACTCCTTACTGGCTATTACTTCAACTTAGAAGCTTCTTCTGGGTTCTACTATGGTGCTTTTAGTGTTTTGGCATACCGTAGCTCGCGACATAGCTTTGCAGACGATAAATGTAACCGTTTGAGAGAGAAGAATGGCCAATATGACGATCTGGCTTTAAGTCGATTCGATAACAAATGAAGAAAACGGACGGATTTCTCAGGTTTTTACTGCATATGAACAGTTTTCACATTCTACCGTCCAACACGGCTGCTAATCCTCCTTTCATGCAAAATCCTAAGGTCCTAGGTCATGTCCAAGCCACCAAAGCCGGCTAAAAAGTGAATAATCGACAACTAATACTTGAATTGTACTACTTCTTACTGGCTATTACTTCAACTTAGATTCTTCTTCTGTGTTGTACTATGGTGCTTTTAGTGTTTCCGCATATCGCAGCACGCGACATAGCTTTGCAGACGATAAGTGTAACCGTTTCAGAGAGAGGAGCGGCCAATGTGACGATCTGGCTTTAAGTCAATTCGATAACAAATGACGAAAACGGACTGATTTCTCAGGTTTTTACTACATATGAGCACTTTTCAAATTCTCCCGTGCAACGCGGCTGCTAGTCGTCCTTTCATGCAAAATCTAAAGGTTCAACCTCATGTTCAAGCCACCAAAGCCGGCTAAAAAGTGAATAATCGACAACTAAAACTTGAATTGTACTACTTCTTACTGGCTATTACTTCAACTTAGAAGCTTCTTCTGTGTTCTACTATGGTACATTTAGTGTTTTGGCATATCGCAGCACGCGACATAGCTTTGCAGACGATAAATGTAACCGTTTCAGAGAGAAGAGCGGCCAAAGTGACGATCTGGCATTAAGACGATTCGATAACAAATGGCGAAAACGGACAGTTTTCTCAGGTTTTTACTACATATGAACAATTTTCACATTCTCCCGTGCAACGCGGCTGCTAGTCCTCCTTTCATGCAAAATCTTAAGGTCCTAGGTCATGTCCAAGCGACCAAACCCGGCAAAAATGTGAATAATCGACAATTAAAACTTGAATTTTACTACTTCTTACTGGCTATTACTTCAACTTAGAATCTTCTTCTGTGTTTTACTATGGTGCTTTTAGTGTCTCCGCATACCGCAGCACGCGACATAGCTTTGCAGACGATAAGTGTAACCGTTTCAGAGAGAAAAGAGACCAATGTGACGATCTGGCTTTAAGTCGATTCGATAACAAATGACGAAAACGGACGGATTTCTCCGTTTTTAACTACATATGAACACTTTTTACATTCTCCGGTGCAACGCGGCTGCTAGTCTTCCTTTCATGCAAAATCTTAAGGTTCCACCGCATGTCCAAGCCACCAAAGCCGGCTAAAAAGTGAATAATCGACAACTAAAACTTGAATTGTACTACTTCTTACTGGCTATTACTTCAACATAGAAGCTTCTTCTGTGTTCTACTATGGTGCTTTTAGTGTTTCCGCATACCGCAGCACGCGACATAGCTTTGCAGACGATAAATGTAACCGTTTCAGAGAGAAGAGCGGAAAATATGACGATCTGGCTTTAAGTCGATTCGATAACAAATGACGAAAACGGACGGATTTCTCAGGTTTTTACTACATATGAACACTTTTCACATTCTCCCATGCAACGCTGCTGCTAGTCCTCCTTTCATGCAAAATCTTATGGTCCTAGGTCATGTCATAGGCACCAAAGTCGGCTTAAAAGTGAATAATCGACAACTAAAACTTGAATTGTACTACTCCTTACTGGCTATTACTTCAACTTAGAAGCTTCTTCTGGGTTCTACTATGGTGCTTTTAGTGTTTTGGCATACCGTAGCACGCGACATAGCTTTTGCAGGCGATAAATGTAACCGTTTGAGAGAGAAGAATGGGCAATATGACGATCTGGCTTTAAGTCGATTCGATAACAAATGAAGAAAACGGACGGATTTCTCAGGTTTTTTCTGCATATGAACAGTTTTCACATTCTACCGTCCAACGCGGCTGCTAGTCCTCCTTTCATGCAAAATCCTAAGGTCCTAGGTCATGTCCAAGCCACCAAAGCCGGCTAAATGTGAATAATCGACAACTAAAACTTGAATTGTACTACTTCTTACTGGCTATTACTTCAACTTAGATTCTTCTTCTGTGTTGTACTATGGTGCTTTTAGTGTTTCCGCATATCGCAGCACGCGACATAGCTTTGCAGACGATAAGTGTAACCGTTTCAGAGAGAAGAGCGGCCAATGTGACGATCTGGCTTTAAGTCGATTCGATAACAAATGACGAAAACGGACTGATTTCTCAGGTTTTTACTACATATGAGCACTTTTCACATTCTCCCGTGCAACGCGGCTGCTAGTCGTCCTTTCATGCAAAATCTAAAGGTTCAACCTCATGACCAAGCCACCAAAGCCGGCTAAAAAGTGAATAATCGACAACTAAAACTTGAATTGTACTACTTCTTACTGGCTATTACTTCAACTTAGAAGCTTCTTCTGTGTTCTACTATGGTACTTTTAGTGTTTCGGCATATCGCAGCACGCGACATAGCTTTGCAGACGATAAATGTAACCGTTTGAGAGAGAAGAATGGCCAATGTGACGATCTGGCTTGAAGTCAATTCGATAACAAATGACGAAGATGGACGGATTTCTCAGGTTTTTACTACTTATGAACACTTTTCACATTCTCCCATGCAACGCAACTGCTAGTCCTCCTTTCATGCAAAATCTTAAGGTCCTAGGTCATGTCCAAGCCACCAAAGCCGGCAAAAAAGTGAATAACCGACAACTAAAACTTCAATTGTACTACTTCTTACTGGCTATTACTTCAACATAGAAGCTTCTTCTGTGTTCTACTATGGAGCTTTTAGTGTCTCCGCATACCGCAGCACGCGACATAGCTTTGCAGACGATAAGTGTAACCGTTTTAGAGAGAAAAGAGAAAAATGTGACGATCTGACTTTAAATCGATTCGATAACAAATGACGAAAACGGACAGAGTTCTCAGTTTTTTCTACATATGAACACTTTTCACATTCTCCCGTGCAACGCGGCTGCTAGTCCTCCTTTCATGCAAAATCTTAAGGCTCCACCGCATGTCCAAGCCCCCAAATCCGGCTAAAAAGTGAATAATCGACAACTAAAACTTGAATTGTACTACTTCTTACTGGCTATTACTTCAACTTAGAAACTCCTTCTGTGTTCTACTATGGTGCTTTTAGTGTTTCGGCATATCGCAGCACGCGACATAGCTTTGCAGACGATAAATGTAACCGTTTGAGAGAGAAGAATGGCCAATGTGACGATCTGGCTTGAAGTCAATTCGATAACAAATGACGAAAATGGACGGATTTCTCAGGTTTTTACTACTTATGAACACTTTTCACATTATCCCATGCAACGCAACTGCTAGTCCTCCTTTCATGCAAAATCTTAAGGTCCTAGGTCATGTCCAAGCCACCAAAGCCGGCAAAAAAGTGAATAACCGACAACTAAAACTTCAATTGTACTACTTCTTACTGGCTATTACTTCAACATAGAAGCTTCTTCTGTGTTCTACTATGGAGCTTTTAGTGTCTCCGCATACCGCAGCACGCGACATAGCTTTGCAGACGATAAGTGTAACCGTTTTAGAGAGAAAAGAGAAAAATGTGACGATCTGACTTTAAATCGATTCGATAACAAATGACGAAAACGGACAGATTTCTCAGTTTTTTCTACATATGAACACTTTTCACATTCTCCCGTGCAACGCGGCTGCTAGTCCTCCTTTCATGCAAAATCTTAAGGTTCCACCGCATGTCCAAGCCACCAAAGCCGGCTAAAAAGTGAATAATCGACAACTAAAACTTGAATTGTACTACATCTTACTGGCTATTACTTCAACTTAGAAACTCCTTCTGTGTTCTACTATGGTGCTTTTAGTGTTTCGGCATATCGCAGCACGCGACATAGCTTTGCAGACGATAAATGTAACCGTTTGAGAGAGAAGAATGGCCAATGTGACGATCTGGCTTGAAGTCAATTCGATAACAAATGACGAAAATGGACGGATTTCTCAGGTTTTTACTACTTATGAACACTTTTCACATTCTCCCATGCAACGCAACTGCTAGTCCTCCTTTCATGCAAAATCTTAAGGTCCTAGGTCATGTCCAAGCCACCAAAGCCGGCAAAAAAGTGAATAACCGACAACTAAAACTTCAATTGTACTACTTCTTACTGGCTATTACTTCAACATAGAAGCTTCTTCTGTGTTCTACTATGGAGCTTTTAGTGTCTCCGCATACCGCAACACGCGACATAGCTTTGCAGACGATAAGTGTAACCGTTTTAGAGAGAAAAGAGAAAAATGTGACGATCTGACTTTAAATCGATTCGATAACAAATGACGAAAACGGACAGATTTCTCAGTTTTTTCTACATATGAACACTTTTCACATTCTCCCGTGCAACGCGGCTGCTAGTCCTCCTTTCATACAAAATCTTATTGTCCTAGGTCATGTCATAGCCAAAAAAGCCGGCTAAAAAGTGAATAATCGACAACTAAAACTTGAATTGTACTACTTCTTACTGGCTATTACTTCAACTTAGAAGCTTCTTCTGTGTTGTACTGTGGTGCTTTTAGTGTTTCCGCATATCGCAGCACGCGACATAGCTTTGCAGACGATAAGTGTAACCGTTTCAGAGAGAAGAGCGACCAATGTGACGATCTGGCTTTAAGTCGATTCGATAACAAATGACGAAAACGGACGGATTTCTCAGGTTTTTCCAACATATGAACACTTTTCACATTCTCCCGTGCAACGCGGCTGCTAGTCCTCCTTTCATGCAAAATCTTAAGGTTCAACCTCATGTCCAAGCCACCAAAGCCGGCTAAAAAGTGAATAATCGACAACTAAAGCTTGAATTGTACTACTTCTTACTGGCTATTACTTCAACTTAGAAGCTTCTTCTGTGTTCTACTATGGTGCTTTTAGTGTTTCGGCATATCGCAGCACGCGACATAGCTTTGCAGACGATAAATGTAACTGTCTCAGAGAGAAAAGCGGCCAATGAGACGATCTGGCTTTAAGTCGAATCGATAACAAATGACGAAAACGGACGGATTTCTCAGTTTTTTACTACATATGAACACTTATCACATTCTCCCGTGCAATGCGGCTGCTAGTCCTCCTTTCATGCAAAATCTTATTGTCCTAGGTCATGTCATAGTCACCAAAGCCGGCTAAAAAGTGAATAATCGACAACTAAAACTTGAATTGTACTACTTCTTACTGGCTATTACTTCAACTTAGAAGCTTCTTCTGGGTTGTACTATGGTGCTTTTAGTGTTTCGGCATACCGTAGCACGCGACATAGCTTTGCAGACGATAAATGTAACCGTTTGAGAGAGAAGAATGGCCGATGTGACGATCTGGCTTTAAGTCGATTCGATAACAAATGACGAAAACGGACGGATTTCTAAGGATTTTACTACTTATGAACACTTATTACATTCTACCGTGCAACGCGGCTGCTAGTCCTCCTTTCATGCAAAATCCTAAGGTCCTAGGTCATGTCCAAGCCAAAAAAGCCGGCTAAAAAGTGAATAATCGACAACTAAAACTTGAATTGTACTACTTCTTACTGGCTATTACTTCAACTTAGAAACTTCTTCTGTGTTGTACTGTGGTGCTTTTATTGTTTCCGCATATCGCAGCACGCGACATAGCTTTGCAGACGATAAGTGTAACCGTTTCAGAGAGAAGAGCGGACAATGTGACGATCTGGCTTTAAGTCGATTCGATAACTAATGACGAAAACGGACGGATTTCTCAGGTTTTTCCAACATATGAACACTTTTCACATTCTCCCGTGCAACGTGGCTGCTAGTCCTCCTTTCATGCAAAATCTTAAGGTCCTAGGTCATGTCCAAGCCACCAAAGCCGGCTAAAAAGTGAATAATCGACAACTAAAACTTGAATTGTACTACTTCTTACTGGCTATTACTTCAACTTAGAAGCTTCTTCTGTGTTCTACTATGGAGCTTTTAGTGTCTCCGCATACCGCAGCACGCGACATAGCTTTGCAGACGATAAGTGTAACCGTTTTAGAGAGAAGAGCGGACAATGTGACGATCTGGCTTTAAGTCGATTCGATAACAAATGACGAAAACGGACGGATTTCTCAGGTTTTTCCAACATACGAACACTTTTCACATTCTCCCGTGCAACGTGGCTGCTAGTCCTCCTTTCATGCAAAATCTTAAGGTCCTAGGTCATGTCCAAGCTCCAAAGCCGGCTAAAAAGTGAATAATCGACAACTAAAACTTGAATTGTACTACTTCTTAATGGCTATTACTTCAACTTAGAAGCTTCTTCTGTGTTCTACTATGGAGCTTTTAGTGTCTCCGCATACCGCAGCACGCGACATAGCTTTGCAGACGATAAATGTAACCGTCTCAGAGAGAAAAGCGGCATATGTGGCGATCTGGCTTTAAGTCGATTCGATAACAAATGACGAAAACGGACGGATTTATCAGGTTTTTCCAACATATGAACACTTTTTACATTCTCCCGTGCAACGCGGCTGCTAGTCCTCCTTTCATGCAAAATCTTAAGGTCCTAGGTCATGTCCAAGCCACCAAAGCCGGCTAAAAAGTGAATAATCGACAACTAAAACTTGAATTGTACTATTTCTTACTGGCTATTACTTCAACTTCGAAGCTTCTTCTGTGTTCTACTATGGTGCTTTTAGTGTCTCCGCAGACCGCAGCACGCGACATAGCTTTGCAGACGATAAATGTAACCGTCTCAGAGAGAAAAGCGGCCAAAGTGACGATCTGGCTTTAAGTCGATTCGATAACAAATGACGAAAGCGGACGGATTTCTCAGTTTTTTACTACATATGAACACTTTTCACATTCTCCCGTGCAACGCGGCTGCTAGTCCTCCTTTCATGCAAATTCTTATTGTCCTAGGTCATGTCATAGCCAAAAAAGCCGGCTAAAAAGTGAATAATCGACAACTAAAACATTAATTGTACTACTTCTTACTGGCTATTACTTCAACTTAGAAGCTTCTTCTGTGTTGTACTGTGGTGCTTTTAGTGTTTCCGCATATCGCAGCACGCGACATAGCTTTGCAAACGATAAGTGTAACCGTTTCAGAGAGCAGAACGGCCAATGTGACGATCTGGCTTTAAATTGATTCGATAACAAATGACGAAAACGGACGGATTTCTCAGGTTTTTACTACTTATGAACACTTATTACATTCTACCGTGCAACGCGGCTGCTAGTGCTCCTTTCATGCAATATCCTAAGGTCCTAGGTCATGTCCAAGCCAAAAAAGCCGGCTAAAAAGTGAATAATCGACAACTAAAACTTGAATTGTACTACTTCTTACTGGCTATTACTTCAACTTAGAAGCTTCTTCTGTGTTGTACTGTGGTGCTTTTAGTGTTTCCGCATATCGCAGCACGCGACATAGCTTTGCAGACGATAAGTGTAACCGTTTCAGAGAGAAGAGCGGCCAATGTGACGATCTGGCTTTAAGTCGATTCGATAACAAATGACGAAAACGGACGGATTTCTCAGGTTTTTCCAACATATGAACACTTTTCACATTCTCCCGTGCAACGCGGCTGCTAGTCCTCCTTTCATGCAAAATCTTAAGGTCCTAGGTCATGTCCAAGCCACCAAAGCCGGCTAAAAAGTGAATAATCGACAACTAAAACTTTAATTGTACTACTTCTTACTGGCTATTACTTCAACTTAGAAGCTTCTTCTGTGTTCTACTATGGAGCTTTTAGTGTTTCGGCATATCGCAGCACGCGACATAGCTTTGCAGACGATAAATGTAACCGTTTCAGAGAGAAGAGCGGCCAATGTGACGATCTGGCTTTAAGTCGATTCGATAACAAATGACGAAAACGGACGGATTTCTCAGGTTTTTCCAACATATGAACACTTTTCACATTCTCCCGTGCAACGCGGCTGCTAGTCCTCCTTTCATGCAAAATCTTAAGGTCCTAGGTCATGTCCAAGCGACCAAAGCCGGCAAAAATGTGAATAATCGACAACTAAAACTTGAATTGTATTACTTCTTACTGGCTATTACTTTAACTTAGGAGCTTCTTCTGTGTTCTACTATGGTGCATTTAGTGTCTCCGCATATTGCAGCGCGCGACATAGCTTTGCAGACGATAAATGTAACCGTCTCAGAGAGAAAAGCGGCCAATGTGACGATCTGGCTTTAAGTCGATTCGATAACAAATGACGAAAACGGACGGATTTCTCAGGTTTTTCCAACATATGAACACTTTTCACATTCTCCCGTGCAACGCGGCTGCTAGTCCTCCTTTCATGCAAAATCTTAAGGTCCTAGGTCATGTCCAAGCCATCAAAGCCGGCTAAAAAGTGAATAATCGACAACTAAAACTTGAATTGTACTACTTCTTACTGGCTATTACTTTAACATAGAAGCTTCTTCTGTGTTGTACTATGGTGCTTTTAGTATCTCCGCATACCGCAGCACGCGACATAGCTTTGCAGACGATAAATGTAACTGTCTCAGAGAGAAAAGCGGCCAATGAGACGATCTGGCTTTAAGTCGAATCGATAACAAATGACGAAAACGGACGGATTTCTCAGTTTTTTACTACATATGAACACTTATCACATTCTCCCGTGCAATGCGGCTGCTAGTCCTCCTTTCATGCAAAATCTTATTGTCCTAGGTCATGTCATAGTCACCAAAGCCGGCTAAAAAGTGAATAATCGACAACTAAAACTTGAATTGTACTACTTCTTACTGGCTATTACTTCAACTTAGAAGCTTCTTCTGGGTTGTACTATGGTGCTTTTAGTGTTTCGGCATACCGTAGCACGCGACATAGCTTTGCAGACGATAAATGTAACCGTTTGAGAGAGAAGAATGGCCAATCTGACGATCTGGCTTTAAGTCGATTCGATAACAAATGACGAAAACGGACGGATTTCTCAGGTTTTTACTACTTATGAACACTTATTACATTCTACCGTGCAACGCGGCTGCTAGTCCTCCTTTCATGCAAAATCCTAAGGTCCTAGGTCATGTCCAAGCCAAAAAAGCCAGCTAAAAAGTGAATAATCGACAACTAAAACTTGAATTGTACTACTTCTTACTGGCTATTACTTCAACTTAGAAACTTCTTCTGTGTTGTACTGTGGTGCTTTTATTGTTTCCGCATATCGCAGCACGCGACATAGCTTTGCAGACGATAAGTGTAACCGTTTCAGAGAGAAGAGCGGACAATGTGACGATCTGGCTTTAAGTCGATTCGATAACAAATGACGAAAACGGACGGATTTCTCAGGTTTTTCCAACATATGAACACTTTTCACATTCTCCCGTGCAACGTGGCTGCTAGTCCTCCTTTCATGCAAAATCTTAAGGTCCTAGGTCATGTCCAAGCCACCAAAGCCGGCTAAAAAGTGAATAATCGACAACTAAAACTTGAATTGTACTACTTCTTACTGGCTATTACTTCAACTTAGAAGCTTCTTCTGTGTTCTACTATGGAGCTTTTAGTGTCTCCGCATACCGCAGCACGCGACATAGCTTTGCAGACGATAAGTGTAACCGTTTTAGAGAGAAGAGCGGACAATGTGACGATCTGGCTTTAAGTCGATTCGATAACAAATGACGAAAACGGACGGATTTCTCAGGTTTTTCCAACATACGAACACTTTTCACATTCTCCCGTGCAACGTGGCTGCTAGTCCTCCTTTCATGCAAAATCTTAAGGTCCTAGGTCATGTCCAAGCCACCAAAGCCGGCTAAAAAGTGAATAATCGACAACTAAAACTTGAATTGTACTACTTCTTAATGGCTATTACTTCAACTTAGAAGCTTCTTCTGTGTTCTACTATGGAGCTTTTAGTGTCTCCGCATACCGCAGCACGCGACATAGCTTTGCAGACGATAAATGTAACCGTCTCAGAGAGAAAAGCGGCATATGTGGCGATCTGGCTTTAAGTCGATTCGATAACAAATGACGAAAACGGACGGATTTATCAGGTTTTTCCAACATATGAACACTTTTTACATTCTCCCGTGCAACGCGGCTGCTAGTCCTCCTTTCATGCAAAATCTTAAGGTCCTAGGTCATGTCCAAGCCACCAAAGCCGGCTAAAAAGTGAATAATCGACAACTAAAACTTGAATTGTACTATTTCTTACTGGCTATTACTTCAACTTCGAAGCTTCTTCTGTGTTCTACTATGGTGCTTTTAGTGTCTCCGCATACCGCAGCACGCGACATAGCTTTGCAGACGATAAATGTAACCGTCTCAGAGAGAAAAGCGGCCAATGTGACGATCTGGCTTTAAGTCGATTCGATAACAAATGACGAAAGCGGACGGATTTCTCAGTTTTTTACTACATATGAACACTTTTCACATTCTCCCGTGCAACGCGGCTGCTAGTCCTCCTTTCATGCAAATTCTTATTGTCCTACATCATGTCATAGCCAAAAAAGCCGGCTAAAAAGTGAATAATCGACAACTAAAACTTTAATTGTACTACTTCTTACTGGCTATTACTTCAACTTAGAAGCTTCTTCTGTGTTGTACTGTGGTGCTTTTAGTGTTTCCGCATATCGCAGCACGCGACATAGCTTTGCAAACGATAAGTGTAACCGTTTCAGAGAGCAGAACGGCCAATGTGACGATCTGGCTTTAAATTGATTCGATAACAAATGACGAAAACGGACGGATTTCTCAGGTTTTTACTACTTATGAACACTTATTACATTCTACCGTGCAACGCGGCTGCTAGTCCTCCTTTCATGCAATATCCTAAGGTCCTAGGTCATGTCCAAGCCAAAAAAGCCGGCTAAAAAGTGAATAATCGACAACTAAAACTTGAATTGTACTACTTCTTACTGGCTATTACTTCAACTTAGAAGCTTCTTCTGTGTTGTACTGTGGTGCTTTTAGTGTTTCCGCATATCGCAGCACGCGACATAGCTTTGCAGACGATAAGTGTAACCGTTTCAGAGAGAAGAGCGGCCAATGTGACGATCTGGCTTTAAGTCGATTCGATAACAAATGACGAAAACGGACGGATTTCTCAGGTTTTTCCAACATATGAACACTTTTCACATTCTCCCGTGCAACGCGGCTGCTAGTCCTCCTTTCATGCAAAATCTTAAGGTCCTAGGTCATGTCCAAGCCACCAAAGCCGGCTAAAAAGTGAATAATCGACAACTAAAACTTTAATTGTACTACATCTTACTGGCTATTACTTCAACTTAGAAGCTTCTTCTGTGTTCTACTATGGAGCTTTTAGTGTCTCCGCATGCCGCAGCACGCGACATAGCTTTGCAGACGACAAGTGTAACCGTTTCAGAGAGAAAAGAGAAAAATGTGACGATCTCACTTTAAGTCGATTCGATAACAAATGACGAAAACGGACGGATTTCTCAGTTTTTTACTACATATGAACACTTTTCACATTCTCCCGTGCAACGCGGCTGCTAGTCCTCCTTTCATGCAAAATCTTATTGTCCTAGGTCATGTCATAGCCACCAAAGCCGGCTAAAAAGTGAATAATCGACAACTAATACTTGAATTGTACTACTTCTTACTGGCTATTACTTCAACTTAGAAGCTTCTTCTGTGTTGTACTGTGGTGCTTTTAGTGTTTCTGCAGTTCGCAGCACGCGACATAGCTTTGCAGACGATAAGTGTAACCGTTTCAGAGAGAAGAGCGGCCAATGTGACGATCTGGCTTTAAGTCGATTCGATAACAAATGACGAAAACGGACATATTTCTCAGGGTTTTAGTACATATGAACACTTTTCACATTCTCCCGTGCAACGCGGCTGCTAGTCGTCCTTTCATGCAAAATCTTAAGGTTCAACCTCATGTCCAAGCCACCAAAGCCGGCTAAAAAGTGAATAATCGACAATTAAAACTTGAATTGTACTACTTCTTACTGGCTATTACTTCAACTTAGAAGCTTCTTCTGTGTTCTGCTATGGTGCTTTTAGTGTTTCGGCATATCGCAGCACGCGACATAGCTTTGCAGACGATAAATGTAACCGTTTCAGAGAGAAGAGCCTCCAATGTGACGATCTGGCATTAAGACGATTCGATAACAATTGGCGAAAACGGTCGGATTTCTCAGGTTTTTACTACATGTCGACACTTTTCACATTCTCCCGTGCAACGCGTCTGCTAGTCCTCCTTTTATGCAAAATCTTAAGGTACTAGGTTATGTCCAAGCGACAAAAGCCGGCAAAATGTGAATAATCGACAACTAAAACTTGTATTGTATTACTTCTTACTGGATATTACTTCAACTTAGAAGCTTCTTCTGTGTTCTACTATGGTGCTTTTAGTGTCTCCGCATACCGCAGCACGCGACATAGCTTTGCAGACGATAAATGTAACCGTCTCAGAGAGAAAAGCGGCAAATGTGACGATCTGGCTTTAAGTCGATTCGATAACAAATGACGAAAACGGACGGATTTCTCAGGTTTTTCCAACATATGAACACTTTTCACATTCTCCCGTGCAACGCGGCTGCTAGTCCTCCTTTCATGCAAAATCTTAAGGTCCTAGGTCATGTACAAGCCACCAAAGCCGGCTAAAAAGTGAATAATCGACAACTAAAACTTGAATTGTACTACTTCTTACTGGCTATTACTTCAACTTAGAAGCTTCTTCTGTGTTCTACTATGGTGCTTTTAGTGTCTCCGCATACCGCAGCACGCGACATAGCTTTGCAGACGATAAATGTAACCGTCTCAGAGAGAAAAGGGGCCAATGAGACGATCTGGCTTTAAGTCAAATCGATAACAAATGACGAAAACGGACGGATTTCTCAGTTTTTTACTACATATGAACACTTTTCACATTCTCCCGTGCAACGCGGCTGCTAGTCCTCCTTTCATGCAACATCTTATTGTCCTAGGTCATGTCATAGCCACCAAAGCCGGCTAAATAGTGAATAATCGACAACTAATACTTGAATTGTACTACTTCTTACTGGCTATTACTTCAACTTAGAAGCTTCTTCTGTGTTCTACTATGGTGCTTCTAGTGTCTCCGCACACCGCATCACGCGACATAGCTTTGCAGATGATAAATGTAACCGTTTGAGAGAGAAGAATGGCCAATGTGACGATCTGGCTTTAAGTCGATTCGATAACAAATGACGAAAACGGACGGATTTCACAGGTTTTTACTACTTATGAAAACTTATTACATTCTACCGTGCAACGCGGCTGCTAGTCCTCCTTTCATGCAAATTCCGAAGGTCCTAGATCATGTCCAAGCCAAAAAAGCCGGCTAAAAAGTGAATAATCGACAACTAAAACTTGAATTGTACTACTTCTTACTGGCTATTACTTCAACTTAGAAGCTTCTTCTGTGTTGTACTGTGGTGCTTTTAGTGTTTCCGCATATCGCAGCACGCGACATAGCTTTGCAGACGATAAGTGTAACCGTTTCAGAGAGAAGAGGGGCCAATGTGACGATCTGGCTTTAAGTCGATTCGATAACAAATGACGAAAACGGACGGATTTCTCAGGTTTTTACTACATATGAACACATTTCCCATTCTCCCGTGCAACGCGGCTGCTAGTCCTCCTTTCATGCAAAATCTTATGGTCCTAGGTCATGTCATAGCCACCAAAGCCGGCTAAAAAGTGAATAGTCGACAACTAATACTTGAATTGTACTACTTCTTACTATCTATTACTTCAACTTAGAAGCTTCTTCTGTGTTCTACTATGGTGCTTTTAGTGTTTCGGCATATCGCAGCACGCGACATAGCTTTGCAGACGATAAATGTAACCGTTTCAGAGAGAAGAGCCTCCTATGTGACGATCTGGCATTAAGACGATTCGATAACAAATGTCGAAAACGGACGGTTTTCTCAGGTTTTTACTACATGTGAACACTATCCACATTCTCCCGTGCAACGCGTCTGCTAGTCCTTCTTTTATGCAAAATCTTAAGGTCCTAGGTCATGTCCAAGCGACCAAAGCCAAAAAAAATGTGAATAATCGACAACCAAAACTTGAATTGTACTACTTCTTACTGGCTATTACTTCAACTTAGAAGCTTCTTCTGTGTTCTACTATGGTGCTTTTAGTGTTTCCGTATATCGCAGGACGCGACATAGCTTTGCAGACGATAAGTGTAACCGTTTCAGAGAGAAGAGCGGCCAATGTGACGATCTGGCTTTAAGTCGATTCGATAACAAATGACGAAAACGGACGGATTTCTCAGGTTTTACTACATATGAACACTTTTCACATTCTCCCGTGCAACGCGGCTGCTAGTCCTCCTTTCATGCAAAATCTTAATGTCCTAGGTAATGTCCAAGCCAAAAAAGCCGGCTAAAAAGTGAATAATCGACAACTAAAACTTGAATTTTATTACTTCTTACTGGCTATTACTTCAACTTAGAAGCTTCTTCTGTGTTCTACTATGGAGCTTTTAGTGTCTCCGCATACCGCAGCACGCGACATAACTTTGCAGACGATAAGTGTTACCGTTTCAGAGAGAAAAGAGACCAATGTGACGATCTGGCCTTAAGTCGATTCGATAACAAATGGCGAAAACGGACGGATTTCTCAGGTTTTTACTGCATATGAACACTTTTTACATTCTACCGTGCAACGCGGCTGCTAGTCCTCCTTTCATGCAAAATCCTAAGGTCCTAGGTCATGTCCAATCCACCAAAGCCGGCTAAAAAGTGAATAATCGACAACCAAAACTTGAATTGTACTACTTCTTACTGGCTATTACTTCAACTTAGAAGCTTCTTCTGTGTTCTACTATGGTGCTTTTAGTGTTTCCGTATATCGCAGGACGCGACATAGCTTTGCAGACGATAAGTGTAACCGTTTCAGAGAGAAGAGCGGCCAATGTGACGATCTGGCTTTAAGTCGATTCGATAACAAATGACGAAAACGGACGGATTTCTCAGGTTTTACTACATATGAACACTTTTCACATTCTCCCGTGCAACGCGGCTGCTAGTCCTCCTTTCATGCAAAATCTTAATGTCCTAGGTAATGTCCAAGCCAAAAAAGCCGGCTAAAAAGTGAATAATCGACAACTAAAACTTGAATTTTATTACTTCTTACTGGCTATTACTTCAACTTAGAAGCTTCTTCTGTGTTCTACTATGGAGCTTTTAGTGTCTCCGCATACCGCAGCACGCGACATAACTTTGCAGACGATAAGTGTTACCGTTTCAGAGAGAAAAGAGACCAATGTGACGATCTGGCCTTAAGTCGATTCGATAACAAATGGCGAAAACGGACGGATTTCTCAGGTTTTTACTGCATATGAACACTTTTTACATTCTACCGTGCAACGCGGCTGCTAGTCCTCCTTTCATGCAAAATCCTAAGGTCCTAGGTCATGTCCAATCCACCAAAGCCGGCTAAAAAGTGAATAATCGACAACCAAAACTTGAATTGTACTACTTCTTACTGGCTATTACTTCAACTTAGAAGCTTCTTCTGTGTTCTACTATGGTGCTTTTAGTGTTTCCGTATATCGCAGGACGCGACATAGCTTTGCAGACGATAAGTGTAACCGTTTCAGAGAGAAGAGCGGCCAATGTGACGATCTGGCTTTAAGTCGATTCGATAACAAATGACGAAAACGGACGGATTTCTCAGGTTTTACTACATATGAACACTTTTCACATTCTCCCGTGCAACGCGGCTGCTAGTCCTCCTTTCATGCAAAATCTTAATGTCCTAGGTAATGTCCAAGCCAAAAAAGCCGGCTAAAAAGTGAATAATCGACAACTAAAACTTGAATTTTATTACTTCTTACTGGCTATTACTTCAACTTAGAAGCTTCTTCTGTGTTCTACTATGGAGCTTTTAGTGTCTCCGCATACCGCAGCACGCGACATAACTTTGCAGACGATAAGTGTTACCGTTTCAGAGAGAAAAGAGACCAATGTGACGATCTGGCCTTAAGTCGATTCGATAACAAATGGCGAAAACGGACGGATTTCTCAGGTTTTTACTGCATATGAACACTTTTTACATTCTACCGTGCAACGCGGCTGCTAGTCCTCCTTTCATGCAAAATCCTAAGGTCCTAGGTCATGTCCAATCCACCAAAGCCGGCTAAAAAGTGAATAATCGACAACCAAAACTTGAATTGTACTACTTCTTACTGGCTATTACTTCAACTTAGAAGCTTCTTCTGTGTTCTACTATGGTGCTTTTAGTGTTTCCGCATACCGCAGCACGCGACATAGCTTTGTAGACGATAAAAGTAACCGTTTCAGAGAGAAGAGCGGCCAATGTGACGATCTGGCTTTAAGACGATTCGATAACAAATGGCGAAAACGGACGGATTTCTCGGGTTTTTACTACATATGAGCACCTTTCACATTCTCCCGTGCAACGCGGCTGCTAGTCCTCCTTTCATGGAAAATCTTAAGGTACTAGGTCATGTCCAAGCCACCAAAGCCGGCTAAAAAGTGAATAATCGACAACTAAAACTTGAATTGTACTACTTCTTACTGGCTATTACTTCAACTTAGAAGCTTCTTCTGTGTTCTACTATGGAGCTTTTAGTGTCTCCGCATACCGCAGCACGCGACATAGCTTTGCAGACGATAAGTGTAACCGTTTCAGAGCGAAAAGAGAAAAATGTGACGATCTAACTTTAAGTCGATTCGATAACAAATGACGAAAACGGACAGTTTTCGCAGTTTTTTACTACATATGAACACTTTTCACATTCTCCCGTGCAACGCGGCTGCTAGTCCTCCTTTCATGCAAAATCTTATTGTCCTAGGTCATGTCATAGCCACCAAAGCCGGCTAAAAAGTGAATAATCGACAACTAATACTTGAATTGTACTACTTCTTACTGGCTATTACTTCAACTTAGAAGCTTCTTCTGGGTTGTACTATGGTGCTTTTAGTGTTTTGGCATACCGGAGCACGCGGCATAGCTTTGCAGACGATAAATGTAACCGTTTGAGGGAGAAGAATGGCCAACGTGGCGATCTAGCTTTAAGTCGATTCGATAACAAATGACGAAAACGGACGGATTTCACAGGTTTTTACTACTTATGAACACTTATTACATTCTACCATGCAACGCGGCTGCTAGTCCTCCTTTCATGCAAAATCCTAAGGTCCTAGGTCATGTCCATGCCAAAAAAGCCGGCTAAAAAGTGAATAATCGGCAACTAAAACTTGAATTGTACTACTTCTTACTGGCTATTACTTCAACTTAGAAGCTTCTTCTGTGTTGTACTGTGGTGCTTTTAGTGCTTCCGCATATCGCAGCACGCGACATAGCTTTGCAGACGATAAGTGTAACCGTTTCAGAGAGAAAAGCGGCCAATGTGACGATCTGGCTTTAAGTCGATTCGATAACAAATGACGAAAACGGACGGATTTCTCAGGTTTTTACTACATATGAACACTTTTCACATTCTCCGGTGCAACGTGGCTGCTAGTCTTCCTTTCATGCAAAATCTTAAGGTCCTAGGTCATGTCCAAGCCACCAAAGCCGACTAAAAAGTGAATAATCGACAACTAAAACTTGAATTGTACTACTTCTTACTGGCTATTACTTCAACTTAGAAGCTTCTTCTGTGTTCTACTATGGTGCTTTTAGTGTTTCGGCATATCGCAGCACGCGACATAGCTTTGCAGACGATAAATGTAACCGTTTCAGAGAGAAGAGCCTCCAATGTGACGATCTGGCATTAAGACGATTCGATAACAAATGGCGAAAACGGACAGATTTCTCAGGTTTTTACTACATGTGAACACTTTTCACATTCTCCCGTGCAACGCGTCTGCTAGTCCTCCTTTTATGCAAAATATTAAGGTCCTAGGTCATGTCCAAACGACCAAAGCCGGCAAAAATGTGAATAATCGACAACTAAAACTTGAATTTTATTACTTCTTACTGGCTATTACTTCAACTTAGAAGCTTCCTCTGTGTTCTACTATGGTGCTTTTAGTGTCTCCGCATACCGCAGCACGCGACATAGCTTTGCAGACGATAAATGTAACCGTCTCAGAGAGATAAGCAGCAAATGTGACGATCTGGCTTTAAGTCGATTCGATAACAAATGACGAAAACGGACGGATTTCTCAGGTTTTTACTACATATGAACACTTTTCACATTCTCCCGTGCAACGCGGCTGCTAGTCCTCCTTTCATGCAAAATCTTAAGGTCCTAGGTCATGTCCAAGCCACCATAGCCGGCTCAAAAGTGAATAATCGACAACTAAAACTTGAATTGTACTACTTCTTACTGGCTATTACTTCAACTTAGAAGCTTCTTCTGTGTTCTAATATGGTGCTTTTAGTGTCTCCGCATACCGCAGCACGCGACATAGCTTTGCAGACGATAAATGTAACCGTCTCAGAGAGAAAAGGGGCCAATGAGACGATCTGGCTTTAAGTCGATTCGATAACAAATGAAGAAAATGGACAGATTTCTCAGGTTTTTACTACATATGAACACTTTTCACATTCTCCCGTGCAACGCGCCTGCTAGTCTTCCTTTCATGCAAAATCTTAAGGTTCCACCGCATGTCCAAGCCACCAAAGCCGGCTAAAAAGTGAATAATCGACAACTAAAACTTGAATTTTACTACTTCTTACTGGCTATTACTTCAACTTAGAAGCTCCTTCTGTGTTCTACTATGGTGCTTTTAGTGTTTCGGCATATCGCAGCACGCGACATAGCTTTGCAGACGATAAATGTAACCGTTTGAGAGAGAAGAATGGCCAATGTGACGATCTGGCTTGAAGTCAATTCGATAACAAATGACGAAAATGGACGGATCTCTCAGGTTTTTACTACTTATGAACACTTTTCACATTCTCCCATGCAACGCGGCTGCTAGTCCTCCTTTCATGCAAAATCTTAAGGTACTAGGTCATGTCCAAGAAACCAAAGCCGGCAAAAAAGTGAATAATCGACAACTAAAACTTCAATTGTACTACTTCTTACTGGCTATTACTTCAACATAGAAGCTTCTTCTGTGTTCTACTATGGTGCTTTTAGTGTTTCCGCATACCGCAGCACGCGACATAGCTTTGTAGACGATAAAAGTAACCGTTTCAGAGAGAAGAGCGGCCAATGTGACGATCTGGCTTTAAGACGATTCGATAACAAATGGCGAAAACGGACGGATTTCTCGGGTTTTTACTACATATGAGCACCTTTCACATTCTCCCGTGCAACGCGGCTGCTAGTCCTCCTTTCATGGAAAATCTTAAGGTACTAGGTCATGTCCAAGCCACCAAAGCCGGCTAAAAAGTGAATAATCGACAACTAAAACTTGAATTGTACTACTTCTTACTGGCTATTACTTCAACTTAGAAGCTTCTTCTGTGTTCTACTATGGAGCTTTTAGTGTCTCCGCATACCGCAGCACGCGACATAGCATTGCAGACGATAAGTGTAACCGTTTCAGAGAGAAAAGAGACCAATGTCACGATCTGGCTTTAAGTCGATTCGATAACAAATGACGAAAACGGACGGACTTCTCAGGTTTTTACTACATATGAACACTTTTCACATTCTCCCGTGCAACGCGGCTGCTAGTCCTCCTTTCATGCAAAATCTTATGGTCCTAGGTCATGTCATAGCCACCAAAGCCGGCTAAAAAGTGAATAATCGACAACTAATACTTGAATTGTACTACTTCTTACTGGCTATTACTTCAACTTAGAAGCTTCTTCTGGGTTGTACTATGTTGCTTTTAGTGTTTTGGCATACCGTAGCACGCGACATAGCTTTGCAGACGATAAATGTAACCGTTTGAGAGAGAAGAATGGCCAATGTGACGATCTGGCTTTAAGTCGATTCGATAACAAATGACGAAAACGGACGGATTTCTCAGGTTTTTACTGCATATGAACACTTTTTACATTCTACCGTGCAACGCGGCCCGCTAGTCCTCCTTTCATGCAAAATCCTAAGGTCCTAGGTCATGTCCAAGCGACCAAAGCCGGCAAAAATGTGAATAATCGACAACTAAAACTTGAATTGTATTTCTTCTTACTGGCTATTACTTCAACTTAGAAGCTTCTTCTGTGTTCTACTATGGTGCTTTTAGTGTCTCCGCATACCGCAGCACGCGACATAGCTTTGCAGACGATAAATGAAACCGTCTCAGAGAGAAAAGCGGCCAATGTGACGATCTGGCTTTAAGTCGATTCGATAACAAATGACGAAAACGGACGGATTTCTCAGGTTTTTCCAACATATGAACACTTTTCACATTCTCCCGTGCAACGCGGCTGCTAGTCCTCCTTTCATGCAAAATCTTAAGGTCCTAGGTCATGTCCAAGCCACCAAAGCCGGCTAAAAAGTGAATAATCGACAACTAAAACTTGAATTGTACTACTTCTTACTGGCTATTACTTCAACTTAGAAGCTTCTTCTGTGTTCTACTACGGAGCTTTTAGTGTCTCCGCATACCGCAGCACGCGACATAGCTTTGCAGACGATAAATGTAACCGTCTCAGAGAGAAAAGCGGCCAATGAGACGATCTGGCTTTACGTCGATTCGATAGCAAATGACGAAAACGGACGGATTTCTCAGGTTTTTACTACATATGAACACTTTTCACATTCTCCCGTGCAACGCGGCTGCTAGTCTTCCTTTCATGCAAAATCTTAAGGTTCCACCGCATGTCCAAGCCACCAAAGCCGGCTAAAAAGCGAATAATCGACAACTAAAACTTGAATTGTACCACTTCTTACTGGCTATTACTTCAACTTAGAAGATTCTTCTGTGTTTTACTGTGGTGCTTTTAGTGTCTCCGCATACCGCAGCACGCGACATAGCTTTGCAGACAATAAATGTAACCGTCTCAGAGAGAAAAGCGACCAATGTGACGATCTGGCTTTAAGTCCATTCGATAACAAATGACGAAAATGGACGGATTTCTCAGGTTTTTACTACATATGAACACTTTTCACATTCTCCCATGCAACGCGGCTGCTAGTCCTCTTTTCATGCAAAATCATAAGGTCCTAGGTCGTGTCCAAGCCACCATAGCCGGCTAAAAAGTGAATAATCGACAACTAAAACTTGAATTGTACTACTTCTTACTGGCTATTACGTCAACTTAGAAGCTTCTTCTGTGTTCTACTATGGTGCTTTTATTGTTTCGGCATACCGCAGCACGTTACATAGCTTTGCAGACGACAACTGTAACCGTTTCAGAGAGAAGAGCGGCCAATGTGACGATCTGGCTTTAAGTCGATTCGATAACAAATGACGAAAACGGACGGATTTCTCAGGTTTTCACTACATATGAACACTTTTCACATTCTCCCATGCAACGCGGCTGTTAGACCGCCTTTCATGCAAAATCTTAAGGTCCTAGGTCATGTCCAAGCCACCAAAGCCGCCTAAAAAGTGAATAATCGATAACTAAAACTTGAATTGTACCACTTCTTACTGGCTATTACTTCAACTTAGAAGCTTCTTCTGTGTTCTACTATGGTGCTTTTAGTGTTTCCGCATACTGCAGCACGCGACTTAGCTTTGCAGACGATAAATGTATCCGTTTCAGAGAGAAAAGCGGCCAATGTGACGATCTGGCTTTAAGTCGATTCGATAACAAATGGCGAAAACAGACGGATTTCTCACGTTTTTACTACATATGAACACTTTTCACATTCTCCCATGCAACGCGTCTGCTAGTCCTCCTTTCATGCAAAATCTTAAGGTCCTAGGTCATGTCGAAGCCACCAAAGCCGGCTAAAAAGTGAATAATCGACTACTAAAACTTGAATTGTACTACATCTTACTGGCTATTACTTCAACTTAGAAGCTTCTTCTGTATTCTACTATGGAGCTTTTAGTGTCTCCGCATACCGCAGCACGCGACATAACTTTGCAGACGATAAAAGTAACCGTTTCAGAAAGAAGAGCGGCCAATGTGACGATCTGGCTTTAAGACGATTCGATAACAAATGACGAAAACGGACGGATTTCTCAGGTTTTTACTGCATATGAACACTTTTTACATTCTACCGTGCAACGCGGCCTGCTAGTCCTCCTTTCATGCAAAATCCTAAGGTCCTAGGTCATGTCCAAGCGACCAAAGCCGGCAAAAATGTGAATAATCGACAACTAAAACTTGAATTGTATTTCTTCTTACTGGCTATTACTTCAACTTAGAAGCTTCTTCTGTGTTCTACTATGGTGCTTTTAGTGTCTCCGCATACCGCAGCACGCGACATAGCTTTGCAGACGATAAATGAAACCGTCTCAGAGAGAAAAGCGGCCAATGTGACGATCTGGCTTTAAGTCGATTCGATAACAAATGACGAAAACGGACGGATTTCTCAGGTTTTTCCAACATATGAACACTTTTCACATTCTCCCGTGCAACGCGTCTGCTAGTCCTCCTTTCATGCAAAATCTTAAGGTCCTAGGTCATGTCCAAGCCACCAAAGCCGGCTAAAAAGTGAATAAACGACAACTAAAACTTCAATTGTGCTACTTCTTACTTTCTTTTACTTCAACTTAAAAGCTTCTTCTGTGTTCTCCTATGGTGCTTTTAGTGTCTCCGCAGACCGCAGCACGCGACATAGCTTTGCAGACGATAAATGTAACCGTTTCAGAGAGAAAAGCGGCCAATGTGACGATCTGGCTTTAAGTCGATTCGATAACAAATGACGAAAACGGACGGATTTCTCAGGTTTTTACTACATATGAACACATTTCACATTCTCCCGTGCAACGCGGCTGCAAGTACTCCTTTCATGCAAATTCTTAAGGTCCTAGGTCATCTCCAAGCCACCAAAGCCGGCTAAAAAGTGAATAATCGACAACTAAAACTTGAATTGTACTACTTCTTACTGGCTATTACTTCAACTTAGAAGCTTCTTCTGTGTTCTACTATGGTGCTTTTAGTGTCTCCGCATACCGCAGCACGCGACATAGCTATGCAGACAATAAATGTAACCTTCTCAGAGAGAAAAGCGGCCAATGTGACGATCTTGCTTTAAGTCGTTTCGATAACAAATGACGAAAACGGACGGGTTTCTCAGGTTTTTACTACATATGAACACTTTTCACATTCTCCTGTGCAACGCGGCTGCCAGTCCTCCTTTCATGCAAAATCTTAAGGTCCTAGGTCATGTCCAAGCCACCAAAGCCGGCTAAAAAGTGAATAATCGACAACTAAAACTTGAATTGTACTACTTCTTACTGGCTATTACTTCAACTTAGAAGCTTCTTCTGTGTTCTACTATGGTGCTTTTAGTGTCTCCGCATACCGCAGCACGCGACATAGCTTTGCAGACGATAAATGTAACCGTCTCAGAGAGAAAAGCGGCCAATGAGACGATCTGGCTTTAAGTCGATTCGATAGCAAATGACGAAAACGGACGGATTTCTCAGGTTTTTACTACATATGAACACTTTTCACATTCTCCCGTGCAACGCGGCTGCTAGTCTTCCTTTCATGCAAAATCTTAAGGTTCCACCGCATGTCCAAGCCACCAAAGCCGGCTAAAAAGCGAATAATCGACAACTAAAACTTGATTTGTACTACTTCTTACTGGCTATTACTTCAACTTAGAAGCTTCTTCTGTGTTCTACTGTGGTGCTTTTAGTGTCTCCGCATACCGCAGCACGCGACATAGCTTTGCAGACAATAATTGTAACCGTCTCAGAGAGAAAAGCGACCAATGTGACGATCTGCCTTTAAGTCCATTCGATAACTAATGACGAAAATGGACGGATTTCTCAGGTTGTTACTACATATGAACACTTTTCACATTCTCCCATGCAACGCGGCTGCTAGTCCTCTTTTCATGCAAAATCATAAGGTCCTAGGTCGTGTCCAAGCCACCATAGCCGGCTAAAAAGTGAATAATCGACAACTAAAACTTGAATTGTACTACTTCTTACTGGCTATTACGTCAACTTAGAAGCTTCTTCTGTGTTCTACTATGGTGCTTTTATTGTTTCGGCATACCGCAGCACGTTACATAGCTTTGCAGACGATAACTGTAACCGTTTGAGAGAGAAGAATGGCGAATGTGACGATCTGGCTCGAAGTCGAATCGATAACAAATGACGAAAATGGACGGATTTCTCAGGTTTTTACTACATATGAACACTTTTCACATTCTCCCGTGCAACGCGTCTGCTAGTCCTCCTTTCATGCAAAATCTTAAGGTCCTAGGTCATGTCCAAGCCACCAAAGCCGGCTAAAAAGTGAATAATCGACTACTAAAACTTGAATTGTACTACTTCTTACTGGCTATTACTTCAACTTAGAAGCTTCTTCTGTGTTCTACTATGGAGCTTTTAGTGTCTCCGCATACCGCAGCACGCGACATAACTTTGCAGACGATAAGTGTAACCGTTTCAGAGAGAAAAGAGACCAATGTGACGATCTGGCCTTAAGTCGATTCGATAACAAATGGCGAAAACGGACGGATTTCTCAGGTTTTTACTGCATATGAACACTTTTTACATTCTACCGTGCAACGCGGCTGCTAGTCCTCCTTTCATGCAAAATCCTAAGGTCCTAGGTCATGTCCAAGCCACCAAAGCCGCCTAAAAAGTGAATAATCGATAACTAAAACTTGAATTGTACTACTTCTTACTGGCTATTACTTCAACTTAGAAGCTTCTTCTGTGTTCAACTATGGTGCTTTTAGTGTTTCCGTATATCGCAGGACGCGACATAGCTTTGCAGACGATAAGTGTAACCGTTTCAGAGAGAAGAGCGGCCAATGTGACGATCTGGCTTTAAGTCGATTCGATAACAAATGACGAAAACGGACGGATTTCTCAGGTTTTACTACATATGAACACTTTTCACATTCTCCCGTGCAACGCGGCTGCTAGTCCTCCTTTCATGCAAAATCTTAATGTCCTAGGTAATGTCCAAGCCAAAAAAGCCGGCTAAAAAGTGAATAATCGACAACTAAAACTTGAATTGTACTAGTTCCTACTGGCTATTACTTCAACTTAGAAGCTTCTTCTGTGTTGTACTGTGGTGCTTTTAGTGTTTCCGCATATCGCAGCACGCGACATAGCTTTGCAGACGATAAGTGTAACCGTTTCAGAGAGAAGAGCAGCCAATGTGACGATCTGGCTTTAAGTCGATTCGATAACAAATGACGAAAACGGACGGATTTCTAAGGTTTTTCCAACATATGAAAACTTTTCACATTCTCCCGTGCAACGCGGCTGCTAGTCCTCCTTTCATGCAAAATCTTAAGGTCCTAGGTCATGTCCAAGCCACCAAAGCCGGCTAAAAAGTGAATAATCGACAACTAAAACTTGAATTGTACTACTTCTTACTGGCTATTACTTCAGCTTAGAAGCTTCTTCTGTGTTCTACTATGGAGCTTTTAGTGTCTCCGCATACCGCAGCACGCGACATAGCTTTGCAGACGATAAGTGTAACCGTTTCAGAGCGAAAAGAGAAAAATGTGAAGATCTAACTTTAAGTCGATTCGATAACATATGACGAAAACGGACAGATTTCTCAGTTTTTTACTACATATGAACACTTTTCACATTCTCCCGTGCAACGCGGCTGCTAGTCCTCCTTTCATGCAAAATCTTATTGTCCTAGGTCATGTCATAGCCACCAAAGCCGGCTAAAAAGTGAATAATCGACAACTAATACTTGAATTGTACTACTTCTTACTGGCTATTACTTCAACTTAGAAGCTTCTTCTGGGTTGTACTATGGTGCTTTTAGTGTTTTGGCATACCGGAGCACGCGGCATAGCTTTGCAGACGATAAATGTAACCGTTTGAGGGAGAAGAATGGCCAACGTGGCGATCTGGCTTTAAGTCGATTCGATAACAAATGACGAAAACGGACGGATTTCACAGGTTTTTACTACTTATGAACACTTATTACATTCTAACATGCAACGTGGCTGCTAGTCCTCCTTTCATGCAAAATCCTAAGGTCCTAGGTCATGTCCATGCCCAAAAAGCCGGCTAAAAAGTGAATAATCGACAACTAAAACTTGAATTGTACTACTTCTTACTGGCTATTACTTCAACTTAGAAGCTTCTTCTGTGTTGTACTGTGGTGCTTTTAGTGTTTCCGCATATCGCAGCACGCGACATAGCTTTGCAGACGATAAGTGTAACCGTTTCAGAGAGAAAAGCGGCCAATGTGACGATCTGGCTTTAAGTCGATTCGATAACAAATGACGAAAACGGACGGATTTCTCAGGTTTTTACTACATATGAACACTTTTCACATTCTCCGGTGCAACGTGGCTGCTAGTCTTCCTTTCATGCAAAATCTTAAGGTCCTAGGTCATGTCCAAGCCACCAAAGCCGGCTAAAAAGTGAATAATCGACAACTAGTACTTGAATTGTACTACTTCTTACTGGCTATTACTTCAACTTAGAAGCTTCTTCTGGGTTGTACTATGGTGCTTTTAGTGTTTTGGCATACCGTAGCACGCGACATAGCTTTGCAGACGATAAATGTAACCGTTTGAGGGAGAAGAATGGCCAATGTGACGATCTGGCTTTAAGTCGATTCGATAACAAATGACGAAAACGGACGGATTTCACAGGTTTTTACTACTTATGAACACTTATTACATTCTACCGTGCAACGCGGCTGCTAGTCCTCCTTTCATGCAAAATCCTAAGGTCCTAGGTCATGTCCAAGCCAAAAAAGCCGGCTAAAAAGTGAATAATCGACAACTAAAACTTGAATTGTACTACTTCTTACTAGCTATTACTTCAACTTAGAAGCTTCTTCTGTGTTGTACTGTAGTGCTTTTAGTGTTTCCGCATATCGCAGCACGCGACATAGTTTTGCAGACGATAAGTGTAACCGTTTCAGAGAGAAGAGCGGCCAATGTGACGATCTGGCTTTAAGTCGATTCGATAACAAATGACGAAAACGGACGGATTTCTCCGGTTTTTCCAACATATGAACACTTTTCACATTCTACCGTGCAACGCGGCTGCTAGTCCTCCTTTCATGCAAAATCTTAAGGTCCTAGGTCATGTCCAAGCCACCAAAGCCGGCTAAAAAGTGCATAATCGACAACTAAAACTTGAATTGTACTACTTCTTACTGGCTATTACTTCAACTTACAAGCTTCTTCTGTGTTCTACTATGGAGCTTTTAGTGTCTCCGCATACCGCAGCACGCGACATAGCTTTGCAGACGATAAGTGTAACCGTTTCAGAGAGAAAAGCGGCCAATGTGACGATCTGGCTTTAAGTCGATTCGATAACAAATGACGAAAACGGACGGATTTCTCAGGTTTTTACTACATATGAACACTTTTCACATTCTCCGGTGCAACGTGGCTGCTAGTCTTCCTTTCATGCAAAATCTTAAGGTCCTAGGTCATGTCCAAGCCACCAAAGCCGGCTAAAAAGTGAATAATCGACAACTAAAACTTGAATTGTACTACTTCTTACTGGCTATTACTTCAACTTACAAGCTTCTTCTGTATTCTACTATGGAGCTTTTAGTGTCTCCGCATACCGCAGCACGCGACATAGCTTTGCAGACGATAAGTGTAACCGTTTCAGAGAGAAAAGAGAAAAATGTGACGATCTGACTTTAAGTCGATTCGATAACAAATGACGAAAACGGACGGATTTCTCAGTTTTTTTACTGCATATGAACACTTTTCACTTTCTCCCGTGCAACGCGGCTGCTAGTCCTCCTTTCATGCAAAATCTTATTGTCCTAGGTCATGTCATAGCCACCAAAGCCGGCTAAAAAGTGAATAATCGACAACTAGTACTTGAATTGTACTACTTCTTACTGGCTATTACTTCAACTTAGAAGCTTCTTCTGGGTTGTACTATGGTGCTTTTAGTGTTTTGGCATACCGTAGCACGCGACATAGCTTTGCAGACGATAAATGTAACCGTTTGAGGGAGAAGAATGGCCAATGTGACGATCTGGCTTTAAGTCGATTCGATAACAAATGACGAAAACGGACGGATTTCACAGGTTTTTACTACTTATGAACACTTATTACATTCTACCGTGCAACGCGGCTGCTAGTCCTCCTTTCATGCAAAATCCTAAGGTCCTAGGTCATGTCCAAGCCAAAAAAGCCGGCTAAAAAGTGAATAATCGACAACTAAAACTTGAATTGTACTACTTCTTACTAGCTATTACTTCAACTTAGAAGCTTCTTCTGTGTTGTACTGTAGTGCTTTTAGTGTTTCCGCATATCGCAGCACGCGACATAGTTTTGCAGACGATAAGTGTAACCGTTTCAGAGAGAAGAGCGGCCAATGTGACGATCTGGCTTTAAGTCGATTCGATAACAAATGACGAAAACGGACGGATTTCTCCGGTTTTTCCAACATATGAACACTTTTCACATTCTACCGTGCAACGCGGCTGCTAGTCCTCCTTTCATGCAAAATCTTAAGGTCCTAGGTCATGTCCAAGCCACCAAAGCCGGCTAAAAAGTGAATAATCGACAACTAAAACTTGAATTGTACTACTTCTTACTGGCTATTACTTCAACTTACAAGCTTCTTCTGTGTTCTACTATGGAGCTTTTAGTGTCTCCGCATACCGCAGCACGCGACATAGCTTTGCAGACGATAAGTGTAACCGTTTCAGAGAGAAAAGAGAAAAATGTGACGATCTGACTTTAAGTCGATTAAATAACAAATGACGAAAACGGACGGATTTCTCAGTTTTTTACTGCATATGAACACTTTTCACATTCTAACGTGCAACGCGGCTGCTACTACTCCTTTCATGCAAAATCTTATTGTCCTAGGTCATGTCATAGCCACCAAAGCCGGCTAAAAAGTGAATAATCGACAACTAATACTTGAATTGTACTACTTCTTACTGGCTATTACTTCAACTTAGAAGCTTCTTCTGGGTTGTACTATGGTGCTTTTAGTGTTTTGGCATACCGTAGCACGCGACATAGCTTTGCAGACGATAAATGTAACCGTTTGAGAGAGAAGAATGGCCAATGTGACGATCTGGCTTTAAGTCGATTCGATAACAAATGACGAAAACGGACGGATTTCACAGGTTTTTACTACTTATGAACACTTATTACATTCTACCGTGCAACGCGGCTGCTAGTCCTCCTTTCATGCAAATTCCTAAGGTCCTAGGTCATGTCCAAGCCACCAAAGCCGGCTAAAAAGTGAATAATCGACAACTAAAACTTGAATTGTACTACTTCTTACTGGCTATTACTTCAACTTAGAAGCTTCTTCTGTGTTCTACTATGGTGCTTTTAGTGTCTCCGCATACCGCAGCACGCGACATAGCTTTGAAGACGATAAATGTAACCGTCTCAGAGAGATAAGCAGCAAATGTGACGATCTGGCTTTAAGTCGATTCGATAACAAATGACGAAAACGGACGGATTTCTCAGGTTTTTACTACATATGAACACTTTTCACATTCTCCCGTGCAACGCGGCTGCTAGTCCTCCTTTCATGCAAAATCTTAAGGTCCTAGGTCATGTCCAAGCCACCATAGCCGGCTCAAAAGTGAATAATCGACAACTAAAACTTGAATTGTACTACTTCTTACTGGCTATTACTTCAACTTAGAAGCTTCTTCTGTGTTCTACTATGGTGCTTTTAGTGTCTCCGCATACCGCAGCACGCGACATAGCTTTGCAGACGATAAATGTAACCGTCTCAGAGAGAAAAGGGGCCAATGAGACGATCTGGCTTTAAGTCGATTCGATAACAAATGAAGAAAACGGACAGATTTCTCAGGTTTTTACTACATATGAACACTTTTCACATTCTCCCATGCAACGCGCCTGCAAGTACTCCTTTCATGCAAAATCTTAAGGTTCCACCGCATGTCCAAGCCACCAAAACCGGCTAAAAAGTGAATAATCGACTACTACATTATGAATTGTACTACTTCTTACTGGCTATTACTTCAACTTAGAAGCTTCTTCTGTGTTCTACTATGGAGCTTTTAGTGTCTCCGCATACCGCAGCACGCGACATAACTTTGCAGACGATAAGTGTAACCGTTTCAGAGAGAAGAATGGCCAATGTGACGATCTGGCTTTAAGTCGATTCGATAACAAATGTCGAAAACGGACGGATTTCACAGGTTTTTACTACTTATGAACACTTATTACATTCTACCGTGCAACGCGGCTGCTAGTCCTCCTTTCATGCAAATTCCTAAGGTCCTAGATCATGTCCAAGCCAAAAAAGCCGGCTAAAAAGTGAATAATCGACAACTAAAACTTGAATTGTACTACTTCTTACTGGCTATTACTTCAACTTAGAAGCTTCTTCTGTGTTGTACTGTGGTGCTTTTAGTGTTTCCGCATATCGCAGCACGCGACATAGCTTTGCAGACGATAAATGTAACCGTTTCAGAGAGAAAAGAGACCAATGTGACGATCTGGCTTTAAGTCGATTCGATAACAAATGACGAAAACGGACGGATTTCTCAGGTTTTTACTACATATGAACACTTTTCACATTCTCCCGTGCAACGCGGCTGCTAGTCCTCGTTTCATGCAAAATCTTATGGTCCTAGGTAATGTCATAGCCACCAAAGCCGGCTAAAAAGTGAATAGTCGACAACTAATACTTGAATTGTACTACTTCTTACTGGCTATTACTTCAACTTAGAAGCTTCTTCTGTGTTCTACTATGGTGCTTTTAGTGTTTCGGCATATCGCAGCACGCGACATAGCTTTGCAGACGATAAATGTATCCGTTTCAGAGAGGAGAGCCTCCAATGTGACGATCTGGCATTAAGACGATTCGATAACAAATGGCGAAAACGGACAGATTTCTCAGGTTTTTACTACATGTGAACACTTTTAACATTCTCCCGTGCAACGCGTCTGCTAGTCCTCCTTTTATGCAAAATATTAAGGTCCTAGGTCATGTCCAAGCGACCAAAGCCGGCAAAAATGTGAATAATCGACAACTAAAACTTGAATTTTATTACTTCTTACTGGCTATTACTTCAACTTAGAAGCTTCTTCTGTGTTCTACTATGGTGCTTTTAGTGTCTCCGCATACCGCAGCACGCGACATAGCTTTGAAGACGATAAATGTAACCGTCTCAGAGAGATAAGCAGCAAATGTGACGATCTGGCTTTAAGTCGATTCGATAACAAATGACGAAAACGGACGGATTTCTCAGGTTTTTACTACATATGAACACTTTTCACATTCTCCCGTGCAACGCGGCTGCTAGTCCTCCTTTCATGCAAAATCTTAAGGTCCTAGGTCATGTCCAAGCCACCATAGCCGGCTCAAAAGTGAATAATCGACAACTAAAACTTGAATTGTACTACTTCTTACTGGCTATTACTTCAACTTAGAAGCTTCTTCTGTGTTCTACTATGGTGCTTTTAGTGTCTCCGCATACCGCAGCACGCGACATAGCTTTGCAGACGATAAATGTAACCGTCTCAGAGAGAAAAGGGGCCAATGAGACGATCTGGCTTTAAGTCGATTCGATAACAAATGAAGAAAACGGACAGATTTCTCAGGTTTTTACTACATATGAACACTTTTCACATTCTCCCATGCAACGCGCCTGCAAGTACTCCTTTCATGCAAAATCTTAAGGTTCCACCGCATGTCCAAGCCACCAAAGCCGGCTAAAAAGTGAATAATCGACAACTAAAACTTGAATTGTACTACTTCTTACTGGCTATTACTTCAACTTAGAAGCTCCTTCTGTGTTCTACTATGGTGCTTTTAGTGTTTCGGCATATCGCAGCACGCGACATAGCTTTGCAGACGATAAATGTAACCGTTTGAGAGAGAAGAATGGCGAATGTGACGATCTGGCTCGAAGTCAATTCGATAACAAATGACGAAAATGGACGGATTTCTCAGGTTTTTACTACATATGAACACTTTTCACATTCTCCCGTGCAACGCGTCTGCTAGTCCTCCTTTCATGCAAAATCTTAAGGTCCTAGGTCATGTCCAAGCCACCAAAGCCGGCTAAAAAGTGAATAATCGACTACTACAACTTGAATTGTACTACTTCTTACTGGCTATTACTTCAACTTAGAAGCTTCTTCTGTGTTCTACTATGGAGCTTTTAGTGTCTCCGCATACCGCAGCACGCGACATAACTTTGCAGACGATAAGTGTAACCGTTTCAGAGAGAAAAGAGACCAATGTGACGATCTGGCCTTAAGTCGATTCGATAACAAATGGCGAAAACGGACGGATTTCTCAGGTTTTTACTGCATATGAACACTTTTTACATTCTTCCGTGCAACGCGGCTGCTAGTCCTCCTTTCATGCAAAATCCTAAGGTCCTAGGTCATGTCCAAGCCACCAAAGCCGCCTAAAAAGTGAATAATCGATAACTAAAACTTGAATTGTACTACTTCTTACTGGCTATTACTTCAACTTAGAAGCTTCTTCTGTGTTCTACTATGGTGCTTTTAGTGTTTCCGTATATCGCAGGACGCGACATAGCTTTGCAGACGATAAGTGTAACCGTTTCAGAGAGAAGAGCGGCCAATGTGACGATCTGGCTTTAAGTCGATTCGATAACAAATGACGAAAACGGACGGATTTCTCAGGTTTTACTACATATGAACACTTTTCACATTCTCCCGTGCAACGCGGCTGCTAGTCCTCCTTTCATGCAAAATCTTAATGTCCTAGGTAATGTCCAAGCCAAAAAAGCCGGCTAAAAAGTGAATAATCGACAACTAAAACTTGAATTGTACTACTTCTTACTGGCTATTACTTCAGCTTAGAAGCTTCTTCTGTGTTCTACTATGGAGCTTTTAGTGTCTCCGCATACCGCAGCACGCGACATAGCTTTGCAGACGATAAGTGTAACCGTTTCAGAGCGAAAAGAGAAAAATGTGACGATCTAACTTTAAGTCGATTCGATAACAAATGACGAAAACGGACAGATTTCTCAGTTTTTTACTACATATGAACACTTTTCACATTCTCCCGTGCAACGCGGCTGCTAGTCCTCCTTTCATGCAAAATCTCATTGTCCTAGGTCATGTCATAGCCACCAAAGCCGGCTAAAAAGTGAATAATCGACAACTAATACTTGAATTGTACTACTTCTTACTGGCTATTACTTCAACTTAGAAGCTTCTTCTGGGTTGTACTATGGTGCTTTTAGTGTTTTGGCATACCGGAGCACGCGGCATAGCTTTGCAGACGATAAATGTAACCGTTTGAGGGAGAAGAATGGCCAACGTGGCATCTGGCTTTAAGTCGATTCGATAACAAATGACGAAAACGGACGGATTTCACAGGTTTTTACTACTTATGAACACTTATTACATTCTACCATGCAACGCGGCTGCTAGTCCTCCTTTCATGCAAAATCCTAAGGTCCTAGGTCATGTCCATGCCAAAAAAGCCGGCTAAAAAGTGAATAATCGACAACTAAAACTTGAATTGTACTACTTCTTACTGGCTATTACTTCAACTTAGAAGCTTCTTCTGTGTTGTACTGTGGTGCTTTTAGTGTTTCCGCATATCGCAGCACGCGACATAGCTTTGCAGACGATAAGTGTAACCGTTTCAGAGAGAAAAGCGGCCAATGTGACGATCTGGCTTTAAGTCGATTCGATAACAAATGACGAAAACGGACGGATTTCTCAGGTTTTTACTACATATGAACACTTTTCACATTCTCCGGTGCAACGTGGCTGCTAGTCTTCCTTTCATGCAAAATCTTAAGGTCCTAGGTCATGTCCAAGCCACCAAAGCCGGCTAAAAAGTGAATAATCGACAACTAAAACTTGAATTGTACTACTTCTTACTGGCTACTACTTCAACTTACAAGCTTCTTCTGTGTTCTACTATGGAGCTTTTAGTGTCTCCGCATACCGCAGCACGCGACATAGCTTTGCAGACGATAAGTGTAACCGTTTCAGAGAGAAAAGAGAAAAATGCGACGATCTGACTTTAAGTCGATTCGATAACAAATGACGAAAACGGACGGATTTCTCAGTTTTTTTACTGCATATGAACACTTTTCACTTTCTCCCGTGCAACGCGGCTGCTAGTCCTCCTTTCATGCAAAATCTTATTGTCCTAGGTCATGTCATAGCCACCAAAGCCGGCTAAAAAGTGAATAATCGACAACTAGTACTTGAATTGTACTACTTCTTACTGGCTATTACTTCAACTTAGAAGCTTCTTCTGGGTTGTACTATGGTGCTTTTAGTGTTTTGGCATACCGTAGCACGCGACATAGCTTTGCAGACGATAAATGTAACCGTTTGAGAGAGAAGAATGGCCAATGTGACGATCTGGCTTTAAGTCGATTCGATAACAAATGACGAAAACGGACGGATTTCACAGGTTTTTACTACTTATGAAAACTTATTACATTCTACCGTGCAACGCGGCTGCTAGTCCTCCTTTCATGCAAATTCCTAAGGTCCTAGATCATGTCCAAGCCAAAAAAGCCGGCTAAAAAGTGAATAATCGACAACTAAAACTTGAATTGTACTACTTCTTACTAGCTATTACTTCAACTTAGAAGCTTCTTCTGTGTTGTACTGTGGTGCTTATAGTGTTTCCGCAAATCGCAGCACGCGACATAGCTTTGCAGACGATAAATGTAACCGTTTCAGAGAGAAAAGAGACCAATGTGACGAACTGGCTTTAAGTCGATTCGATAACAAATGACGAAAATGGACGGATTTCTCAGGTTTTTACTACATATGAACACTTTTCACATTCTCCCGTGCAACGCGTCTGCTAGTCCTCCTTTCATGCAAAATCTTAAGGTCCTAGGTCATGTCCAAGCCACCAAAGCCGGCTAAAAAGTGAATAATCGACTACTACAACTTGAATTGTACTACTTCTTACTGGCTATTACTTCAACTTAGAAGCTTCTTCTGTGTTCTACTATGGAGCTTTTAGTGTCTCCGCATACCGCAGCACGCGACATAACTTTGCAGACGATAAGTGTAACCGTTTCAGAGAGAAAAGAGACCAATGTGACGATCTGGCCTTAAGTCGATTCGATAACAAATGGCGAAAACGGACGGATTTCTCAGGTTTTTACTGCATATGAACACTTTTTACATTCTTCCGTGCAACGCGGCTGCTAGTCCTCCTTTCATGCAAAATCCTAAGGTCCTAGGTCATGTCCAAGCCACCAAAGCCGCCTAAAAAGTGAATAATCGATAACTAAAACTTGAATTGTACTACTTCTTACTGGCTATTACTTCAACTTAGAAGCTTCTTCTGTGTTCTACTATGGTGCTTTTAGTGTTTCCGTATATCGCAGGACGCGACATAGCTTTGCAGACGATAAGTGTAACCGTTTCAGAGAGAAGAGCGGCCAATGTGACGATCTGGCTTTAAGTCGATTCGATAACAAATGACGAAAACGGACGGATTTCTCAGGTTTTACTACATATGAACACTTTTCACATTCTCCCGTGCAACGCGGCTGCTAGTCCTCCTTTCATGCAAAATCTTAATGTCCTAGGTAATGTCCAAGCCAAAAAAGCCGGCTAAAAAGTGAATAATCGACAACTAAAACTTGAATTGTACTACTTCTTACTGGCTATTACTTCAGCTTAGAAGCTTCTTCTGTGTTCTACTATGGAGCTTTTAGTGTCTCCGCATACCGCAGCACGCGACATAGCTTTGCAGACGATAAGTGTAACCGTTTCAGAGCGAAAAGAGAAAAATGTGACGATCTAACTTTAAGTCGATTCGATAACAAATGACGAAAACGGACAGATTTCTCAGTTTTTTACTACATATGAACACTTTTCACATTCTCCCGTGCAACGCGGCTGCTAGTCCTCCTTTCATGCAAAATCTCATTGTCCTAGGTCATGTCATAGCCACCAAAGCCGGCTAAAAAGTGAATAATCGACAACTAATACTTGAATTGTACTACTTCTTACTGGCTATTACTTCAACTTAGAAGCTTCTTCTGGGTTGTACTATGGTGCTTTTAGTGTTTTGGCATACCGGAGCACGCGGCATAGCTTTGCAGACGATAAATGTAACCGTTTGAGGGAGAAGAATGGCCAACGTGGCATCTGGCTTTAAGTCGATTCGATAACAAATGACGAAAACGGACGGATTTCACAGGTTTTTACTACTTATGAACACTTATTACATTCTACCATGCAACGCGGCTGCTAGTCCTCCTTTCATGCAAAATCCTAAGGTCCTAGGTCATGTCCATGCCAAAAAAGCCGGCTAAAAAGTGAATAATCGACAACTAAAACTTGAATTGTACTACTTCTTACTGGCTATTACTTCAACTTAGAAGCTTCTTCTGTGTTGTACTGTGGTGCTTTTAGTGTTTCCGCATATCGCAGCACGCGACATAGCTTTGCAGACGATAAGTGTAACCGTTTCAGAGAGAAAAGCGGCCAATGTGACGATCTGGCTTTAAGTCGATTCGATAACAAATGACGAAAACGGACGGATTTCTCAGGTTTTTACTACATATGAACACTTTTCACATTCTCCGGTGCAACGTGGCTGCTAGTCTTCCTTTCATGCAAAATCTTAAGGTCCTAGGTCATGTCCAAGCCACCAAAGCCGGCTAAAAAGTGAATAATCGACAACTAAAACTTGAATTGTACTACTTCTTACTGGCTACTACTTCAACTTACAAGCTTCTTCTGTGTTCTACTATGGAGCTTTTAGTGTCTCCGCATACCGCAGCACGCGACATAGCTTTGCAGACGATAAGTGTAACCGTTTCAGAGAGAAAAGAGAAAAATGCGACGATCTGACTTTAAGTCGATTCGATAACAAATGACGAAAACGGACGGATTTCTCAGTTTTTTTACTGCATATGAACACTTTTCACTTTCTCCCGTGCAACGCGGCTGCTAGTCCTCCTTTCATGCAAAATCTTATTGTCCTAGGTCATGTCATAGCCACCAAAGCCGGCTAAAAAGTGAATAATCGACAACTAGTACTTGAATTGTACTACTTCTTACTGGCTATTACTTCAACTTAGAAGCTTCTTCTGGGTTGTACTATGGTGCTTTTAGTGTTTTGGCATACCGTAGCACGCGACATAGCTTTGCAGACGATAAATGTAACCGTTTGAGAGAGAAGAATGGCCAATGTGACGATCTGGCTTTAAGTCGATTCGATAACAAATGACGAAAACGGACGGATTTCACAGGTTTTTACTACTTATGAAAACTTATTACATTCTACCGTGCAACGCGGCTGCTAGTCCTCCTTTCATGCAAATTCCTAAGGTCCTAGATCATGTCCAAGCCAAAAAAGCCGGCTAAAAAGTGAATAATCGACAACTAAAACTTGAATTGTACTACTTCTTACTAGCTATTACTTCAACTTAGAAGCTTCTTCTGTGTTGTACTGTGGTGCTTATAGTGTTTCCGCAAATCGCAGCACGCGACATAGCTTTGCAGACGATAAATGTAACCGTTTCAGAGAGAAAAGAGACCAATGTGACGAACTGGCTTTAAGTCGATTCGATAACAAATGACGAAAACGGACGGATTTCTCAGGTTTTTACTACATATGAACACTTTTCACATTCTCCTGTGCAACGCGGCTGCTAGTCCTCGTTTCATGCAAAATCTTATGGTCCTAGGTAATGTCATAGCCACCAAAGCCGGCTAAAAAGTGAATAGTCGACAACTAATACTTGAATTGTACTACTTCTTACTGGCTATTACTTCAACTTAGAAGCTTCTTCTGTGTTCTACTATGGTGCTTTTAGTGTTTCGGCATATCGCAGCACGCGACATAGCTTTGCAGACGATAAATGTAACCGTTTCAGAGAGAAGAGCCTCCAATGTGACGATCTGGCATTAAGACGATTCGATAACAAATGGCGAAAACGGACAGATTTCTCAGGTTTTTACTACATGTGAACACTTTTAACATTCTCCCGTGCAACGCGTCTGCTAGTCCTCCTTTTATGCAAAATATTAAGGTCCTAGGTCATGTCCAAGCGACCAAAGCCGGCAAAAATGTGAATAATCGACAACTAAAACTTGAATTTTATTACTTCTTACTGGCTATTACTTCAACTTAGAAGCTTCTTCTGTGTTCTACTATGGTGCTTTTAGTGTCTCCGCATACCGCAGCACGCGACATAGCTTTGAAGACGATAAATGTAACCGTCTCAGAGAGATAAGAAGCAAATGTGACGATCTGGCTTTAAGTCGATTCGATAACAAATGACGAAAACGGACGGATTTCTCAGGTTTTTACTACATATGAACACTTTTCACATTCTCCCGTGCAACTCGGCTGCTAGTCCTCGTTTCATGCAAAATCTTATGGTCCTAGGTAATGTCATAGCCACCAAAGCCGGCTAAAAAGTGAATAGTCGACAACTAATACTTGAATTGTACTACTTCTAACTGGCTATTACTTCAACTTAGAAGCTCCTTCTGTGTTCTACTATGGTGCTTTTAGTGTTTCGGCATATCGCAGCACGCGACATAGCTTTGCAGACGATAAATGTAACCGATTGAGAGAGAAGAATGGCCAATGTGACGATCTGGCTTGAAGTCAATTCGATAACAAATGACGAAAATGGACGGATTTCTCAGGTTTTTACTACTTATGAACACTTTTCACATTCTCCCATGCAACGCGGCTGCTAGTCCTCCTTTCATGCAAAATCTTAAGGTACTAGGTCATGTCGAAGAAACCAAAGCCGGCAAAAAAGTGAATAATCGACAACTAAAACTTCAATTGTACTACTTCTTACTGGCTATTACTTCAACATAGAAGCTTCTTCTGTGTTCTACTATGGTGTTTTTAGTGTTTCCGCATACCGCAGCACGCGACATAGCTTTGTAGACGATAAAAGTAACCGTTTCAGAGAGAAGAGCGGCCAATGTGACGATCTGGCTTTAAGACGATTCGATAACAAATGGCGAAAACGGACGGATTTCTCACGTTTTTAATACATATGAGCACCTTTCACATTCTCCCGTGCAACGCGGCTGCTAGTCCTCCTTTCATGGAAAATCTTAAGGTACTAGGTCATGTCCAAGCCACCAAATCCGGCTAAAAAGTGAATAATCGACAACTAAAACTTGAATTGTACTACTTCTTACTGGCTATTACTTCAACTTAGAAGCTTCTTCTGTGTTCTACTATGGAGCTCTTAGTGTCTCCGCATACCGCAGCACGCGACATAGCTTTGCAGACAATAAATGTATCCGTCTCAGAGAGAAAAGCGACCAATGTGACGATCTGGCTTTAAGTCCATTCGATAACAAATGACGAAAATGGACGGATTTCTCAGGTTTTTACTACATATGAACACTTTTCACATTCTCCCATGCAACGCGGCTGCTAGTCCTCTTTTCATGCAAAATCATAAGGTCCTAGGTCGTGTCCAAGCCACCATAGCCGGCTAAAAAGTGAATAATCGACAACTAAAACTTGAATTGTACTACTTCTTACTGGCTATTACTTCAACTTAGAAGCTTCTTCTGGGTTGTACTATGGTGCTTTTAGTGTTTTGGCATACCGTAGCACGCGACATAGCTTTGCAGGCGATAAATGTAACCGTTTGAGAGAGAAGAATGGCCAATGTGACGATCTGGCTTTAAGTCGATTCGATAACAAATGACGAAAACGGACGGATTTCACAGGTTTTTACTACTTATGAACACTTATTACATTCTACCGTGCAACGCGGCTGCTAGTCCTCCTTTCATGCAAATTCCTAAGGTCCTAGATCATGTCCAAGCCAAAAAAGCCGGCTAAAAAGTGAATAATCGACAACTAAAACTTGAATTGTACTACTTCTTACTGGCTATTACTTCAACTTAGAAGCTTCTTCTGTGTTGTACTGTGGTGCTTTTAGTGTTTCCGCATATCGCAGCACGCGACATAGCTTTGCAGACGATAAATGTAACCGTTTCAGAGAGAAAAGAGACCAATGTGACGATCTGGCTTTAAGTCGATTCTATAACAAATGACGAAAACGGACGGATTTCTCAGGTTTTTACTACATATGAACACTTTTCACATTCTCCCGTGCAACGCGGCTGCTAGTCCTCGTTTCATGCAAAATCTTATGGTCCTAGGTAATGTCATAGCCACCAAAGCCGGCTATAAAGTGAATAGTCGACAACTAATACTTGAATTGTACTACTTCTTACTGGCTATTACTTCAACTTAGAAGCTTCTTCTGTGTTCTACTATGGTGCTTTTAGTGTTTCGGCATATCGCAGCACGCGACATAGCTTTGCAGACGATAAATGTAACCGTTTCAGAGAGAAGAGCCTCCAATGTGACGATCTGGCAGTAAGACGATTCGATAACAAATGGCGAAAACGGACAGATTTCTCAGGTTTTTACTACATGTGAACACTTTTAACATTCTCCCGTGCAACGCGTCTGCTAGTCCTCCTTTTATGCAAAATATTAAGGTCCTAGGTCATGTCCAAGCGACCAAAGCCGGCAAAAATGTGAATAATCGACAACTAAAACTTGAATTTTATTACTTCTTACTGGCTATTACTTCAACTTAGAAGCTTCTTCTGTGTTCTACTATGGTGCTTTTAGTGTCTCCGCATACCGCAGCACGCGACATAGCTTTGAAGACGATAAATGTAACCGTCTCAGAGAGATAAGCAGCAAATGTGACGATCTGGCTTTAAGTCGATTCGATAACAAATGACGAAAACGGACGGATTTCTCAGGTTTTTACTACATATGAACACTTTTCACATTCTCCCGTGCAACGCGGCTGCTAGTCCTCCTTTCATGCAAAATCTTAAGGTCCTAGGTCATGTCCAAGCCACCATAGCCGGCTCAAAAGTGAATAATCGACAACTAAAACTTGAATTGTACTACATCTTACTGGCTATTACTTCAACTTAGAAGCTCCTTCTGTGTTCTACTATGGTGCTTTTAGTGTTTCGGCATATCGCAGCACGCGACATAGCTTTGCAGACGATAAATGTAACCGTTTGAGAGAGAAGAATGGCCAATGTGACGATCTGGCTTGAAGTCAATTCGATAACAAATGACGAAAATGGACGGATTTCTCAGGTTTTTACTACTTATGAACACTTTTCACATTCTCCCATGCAACGCGGCTGCTAGTCCTCCTTTCATGCAAAATCTTAAGGTACTAGGTCATGTCGAAGAAACCAAAGCCAGCAAAAAAGTGAATAATCGACAACTAAAACTTCAATTGTACTACTTCTTACTGGCTATTACTTCAACATAGAAGCTTCTTCTGTGTTCTACTATGGTGCTTTTAGTGTTTCCGCATACCGCAGCACGCGACATAGCTTTGTAGACGATAAAAGTAACCGTTTCAGAGAGAAGAGCGGCCAATGTGACGATCTGGCTTTAAGACGATTCGATAACAAATGGCGAAAACGGACGGATTTCTCAGGTTTTTAATACATATGAGCACCTTTCACATTCTCCCGTGCAACGCGGCTGCTAGTCCTCCTTTCATGGAAAATCTTAAGGTACTAGGTCATGTCCAAGCCACCAAAGCCGGCTAAAAAGTGAATAATCGACAACTAAAACTTGAATTGTACTACTTCTTACTGGCTATTACTTCAACTTAGAAGCTTCTTCTGTGTTCTACTATGGAGCTCTTAGTGTCTCCGCATACCGCAGCACGCGACATAGCTTTGCAGACAATAAATGTATCCGTCTCAGAGAGAAAAGCGACCAATGTGACGATCTGGCTTTAAGTCCATTCGATAACAAATGACGAAAATGGACGGATTTCTCAGGTTTTCACTACATATGAACTCTTTTCACATTCTCCCATGCAACGCGGCTGCTAGTCCTCTTTTCATGCAAAATCATAAGGTCCTAGGTCGTGTCCAAGCCACCATAGCCGGCTAAAAAGTGAATAATCGACAACTAAAACTTGAATTGTACTACTTCTTACTGGCTATTACGTCAACTTAGAAGCTTCTTCTGTGTTCTACTATGGTGCTTTTATTGTTTCGGCATACCGCAGCACGTTACATAGCTTTGCAGACGATAACTGTAACCGTTTCAGAGAGAAGAGCGGCCAATGTGACGATCTGGCTTTAAGTCGATTCGATAACAAATGACGAAAACGGACGGATTTCTCAGGTTTTCACTACATATGAACACTTTTCACATTCTCCCATGCAACGCGGCTGTTAGACCTCCTTTCATGCAAAATCTTAAGGTCCTAGGTCATGTCCAAGCCACCAAAGCCGCCTAAAAAGTGAATAATCGATAACTAAAACTTGAATTGTACTACTTCTTACTGGCTATTACTTCAACTTAGAAGCGTCTTCTGTGTTCTACTATGGTGCTTTTAGTGTTTCCGCATACTGCAGCACGCGACTTAGCTTTGCAGACGATAAATGTATCCGTTTCAGAGAGAAAAGCGGCCAATGTGACGATCTGGCTTTAAGTCGATTCGATAACAAATGGCGAAAACAGACGGATTTCTCACGTTTTTACTACATATGAACACTTTTCACATTCTCCCATGCAACGCGGCTGCAAGTACTCCTTTCATGCAAAATCTTAAGGTTCCACCGCATGTCCAAGCCACCAAAGCCGGCTAAAAAGTGAATAATCGACAACTAAAACTTGAATTGTACTACTTCTTACTGGCTATTACTTCAACTTAGAAGCTCCTTCTGTGTTCTACTATGGTGCTTTTAGTGTTTCGGCATATCGCAGCACGCGACATAGCTTTGCAGACGATAAATGTAACCGTTTGAGAGAGAAGAATGGCGAATGTGACGATCTGGCTCGAAGTCAATTCGATAACAAATGACGAAAATGGACGGATTTCTCAGGTTTTTACTACATATGAACACTTTTCACATTCTCCCGTGCAACGCGTCTGCTAGTCCTCCTTTCATGCAAAATCTTAAGGTCCTAGGTCATGTCCAAGCCACCAAAGCCGGCTAAAAGGTTAATAATCGACAACTAAAACTTGAATTGTACTACTTCTTACTGGCTATTACTTCAACTTAGAAGCTTCTTCTGTGTTCTACTATGGTGCTTTTAGTGTCTCCGCATACCGCAGCGCGCGACATAGCTTTGCAGACGATAAATGTATCCGTCTCAGAGAGAAAAGCGGCCAATGTGACGATCTGGCTTTAAGTCGATTCGATAACAAATGACGAAAACGGACGGATTTCTCAGGTTTTACTACATATGAACACTTTTCACATTCTCCCGTGCAACGCGGCTGCTAGTCCTCCTTTCATGCAAAATCTTAATGTCCTAGGTAATGTCCAAGCCAAAAAAGCCGGCTAAAAAGTGAATAATCGACAACTAAAACATGAATTGTACTACTTCCTACTGGCTATTACTTCAACTTAGAAGCTTCTTCTGTGTTGTACTGTGGTGCTTTTAGTGTTTCCGCATATCGCAGCACGCGACATAGCTTTGCAGACGATAAGTGTAACCGTTTCAGAGAGAAGAGCAGCCAATGTGACGATCTGGCTTTAAGTCGATTCGATAACAAATGACGAAAACGGACGGATTTCTCAGGTTTTACTACATATGAACACTTTTCACATTCTCCCGTGCAACGCGGCTGCTAGTCCTCCTTTCATGCAAAATCTTAATGTCCTAGGTAATGTCCAAGCCAAAAAAGCCGGCTAAAAAGTGAATAATCGACAACTAAAACATGAATTGTACTACTTCCTACTGGCTATTACTTCAACTTAGAAGCTTCTTCTGTGTTGTACTGTGGTGCTTTTAGTGTTTCCGCATATCGCAGCACGCGACATAGCTTTGCAGACGATAAGTGTAACCGTTTCAGAGAGAAGAGCAGCCAATGTGACGATCTGGCTTTAAGTCGATTCGATAACAAATGACGAAAACGGACGGATTTCTCAGGTTTTACTACATATGAACACTTTTCACATTCTCCCGTGCAACGCGGCTGCTAGTCCTCCTTTCATGCAAAATCTTATTGTCCTAGGTCATGTCATAGCCACCAAAGCCGGCTAAAAAGTGAATAATCGACAACTAATACTTGAATTGTACTACTTCTTACTGGCTATTACTTCAACTTAGAAGCTTCTTCTGGGTTGTACTATGGTGCTTTTAGTGTTTTGGCATACCGGAGCACGCGGCATAGCTTTGCAGACGATAAATGTAACCGTTTGAGGGAGAAGAATGGCCAACGTGGCGATCTGGCTTTAAGTCGATTCGATAACAAATAACGAAAACGGACCGATTTCACAGGTTTTTACTACTTATGAACACTTATTACATTCTACCATGCAACGCGGCTGCTAGTCCTCCTTTCATGCAAAATCCTAAGGTCCTAGGTCATGTCCATGCCAAAAAAGCCGGCTAAAAAGTGAATAATCGACAACTAAAACTTGAATTGTACTACTTCTTACTGGCTATTACTTCAACTTAGAAGCTTCTTCTGTGTTGTACTGTGGTGCTTTTAGTGTTTCCGCATATCGCAGCACGCGACATAGCTTTGCAGACGATAAGTGTAACCGTTTCAGAGAGACAAGCGGCCAATGTGACGATCTGGCTTTAAGTCGATTCGATAACAAATGACGAAAACGGACGGATTTCTCAGGTTTTTACTACATATGAACACTTTTCACATTCTCCGGTGCAACGTGGCTGCTAGTCTTCCTTTCATGCAAAATCTTAAGGTCCTAGGTCATGTCCAAGCCACCAAAGCCGGCTAAAAAGTGAATAATCGACAACTAAAACTTGAATTGTACTACTTCTTACTGGCTATTACTTCAACTTACAAGCTTCTTCTGTGTTCTACTATGGAGCTTTTAGTGTCTCCGCATACCGCAGCACGCGACATAGCTTTTCAGACGATAAGTGTAACCGTTTCAGAGAGAAAAGAGAAAAATGTGACGATCTGACTTTAAGTCGATTCGATAACAAATGACGAAAACGGACGGATTTCTCAGTTTTTTTACTGCATATGAACACTTTTCACTTTCTCCCGTGCAACGCGGCTGCTAGTCCTCCTTTCATGCAAAATCTTATTGTCCTAGGTCATGTCATAGCCACCAAAGCCGGCTAAAAAGTGAATAATCGACAACTAGTACTTGAATTGTACTACTTCTTACTGGCTATTACTTCAACTTAGAAGCTTCTTCTGGGTTGTACTATGGTGCTTTTAGTGTTTTGGCATACTGTAGCACGCGACATAGCTTTGCAGACGATAAATGTAACCGTTTGAGGGAGAAGAATGGCCAATGTGACGATCTGGCTTTAAGTCGATTCGATAACAAATGACGAAAACGGACGGATTTCACAGGTTTTTACTACTTATGAACACTTATTACATTCTACCGTGCAACGCGGCTGCTAGTCCTCCTTTCATGCAAAATCCTAAGGTCCTAGGTCATGTCCAAGCCAAAAAAGCCGGCTAAAAAGTGAATAATCGACAACTAAAACTTGAATTGTACTACTTCTTACTGGCTATTACTTCAACTTAGAAGCTTCTTCTGTGTTGTACTGTGGTGCTTTTAGTGTTTCCGCATATCGCAGCACGCGACATAGCTTTGCAGACGATAAGTGTAACCGATTCAGAGAGAAGAGCGGCCAATGTGACGATCTGGCTTTAAGTCGATTCGATAACAAATGACGAAAACGGACGGATTTCTCCGGTTTTTACTACATATGAACACTTTTCACATTCTACCGTGCAACGCGGCTGCTAGTCATCCTTTCATGCAAAATCTTAAGGTCCTAGGTCATGTCCAAGCCACCAAAGCCGGCTAAAAAGTGAATAATCGACAACTAAAACTTGAATTGTACTACTTCTTACTGGCTATTACTTCAACTTACAAGCTTCTTCTGTGTTCTACTATGGAGCTTTTAGTGTCTTCGCATACCGCAGCACGCGACATAGCTTTGCAGACGATAAGTGTAACCGTTTCAGAGAGAAAAGAGACCAATGGGACGATCTGGCTCTAAGTCGATTCGATAACAAATGACGAAAACGGACGGATTTCTCAGGTTTTTACTACATATGAACACTTTTCACATTCTCCCGTGCAACGCGGCTGCTAGTCCTCGTTTCATGCAAAATCTTATGGTCCTAGGTAATGTCATAGCCACCAAAGCCGGCTAAAAAGTGAATAGTCGACAACTAATACTTGAATTGTACTACTTCTTACTGGCTATTACTTCAACTTAGAAGCTTCTTCTGTGTTCTACTATGGTGCTTTTAGTGTTTCGGCATATCGCAGCACGCGACATAGCTTTGCAGACGATAAATGTAACCGTTTCAGAGAGAAGAGCCTCCAATGTGACGATCTGGCATTAAGACGATTCGATAACAAATGGCGAAAACGGACAGATTTCTCAGGTTTTTACTACATGTGAACACTTTTAACATTCTCCCGTGCAACGCGTCTGCTAGTCCTCCTTTTATGCAAAATATTAAGGTCCTAGGTCATGTCCAAGCGACCAAAGCCGGCAAAAATGTGAATAATCGACAACTAAAACTTGAATTTTATTACTTCTTACTGGCTATTACTTCAACTTAGAAGCTTCTTCTGTGTTCTACTATGGTGCTTTTAGTGTCTCCGCATACCGCAGCACGCGACATAGCTTTGCAGACGATAAATGTAACCGTCTCAGAGAGATAAGCAGCAAATGTGACGATCTGGCTTTAAGTCGATTCGATAACAAATTAAGAAAACGGACAGATTTCTCAGGTTTTTACTACATATGAACACTTTTCACATTCTCCCGTGCAACGCGGCTGCTAGTCCTCCTTTTATGCAAAATCTTAAGGTCCTAGGTCATGTCCAAGCCACCAAAGCCGGCTAAAAAGTGAATAATCGACAACTAAAACTTGAATTTTACTACTTCTTACTGGCTATTACTTCAACTTAGAAGCTCCTTCTGTGTTCTACTATGGTGCTTTTAGTGTTTCGGCATATCGCAGCAGGCGACATAGCTTTGCAGACGATAAATGTAACCGTTTGAGAGAGAAGAATGGCCAATGTGACGATCTGGCTTGAAGTCAATTCGATAACAAATGACGAAAATGGACGGATTTCTCAGGTTTTTACTACTTATGAACACTTTTCACATTCTCCCATGCAACGCGGCTGCTAGTCCTCCTTTCATGCAAAATCTTAAGGTACTAGGTCATGTCGAAGAAACCAAAGCCGGCAAAAAAGTGAATAATCGACAACTAAAACTTGAATTGTACTACTTCTTACTGGCTATTACTTCAACTTAGAAGCTTCTTCTGTGTTCTACTATGGTGCTTTTAGTGTCTCCGCATACCGCAGCACGCGACATAGCTTTGCAGACAATAAATGTAACCGTCTCAGAGAGAAAAGCGGCCAATGTGACGATCTGGCTTTAAGTCGATTCGATAACAAATGGCGAAAACAGACGGATTTCTCACGTTTTTACTACATGTGAACACTTTTCACATTCTCCCATGCAACGCGCCTGCAAGTACTCCTTTCATGCAAAATCTTAAGGTTCCACCGCATGTCCAAGCCTCCAAAGCCGGCTAAAAAGTGAATAATCGACAACTAAAACTTGAATTGTACTACTTCTTACTGGCTATTACTTCAACTTAAAAGCTCCTTCTGTGTTCTACTATGGTGCTTTTAGTGTTTCGGCATATCGCAGCACGCGACATAGCTTTGCAGACGATAAATGTAACCGTTTGAGAGAGAAGAATGGCCAATGTGACGATCTGGCTTGAAGTCAATTCGATAACAAATGACGAAAATGGACGGATTTCTCAGGTTTTTACTACATATGAACACATTTCACATTCTCCCATGCAACGCGGCTGGTAGACCTCCGTTCATGCAAAATCTTAAGGTCCTAGGTCATGTCCAAGCCACCAAAGCCGCCTAAAAAGTGAATAATCGATAACTAAAACTTGAATTGTACTACTTCTTACTGGCTATTACTTCAACTTAGAAGCTTCTTCTGTGTTCTACTATGGTGCTTTTAGTGTCTCCGCATACCGCAGCACGCGACATAGCTTTGCAGACGATAAATGTAACCGTCTCAGAGAGAAAAGCGGCAAATGTGACGATCTGGCTTTAAGTCGATTCCATAACAAATGACGAAAACGGACGGATTTCTCAGGTTTTTCCAACATATGAACACTTTTCACATTCTCCCGTGCAACGCGGCTGCTAGTCCTCCTTTCATGCAAAATCATAAGGTCTTAGGTCATGTCCAAGCCACCAAAGCCGGCTAAAAAGTGAATAATCGACAACTAAAACTTGAATTGTACTACTTCTTACTGGCTATTACTTCAACTTAGAAGCTTTTTCTGTGTTCTACTATGGTGCTTTTAGTGTTTCCGCATACCGCAGCACGCGACATAGCTTGGCAGACGATAAATGTAACCGTCTCAGAGAGAAAAGGGGCCAATGAGACGATCTGGCTTTAAGTCGATTCGATAACAAATGACGAAAACGGACGGATTTCTCAGGTTTTTACTACATATGAACACTTGTCACATTCTCCCGTGCAACGCGGCTGCTAGTCTACCTTTCATGCAAAATCTTAAGGTTCCACCGCATGTCCAAGCCACCAAAGCCGGCTAAAAAGTGAATAATCGACAACTAAAACTTGAATTGTACTACTTCTTACTGGCTATTACTTCAACATAGAAGCTCCTTCTGTGTTCTACTATGGTGCTTTTAGTGTTTCGGCATATCGCAGCACGCGACATAGCTTTGCAGACGATAAATGTAACCGTTTGAGAGAGAAGAATGGCCAATGTGACGATCTGGCTTGAAGTCAATTCGATAACAAATGACGAAAATGGACGGATTTCTCAGGTTTTTACTACTTATGAACATTTTTCACATTCTCCCATGCAACGCGGCTGCTAGTCCTCCTTTCATGCAAAATCTTAAGGTCCTAGGTCATGTCCAAGAAACCAAAGCCGGCTAAAAAGTGAATAATCGACAACTAAAACTTGAATTGTACTACTTCTTACTGGCTATTACGTCAACATAGAAGCTTCTTCTGTGTTCTACTATGGTGCTTTTAGTGTTTCCGCATACCGCAGCACGCGACATACCTTTGTAGACGATAAATGTAACCGTTTCAGAGAGAAGAGCGGCCAGTGTGACGATCTGGCTTTAAGACGATTCGATAACAAATGGCGAAAACGGACGGATTTCTCAGGTTTTTACTACATATGAACACCTTTCACATTCTCCCGTGCAACGCGGCTGCTAGTCCTCCTTTCATGGAAAATCTTAAGGTACTAGGTCATGTCCAAGCCACCAAAGCCGGCTAAAAAGTGAATAATCGACAACTAAAACTTGAATTGTACTACTTCTTACTGGCTATTACTTCAACTTAGAAGCTTCTTCTGTGTTCTACTATGGAGCTTTTAGTGTCTCCGCATACCGCAGCACGCGACATAGCTTTGCAGACGATAAGTGTAACCGTTTCAGAGAGAAAAGAGACCAATGTGACGATCTGGCTTTAAGTCGATTCGATAACAAATGACGAAAACGGACGGATTTCTCAGGTTTTTACTACATATGAACACTTTTCACATTCTCCCGTGCAACGCGGCTGCTAGTGCTCGTTTCATGCAAAATCTTATGGTCCTAGGTCATGTCATAGCCACCAAAGCCGGCTAAAAAGTGAATAATCGACAACTAATACTTGAATTGTACTACTTCTTACTGGCTATTACTTCATCTTAGAAGCTTCTTCTGGGTTGTACTATGGTGCTTTTCGTGTTTTGGCATACCGTAGCACGCGACATAGCTTTGCAGACGATAAATGTAACCGTTTGAGAGAGAAGAATGGCCAATGTGACGATCTGGCTTTAAGTCGATTCGATAACAAATGACGAAAACGGACGGATTTCTCAGGTTTTTACTGCATATGAACACTTTTTACATTCTATCGTGCAACGCGGCTGCTAGTCCTCCTTTCATGCAAAATCCTAAGGTCCTAGGTCATGTCCAATCCACCAAAGCCGGCTAAAAAGTGAATAATCGACAACTAAAACTTGAATTGTATTACTTCTTACTGGCTATTACTTCAACTTAGAAGCTTCTTCTGTGTTCTACTATGGTGCTTTTAGTGTCTCCGCATACCGCAGCACGCGTCATAGCTTTGCAGACGATAAATGAAACCGTCTCAGAGAGAAAAGCGGCCAATGTGACGATCTGGCTTTAAGTCGATTCGATAACAAATGACGAAAACGGACGGATTTCTCAGGTTTTTCCAACATATGAACACTTTTCACATTCTCCCGTGCAACGCGGCTCCTAGTCCTCCTTTCATGCAAAATCTTAAGGTCCTAGGTCATGTCCAAGCCACCAAAGCCGGCTAAAAAGTGAATAATCGACAACTAAAACATGAATTGTACTACTTCTTACTGGCTATTACTTTAACTTAGAAGATTCTTCTGTGTTCTACTATGGTGCTTTTAGTGTCTCCGCACACCGCAGCACGCGACATAGCTTTGCAAACGATAAATGTAACCGTCTCAGAGAGAAAAGCGGCCAATGAGACGATCTGGCTTTAAGTCGATTCGATAGCAAATGACGAAAACGGACGGATTTCTCAGGTTTTTACTACATATGAACACTTTTCACAATTCTCCCATGCAACGCGGCTGCTAGTCTTCCTTTCATGGAAAGTCTTAAGGTTCCACCGCATGTCCAAGCCACCAAAGTCGGCTAAAAAGCGAATAATCGACAACTAAAACTTGAATTGTACTGCTTCTTACTGGCTATTACCTCAACTTAGAAGCTCCTTCTGTGTTCTACTATGGTGCTTTTAGTGTTTCGGCATATCGCAGCACGCGTCATAGCTTTGCAGACGATAAATGTAACCGTTTGAGAGAGAAGAATGGCCAATGTGTCGATCTGGCTTGAAGTCAATTCGATAACAAATGACGAAAATGGACGGATTTCTCAGGTTTTTACTACATATGAACACTTTTCAAATTCTCCCATGCAACTCGGCTGTTAGACCTCCTTTCATGCAAAATCTTGAGGTCCTAGGTCATGTCCAAGCCACCAAAGCCGGCTAAAAAGTGAATAATCGACAACTAAAACTTGAATTGTACTACTTCTTACTGGCTATTACTTCAACTTAGAAGATTCTTCTGTGTTCTACTGTGGTGCTTTTAGTGTCTCCGCATACCGCAGCACGCGACATAGCTTTGCAGACAATAAATGTAACCGTCTCAGAGAGAAAGCGGCCAATGTGACGATCTGGCTTTAAGTCCATTCGATAACAAATGACGAAAAGGGACGGATTTCTCAGGTTTTTACTACATATGAACACTTTTCACATTCTCCCATGCAACGCGGCTGCTAGTCCTCCTTTCATGCAAAATCATAAGGTCCTAGGTCATGTCCCAGCCACCATAGCCGGCTAAAAAGTGAATAATCGACAACTAAAACTTGAATTGTACTACTTCTTACTGGCTATTACGTCAACTTAGAAGCTTCTTCTGTGTTCTACTATGGTGCTTTTATTGTTTCGGCATACCGCAGCACGTTACCTAGCTTTGCAGACGATAAGTGTAACCGTTTCAGAGAGAAGAGCGGCCAATGTGACGATCTGGCTTTAAGTCGATTCGATAACAAATGACGAAAACGGACGGATTTCTCAGGTTTTTACTACATATGAACACTTTTCACATTCTCCCATGCAACGCGGCTGTTAGACCTCCTTTCATGAAAATCTAAAGGTCCTAGGTCATGTCCAAGCCCCCAAAGCCGCCTAAAAAGTGAATAATCGATAACTAAAACTTGAATTGTACTACTTCTTACTGGCTATTACTTCAACTTAGAAGCTTCTTCTGTGTTCTACTATGGTGCTTTTAGTGTTTCCGCATACTGCAGCACGCGACATAGCTTTGCAGACGATAAATGTAACCGTTTCAGAGAGAAAAGCGGCCAATGTGACGATCTGGCTTTAAGTCGATTCGATAACAAATGGCGAAAACAGACGGATTTCTCACGTTTTTACTACATATGAACACTTTTCACATTCTCCCGTGAACGCGCCTGCAAGTACTCCTTTCATGCAAAATCTTAAGGTCCTAGGTCATGTCCAAGCCACCAAAGCCGGCTAAAAAGTGAATAATCGACTACTAAAATTTGAATTGTACTACTTCTTACTGGCTATTACTTCAACTTAGAAGCTTATTCTGTGTTCTACTGTGTTGCTTTTAGTGTCTCCGCATACCGCAGCACGCGACATAGCTTTGCAGACAGTAAATGTAACCTTCTCAAAGAGAAAAGTGGCCAATGTGACGATCTGGCTTTAAGTCGATTCGATAACAAATGACGAAAACGGACGGATTTCTCACGTTTTTACTACATATGAACACTTTTCACATTCTCCCGTGCAACGCGGCTGGTAGTCCTCCTTTCATGCACAATCTTAAGGTCTTAGGTCATGTCCAAGCCACCAAAGCCGGCTAAAAAGTGAATAATCGACAACTAAAACTTGAAATGTACTACTTCTTACTGCCTATTACGTCAACTGAGAAGCTTCTTCTGTGTTCTACTATGGTGCTTTTATTGTTTCGGCATACCGCAGCACGTTACATAGCTTTGCAGACGATAAGTGTAACCGTTTCAGAGAGAAGAGCGGCCAATGTGACGATCTGGCTTTAAGTCGATTCGATAACAAATGACGAAAACGGACGGATTTCTCAGGTTTTTACTACATATGAACACTTTTCACATTCTCCCATGCAACGCGCCTGCAAGTACTCCTATCATGCAAAATCTTAAGGTCCTAGGTCATGTCCAAGCCACCAAAGCTGGCTAAAAAATGAATAATCGACAACTAAAACTTGAATTGTACTACTTCTTACTGGCTATTACTTCAACTTAGAAGCTTCTTCTGTGTTCTACTATGGTGCTTTTAGTGTCTCCGCACACCGCAGCACGCGACATATCTTTGCAGACGATAAATGTAACCATCTCATAGAGAAAAGTGGCCAATGTGACGATCTGGCTTTAAGTCGATTCGATAACAAATGACGAAAACGGACGGATTTCTCAGGTTTTTACTACATATGAACCCTTTTCACATTCTCCCGTGCAAAGCGGCTGCTAGTCCTCCTTTCATGCAAAATCTTAAGGTCGAAAGCCGGCTAAAAAGTGAATAATCGACAACTAAAACTTGAATTGTACTACTTCTTACTGGCTATTACTTCAACTTAGAAGCTTCTTCTGTGTTCTACTATGGTGCTTCTAGTGTCTCCGCACACCGCAGCACGCGACATAGCTTTGCAGACGATAAATGTAACCTTCTCAGAGAGAAAATCGGCCAATGTAACGATCTGGCTTTAAGTCGATTCGATAACAAATGACGAAAACGGACGGATTTCTCAGGTTTTTAGTACATATGAACACTTTTCACATTCTCCCATGCAACGCGGCTGTTAGACCTCCTTTCACGCAAAATCGTAAGGTCCTAGGTCATGTCCAAGCCACCAAAGCCGGCTAAAATGTGAATAATCGATAACTAAAACTTGAATTGTACTGCTTCTTACTGGCTATTACTTCAACTTAGAAGCTCCTTCTGTGTTCTACTATGGTGCTTTTAGTGTTTCGGCATATCGCAGCACGCGTCATAGCTTTGCAGGCGATAAATGTAACCGTTTGAGAGAGAAGAATGGCCAATGTGTCGATCTGGCTTGAAGTCAATTCGATAACAAATGACGATAATGGACGGATTTCTCAGGTTTTTACTACATATGAACACTTTTCAAATTCTCCCATGCAACTCGGCTGTTAGACCTCCTTTCATGCAAAATCTTAAGGTCCTAAGTCATGTCCAAGCCACCAAAGCCGGCTAAAAAGTGAGTAATCGACAACTAAAACTTGAATTGTACTACTTCTTACTGGCTATTACTTCAATATAGAAGATTCTTCTGTGTTCTACTGTGGTGCTTTTAGTGTCTCCGCATACCGCAGCACGCGACATAGCTTTGCAGACAATAAATGTAACCGTCTCAGAGGGAAAGAGGGCAATGTGACGATCTGGCTTTAAGTCCATTCGATAACAAATGACGAAAATGGACGGATTTCTCAGGTTTTTACTACATATGAACACTTTTCACATTCTCCCATGCAACGCGGCTGCTAGTCCTCCTGTCATGCAAAATCATAAGGTCCTAGGTCATGTCCAAGCCACCATAGCCGGCTAAAAAGTGAATAATCGACAACTAAAACTTGAATTGTACTACTTCTTACTGGCTATTACGTCAACTGAGAAGCTTCTTCTGTGTTCTACTATGGTGCTATTATTGTTTCGGCATACCGCAGCACGTTACATAGCTTTGCAGACGATAAGTGTAACCGTTTCAGAGAGAAGAGCGGCCAATGTGACGATCTGGCTTTAAGTCGATTCGATAACAAATGGCGAAAACAGACGGATTTCTCACGTTTTTACTACATATGAACACTTTTCACATTCTCCCGTGCAACGCGCCTGCAAGTACTCCTTTCATGCAATATCTTAAGGTCCTAGGTCATGTCCAAGCCACCAAAGCCGGCTCAAAAGTGAATAATCGACAACTAAAACTTGAATCGTACTACTTCTTACTGGCTATTACTTCAACTTAGAAGCTTCTTCTGTGTTCTACTATGGTGCTTTTAGTGTCTCCGCATACCGCAGCACGCGACATAGCTTTGCAGACGATAAATGTAACCGTCTCAGAGAGAAAAGGGGCCAATGAGACGATCTGGCTTTAAGTCGATTCGATAACAAATGAAGAAAACGGACAGATTTCTCAGGTTTTTACTACATATGAACACTTTTCACATTCTCCCGTGCAACGCGGCTGCTAGTCTTCCTTTCATGCAAAATCTTAAGGTTCCACCGCATGTCCAAGCCACCAAAGCCGGCTAAAAAGTGAATAATCGACAACTAAAACTTGAATTGTACTACTTCTTACTGGCTATTACTTCAACTTAGAAGCTCCTTCTGTGTTCTACTATGGTGCTTTTAGTGTTTCGGCATATCGCAGCACGCGACATAGCTTTGCAGACGATAAATGTAACCGTTTGAGAGAGATGAATGGCCAATGTGACGATCTGGCTTGAAGTCAATTCGATAACAAATGACGAAAATGGACGGATTTCTCAGGTTTTTACTACATATGAGCACCTTTCACATTCTCCCGTGCAACGCAGCTGCTAGTCCTCCTTTCATGGAAAATCTTAAGGTACTAGGTCCTGTCCAAGCCACCAAAGCCGGCTAAAAAGTGAATAATCGACAACTAAAACTTGAATTGTACTACCTCTTACTGGCTATTACTTCAACTTAGAAGCTTCTTCTGTGTTCTACTATGGAGCTCTTAGTGTCTCCGCATACCGCAGCACGCGACATAGCTTTGCAGACGATAAGTGTAACCGTTTCAGAGAGAAAAGAGACCAATGTGACGATCTGGCTTTAAGTCGATTCGATAACAAATGACGAAAACGGACGGATTTCTCAGGTTTTTACTGCATATGAACACTTTTTACATTCTACCGTGCAACGCGGCTGCTAGTCCTCCTTTCATGCAAAATCCTAAGGTCCTAGGTCATGTCCAATCCACCAAAGCCGGCTAAAAGGTTAATAATCGACAACTAAAACTTGAATTGTACTACTTCTTACTGGCTATTACTTCAACTTAGAAGCTTCTTCTGTGTTCTACTATGGTGCTTTTAGTGTTTCCGTATATCGCAGCACGCGACATAGCTTTGCAGACGATAAGTGTAAACGTTTTAGAGAGAAGAGCGGCCAATGTGACGATCTGGCTTTAAGTCGATTCGATAACAAATGACGAAAACGGACGGATTTCTCAGGTTTTACTACATATGAACACTTTTCACATTCTCCCATGCAACGCGGCTGCTAGTCCTCCTTTCATGCAAAATCTTAATGTCCTAGGTCATGTCCAAGCGCCCAAAGCCGGCAAAAATGTGAATAATCGACAACTAAAACTTGAATTGTATTTCTTCTTACTGGCTATTTCTTCAACTTAGAAGCTTCTTCTGTGTTCTACTATGGTGCTTTTAGTGTCTCCGCATACCGCAGCACGCGACATAGCTTTGCAGACGATAAATGAAACCGTCTCAGAGAGAAAAGCGGCCAATGTGATGATCTGGCTTTAAGTCGATTCGATAACAAATGACGAAAACGGACGGATTTCTCAGGTTTTTCCAACATATGAACACTTTTCACATTCTCCCGTGCAACGCGGCTGCTAGTCCTCCTTTCATGCAAAATCTTAAGGTCCTAGGTCATGTCCAAGCCACCAAAGCCGGCTAAAAAGTGAATAATCGACAACTAAAACTTGAATTGTACTACTTCTTACTGGCTATTACTTCAACTTAGAAGCTTCTTCTGTGTTCTACTATGGTGCTTTTAGTGTCTCCGCATACCGCAGCACGCGACATAGCTTTGCAGGCGATAAATGAAAACGTCTCAGAGAGAAAAGCGGCCAATGAGACGATCTGGCTTTAAGTCGATTCGATAGCAAATGACGAAAACGGACGGATTTCTCAGGTTTTTACTACATATGAACACTTTTCACATTCTCCCGTGCAACGCGGCTGCTAGTCTTCCTTTCATGCAAAATCTTAAGGTTCCACCGCATGTCCAAGCCACCAAAGCCGGCTAAAAAGCGAATAATCGACAACTAAAACTTGAATTGTACTACTTCTTACTGGCTATTACTTCAACTTAGAAGATTCTTCTGTGTTCTACTGTGGTGCTTTTAGTGTCTCCGCATACCGCAGCACGCGACATAGCTTTGCAGACAATAAATGTAACCGTCTCAGAGAGAAAAGCGACCAATGTGACGATCTGGCTTTAAGTCCATTCGATAACAAATGACGAAAATGGACGGATTTCTCAGGTTTTTACTACATATGAACACTTTTCACATTCTCCCATGCAACGCGGCTGCTAGTCCTCTTTTCATGCAAAATCATAAGGTCCTAGGTCGTGTCCAAGCCACCATAGCCGGCTAAAAAGTGAATAATCGACAACTAAAACTTGAATTGTACTACTTCTTACTGGCTATTACGTCAACTTAGAAGCTTCTTCTGTGTTCTACTATGGTGCTTTTATTGTTTCGGCATACCGCAGCACGTTACATAGCTTTGCAGACGATAACTGTAACCGTTTCAGAGAGAAGAGCGGCCAATGTGACGATCTGGCTTTAAGTCGATTCGATAACAAATGACGAAAACGGACGGATTTCTCAGGTTTTCACTACATATGAACACTTTTCACATTCTCCCATGCAACGCGGCTGTTAGACCTCCTTTCATGCAAAATCTTAAGGTCCTAGGTCATGTCCAAGCCACCAAAGCCGCCTAAAAAGTGAATAATCGATAACTAAAACTTGAATTGTACTACTTCTTACTGGCTATTACTTCAACTTAGAAGCTTCTTCTGTGTTCTACTATGGTGCTTTTAGTGTTTCCGCATACTGCAGCACGCGACTTAGCTTTGCAGACGATAAATGTATCCGTTTCAGACAGAAAAGCGGCCAATGTGACGATCTGGCTTTAAGTCGATTCGATAACAAATGGCGAAAACAGACGGATTTCTCACGTTTTTACTACATATGAACACTTTTCACATTCTCCCATGCAACGCGCCTGCAAGTACTCCTTTCATGCAAAATCGTAAGGTTCCACCACATGTCCAAGCCACCAAAGCCGGCTAAAATGTGAATAATCGACAACCAAAACTTGAATTGTACTACTTCTTACTGGCTATTACTTCAACTTAGAAGCTTTTTCTGTGTTCTACTATGGTGCTTTTAGTGTCTCCGCATACCGCAGCACGCGACATAGCTTGGCAGACGATAAATGTAACCGTCTCAGAGAGAAAAGGGGCCAATGAGACGATCTGGCTTTAAGTCGATTCGATAACAAATGACGAAAACGGACGGATTTCTCAGGTTTTTACTACATATGAACACTTTTCACATTCTCCCGTGCAACGCGGCTGCTAGTCTTCCTTTCATGCAAAATCTTAAGGTTCCACCACATGTCCAAGCCACCAAAGCCGGCTAAAATGTGAATAATCGACAACCAAAACTTGAATTGTACTACTTCTTACTGGCTATTACTTCAACATAGAAGCTCCTTCTGTGTTCTACTATGGTGCTTTTAGTGTTTCGGCATATCGCAGCACGCGACATAGCTTTGCAGACGATAAATGTAACCGTTTGAGAGAGAAGAATGGCCAATGTGACGATCTGGCTTGAAGTCAATTCGATAACAAATGACGAAAATGGACGGATTTCTCAGGTTTTTACTACTTATGAACATTTTTCACATTCTCCCATGCAACGCGGCTGCTAGTCCTCCTTTCATGCAAAATCTTAAGGTCCTAGGTCATGTCCAAGAAACCAAAGCCGGCTAAAAAGTGAATAATCGACAACTAAAACTTCAATTGTACTACTTCTTACTGGCTATTACTTCAACATAGAAGCTTCTTCTGTGTTCTACTATGGTGCTTTTAGTGTTTCCGCATACCGCAGCACGCGACATAGCTTTGTAGACGATAAATGTAACCGTTTCAGAGAGAAGAGCGGCCAATGTGACGATCTGGCTTTAAGACGATTCGATAACAAATGGCGAAAACGGACGGATTTCTCAGGTTTTTACTACATATGAACACCTTTGACATTCTCCCGTGCAACGCGGCTGCTAGTCCTCCTTTCATGGAAAATCTTAAGGTACTAGGTCATGTCCAAGCCACCAAAGCCGGCTAAAAAGTGAATAATCGACAACTAAAACTTGAATTGTACTACTTCTTACTGGCTATTACTTCAACTTATAAGCTTCTTCTGTGTTCTACTATGGAGCTTTTAGTGTCTCCGCATACCGCAGCACGCGACATAGCTTTGCAGACGATAAGTGTAACCGTTTCAGAGAGAAAAGAGACCAATGTGACGATCTGGCTTTAAGTCGATTCGATAACAAATGACGAAAACGGACGGATTTCTCAGGTTTTTACTACATATGAACACTTTTCACATTCTCCCGTGCAACGCGGCTGCTCGTCCTCCTTTCATGCAAAATCTTATGGTCCTAGGTCATGTCATAGCCACCAAAGCCGGCTAAAAAGTGAATAATCGACAACTAATACTTGAATTGTACTACTTCTTACTGGCTATTACTTCAACTTAGAAGCTTCTTCTGGGTTCTACTATGGTGCTTTTCGTGTTTTGGCACACCGTAGCACGCGACAAAGCTTTGCAGACGATAAATGTAACCGTTTGAGAGAGAAGAATGGCCAATGTGACGATCTGGCTTTAAGTCGATTCGATAGCAAATGACGAAAACGGACGGATTTCTCAGGTTTTTACTACATATGAACACTTTTCACAATTCTCCCATGCAACGCGGCTGCTAGTCTTCCTTTCATGCAAAGTCTTAAGGTTCCCCCGCATGTCCAAGCCACCAAAGTCGGCTAAAAAGCGAATAATCGACAACTAAAACTTGAATTGTACTGCTTCTTACTGGCTATTACTTCAACTTAGAAGCTCCTTCTGTGTTCTACTATGGTGCTTTTAGTGTTTCGGCATATCGCAGCACGCGTCATAGCTTTGCAGACGATAAATGTAACCGTTTGAGAGAGAAGAATGGCCAATGTGTGGATCTGGCTTGAAGTCAATTCGATAACAAATGAAAATGGACGGATTTCTCAGGTTTTTACTACATATGAACACTTTTCAAATTCTCCCATGCAACTCGGCTGTTAGACCTCCTTTCATGCAAAATCTTGAGGTCCTAGGTCATGTCCAAGCCACCAAAGCCGGCTAAAAAGTGAATAATCGACAACTAAAACTTGAATTGTACTACTTCTTACTGGCTATCACGTCAACTTAGAAGCTTCTTCTGTGTTCTACTATGGTGCTTTTATTGTTTCGGCATACCGCAGCACGTTACCTAGCTTTGCAGACGATAAGTGTAACCCTTTCAGAGAGAAGAGCGGCCAATGTGACGATCTGGCTTTAAGTCGATTCGATAACAAATGACGAAAACGGACGGATTTCTCAGGTTTTTACTACATATGAACACTTTTCACATTCTCCCATGCAACGCGGCTGTTAGACCTCCTTTCATGAAAATCTAAAGGTCCTAGGTCATGTCCAAGCCCCCAAAGCCGCCTAAAAAGTGAATAATCGATAACTAAAACTTGAATCGTACTACTTCTTACTGGCTATTACTTCAACTTAGAAGCTTCTTCTGTGTTCTACTATGGTGCTTTTAGTGTTTCCGCATACTGCAGCACGCGACATAGCTTTGCAAACGATAAATGTAACCGTTTCAGAGAGAAAAGCGGCCAATGTGACGATCTGGCTTTAAGTCGATTCGATAACAAATGGCGAAAACAGACGGATTTCTCACGTTTTTACTACATATGAACACTTTTCACATTCTCCCGTGAACGCGCCTGCAAGTACTCCTTTCATGCAAAATCTTAAGGTCCTAGGTCATGTCCAAGCCACCAAAGCCGGCTAAAAAGTGAATAATCGACTACTAAAACTTGAATTGTACTACTTCTTACTGGCTATTACTTCAACTTAGAAGCTTATTCTGTGTTCTACTGTGTTGCTTTTAGTGTCTCCGCATACCGCAGCACGCGACATAGCTTTGCAGACAGTAAATGTAACCTTCTCAAAGAGAAAAGTGGCCAATGTGACGATCTGGCTTTAAGTCGATTCGATAACAAATGACGAAAACGGACGGATTTCTCAGGTTTTTACTACATATGAACACTTTTCACATTCTCCCGTGCAACGCGGCTGGTAGTCCTCCTTTCATGCACAATCTTAAGGTCCTAGGTCATGTCCAAGCCACCAAAGCCGGCTAAAAAGTGAATAATCGACAACTAAAACTTGAAATGTACTACTTCTTACTGGCTATTACGTCAACTGAGAAGCTTCTTCTGTGTTCTACTATGGTGCTTTTATTGTTTCGGCATACCGCAGCACGTTACATAGCTTTGCAGACGATAAGTGTAACCGTTTCAGAGAGAAGAGCGGCCAATGTGACGATCTGGCTTTAAGTCGATTCGATAACAAATGACGAAAACGGACGGATTTCTCAGGTTTTTACTACATATGAACACTTTTCACATTCTGCCGTGCAACGCGGCTGCTAGTCCTCCTTTCATGCACAATCTTAAGGTCCTAGGTCATGTCCAAGCCACCAAAGCTGGCTAAAAAATGAATAATCGACAACTAAAACTTGAATTGTACTACTTCTTACTGGCTATTACTTCAACTTAGAACCTTCTTCTGTGTTCTACTATAGTGCTTTTAGTGTCTCCGCACACCGCAGCACGCGACATAGCTTTGCAGGCGATAAATGTAACCGTTTGAGAGAGAAGAATGGCCAATGTGTCGATCTGGCTTGAAGTCAATTCGATAACAAATGACGAAAATGGACGGATTTCTCAGGTTTTTACTACATATGAACACTTTTCACATTCTCCCATGCAACGCGGCTGTTAGACCTCCTTTCATGCAAAATCTTAAGGTCCTAGGTCATGTCCAAGCCACCAAAGCCGCCTAAAAAGTGAATAATCGATAACTAAAACTTGAATTGTACTACTTCTTACTGGCTATTACTTCAACTTAGAAGCTTCTTCTGTGTTCTACTATGGTGCTTTTAGTGTTTCCGCATACTGCAGCACGCGACATAGCTTTGCAGACGATAAATGTAACCGTTTCAGAGAGAAAAGCGGCCAATGTGACGATCTGGCTTTAAGTCGATTCGATAACAAATGGCGAAAACAGACGGATTTCTCACGTTTTTACTACATATGAACACTTTTCACATTCTCCCGTGCAACGCGCCCTCAAGTACTCCTTTCATGCAAAATCTTAAGGTCCTAGGTCATGTCCAAGCCACCAAAGCCGGCTCAAAAGTGAATAATCGACAACTAAAGCTTGAATCGTACTACTTCTTACTGGCTATTACTTCAACTTAGAAGCTTCTTCTGTGTTCTACTATGGTGCTTTTAGTGTTTTGGCACACCGTAGCACGCGACAAAGCTTTGCAGACGATAAATGTAACCGTTTGAGAGAGAAGAATGGCCAATGTGACGATCTGGCTTTAAGTCGATTCGATAGCAAATGACGAAAACGGACGGATTTCTCAGGTTTTTACTACATATGAACACTTTTCACAATTCTCCCATGCAACGCGGCTGCTAGTCTTCCTTTCATGCAAAGTCTTAAGGTTCCCCCGCATGTCCAAGCCACCAAAGTCGGCTAAAAAGCGAATAATCGACAACTAAAACTTGAATTGTACTGCTTCTTACTGGCTATTACTTCAACTTAGAAGCTCCTTCTGTGTTCTACTATGGTGCTTTTAGTGTTTCGGCATATCGCAGCACGCGTCATAGCTTTGCAGACGATAAATGTAACCGTTTGAGAGAGAAGAATGGCCAATGTGTGGATCTGGCTTGAAGTCAATTCGATAACAAATGAAAATGGACGGATTTCTCAGGTTTTTACTACATATGAACACTTTTCAAATTCTCCCATGCAACTCGGCTGTTAGACCTCCTTTCATGCAAAATCTTGAGGTCCTAGGTCATGTCCAAGCCACCAAAGCCGGCTAAAAAGTGAATAATCGACAACTAAAACTTGAATTGTACTACTTCTTACTGGCTATTACGTCAACTTAGAAGCTTCTTCTGTGTTCTACTATGGTGCTTTTATTGTTTCGGCATACCGCAGCACGTTACCTAGCTTTGCAGACGATAAGTGTAACCCTTTCAGAGAGAAGAGCGGCCAATGTGACGATCTGGCTTTAAGTCGATTCGATAACAAATGACGAAAACGGACGGATTTCTCAGGTTTTTACTACATATGAACACTTTTCACATTCTCCCATGCAACGCGGATGTTAGACCTCCTTTCATGAAAATCTAAAGGTCCTAGGTCATGTCCAAGCCCCCAAAGCCGCCTAAAAAGTGAATAATCGATAACTAAAACTTGAATCGTACTACTTCTTACTGGCTATTACTTCAACTTAGAAGCTTCTTCTGTGTTCTACTATGGTGCTTTTAGTGTTTCCGCATACTGCAGCACGCGACATAGCTTTGCAAACGATAAATGTAACCGTTTCAGAGAGAAAAGCGGCCAATGTGACGATCTGGCTTTAAGTCGATTCGATAACAAATGGCGAAAACAGACGGATTTCTCACGTTTTTACTACATATGAACACTTTTCACATTCTCCCGTGAACGCGCCTGCAAGTACTCCTTTCATGCAAAATCTTAAGGTCCTAGGTCATGTCCAAGCCACCAAAGCCGGCTAAAAAGTGAATAATCGACTACTAAAACTTGAATTGTACTACTTCTTACTGGCTATTACTTCAACTTAGAAGCTTATTCTGTGTTCTACTGTGTTGCTTTTAGTGTCTCCGCATACCGCAGCACGCGACATAGCTTTGCAGACAGTAAATGTAACCTTCTCAAAGAGAAAAGTGGCCAATGTGACGATCTGGCTTTAAGTCGATTCGATAACAAATGACGAAAACGGACGGATTTCTCAGGTTTTTACTACATATGAACACTTTTCACATTCTCCCGTGCAACGCGGCTGGTAGTCCTCCTTTCATGCACAATCTTAAGGTCCTAGGTCATGTCCAAGCCACCAAAGCCGGCTAAAAAGTGAATAATCGACAACTAAAACTTGAAATGTACTACTTCTTACTGGCTATTACGTCAACTGAGAAGCTTCTTCTGTGTTCTACTATGGTGCTTTTATTGTTTCGGCATACCGCAGCACGTTACATAGCTTTGCAGACGATAAGTGTAACCGTTTCAGAGAGAAGAGCGGCCAATGTGACGATCTGGCTTTAAGTCGATTCGATAACAAATGACGAAAACGGACGGATTTCTCAGGTTTTTACTACATATGAACACTTTTCACATTCTGCCGTGCAACGCGGCTGCTAGTCCTCCTTTCATGCACAATCTTAAGGTCCTAGGTCATGTCCAAGCCACCAAAGCTGGCTAAAAAATGAATAATCGACAACTAAAACTTGAATTGTACTACTTCTTACTGGCTATTACTTCAACTTAGAACCTTCTTCTGTGTTCTACTATAGTGCTTTTAGTGTCTCCGCACACCGCAGCACGCGACATAGCTTTGCAGGCGATAAATGTAACCGTTTGAGAGAGAAGAATGGCCAATGTGTCGATCTGGCTTGAAGTCAATTCGATAACAAATGACGAAAATGGACGGATTTCTCAGGTTTTTACTACATATGAACACTTTTCAAATTCTCCCATGCAACTCGGCTGTTAGACCTCCTTTCATGCAAAATCTTAAGGTCCTAGGTCATGTCCAAGCCACCAAAGCCGGCTAAAAAGTGAATAATCGACAACTAAAACTTGAATTGTACTACTTCTTACTGGCTATTACTTCAATATAGAAGATTCTTCTGTGTTCTACTGTGGTGCTTTTAGTGTCTCCGCATACCGCAGCACGCGACATAGCTTTGCAGACAATAAATGTAACCGTCTCAGAGAGAAAGCGGCCAATGTGACGATCTGGCTTTAAGTCCATTCGATAACAAATGACGAAAATGGACGGATTTCTCAGGTTTTTACTACATATGAACACTTTTCACATTCTCCCATGCAACGCGGCTGCTAGTCCTCCTGTCATGCAAAATCATAAGGTCCTAGGTCATGTCCAATCCACCATAGCCGGCTAAAAAGTGAATAATCGACAACTAAAACTTGAATTGTACTACTTCTTACTGGCTATTACGTCAACTGAGAAGCTTCTTCTGTGTTCTACTATGGTGCATTTATTGTTTCGGCATACCGCAGCACGTTACATAGCTTTGCAGACGATAAGTGTAACCGTTTCAGAGAGAAGAGCGGCCAATGTGACGATCTGGCTTTAAGTCGATTCGATAACAAATGACGAAAACGGACGGATTTCTCAGGTTTTTACTACATATGAACACTTTTCACATTCTCCCATGCAACGCGGCTGTTAGACCTCCTTTCATGCAAAATCTTAAGGTCCTAGGTCATGTCCAAGCCACCAAAGCCGCCTAAAAAGTGAATAATCGATAACTAAAACTTGAATTGTACTACTTCTTACTGGCTATTACTTCAACTTAGAAGCTTCTTCTGTGTTCTACTATGGTGCTTTTAGTGTTTCCGCATACTGCAGCACGCGACATAGCTTTGCAGACGATAAATGTAACCGTTTCAGAGAGAAAAGCGGCCAATGTGACGATCTGGCTTTAAGTCGATTCGATAACAAATGGCGAAAACAGACGGATTTCTCACGTTTTTACTACATATGAACACTTTTCACATTCTCCCGTGCAACGCGCCCTCAAGTACTCCTTTCATGCAAAATCTTAAGGTCCTAGGTCATGTCCAAGCCACCAAAGCCGGCTCAAAAGTGAATAATCGACAACTAAAGCTTGAATCGTACTACTTCTTACTGGCTATTACTTCAACTTAGAAGCTTCTTCTGTGTTCTACTATGGTGCTTTTAGTGTCTCCGCATACCTCAGCACGCGACATAGCTTTGCAGACGATAAATGTAACCGTCTCAGAGAGAAAAGGGGCCAATGAGACGATCTGGCTTTTAGTCGATTCGATAACAAATGAAGAAAACGGACAGATTTCTCAGGTTTTTACTACATATGAACACTTTTCACATTCTCCCGTGCAACGCGGCTGCTAGTCTTCCTTTCATGCAAAATCTTAAGGTTCCACCGCATGTCCAAGCCACCAAAGCCGGCTAAAAAGTGAATAATCGACAACTAAAACTTTAATTGTACTACTTCTTACTGGCTATTACTTCAACTTAGAACCTCCTTCTGTGTTCTACTATGGTGCTTTTAGTGTTTCGGCATATCGCAGCACGCGACATAGCTTTGTAGACGATAAATGTATCCGTTTCAGAGAGAAGAGCGGCCAATGTGACGATCTGGCTTTAAGACGATTCGATAACAAATGGCGAAAACGGACGGATTTCTCAGGTTTTTACTACATATGAGCACCTTTCACATTCTCCCGTGCAACGCGGCTGCTAGTCCTCCTTTCATGGAAAATCTTAAGGTACTAGGTCATGTCCAAGCCACCAAAGCCGGCTAAAAAGTGAATAATCGACAACTAAAACTTGAATTGTACTACTTCTTACTGGCTATTACTTCAACTTAGAAGCTTCTTCTGTGTTCTACTATGGAGCTTTTAGTGTCTCCGCATACCGCAGCACGCGACATAGCTTTGCAGACGATAAGTGTAACCGTTTCAGAGAGAAAAGAGACCAATGTGACGATCTGGCTTTAAGTCGATTCGATAACAAATGACGAAAACGGACGGATTTCTCAGGTTTTTACTACATATGAACACTTTTCACATTCTCCCGTGCAACGCGGCTGCTAGTCCTCGTTTCATGCAAAATCTTATGGTCCTAGGTCATGTCATAGCCACCAAAGCCGGCTAAAAAGTGAATAATCGACAACTAATACTTGAATTGTACTACTTCTTACTGGCTATTACTTCAACTTAGAACCTTCTTCTGGGTTCTACTATGGTGCTTTTAGTGTTTTGGCGTACCGTAGCACGCGACATAGCTTTGCAGACGATAAATGTAACCGTTTGAGAGAGAAGAATGGCCAATGTGACGATCTGGCTTTAAGTCGATTCGATAACAAATGACGAAAACGGACGGATTTCTCAGGTTTTTACTGCATATGAACACTTTTTACATTCTACCGTGCAACGCGGCTGCTAGTCCTCCTTTTATGCAAAATCCTAAGGTCCTAGGTCATGTCCAATCCACCAAAGCCGGCTAAAAAGTGAATAATCGACAACTAAAACTTGAATTGTACTACCTCTTACTGGCTATTACTTCAACTTAGAAGCTTCTTCTGTGTTCTACTATGGTGCTTTTAGTGTTTCCGTTATCGCAGCACGCGACATAGCTTTGCAGACGATAAGTGTAACCGTTTCAGAGAGAAGAGCGGCCAATGTGACGATCTGGCTTTAAGTCGATTCGATAACAAATGACGAAAACGGACGGATTTCTCAGGTTTTACTACATATGAACACTTTTCACATTCTCCCGTGCAACGCGGCCTCTAGTCCTCCTTTCATGCAAAATCTTAATGTCCTAGGTCATGTCCAAGCGACTAAAGCCGGCAAAAATGTGAATAATCGACAACTAAAACATGAATTGTATTTCTTCTTACTGGCTATTACTTCAACTTAGAAGCTTCTTCTGTGTTCTACTATGGTGCTTTTAGTGTCTCCGCATACCGCAGCACGCGACATACCTTTGCAGACGATAAATGAAACCGTCTCAGAGAGAAAAGCGGCCAATGTGACGATCTGGCTTTAAGTCGATTCGATAACAAATGACGAAAACGGACGGATTTCTCAGGTTTTTCCAACATATGAACACTTTTCACATTCTCCTGTGCAACGCGGCTGCTAGTCCTCCTTTCATGCAAAATCTTAAGGTTCTAGGTCATGTCCAAGCCACCAAAGCCGGCTAAAAAGTGAATAATCGACAACTAAAACTTGAATTGTACTACTTCTTACTGGCTATTACTTCAACTTAGAAGCTTCTTCTGTGTTCTACTATGGTGCTTTTAGTGTCTCCGCATACCGCAGCACGCGACATATCTTTGCAGACGATAAATGTAACCGTCTCAGAGAGAAAAGCGGCCAATGAGACGATCCGGCTTTACGTCGATTCGATAGCAAATGACGAAAACGGACGGATTTCTCAGGTTTTTACTACATATGAACACTTTTCACATTCTCCCGTGCAACGCGGCTGCTAGTATTCCTTTCATGCAAAATCTTAAAGTTCCACCGCATGTCCAAGCCACCAAAGCCGGCTAAAAAGCGAATAATCGACAACTAAAACTTGAATTGTACTACTTCTTACTGGCTATTACTTCAACTTAGAAGATTCTTCTGTGTTCTACTGTGGTGCTTTTAGTGTCTCCGCATACCGCAGCACGCGACATAGCTTTGCAGACAATAAATGTAACCGTTTCAGAGAGAAGAGCGGCCAATGTGACGATCTGGCTTTAAGTCGATTCGATAACAAATGACGAAAACGGACGGATTTCTCAGGTTTTCACTACATATGAACACTCTTCACATTCTCCCATGCAACGCGGCTGTTAGACCTCCTTTCATGCAAAATCTTAAGGTCCTAGGTCATGTCCAAGCCACCAAAGCCGCCTAAAAAGTGAATAATCGATAACTAAAACTTGAATTGTACTACTTCTTACTGGCTATTACTTCAACTTAGAAGCTTCTTCTGGGTTCTACTATGGTGCTTTTAGTGTTTCCGCATACTGCAGCACGCGACTTAGCTTTGCAGACGATAAATGTAACCGTTTCAGAGAGAAAAGCGGCCAATGTGACGATCTGGCTTTAAGTCGATTCGATAACAAATGGCGAAAACAGACGGATTTCTCACGTTTTTACTACATATGAACACTTTTCACATTCTCCCATGCAACGCGCCTGCAAGTACTCCTTTCATGCAAAATCTTAAGGTTCCACCGCATGTCCAAGCCACCAAAGCCGCCTAAAAAGTGAATAATCGACAACTAAAACTTGAATTGTACTACTTCTTACTGGCTATTACTTCAACTTAGAAGCTCCTTCTGTGTTCTACTATGGTGCTTTTAGTGTTTCGGCATATCGCAGCACGCGACATAGCTTTGCAGACGATAAATGTAACCGTTTGAGAGAGAAGAATGGCCAATGTGACGATCTGGCTTGAAGTCAATTCGATAACAAATGACGAAAATGGACGGATTTCTCAGGTTTTTACTACATATGAACACTTTTCACATTCTCCCATGCAACGCGGCTGTTAGACCTCCTTTCATGCAAAATCTTACGGTCCTAGGTCATGTCCAAGCCACCAAAGCCGCCTAAAAAGTGAATAATCGATAACTAAAACTTGAATTGTACTACTTCTTACTGGCTATTACTTCAACTTAGAAGCTTCTTCTGTGTTCTACTATGGTGCTTTTAGTGTCTCCGCATACCGCAGCACGCGACATAGCTTTGCAGACGATAAATGTAACCGTCTCAGAGAGAAAAGCGGCAAATGTGACGATCTGGCTTTAAGTCGATTCCATAACAAATGACGAAAACGGACGGATTTCTCAGGTTTTTCCAACATATGAACACTTTTCACATTCTCCCGTGCAACGCGGCTGCTCGTCCTCCTTTCATGCAAAATCTTAAGGTCCTAGGTCATGTCCAAGCCACCAAAGCCGGCTAAAAAGTGAATAATCGACAACTAAAACTTGAATTGTACTACTTCTTACTGGCTATTACTTCAACTTAGAAGCTTTTTCTGTGTTCTACTATGGTGCTTTTAGTGTCTCCGCATACCGCAGCACGCGACATAGCTTTGCAGACGATAAATGTAACCGTCTCAGAGAGAAAAGGGGCCAATGAGACGATCTGGCTTTAAGTCGATTCGATAACAAATGACAAAAACGGACGGATTTCTCAGGTTTTTACTACATATGAACACTTTTCACATTCTCCCGTGCAACGCGGCTGCTAGTCTTCCTTTCATGCAAAATCTTAAGGTTCCACCGCATGTCCAAGCCACCAAAGCCGGCTAAAAAGTGAATAATCGACAACTAAAACTTGAATTGTACTACTTCTTACTGGCTATTACTTCAACTTAGAACCTCCTTCTGTGTTCTACTATGGTGCTTTTAGTGTTTCGGCATATCGCAGCACGCGACATAGCTTTGCAGACGATAAATGTAACCGTTTGAGAGAGAAGAATGGCCAATGTGACGATCTGGCTTGAAGACAATTCGATAACAAATGACGAAAATGGACGGATTTCTCAGGTTTTTACTACTTATGAACACTTTTCACATTCTCCCATGCAACGCGGCTGCTAGTCCTCCTTTCATGCAAAATCTTAAGGTCCTAGGTCATGTCCAAGAAACCAAAGCCGGCAAAAGAGTTAATAATCGACAACTAAAACTTCAATTGTACTACTTCTTACTGGCTATTACTTCAACATAGAAGCTTCTTCTGTGTTCTACTATGGTGCTTTTAGTGTTTCCGCATACCGCAGCACGCGACATAGCTTTGTAGACGATAAATGTATCCGTTTCAGAGAGAAGAGCGGCCAATGTGACGATCTGGCTTTAAGACGATTCGATAACAAATGGCGAAAACGGACGGATTTCTCAGGTTTTTACTACATATGAGCACCTTTCACATTCTCCCGTGCAACGCGGCTGCTAGTCCTCCTTTCATGGAAAATCTTAAGGTACTAGGTCATGTCCAAGCCACCAAAGCCGGCTAAAAAGTGAATAATCGACAACTAAAACTTGAATTGTACTACTTCTTACTGGCTATTACTTCAACTTAGAAGCTTCTTCTGTGTTCTACTATGGAGCTTTTAGTGTCTCCGCATACCGCAGCACGCGACATAGCTTTGCAGACGATAAGTGTAACCGTTTCAGAGAGAAAAGAGACCAATGTGACGATCTGGCTTTAAGTCGATTCGATAACAAATGACGAAAACGGACGGATTTCTCAGTTTTTTACTACATATGAACACTTTTCACATTCTCCCGTGCAACGCGGCTGCTAGTCCTCGTTTCATGCAAAATCTTATGGTCCTAGGTCATGTCATAGCCACCAAAGCCGGCTAAAAAGTGAATAATCGACAACTAATACTTGAATTGTACTACTTCTTACTGGCTATTACTTCAACTTAGAACCTTCTTCTGGGTTCTACTATGGTGCTTTTAGTGTTTTGGCATACCGTAGCACGCGACATAGCTTTGCAGACGATAAATGTAACCGTTTGAGAGAGAAGAATGGCCAATGTGACGATCTGGCTTTAAGTCGATTCGATAACAAATGACGAAAACGGACGGATTTCTCAGGTTTTTACTGCATATGAACACTTTTTACATTCTACCGTGCAACGCGGCTGCTAGTCCTCCTTTTATGCAAAATCCTAAGGTCCTAGGTCATGTCCAATCCACCAAAGCCGGCTAAAAAGTGAATAATCGACAACTAAAACTTGAATTGTACTACCTCTTACTGGCTATTACTTCAACTTAGAAGCTTCTTCTGTGTTCTACTATGGTGCTTTTAGTGTTTCCGTATATCGCAGCACGCGACATAGCTTTGCAGACGATAAGTGTAACCGTTTCAGAGAGAAGAGCGGCCAATGTGACGATCTGGCTTTAAGTCGATTCGATAACAAATGACGAAAACGGACGGATTTCTCAGGTTTTACTACATATGAACACTTTTCACATTCTCCCGTGCAACGCGGCCTCTAGTCCTCCTTTCATGCAAAATCTTAATGTCCTAGGTCATGTCCAAGCGACTAAAGCCGGCAAAAATGTGAATAATCGACAACTAAAACATGAATTGTATTTCTTCTTACTGGCTATTACTTCAACTTAGAAGCTTCTTCTGTGTTCTACTATGGTGCTTTTAGTGTCTCCGCATACCGCAGCACGCGACATACCTTTGCAGACGATAAATGAAACCGTCTCAGAGAGAAAAGCGGCCAATGTGACGATCTGGCTTTAAGTCGATTCGATAACAAATGACGAAAACGGACGGATTTCTCAGGTTTTTCCAACATATGAACACTTTTCACATTCTCCCGTGCAACGCGGCTGCTAGTCCTCCTTTCATGCAAAATCTTAAGGTTCTAGGTCATGTCCAAGCCACCAAAGCCGGCTAAAAAGTGAATAATCGACAACTAAAACTTGAATTGTACTACTTCTTACTGGCTATTACTTCAACTTAGAAGCTTCTTCTGTGTTCTACTATGGTGCTTTTAGTGTCTCCGCATACCGCAGCACGCGACATATCTTTGCAGACGATAAATGTAACCGTCTCAGAGAGAAAAGCGGCCAATGAGACGATCCGGCTTTACGTCGATTCGATAGCAAATGACGAAAACGGACGGATTTCTCAGGTTTTTACTACATATGAACACTTTTCACATTCTCCCGTGCAACGCGGCTGCTAGTATTCCTTTCATGCAAAATCTTAAGGTTCCACCGCATGTCCAAGCCATCAAAGCCGGCTAAAAAGCGAATAATCGACAACTAAAACTTGAATTGTACTACTTCTTACTGGCTATTACTTCAACTTAGAAGATTCTTCTGTGTTCTACTGTGGTGCTTTTAGTGTCTCCGCATACCGCAGCACGCGACATAGCTTTGCAGACAATAAATGTAACCGTTTCAGAGAGAAGAGCGGCCAATGTGACGATCTGGCTTTAAGTCGATTCGATAACAAATGACGAAAACGGACGGATTTCTCAGGTTTTCACTACATATGAACACTCTTCACATTCTCCCATGCAACGCGGCTGTTAGACCTCCTTTCATGCAAAATCTTAAGGTCCTAGGTCATGTCCAAGCCACCAAAGCCGCCTAAAAAGTGAATAATCGATAACTAAAACTTGAATTGTACTACTTCTTACTGGCTATTACTTCAACTTAGAAGCTTCTTCTGTGTTCTACTATGGTGCTTTTAGTGTTTCCGCATACTGCAGCACGCGACTTAGCTTTGCAGACGATAAATGTAACCGTTTCAGAGAGAAAAGCGGCCAATGTGACGATCTGGCTTTAAGTCGATTCGATAACAAATGGCGAAAACAGACGGATTTCTCACGTTTTTACTACATATGAACACTTTTCACATTCTCCCATGCAACGCGCCTGCAAGTACTCCTTTCATGCAAAATCTTAAGGTTCCACCGCATGTCCAAGCCACCAAAGCCGCCTAAAAAGTGAATAATCGACAACTAAAACTTGAATTGTACTACTTCTTACTGGCTATTACTTCAACTTAGAAGCTCCTTCTGTGTTCTACTATGGTGCTTTTAGTGTTTCGGCATATCGCAGCACGCGACATAGCTTTGCAGACGATAAATGTAACCGTTTGAGAGAGAAGAATGGCCAATGTGACGATCTGGCTTGAAGTCAATTCGATAACAAATGACGAAAATGGACGGATTTCTCAGGTTTTTACTACATATGAACACTTTTCACATTCTTCCATGCAACGCGGCTGTTAGACCTCCTTTCATGCAAAATCTTACGGTCCTAGGTCATGTCCAAGCCACCAAAGCCGCCTAAAAAGTGAATAATCGATAACTAAAACTTGAATTGTACTACTTCTTACTGGCTATTACTTCAACTTAGAAGCTTCTTCTGTGTTCTACTATGGTGCTTTTAGTGTCTCCGCATACCGCAGCACGCGACATAGCTTTGCAGACGATAAATGTAACCGTCTCAGAGAGAAAAGCGGCAAATGTGACGATCTGGCTTTAAGTCGATTCCATAACAAATGACGAAAACGGACGGATTTCTCAGGTTTTTCCAACATATGAACACTTTTCACATTCTCCCGTGCAACGCGGCTGCTCGTCCTCCTTTCATGCAAAATCTTAAGGTCCTAGGTCATGTCCAAGCCACCAAAGCCGGCTAAAAAGTGAATAATCGACAACTAAAACTTGAATTGTACTACTTCTTACTGGCTATTACTTCAACTTAGAAGCTTTTTCTGTGTTCTACTATGGTGCTTTTAGTGTCTCCGCATACCGCAGCACGCGACATAGCTTTGCAGACGATAAATGTAACCGTCTCAGAGAGAAAAGGGGCCAATGAGACGATCTGGCTTTAAGTCGATTCGATAACAAATGACAAAAACGGACGGATTTCTCAGGTTTTTACTACATATGAACACTTTTCACATTCTCCCGTGCAACGCGGCTGCTAGTCTTCCTTTCATGCAAAATCTTAAGGTTCCACCGCATGTCCAAGCCACCAAAGCCGGCTAAAAAGTGGATAATCGACAACTAAAACTTGAATTGTACTACTTCTTACTGGCTATTACATCAACATAGAAGCTCCTTCTGTGTTCTACTATGGTGCTTCTAGTGTTTCGGCATATCGCAGCACACGACATAGCTTTGCAGACGATAAATGTAACCGTTTGAGAGAGAAGAATGGCCAATGTGACGATCTGGCTTGAAGTCAATTCGATAACAAATGACGAAAATGGACGGATTTCTCAGGTTTTTACTACTTATGAACATTTTTCACATTCTCCCATGCAACGCGGCTGCTAGTCCTCCTTTCATGCAAAATCTTAAGGTCCTAGGTCATGTCCAAGAAACCAAAGCCGGTTAAAAAGTGAATAATCAACAACTAAAACTTCAATTGTACTACTTCTTACTGGCTATTACTTCAACATAGAAGCTTCTTCTGTGTTCTACTATGGTGCTTTTAGTGTTTCCGCATACCGCAGCACGCGACATAGCTTTGTAGACGATAAATGTAACCGTTTCAGAGAGAAGAGCGGCCAATGTGACGATCTGGCTTTAAGACGATTCGATAACAAATGGCGAAAACGGACGGATTTCTCAGGTTTTTACTACATATGAACACCTTTCACATTCTCCCGTGCAACGCGGCTGCTAGTCCTCCTTTCATGGAAAATCTTAAGGTACTAGGTCATGTCCAAGCCACCAAAGCCGGCTAAAAAGTGAATAATCGACAACTAAAACTTGAATTGTACTACTTCTTACTGGCTATTACTTCAACTTAGAAGCTTCTTCTGTGTTCTACTATGGATCTTTTAGTGTCTCCGCATACCGCAGCACGCGACATAGCTTTGCAGACGATAAGTGTAACCGTTTCAGAGAGAAAAGAGACCAATGTGACGATCTGGCTTTAAGTCGATTCGATAACAAATGACGAAAACGGACGGATTTCTCAGGTTTTTACTACATATGAACACTTTTCACATTCTCCCGTGCAACGCGGCTGCTAGTCCTCGTTTCATGCAAAATCTTATGGTCCTAGGTCATGTCATAGCCACAAAAGCCGGCTAAAAAGTGAATAATCGACAACTAATACTTGAATTGTACTACTTCTTACTGGCTATTACTTCAACTTAGAAGCTTCTTCTGGGTTCTACTATGGTGCTTTTTGTGTTTTGGCATACCGTAGCACGCGACATAGCTTTGCAGACGATAAATGTAACCGTTTGAGAGAGAAGAATGGCCAATGTGACGATCTGGCTATAAGTCGATTCGATAACAAATGACGAAAACGGACGGATTTCTCAGGTTTTTACTGCATGTGAACACTTTTTACATTCTACCGTGCAACGCGGCTGCTAGTCCTCCTTTCATGCAAAATCCTAAGGTCCTAGGTCATGTCCAATCCACCAAAGCCGACTAAAAAGTGAATAATCGACAACTAAAACTTGAATTGTATTACTTCTTACTGGCTATTACTTCAACTTAGAAGCTTCTTCTGTGTTCTACTATGGTGCTTTTAGTGTCTCCGCATATCGCAGCACGCGTCATAGCTTTGCAAACGATAAATGAAACCGTCTCAGAGAGAAAAGCGGCCAATGTGACGATCTGGCTTTAAGTCGATTCGATAACAAATGACGAAAACGGACGGATTTCTCAGGTTTTTCCAACATATGAACACTTTTCACATTCTCCCGTGCAACGCGGCTCCTAGTCCTCCTTTCATGCAAAATCTTAAGGTCCTAGGTCATGTCCAAGCCACCAAAGCCGGCTAAAAAGTGAATAATCGACAACTAAAACATGAATTGTACTACTTCTTACTGGCTATTACTTCAACTTAGAAGCTTCTTCTGTGTTCTACTATGGTGCTTTTAGTGTCTCCGCACACCGCAGCACGCGACATAGCTTTGCAAACGATAAATGTAACCGTCTCAGAGAGAAAAGCGGCCAATGAGACGATCTGGCTTTAAGTCGATTCGATAGCAAATGACGAAAACGGACGGATTTCTCAGGTTTTTACTACATATGAACACTTTTCACAATTCTCCCATGCAACGCGGCTGCTAGTCTTCCTTTCATGCAAAGTCTTAAGGTTCCACCGCATGTCCAAGCCACCAAAGCCGGCTAAAAAGCGAATAATCGACAGCTAAAACTTGAATTGTACTGCTTCTTACTGGCTATTACTTCAACTTAGAAGCTCCTTCTGTGTTCTACTATGGTGCTTTTAGTGTTTCGACATATCGCAGCACGCGTCATAGCTTTGCAGACGATAAATGTAACCGTTTGAGAGAGAAGAATGGCCAATGTGTCAATCTGGCTTGAAGTCAATTCGATAACAAATGACGAAAATGGACGGATTTCTCAGGTTTTTACTACATATGAACACTTTTCAAATTCTCCCATACAACTCGGCTGTTAGACCTCCTTTCATGCAAAATCTTGAGGTCCTAGGTCATGTCCAAGCCACCAAAGCCGGCTAAAAAGTGAATAATCGACAACTAAAACTTGAATTGTACTACTTCTTACTGGCTATTACTTCAACTTAGAAGATTCTTCTGTGTTCTACTGTGGTGCTTTTAGTGTCTCCGCATACCGCAGAACGCGACATAGCTTTGCAGACAATAAATGTAACCGTCTCATTGAGGAAAGCAGCCAATGTGACGATCTGGCTTTAAGTCGATTCGATAACAAGTGACGAAAACGGACGGATTTCTCAGGTTTTTACTACATACGAACATTTTCACATTCTCCCGTGCAACGCGGCTGCTAGTCCTCTTTCATGCAAAATCTTATGGTCATAGTTCATGTCCAAGCCACCAAAGCCGCCTAAAAAGTGAATAATCGATAACTAAAACTTGAATTGTACTACTTCTTACTGGCTATTACTTCAACTTAGAAGCTTCTTCTGTGTTCTACTATGGTGCTTTTAGTGTTTCCGCATACTGCAGCACGCGACATAGCTTTGCAGACGATAAATGTAACCATTTCAGAGAGAAAAGCGGCCAATGTGACGATCTGGCTTTAAGTCGATTCGATAACAAATGGCGAATACAGACGGATTTCTCACGTTTTTACTACATATGAACACTTTTCACATTCTCCCGTGCAACGCGCCTGCAAGTACTCCTTTCATGCAAAATCTTAAGGTCCTAGGTCATGTCCAAGCCACCAAAGCCGGCTCAAAAGTGAATAATCGACAACTAAAACTTGAATCGTACTACTTCTTACTGGCTATTACTTCAACTTAGAAGCTTCTTCTGTGTTCTACTATGGTGCTTTTAGTGTCTCCGCATACCGCAGCACGCGACATAGCTTTGCAGACGATAAATGTAACCGTCTCATAGAGAAAAGGGGCCAATGAGACGATCTGGCTTTAAGTCGATTCGATAACAAATGAAGAAAACGGACAGATTTCTCAGGTTTTTACTACATATGAACACTTTTCACATTCTCCCGTGCAACGCGGCTGCTAGTCATCCTTTCATGCAAAATCTTAAGTTTCCACCGCATGTCCAAGCCACCAAAGCCGGCTAAAAAGTGAATAATCGACAACTAAAACTTGAATTGTACTACTTCTTACTGGCTATTACTTCAACTTAGAAGCTCCTTCTGTGTTCTACTATGGTGCTTTTAGTGTTTCGGCATATCGCAGCACGCGACATAGCTTTGCAGACGATAAATGTAACCGTTTGAGAGAGAAGAATGGCCAATGTGACGATCTGGCTTGAAGACAATTCGATAACAAATGACGAAAATGGACGGATTTCTCAGGTTTTTACTACTTATGAACACTTTTCACATTCTCCCATGCAACGCGGCTGCTAGTCCTCCTTTCATGCAAAATCTTAAGGTCCTAGGTCATGTCCAAGAAACCAAAGCCGGCAAAAGAGTTAATAATCGACAACTAAAACTTCAATTGTACTACTTCTTACTGGCTATTACTTCAACATAGAAGCTTCTTCTGTGTTCTACTATGGTGCTTTTAGTGTCTCCGCATACCGCAGCACGCGACATATCTTTGCAGACGATAAATGTAACCGTCTCAGAGAGAAAAGCGGCCAATGAGACGATCCGGCTTTAAGTCGATTCGATAACAAATGAAGAAAACGGACAGATTTCTCAGGTTTTTACTACATATGAACACTTTTCACATTCTCCCGTGCAACGCGGCTGCTAGTCATCCTTTCATGCAAAATCTTAAGTTTCCACCGCATGTCCAAGCCACCAAAGCCGGCTAAAAAGTGAATAATCGACAACTAAAACTTGAATTGTACTACTTCTTACTGGCTATTACTTCAACTTAGAAGCTCCTTCTGTGTTCTACTATGGTGCTTTTAGTGTTTCGGCATATCGCAGCACGCGACATAGCTTTGCAGACGATAAATGTAACCGTTTGAGAGAGAAGAATGGCCAATGTGACGATCTGGCTTGAAGTCGATTCGATAACAAATGACGAAAACGGACGGATTTCTCAGGTTTTTCCAACATATGAACACTTTTCACATTCTCCCGTGCAACGCGGCTGCTAGTCCTCCTTTCATGCAAAATCTTAAGGTTCTAGGTCATGTCCAAGCCACCAAAGCCGGCTAAAAAGTTTATAATCGACAACTAAAACTTGAATTGTACTACTTCTTACTGGCTATTACTTCAACTTAGAAGCTTCTTCTGTGTTCTACTATGGCGCTTTTAGTGTCTCCGCATACCGCAGCACGCGACATATCTTTGCAGACGATAAATGTAACCGTCTCAGAGAGAAAAGCGGCCAATGAGACGATCCGGCTTTAAGTCGATTCGATAGCAAATGACGAAAACGGACGGATTTCTCAGGTTTTTACTACATATGAACACTTTTCACATTCTCCCGTGCAACGCGGCTGCTAGTATTCCTTTCATGCAAAATCTTAAGGTTCCACCGCATGTCCAAGCCACCAAAGCCGGCTAAAAAGCGAATAATCGACAACTAAAACTTGAATTGTACTACTTCTTACGGGCTATTACTTCAACTTAGAAGATTCTTCTGTGTTCTACTGTGGTGCTTTTAGTGTCTCCGCATACCGCAGCACGCGACATAGCTTTGCAGACAATAAATGTAACCGTTTCAGAGAGAAGAGCGGCCAATGTGACGATCTGGCTTTAAGTCGATTCGATAACAAATGACGAAAACGGACGGATTTCTCAGGTTTTCACTACATATGAACACTTTTCACATTCTCCCATGCAACGCGGCTGTTAGACCTCCTTTCATGCAAAATCTTAAGGTCCTAGGTCATGTCCAAGCCACCAAAGCCGCCTAAAAAGTGAATAATCGATAACTAAAAATTGAATTGTACTACTTCTTACTGGCTATTTCTTCAACTTAGAAGCTTCTTCTGTGTTCTACTATGGTGCTTTTAGTGTTTCCGCATACTGCAGCACGCGACTTAGCTTTGCAGACGATAAATGTAACCGTTTCAGAGAGAAAAGCGGCCAATGTGACGATCTGGCTTTAAGTCGATTCGATAACAAATGGCGAAAACAGACGGATTTCTCACGTTTTTACTACATATGAACACTTTTCACATTCTCCCATGCAACGCGCCTGCAAGTACTCCTTTCATGCAAAATCTTAAGGTTCCACCGCATGTCCAAGCCACCAAAGCCGGCTAAAAAGTGAATAATCGACAACTAAAACTTGAATTGTACTACTTCTTACTGGCTATTACTTCAACATAGAAGCTCCTTCTGTGTTCTACTATGGTGCTTCTAGTATTTCGGCATATCGCAGCACGCGACATAGCTTTGCAGACGATAAATGTAACCGTTTGAGAGAGAAGAATGGCCAATGAGACGATCTGGCTTGAAGTCAATTCGATAACAAATGACGAAAATGGACGGATTTCTCAGGTTTTTACTACTTATGAACATTTTTCACATTCTCCCATGCAACGCGGCTGCTAGTCCTCCTTTCATGCAAAATCCTAAGGTCCTAGGTCATGTCCAAGAAACCAAAGCCGGCTAAAAAGTGAATAATCGACAACTAAAACTTCAATTGTACTACTTCTTACTGGCTATTACTTCAACATAGAAGCTCCTTCTGTGTTCTACTATGGTGCTTCTAGTATTTCGGCATATCGCAGCACGCGACATAGCTTTGCAGACGATAAATGTAACCGTTTGAGAGAGAAGAGCGGCCAATGTGACGATCTGGCTTTAAGACGATTCGATAACAAATGGCGAAAACGGACGGATTTCTCAGGTTTTTACTACATATGAACACCTTTCACATTCTCCCGTGCAACGCGGCTGCTAGTCCTCCTTTCATGGAAAATCTTAAGGTACTAGGTCATGTCCAAGCCACCAAAGCCGGCTAAAAAGTGAATAATCGACAACTAAAACTTGAATTGTACTACTTCTTACTGGCTATTACTTCAACTTAGAAGCTTCTTCTGTGTTCTACTATGGAGCTTTTAGTGTCTCCGCATACCGCAGCACGCGACATAGCTTTGCAGACGATAAGTGTAACCGTTTCAGAGAGAAAAGTGACCAATGTGACGATCTGGCTTGAAGTCGATTCGATAACAAATGACGAAAACGGACGGATTTCTCAGGTTTTTACTACATATGAACACTTTTCACATTCTCCCGTGCAACGCGGCTGCTAGTCCTCCTTTCATGCAAAATCTTATGGTCCTAGGTCATGTCATAGCCACCAAAGCCGGCTAAAAAGTGAATAATCGACAACTAATACTTGAATTGTACTACTTCTTACTGGCTATTACTTCAACTTAGAAGCTTCTTCTGGGTTCTACTATGGTGCTTTTTGTGTTTTGGCATACCGTAGCACGCGACATAGCTTTGCAGACGATAAATGTAACCGTTTGAGAGAGAAGAATGGCCAATGTGACGATCTGGCTTTAAGTCGATTCGATAACAAATGACGAAAACGGACGGATTTCTCAGGTTTTTACTGCATGTGAACACTTTTTACATTCTACCGTGCAACGCGGCTGCTAGTCCTCCTTTCATGCAAAATCCTAAGGTCGTAGGTCATGTCCAATCCACCAAAGACGGCTAAAAAGTGAATAATCGACAACTAAAACTTGAATTGTATTACTTCTTACTGGCTATTACTTCAACTTAGAAGCTTCTTCTGTGTTCTACTATGGTGCTTTTAGTGTCTCCGCATACCGCAGCACGCGTCATAGCTTTGCAAACGATAAATGAAACCGTCTCAGAGAGAAAAGCGGCCAATGTGACGATCTGGCTTTAAGTCGATTCGATAACAAATGACGAAAACGGACGGATTTCTCAGGTTTTTCCAACATATGAACACTTTTCACATTCTCCCGTGCAACGCGGCTCCTAGTCCTCCTTTCATGCAAAATCTTAAGGTCCTAGGTCATGTCCAAGCCACCAAAGCCGGCTAAAAAGTGAATAATCGACAACTAAAACATGAATTGTACTACTTCTTACTGGCTATTACTTCAACTTAGAAGCTTCTTCTGTGTTCTACTATGGTGCTTTTAGTGTCTCCGCACACCGCAGCACGCGACATAGCTTAGCAAACGATAAATGTAACCGTCTCAGAGAGAAAAGCGGCCAATGAGACGATCTGGCTTTAAGTCGATTCGATAGCAAATGACGAAAACGGACGTATTTCTCAGGTTTTTACTACATATGAACACTTTTCACAATTCTCCCATGCAACGCGGCTGCTAGTCTTCCTTTCATGCAAAGTCTTAAAGTTCCACCGCATGTCCAAGCCACCAAAGCCGGCTAAAAAGCGAATAATCAACAACTAAAACTTGAATTGTACTGCTTCTTACTGGCTATTACTTCAACTTAGAAGCTCCTTCTGTGTTCTACTATGGTGCTTTTAGTGTTTCGGCATATCGCAGCACGCGTCATAGCTTTGCAGACGATAAATGTAACCGTTTCAGAGAGAAGAGCGGCCAATGTGACGATCTGGCTTTAAGACGATTCGATAACAAATGGCGAAAACGGACGGATTTCTCAGGTTTTTACTACATATGAACACCTTTCACATTCTCCCGTGCAACGCGGCTGCTAGTCCTCCTTTCATGGAAAATCTTAAGGTACTAGGTCATGTCCAAGCCACCAAAGCCGGCTAAAAAGTGAATAATCGACAACTAAAACTTGAATTGTACTACTTCTTACTGGCTATTACTTCAACTTAGAAGCTTCTTCTGTGTTCTACTATGGAGCTTTTAGTGTCTCCGCATACCGCAGCACGCGACATAGCTTTGCAGACGATAAGTGTAACCGTTTCAGAGAGAAAAGTGACCAATGTGACGATCTGGCTTGAAGTCGATTCGATAACAAATGACGAAAACGGACGGATTTCTCAGGTTTTTACTACATATGAACACTTTTCACATTCTCCCGTGCAACGCGGCTGCTAGTCCTCCTTTCATGCAAAATCTTATGGTCCTAGGTCATGTCATAGCCACCAAAGCCGGCTAAAAAGTGAATAATCGACAACTAATACTTGAATTGTACTACTTCTTACTGGCTATTACTTCAACTTAGAAGCTTCTTCTGGGTTCTACTATGGTGCTTTTTGTGTTTTGGCATACCGTAGCACGCGACATAGCTTTGCAGACGATAAATGTAACCGTTTGAGAGAGAAGAATGGCCAATGTGACGATCTGGCTTTAAGTCGATTCGATAACAAATGACGAAAACGGACGGATTTCTCAGGTTTTTACTGCATGTGAACACTTTTTACATTCTACCGTGCAACGCGGCTGCTAGTCCTCCTTTCATGCAAAATCCTAAGGTCGTAGGTCATGTCCAATCCACCAAAGCCGGCTAAAAAGTGAATAATCGACAACTAAAACTTGAATTGTATTACTTCTTACTGGCTATTACTTCAACTTAGAAGCCTCTTCTGTGTTCTACTATGGTGCTTTTAGTGTCTCCGCATACCGCAGCACGCGTCATAGCTTTGCAAACGATAAATGAAACCGTCTCAGAGAGAAAAGCGGCCAATGTGACGATCTGGCTTTAAGTCGATTCGATAACAAATGACGAAAACGGACGGATTTCTCAGGTTTTTCCAACATATGAACACTTTTCACATTCTCCCGTGCAACGCGGCTCCTAGTCCTCCTTTCATGCAAAATCTTAAGGTCCTAGGTCATGTCCAAGCCACCAAAGCCGGCTAAAAAGTGAATAATCGACAACTAAAACATGAATTGTACTACTTCTTACTGGCTATTACTTCAACTTAGAAGCTTCTTCTGTGTTCTACTATGGTGCTTTTAGTGTCCCCGCACACCGCAGCACGCGACATAGCTTAGCAAACGATAAATGTAACCGTCTCAGAGAGAAAAGCGGCCAATGAGACGATCTGGCTTTAAGTCGATTCGATAGCAAATGACGAAAACGGACGGATTTCTCAGGTTTTTACTACATATGAACACTTTTCACAATTCTCCCATGCAACGCGGCTGCTAGTCTTCCTTTCATGCAAAGTCTTAAGGTTCCACCGCATGTCCAAGCCACCAAAGCCGGCTAAAAAGCGAATAATCAACAACTAAAACTTGAATTGTACTGCTTCTTACTGGCTATTACTTCAACTTAGAAGCTCCTTCTGTGTTCTACTATGGTGCTTTTAGTGTTTCGGCATATCGCAGCACGCGTCATAGCTTTGCAGACGATAAATGTAACCGTTTGAGTGAGAAGAATGGCCAATGTGTCAATCTGGCTTGAAGTCAATTCGATAACAAATGACGAAAATGGACGGATTTCTCAGGTTTTTACTACATATGAACACTTTTCAAATTCTCCCATGCAACTCGGCTGTTAGACCTCCTTTCATGCAAAATCTTGAGGTCCTAGGTCATGTCCAAGCCACCAAAGCCGGCTAAAAAGTGAATAATCGACAACTAAAACTTGAATTGTACTACTTCTTACTGGCTATACTTCAACTTAGAAGATTCTTCTGTGTTCTACTGTGGTGCTTTTAGTGTCTCCGCATACCGCAGAACGCGACATAGCTTTGCAGACAATAAATGTAACCGTCTCATTGAGGAAAGCAGCCAATGTGACGATCTGGCTTTAAGTCGATTCGATAACAAGTGACGAAAACGGACGGATTTCTCAGGTTTTTACTACATACGAACATTTTCACATTCTCCCGTGCAACGCGGCTGCTAGTCCTCCTTTCATGCAAAATCTTATGGTCATAGTTCATGTCCAAGCCACCAAAGCCGTCTAAAAAGTGAATAATCGACAACTAAAACTTGAATTGTACTACTTCTTACTGGCTATTACTTCAACTTAGAAGATTCTTCTGTGTTCTACTATGGTGCTTTTAGTGTCTCCGCACACCGCAGCACGCGACATAGCTTTGCAGACGATAAATATAACCGTATCAGAGAGAAAAGCGGCCAATGTGACGATCTGGCTTTAAGTCGATTCGATAACAAATGACGAAAACGGACGGATTTCTCACGTTTTTACTACATATGAACACTTTTCACATTCCCCCTTGCAACGCGGCTGCCAGTCCTCCTTTCATGCAAAATTTTAACGTCCTAGGTGATGTCAAAGCCACCAAAGCCGTCTAAAAAGTGAATAATCGACAACTAAAACTTTAATTGTACTACTTCTTGCTGGCTATTGCTTCAACTTAGAAGCTTCTTCTGTGTTCTACTATGGTTCTTTTAGTGTCTCCGCATCCCGCAGCACGCGACATAGCTTTGCAGACGATAAATGTAACCGTCTCAGAGAGAAAAGCGGCCAATGTGACGATCTGGCTTTAAGTCGATTCGATAACAAAAGACGAAAACGGTCGGATTTCTCAGGTCTTTAGTACATATGAACACTTATCACATTCTCCCATGCAACGCGGCTGCTAGTCCTCCTTTCATGCAAAATGTTAAGGTCCTAGGTCATGTCCAAGCCACCAAAGCCGGCTAAAAAGTGAATAATCGACAACTAAAACTTGAATAGTACTACTTCTTACTGGCTATTACTTCAACTTAGAAGCTTCTTCTGCGTTCTACTATGGTGCTTTTAGTGTTTCGGCTTACCGCAGCACGCGACATAGCTTTGCAGACGATAAATGTAACCGTCTCAGAGAGAAAAGCGGCCAATGTGACGATCTTACTTTAAGTCGATTCGATAACAAATGACGAAAACGGACGGATTTCTCAGGTTTTTACTACATATTAACACTTTTCACATTCTCCCGTGCAACGCGGCTGCTAGTCCTCCTTTCATGCAAAATCTTAAGGTCGTAGGTCATGTCTAAGCCACCAAAGCCGGCTAAAAAGTGAATAATCGACAACTAAACTTGAATAGTACTACTTCTTACTGCCTATTACGTCAACTTAGAAGCTTCTTCTGTGTTCTACTATGGTGCTTTTAGTGTCTCCGCACACCGCAGCACGTGACATAGCTTTGCAGACGATAAGTGCAACCGTTTCAGAGAGAAGAGCGGCCAATGTGACGATCTTACTTTAAGTCGATTCGATAACAAATGACGAAAACGGACGGATTTCTCAGGTTTTTACTACATATGAACACTTTTCACATTCTCCCATGCAACGCGGCTGCTAGTCCTCCTTTCATGCAAAATCTTAAGGTCATAGGCCATGTCCAAGCCACCAAAGCCGGCTAAAAAGTGAATAATCGACAACTAATATCTGAATTGTACTACTTCTTACTGGCTATTACTTCAACTTTGAAGCTTCTTCTGTGTTCTACTATGGTGCTTTTAGTGTCTCCGCATACCGCAGCACGCGACATAACTTTGCAGAGGGATAAATGTAACCGTCTCAGAGAGAAAAGCGGCCATTGTGACGATCTGGCTTTAAGTCGATTCGATAAGAAATGACGAAAACGGACGGATTTCTCAGGTTTTTACTACATATGAACACTTTTCACATTCTCCCGTGCAACGCAGCTGCTAGTCCTCCTTTCATGCAAAGTCTTAAGGTCCTAGGTCATGTCCAAGCCACCAAAGCCGGCTAAAAAGCGAATAATCGACAACTAAAACTTGAATTGTACTACTTCTTACTGCCTATTACTTCAACTTAGAAGCTTCTTCTGTGTTGTACTATGGTGCTTTTAGTGTCTCTGCATACCGCAGAACGCGACATAGCTTTGCAGAGGATAAATGTAACCGTTTCAGAGAGAAGAGCGGCCAATGTGACGATCTGGCTTTAAGTCGATTCGGTAACAAATGACGAAAACGGACGGATGTCTCAGGTTTTTACTACATATGAACACTTTTCACATTCTCCCGTGCAACGCGGCTGCTAGTCCTCCTTTCAAGCAAAATCTTAAGGTCCTAAGTCATGTCCAAGCCACCAAAGCCGGCTAAAAAGTGAATAACCGACAACTACAACTTGAATTGTACTACTTCTTACTGGCTATTACTTCAACTTAGAAGCTTATTCTGTGTTCTACTATGGTTCTTTTAGTGCCTCCGCATACCGCAGCACGTGACATAGCTTTGCAGACGATAAATGTAACCGTGTCAGAGAGAAAAGCGGCCAATGTGACGATATGGCTTTAAGTCGATTCGATAACAAATGACGAAAACGGACGGATTTCTCAGGTTTTTCCTACATATGAACACTTTTCACATTATCCCGTGCAACGCGGCTGCAACTCCTCCTTTCATGCAAAATTTTAACGTCCTAGGTGATGTCCAAGCCACCAAAGCCGTCTAAAAAGTGAATAATCGACAACTAAAACTTGAATTGTACTACTTCTTACTGGCTATTGCTTCAACTTAGAAGCTTCTTCTGTGTTCTACTATGGTTCTTTTAGTGTCTCCGCATCCCGCAGCACGCGACATAGCTTTGCAGACGATAAATGTAACCGTCTCAGAGAGAAAAGCGGCCAATGTGACGATCTGGCTTTAAGTCGATTCGATAACAAAAGACGAAAACGGACGGATTTCTCAGGTTTTTACTACATATGAACACTTTTCACATTCTCCCATGCAACGCGGCTGCTAGTCCTCCTTTCATGCAAAATGTTAAGGTCCTAGCTCATGGCCATGGCACCAAAGCCAGCTAAAATGTCAATAATCGATAACTAAAACTTGAATTGTACTACTTCTTACTAGCTATTACGTCAACTTAGAAGCTTCTTCTGTGTTCTACTATGGTGCTTTTAGTGTATCCGCACACCGCAGCACGTGACATAGCTTTGCAGACGATAAGTGTAACCGTTTCAGAGAGAAGAGCGGCCAATGTGACGATCTGGCTTTAAGTCGATTCGGTAACAAATGACGAAAACGGACGGATTTCGCAGGTTTTTCCAACATATGAACACTTTTCACATTCTCCCGTGCAACGCGGCTGCTAGTCCTCCTTTCATGCAAAATCTTATGGTCCTAGGTCATGTCCAAGCCGCCAAAGCCGGCTAAAAAGTGAATAATCGACAACTAAAACTTGAATTGTACTACTTCTTACTGGCTATTACTTCAACTTAGAAGATTCTTCTGTGTTCTACTATGGTGCTTTTAGTGTCTCCGCACACCGCAGCACGCGACATAGCTTTGCAGACGATAAATGTAACCGTCTCAGAGAGAAAAGCGGCCAATGTGACGATCTGGCTTTAAGTCGATTCGATAACAAATGACGAAAACGGACGGATTTCTTACGTTTTTACTACATATGAACACTTTTCACATTCCCCCTTGCAACGCGGCTGCCAGTCCTCCTTTCATGCAAAATTTTAACGTCCTAGGTGATGTCCAAGCCACAAAAGCCGTCTAAAAAGTGAATAATCGACGCCTAAAACTTGAATTGTACTACTTCTTGCTGGCTATTGCTTCAACTTAGAAGCTTCTTCTGTGTTCTACTATGTTTCTTTTAGTGTCTCCGCATCCCGCAGCACGCGACATAGCTTTGCAGACGATAAATGTAACCGTCTCAGAGAGAAAAGCGGCCAATGTGACGATATAACTTTAAGTCGATTCGATAACAAATGACGAAAACGGACGGATTTCTCAGGTTTTTACTACATATGAACACTTTTCACATTCTCCCGTGCAACGCGGCTGCTAGTCCTCCTTTCATGCAAAATCTTATGGTCCTAGGTCATGTCATAGCCACCAAAGCCGGCTAAAAAGTGAATAATCGACAACTAAAACTTGAATTGTACTACTTCTTACTGGCTATCACTTCAACTTAGAAGCTTCTTCTGTGTTCTACTATGGTGCTTTTAGTGTTTCCGCATACTGCAGCACGCGACATAGCTTTGCAGACGATAAATGTAACCGATTCAGAGAGAAGAGCGGCCAAGGTGACGATCTGGCTTTAAGTAGATTCGATGACAAATGACGAAAACGGGCGGATTTCTCAGGTTTTTGCTACATATGAACACATTTCACATTTCCCGTGCAACGCGGCTGCAAGTACTCTTTTCATGCAAAATCTTAAGGTCCTAGGTCATGTCCAAGCCACCAAAGCCGGCTAAAAAGTGAATAATCGACAACTAAAACTTGAATTGTACTACTTCTTACTGGCTATTACTTCAACATACAAGTTTCTTCTGTGTTCCACTATGGTGCTTTTAGTGTCTCCGCATACCGCAGCACGCGACATAGCATTGCAGACAATAAATGAAACCTTCTCAGAGAGAAAAGTGGCCAATGTGGCGATCTGGCTTTAAGTCGATTCGATAACAAAAGACGAAAACGGACGGATTTCTCAGGTTTTTCCTACATATGAACACTTTTCACATTCTCCCATGCAACGCGGCTGCTAGTCCTCCTTTCATGCAAAATCTTAAGGTTCCACCTCATGTCCAGGGCACCAAAGCCGGCTAAAAATCAATAATCGATAACCAAAACCTGAATTGTACTGCTTCTTACTGGCTATTGCTTCAACTTAGAAGCTTCTTCTGTGTTCTACTATGGTGCTTTTAGTGTCTCCGCATAATTCAGCACGCGACATAGCTTTGCAGACGATAAATGTAACCGTCTCAGAGAGAAAAGCGGCCAATATGACGATCTGGCTTTAAGTCGATTCGATAACAAATGACGAAAACGGACGGATTTCTCAGGTTTTTACTACATATGAACACTTTTCACATTCTCCCGTGCAAAGCGGCTGCTAGTCCTCCTTTCATGCAAAATCTTAAGGTCATAGGCCATGTCCAAGCCACCAAAGCCGGCTAAAAAGTGAATAATCGACAACTAATATCTGAATTGTACTACTTCTTACTGGCTATTACTTCAACTTTGAAGCTTCATCTGTGTTCTACTATGGTGCTTTTAGTGTCTCCGCATACCGCAGCACGCGACATAGCTTTGCAGACGGTAAATGTAACCGTGTCAGAGAGAAAAGCGGCCAATGTGACGATCTGGCTTTAAGTCGATTCGATAACAAATGAGGAAAACGGACGGATTTCTCAGGTTTTTACTACATATGAACACTTTTCACATTCTCCCGTGCAACGCGGCTGCTAGTCCTCCTTTCAAGCAAAATCTGAAGGTCCTAGGTCATGTCCAAGCCACCAAGGCCGGCTAAAAAGTGAATAATCGACAACCACAACTTGAATTGTACTACTTCTTACTGGCTATTACTTCTACATAGAAGCTTATTCTGTGTTCTACTATGGTTCTTTTAGTGTCTCCGCATACCGCAGCACGCGACATAGCTTTGCAGACGATAAATGTAGCCGTGTCAGAGAGAAAAGCGGCCAAAGTGACGATCTGGCTTTAAGTCGATTCGATAACAAATGGCGAAAACGGACGGATTTCTCAGGTTTTTCCTACATATGAACACTTTTCACATTATCCCGTGCAACGCGGCTGCAAGTCCTCCTTTCAAGCAAAATCTTAAGGTCCTAGGTCATGTCCAAGCCACCAAAGCCGGCTAAAATGTGAATAATCGACAACTAATACTAGAATTGTACTACTTCTTACTTGCTATTACTTCAACTTAGACGCTTCTTCTGTGTTCTACTATGGTGCTTTTAGTGTGTCCGCATACCGCAGCACGCGACATAGGTTTGCAGACGATAAATGTAACCGTCTCTGAGAGAAAAGCGGCCAATGTGACGATCTGGCTTTAAGTCGATTCGATAACAAATTACGAAAACGGACGGATTTCTTAGGTTTTTACTACATATGAACACTTTTCACATTCTCCCGTGCAACGCGGCTGCAAGTCCTCCTTTCATGCAAAATCTTAAGGTCCTAGGTCATGTCCAAGCCACCAAAGCCGGCTAAAATGTGAATAATCGACAACTAAAACTTGAATTGTACTACTTCTTACTGGCTATTACTTCAACTTAGAAGCTTCTTCTGTGTTCTACTATGGTGCTTTTAGTGTCTCCGCATACCGCAGCAGGCGACAGATTTGCAGACGATAAATGTAACCGTCTCAGAGAGAAAAGCAGCCAATGTGACGATCTGGCTTTAAGTCGATTCGGTAACAAATGACGAAAACGGAAGGATTTCTCAGGTTTTTACTACATATGAACACTTTTCACATTCTCCCGTGCAACGCGGCTGCTAGTCCTCCTTTCAAGCAAAATCTTAAGCTCCTAGGTCATGTCCAAGCCACCAAAGCCGGCTAAAAAGTGAATGATCGACAACTACAACTTGAATTGTACTACTTCTTACTGGCTATTACTTCAACTTTAAAGTTTCTTCTGTGTTCTACTATGGTGCTTTTAGTGTCTCCGCATACCGCAGCACGCGACATAGCTTTGCAGACGATAAATGTAACCGTCCCAGAGGGAAAAGCGGCCAATGTGACGATCTGGCTTTAAGTCGATTCGATAACAAAGGACGAAAACGGACGGATTTCTCAGGTTTTTACTACATATGAACACTTTTCACATTCTCCCGTGCAACGCGGCTGCAAGTCCTCCTTTCAAGCAAAATCTTAAGGTCCTAGGTCATGTCCAAGCCACCAAATCCGGCTAAAAAGTGAATAATCGATACCTATAACTTGACTTGTACTACTTCTTACTTTCTATTACATCAACTTAGAAGTTTCATCTGTGTTCTACTACTGAACTTTTAGTGTCTCCGCATACCGCAGCACGCGACATAGCTTTGCAAACGATAAGTACAACCGTCTAAGAGAGAAGAGCGGACAATGTGACGATCTAATTTTAAGTCGATTCGATAACAAATGACGAAAACGGACGGATTTCTAAGGTTTTTACTACATATGAACACTTTTCACATTCTCCCGTGCAACGCGGCTGCTAGTCCTCCTTTCATACAAAATCGTATGGTCCTAGGTCATGTCCAAGCCACCAAAGCCGGCTAAAAAGTGAACAATCGACAACAAAAACTTGAATTGTACTACTTCTTACTGGCTATTACTTCAACTTAGAAGTTTCTTCTGTGTTCTACTATGGTGCTTTTAGTGTCTCCGCATACCGCAGCGCGCGACATAGCTTTGCAGACGATAAATGTAACCGTTTCAGACAGAAGAGCGGCCAATGTGACGATCTGGCTTTAAGTCGATTCGATAACAAATGACGAAAACGGACGGATTTCTCAGGTTTTTACTACATATGAACACTTTTCACATTATCCCGTGCAACGCGGCTGCAAGTCCTCCTTTCATGCAAAATCTTAAGGTCCTAGGTCATGTCCAAGCCACCAAAGCCGGCTAAAAAGTGAATAATCGACAACTAAAATTTGAATTGTACTACTTCTTACTGGCTATTACTTCAACTTAGAAGCTTCATCTGTGTTCTATGGTGCTCTTAGTGTCTCCGCATATTGCAGCACGCGACATAGCTTTGCAGACGATAAATGTAACCGTCTCAGAGAGAAAAGCGGCCAATGTGACGATCTGGCTTTAAGTCGATTCGATAACAAATGACGAAAACGGAGGGATTTCTCATGTTTTTACTACATATGAACACTTTTCACATCCTCCCGTGCAACGCGGCTGCAAGTCCTCCTTTCATGCAAAATCTTATGGTCCTAGGTCATGTCCAAGCCACCAATGCGGGCTAAAAAGTGAATAATCGACAACTAAAACTAGAATTGTACTACTTCTTACTGGCTATTACTTAAACTTAGAAGCTTCTTCTGTGTTCTACTATGGTGCTTTTAGTGTTTCGGCTTACCGCAGCACGCGACATATCTTTGCAGATGATAAATGTAACCGTTTTAGAGAGAAGAATGGCCAATGTGACGATCTTCCTTCAAGTCGATTCGATAACAAATGACGAAAACGGACGGATTTCTCATGTTTTTACTACATATGAACACTTTTCACATTCTCCCGTGCAACGCGGCTGCAAGTCCTCCTTTCGTACAAAATCTTATGGTCCTAGGTCATGTCCAAGCCACCAATGCCGGCTAAAAAGTGAATAATCGACAACTAAAACTTGAATTGTACTACTGCTTACTGGCTTTTACTTCAACTTAGAAGCTTCTTCTGTGTTCTACTACGGTGCTTTTAGTGTCTCCGCATACCGCAGCACGCGACATAGCTTTGCAAACGATAAGTACAACCGTCTAAGAGAGAAGAGCGGCCAATGTGACGATCTAATTTTAAGTCGATTCGATAACAAATGACGAAAACGGACGGATTTCTCAGGTTTTTACTACATATGAACACTTTTCACATTCTCCCTTGCAACGCGGCTGCTAGTGCTCCTTTCATGCAAAATGTTAAGGTCCTAGCTCATGGCCAAGGCACCAAAGCCAGCTAAAATGTCAATAATCGATAACTAAAACTTGAATTGTACTACTTCTTACTGGCTATTACGTCAACTTAGAAGCCTCTTCTGTGTTCTACTATGGTGCTTTTAGTGTCTCCACATACCGCAGCACGCGACATAGCTTTGCAGACTATAAATGTAACCGTCTCAGAGAGAAAAGCGGCCAATGTGACGATCTGGCTTTAAGTCGATTCGATAACAAATGACGAAAACGGGCGGATTTCTCAGGTTTTTACTACATATGAAAACTTTTCACATTCTCCCATGCAACGCGGCTGCTAGTCCTCCTTTCATGATAAATCTTATGGTCCTAGATCATGTCCAAGCCACCAAAGCCGGCTAAAATGTGAATAATCGACAACTAAAACTTGAATTGTACTACCACTTACTGGCTATTACCTCAACTTAGAAGTTTCTTCTGTGTTCTACTACTGAACTTTGAGTGTCTCCGCATACCGCAGCGCGCGACATAGCTTTGCAGACGATAAATGTAACCGTTTCAGACAGAAGAGCGGCCAATGTGACGATCTGGCTTTAAGTCGATTCGATAACAAATGACGAAAACGGACGGATTTCTCAGCTTTTTACTACATATGAACACTTTTCACATTCTCCCGTGCAACGCGGCTGCTAGTCCTCCTTTCATGCAAAATCTTAAGGTCCTAGTTTATGTCCAAGCCACGAAAGCCGGCTAAAAAGTGAATAATCGACAACTAAAACTTGAAATGTACTACTTCTTACTGGCTACTGCTTCAACTTAGAAGCTTCTTCTGTGTTCTACTATGGTGCTTTTAGTGTCTTCGCATACCGCAGCACGCGACATAGCTTTGCAGACGATAAATGTAACCTTTTCAGCAGAAGAGCGGCCAATGTGACGATCTGGCTTTAAGTCGATTCAGTAACAAATGACGAAAACGGACGGATTTTTCAGGTTTTTACTACATATGAACACTTTTCACATTCTCCCGTGCAACGCGGCTGCAAGTCCTCCTTTCATGCAAAATCTTAAGGTCCTAGGTCCTGTCCAAGCCACCAAAGCCGGCTAAAAAGTGAATTATCGACAACTAAAACTTGAATTGCACTACTTCTTACTGGCTATTGCTTCAACTTAGAAGCTTCTCCTATGTTCTACTATGGTGCTTTTAGCATCTCCGCATACCGCAGCACGCGACATAGCTTTGCAGACGATAAATGTAACCGTTTCAGACAGAAGAGCGGCCAATGTGACGATCTGGCTTTAAGTCGATTCGATAACAAATGACGAAAACGGTCGGATTTCTCAGCTTTTTACTACATATGAACCCTTTTCACATTCTCCCGTGCAACGCAGCTGCTAGTCCTCCTTTGATGCAAAATCTTAAGGTTCCACCTCATGTCCAAGGCACCAAAGCCGGCTAAAAATCAATAATCGGTAACCTAAACTTGAATTGTACTACTTCTTACTGGCCATTGCTTCAACTTCGAAGCCTCATCTGTGTTCTACTATGGTGCTTTTAGTGTCTCCGCATACCGCAGCACGTGACATAGCTTTGCAGACGATAAACGTAACCGTTTCAGAGAGAAGAGCGGCCTATGTGACGATCTGGCTTTAAGTCGATTCGATAACAAATGACGAAAACGGACGGATTTCTCAGGTTTTTACTACATATGAACCCTTTTCACATTCTCAGATGCAACGCAGCTGCTAGTCCACCTTTCATGCAAAATCTTAAGGTTCCACCTCCTGTCCAAGGCACCAAAGCCGGCTAAAAATCAATAATCGATAACCAAAACTTGAATTGTACTACTTCTTACTGGCCATTGCTTCAACTTCGAAGCCTCATCTGTGTTCTACTATGGTGCTTTTAGTGTCTCCGCATACCGCAGCACGCGACATAGCTTTGCAGACGATAAATGTAACCGTTTCAGACAGAAGAGCGGCCAATGTGACGATCTGGCTTTAAGTCGATTCGATAACAAAAGACGAAAACGGACGGATTTCTCAGGTTTTTACTACAAATGAACACCTTTCACATTCTCCCGTGCAACGCGGCTACCAGTCCTCTTTTCATGCAAAATCTTAAGGTCCTAGGTCATGTCCAAGCCACCAAAACTGGCTAAAAAGTGAATAATCGACAACTAATACTTGAATTGTACTACTTCTTACTGGCTATTACTTCAACTTAGAAGCTTCTTCTGTGTTCTACTATGGTGCTCTTAGTGTCTCCGCATACCGCAGCACGCGACATAGCAGACGATGAATGTAACCGATTCAGAGAGAAGAGCGGCCAATGTGACGATCTGGCTTTAAGTAGATTAGATAACAAATGACGAAAACGGGCGGATTTCTCAGGTTTTTACTACATATGAACCCTTTTCACATTCTCCCGTGGAACGCGGCTGCTAGTCCTCCTTTCATGCAAAATCGTAAGGTACTAGGTCATGTCCAAGCCAATAAAGCCGCCTAAAAAGTGAATAATCGACAACTAATATTGAATTGTACTACTTGTTACTTTTTATTGCTTCTACTTAGAAGCTTCTTCTGTGTTCTACTATGGTGCTTTTAGTGTCTCCGCATACCGCAGCACGCGACATAGCTTTGCAGACGATAAATGTAACCGATCCAGAGAGAAGAGTGGCCAATGTGACGATCTGGCTTTAAGTAGATTAGATAACAAATGACGAAAACGGGGGGATTTCTCAGGTTTTTAATACATATGAACCCTTTTTACATTCTCCCGTGCAACGCAGCTGCTAGTCCTCCTTTCATGCAAAATCTTAAGGTTCCACCTCTTGTCCAAGGCACCAAAGCCGCTAAAAAACAATAATCGATAACCAAAACTTGAATTGTACTGCTTCTTATGGCTATTGCTTCAACTTAGAAGCTTCTTCTGTGCTCTACTATGGTGCTTTTAGTGTCTCCGCATACCGCAGCACGCGACATAGCTTTGCAGACGATAAATGTAACCGTCTCAGAGAGAAAAGCGGCCAATGTGGCGATCTGGGTTTAAGTCGATTCGATAACAAATGACGAAAACGGACGGATTTCTCAGTTTTTTAGTACATATGAACACTTTTTCACATTCTCCCGTGCAACGCGACTGCTAGTCCTCCTTTCATGCAAAATCTTAAGGTCCTAGGTCATGTCCAAGCCACCAAAGCCGGCTAAAAAGTGAATAATCGACAACTAAAACTTGAATTGTACTACTTCTTACTGGCTATTACTTCAACTTAGAAGCTTCTTCTGTGTTCTACTATGGTGCTTTTAGTGTCTCCGCATACCGCAGCACGTGACATAGCTTTGTAGACGATAAACGTAACCGTTTCAGAGAGAAAAGCGGCCATAGTGACGATCTGGCTTTAAGTCGATTCGATAACAAATGACGAAAACGGACGGATTTCTCAGGTTTTTACTACATATGAACACTTTTCACATTCTCCCGTGCACCGCGGCTGCTAGTCCTCCTTTCATGCAAAATATTAAGGTCCTAGGTCATGTCCAAGCCACCAAAGCCGGCTAAAATGTGAATAATCGACAACTAAAACCTGAATTGTACTACTTCTTACTGGCCATTGCTTCAACTTAGAAGCTTCTTCTGTGTTCTACTATGGTGCTTTTAGTGTCACCGCATACCGCAGCACGCGACATAGCTTTGCAGAAGATAAATGTAACCGTCTCAGAGAGAAAAGAGGCCAATGTGACGATCTGGCTTTAAGTCGATACGATAACAAATGACGAAAACGGACGGATTTCTCAGGTTTTTACTACATATGAACACCTTTCACATTCTCCCGTGCAACGCGGCTACCAGTCCTCCTATCACGCAAAATCTTAAGGTCCTAGGTCATGTCCAAGCCACCAAAACTTTCTAAAAAGTGAATAATCGACGCCTAAAACTTGAATTGTACTACTTCTTACTGGCTATTACTTCAACCTAGAAGCTTCTTCTGTGTTCTACTATGGTGCTTTTAGTGTCTCCGCATACCGCAGCACGCGACATAGCTTTGCAGACGATAAATGTAACCGTCTCAGAGAGAAAAGCGTCAATGTGACGATCTGGCTTTAAGTCGATTCGATAACAAATGACGAAAACGGACGGATTTCTCAGGTTTTTACTACATATGAACACTTTTAACATTCTCCCGTGGAACGCGGCTGCTAGTCCTCCTTTCATGCAAAATCTTAAGGTCCTAGGTCATGTCCAAGCCACCAAAGCCGGCTAAAATGTGGATAATCGACAACTAACACTTGAATTGTACTACTTCTTACTGGCTATTGCTTCAACTTAGAAGCTTCTTCTGTGTTCTACTATGGTGCTTTTAGTGTCTCCGCATACCGCAGCACGCGACATAGCTTTGCAGACGATAAATGTAACCGATTCAGAGAGAAGAGCGGCCAATGTGACGATCTGGCTTTAAGTAGTTTAGATAACAAATGACGAAAACGGGCGGATTTCTCAGGTTTTTACTACATATGAACCCTTTTCACATTCTCCCGTGCAACGCAGCTGCTAGTCCTCCTTTCATGCAAAATCTTAAGGTTCCACCTCTTGTCCAAGGCACCAAAGCCTCTAAAAAACAATAATCGATAACCAAAACTTGAATTGTACTGCTTCTTATGGCTATTGCTTCAACTTAGAATCTTCTTCTGTGTTCTGCTATGGTGCTTTTAGTGTCTCCGCATACCGCAGCACGTGACATAGTTTTGCAGACGATAAACGTAACCGTCTCAGAGAGAAAAGCGGCAATAGTGACGATCTGGCTTTAAGTCGATTCGATAACAAATGACGAAAACGGACGGATTTCTCAGGTTTTTACTACATATGAACACTTTTCACATTCTCCCGTGCACCGCGGCTGCTAGTCCTCCTTTCATGCAAAATATTAAGGTCCTAGGTCATGTCCAAGCCACCAAAGCCGGCTAAAATGTGAATAATCGACAACTAAAACTTGAATTGTACTACTTCTTACTGGCTATTGCTTCAACTTAGAAGCTTATTCTGTGTTCTACTATGGTGCTTTTAGTATCTCCGCATACCGCAGCAAGTGACATAGCTTTGCAGACGATAAATGTAACCGATTCAGAGAGAAGAGCGGCCAATGTGACGATCTGGCTTTAAGTAGATTCGATAACAATTGACGAAAACGGGCGGATTTCTCAGGTTTTTACTACATATGAACGCTTTTCACATTTTCCCGTGCAACGCGGCTGCTAGTCCTCCTTTCATGCAAAATCATAAGGTTCCACCTCTTGTCCAAGGCACCAAAGCCGCCTAAAAAGTGAATAATCGATAACCAAAACTTGAATTGTACTGCTTCTTATGGCTATTGCTTCAGCTTAGAAGCTTCTTCTGTGTAATACTATGGTGCTTTTAGTGTCTCCGCATACCGCAGCACGCGACATAGCTTTGCAGACGATAAATGTAACCGTCTCAGAGAGAAAAGCGGCCAATGTGACGATCTGGCTTTAAGTCGATTCGATAACAAAAGACGAAAACGGACGGATTTCTCAGGTTTTTACTACATATGAACACTTTTCACATTCTCCCATGCAACGCGGCTGCTAGTCCTCCTTTCATGCAAGATCTGAAGGTCCTAGGTCATGTCCAAGCCACCATAACTGGATAAAAAGTGAATAATCGACGCCTAAAATTTGAATTGTACTACGTCTTACCGGCTATTACTTCAACTTAGAAGCTTCTTCTGTGTTCTACTATGGTGCTTTTAGTGTCTCCGCATACCGCAGCACGTGAGATAGCTTTGCAGACGATAAACGTAACCGTTTCAGAGAGAAAAGCGGCCAATGTGACGATCTGGCTTTAAGTAGATTCGATAACAAATGAAGAAAACGGACGGATTTCTCAGGTTTTTACTACATATGAACACTTTTCACATTCTCCCGTGCAACGCGGCTGCAAGTCCTCCTTTCATGCAAAATCTTAAGGTCCTAGGTCATGTCCAAGCCACCAAAGCCTGCTAAAAAGTGAATATACGACGCCTAAAACTTGAATTGTACTACTTCTTATGGCTATTATTTCAACATAGAAACTTCTTCTGTGTTCTACTATGGTGCTTTTAGCGTCTCTGCATACCGCAGCACGCGACATAGCTTTGCAAACGATAAATGTAACCGTCTCAGAGAGAAAAGCGGCCAATGTGACGATCTGGCTTTAAGTCGATTCGATAACAAATGACGAAAACGGACGGATTTCTCAGGTATTTACTACATATGAACACTTTTCACATTCTCCCGTGCAACGCAGCAGCTAGTCCTCCTTTCATGCAAAATCTTAAGGTTCCACCTCTTGTCCAAGGCACCAAAGCCGCTAAAAAACTATAATCGATAACCAAAACTTGAATTGTACTGCTTCTTATGGCTATTGCTTCAACTTAGAAGCTTCTTCTGTGTTCTACTATAATGCTTTTAGTGTCTCCGCATACCGCAGCACGTGACATAGTTTTGCAGACGATAAACGTAACCGTCTCAGAGAGAAAAGCGGCCAATGTGACGATCTGGCTTTAAGTCGATTCGATAACAAATGACGAAAACGGACGGATTTCTCAGGTTTTTACTACATATGAACACTTTTCACATTCTCCCGTGCACCGCGGCTGCTAGTCCTCCTTTCATGCAAAATATTAAGGTCCCAGGTCATGTCCAAGCCACCAAAGCCGGCTAAAATGTGAATAATCGACAACTAGAACTTGAATTGTACTACTTCTTACTGGCTATTGCTTCAACTTAGAAGCTTATTCTGTGTTCTACTATGGTGCTTTTAGTATCTCCGCATACCGCAACACGCGACATAGCTTTGAAGACGATAAATGTAACCGATTCAGAGAGAAGAGCGGCCAATGTGACGATCTGGCTTTAAGTAGATTCGATAACAATTGACGAAAACGGGCGGATTTCTCAGGTTTTTACTACATATGAACGCTTTTCACATTTTCCCGTGCAACGCGGCTGCTAGTCCTCCTTTCATGCAAAATCATATGGTTCCACCCATTGTCCAAGGCACCAAAGCCGCCTAAAAAGTGAATAATCGATAACCAAAACTTGAATTGTACTGCTTCTTATGGCTATTGCTTCAGCTTAGAAGCTTCTTCTGTGTAATACTATGGTGCTTTTAGTGTCTCCGCATACCGCAGCACGCGACATAGCTTTGCAGACGATAAATGTAACCGTCTCAGAGAGAAAAGCGGCCAATGTGACGATCTGGCTTTAAGTCGATTCGATAACAAATGACGAAAACGGACGGATTTCTCAGGTTTTTACTACATATGAACACTTTTCACATTCTCCCATGCAACGCGGCTGCTAGTCGTCCTTTCATGCAAGATCTTAAGGTCCTAGGTCATGTCCAAGCCACCAAAACTGGCTAAAAAGTGAATAATCGACGCCTAAAACTTGAATTGTACTACGTCTTACCGGCTATTACTTCAACTTAGAAGCTTCTTCTGTGTTCTACTATGGTGCTTTTAGTGTCTCCGCATACCGCAGCACGTGAGATAGCTTTGCAGACGATAAACGTAACCGTTTCAGAGAGAAAAGCGGCCAATGTGACGATCTGGCTTTAAGTAGATTCGATAACAAATGAAGAAAACGGACGGATTTCTCAGGTTTTTACTACATATGAACACTTTTCACATTCTCCCGTGCAACGCGGCTGCTAGTCCTCCATTCATGCAAAATCTTAAGGTCCTAGGTCATGTCCAAGCCACCAAAACTGGCTAAAAAGTGAATAATCGACGCCTAAAACTTGAATTGTACTACTTCTTACCGGCTATTACTTCAATTTAGAAGCTTCTTCTGTGTTCTACTATGGTGCTTTTAGTGTCTCCGCATACCGCAGCACGCGACGTAGCTTTGCAGACGATAAATGTAACCGTCTCAGAGAGAAAAGCGGCCAATGTGACGATCTGGCTTTAAGTCGATTCGATAACAAATGACGAAAACGGACGGATTTCTCAGGTTTTTAGTACATATGAACACTTTTCACATTCTCCCGTGCAACGCGGCTGCAAGTCCTCCTTTCATGCAAAATCTTAAGGTCCTAGGTCCTGTCCAAGCCACCAAAACTGGCTAAAAAGTGAATAATCGACGCCTAAAACTTGAATTGTACTACTTCTTATGGCTATTACTTCAACATAGAAGCTTCTTCTGTGTTCTACTATGGTGCTTTTAGCGTCTCTGCATACCGCAGCACGCGACATAGCTTTGCAAACGATAAATGTAACCGTCTCAGAGAGAAAAGCGGCCAATGTGACGATCTGGCTTTAAGTCGATTCGATAACAAATGACGAAAACGGACGGATTTCTCAGGTTTTTACTACATATGAACCCTTTTCACAATCTCCCGTGCAACCCAGCTGCTAGTCCTCCTTTCATGCAAAATCTTAAGGTTCGACCTCATGTCCAAGGCACCAAAGCCGGCTAAAAATCAATAATCGATAACAAAAACATGAATTGTACTACTTCTTACTGACCATTGCTTCAACTTAGAAGCTTATTCTGTGTTCTACTATGGTGCTTTTAAGGTCTCCGCATACCGCAGCACGCGACATAGCTTTGCAGACGATGAATGTAACCGTCTCAGAGAGAAAAGCGGCGAATGTGACGATCTGGCTTTAAGACGATTCTATAACAAATGACGAAAACGGAAGGATTTCTCAGGTTTTTACTACATATGAAAACTTTTCACATTCTCCCGTGCAACGCGGCTGCTAGTCCTCCTTTCATGCAAAATCTTAAGGTCCTAGGTCATGTCCAAGCCACCAAAGACGGCTAAAAAGAGAATAATCGACGCCTAAAACTTGAATTGTACTACTTCTTACTGGCTATTACTACAACATAGGAGCTTCTTCTGTGTTCTACTATGGTGCTTTTAGTGTCACCGCATACCGCAGCACGCGACATAGCTTTGCAGACGATAAATGTAACCGTCTCAGAGAGAAAAGCGGCCAATGCGACGATCTGGCTTTAAGTCGATTCGATAACAAAAGACGAAAACGGACGGATTTCTCAGGTTTTTACTACATATGAACACTTTTCACATTCTCCCGTGCAACGCGGCTGCTAGTCCTCCATTCATGCAAAATCTTAAGGTCCTAGGTCATGTCCAAGCCACCAAAACTGGCTAAAAAGTGAATAATCGACGCCTAAAACTTGAATTGTACTACTTCTTACCGGCTATTACTTCAATTTAGAAGCTTCTTCTGTGTTCTACTATGGTGCTTTTAGTGTCTCCGCATACCGCAGCACGCGACGTAGCTTTGCAGACGATAAATGTAACCGTCTCAGAGAGAAAAGCGGCCAATGTGACGATCTGGCTTTAAGTCGATTCGATAACAAATGACGAAAACGGACGGATTTCTCAGGTTTTTAGTACATATGAACACTTTTCACATTCTCCCGTGCAACGCAGCTGCAAGTCCTCCTTTCATGCAAAATCTTTAGGTACTAGGTCATGTCCAAGCCAATAAAGCCGGCTAAAAAGTGAATAATCGACAACTAATACTTGAATTGTACTACTTGTTACTTTTTATTGCTTCAACTTAGAAGCTTCTTCTGTGTTCTACTATGGTGCTTTTAGTGTCTCCGCATACCGCAGCACGTGACATAGCTTTGCAGACGATAAACGTAACCATTTCAGAGAGAAAAGCGGCCATAGTGACGATCTGGCTTTAGGTCGATTCGATAACAAATGACGAAAACGGACGGATTTCTCAGGTTTTTACTACATATGAACCCTTTTCACATACTCCCGTGCAACGCAGCTACTAGTCCTTCTTTCAAGCAAAATCTTGAGGTTCGACCTCATGTCCAAGGCACCAAAGCCGGCTAAAGAACAATAATCGATAGCCAAAACTTGAATTGTACTACTTCTTACTGGCCATTGCTTCAACTTAGAAGCTTATTCTGTGTTCCACTATGGTGCTTTTAGTGTCTCCGTATACCGCAGCACGCGACATAGCTTTGCAGACGATAAATGTAACCGTCTCAGAGAGAAAAGCGGCCAATGTGACGATCTGGCTTTAAGTCGATTCGATAACAAATGACGAAAACGGACGGATTTCTCAGCTTTTTACTACATATGAACACTTTTCACATTCTCCCGTGCAACGCGGCTGCTAGTCCTACTTTCATGCAAAATCTTAAAGTCCTAAGTCATGTCCAAGCCACCAAAGCCGGCTAAAGAGTGAATAATCGACGCCTAAAACTTGAATTGTACTACTTCTTACTGGCTATTACTTCATTTTAGAAGCTGCTTCTGTGTTCTACTCTATGGTGCTTTTAGTGTCTCCGCTTACCACAGCACGCGACATAGCTTTGCAGACGATAAATGTAACCGTCTCAGAGAGAAAAGCGGCCAATGTGACGATCTGGCTTTAAGTCGATTCGTTAACAATTGACGAAAACGGACGGATATCACAGGTTCTTACTATATATGAACACCTTTCACATTCTCCCGTGCAACGCGGCTACCAGTCCTCCTTTCATGCAAAATCTTAAGGTCCTAGGTCATGTCCAAGCCACCAAAACTGGCTAAAAAGTGAATAATCGACGCCTAAAACTTGAATTGTACTACTTCTTACTGGCCATTGTTTCAACTTAGAAGCTTATTCTGTGTTCCACTATGGTGCTTTTAGTGTCTCCGCATACCGCAGCACGCGACATAGCTTTGCAGACGATAAATGTAACCGTCTCAGAGAGAAAAGCGGCCAATGTGACGATCTGGCTTTAAGTCGATTCGATAACAAATGACGAAAACGGACGGATTTCTCAGGTTTTTAGTACATATGAACACTTTTTACATTCTCCCGTGCAACGCGGCTGCTAGTCCTCCTTTCAAGCAAAATCTTAAGGTACTAGGTCATGTCCAAGCCAATAAAGCCGGCTAAAAAGTGAATAATCGACAACTAATACTTGAATTGTTCTACTTCGTACTGGTTATTGCTTCAACTTAGAAGCTTCTTCTGTGTTCTACTATGGTGCTTTTAGTGTCTCCGCATACCGCAGCACGCGACATAGCTTTGCAGACGATAAATGTAACCGTCTCAGAGATAAAAGCGGCCAATGTGGCGATCTGGCTTTAAGTCGAATCGATAACAAATGACGAAAACGGACGGATTTCTCAGGTTTTTAGTACATATGAACACTTTTCACATTCTCCCGTGCAACGCGGCTGCTAATCCTTCTTTCATGCAAAATCTTAAGGTACTAGGTCATGTCCAAGCCAATAAAGCCGGCTAAAAAGTGAATAATCGACAACTAATACTTGAATTATACTACTCGTTACTTTTTATTGCTTCAACTTAGAAGCTTCTTCTGTGTTCTACTATGGTGCTTTTAGTGTCTCCGCATACCGCAGCACGTGACATAGCCTTGCAGACGATAAACGTAACCATTTCAGAGAGAAAAGCGGCCAATGTGACGATCTGGCTTTAAGTCGATTCGATAACAAATGACGAAATCGGACGGATTTCTCAGGTTTTTACTACATATGAACACCTTTCACATTCTCCCGTGCAACGCGGCTACCAGTCCTCCTTTCATGCAAAATCTTAAGGTCCTAGGTCATGTCCAAGCCACCAAAACTGGCTAAAAAGTGAATAATCGACGCCTAAAACTTGAATTGTACTACTTCTTACTGGCTATTACTTCAACTTAGAAGCTTCTTCTGTGTTCTACTATGCTGCTTTTAGTGTCTCCGCATACCGCAGCACGCGACATAGCTTTGCAGACGATAAATGTAACCGGCTCAGAGAGAAAAGCGGCCAATGTGACGATCTGGCTTTAAGTCGATTCGATAACAAATGACGAAAACGGACGGATTTCTTAGGTTTTTAGTACATATGAACACTTTTCACATTCTCCCGTGCAACGCGGCTGCAAGTCCTCCTTTCATGCAAAATCGTTAGGTACTAGGTCATGTCCAAGCCAATAAAGCCGGCTAAAAAGTAAATAATCGACAACTAATACTTGAATTGTACTACTTGTTACTTTTTATTGCTTCAACTTAGAAGCTTCTTCTGTGTTCTACTATGGTGTTTTTAGTGTCTCCGCATACCGCAGCACGTGACATAGCTTTGCAGACGATAAACGTAACCATTTCAGAGAGAAAAGCGGCCATAGTGACGATCTGGCTTTAAGTCGATTCGATAACAAATGACGAAAACGGACGGATTTCTCAGGTTTTTACAACATATGAACCCTTTTCACATACTCCCGTGCAACGCAGCTGCTAGTCCTTCTTTCAAGCAAAATCTTAAGGTTCGACCTCATGTCCAAGGCACCAAAGCCGGCTAAAGATCAATAATCGATAGCCAAACTTGAATTGTACTACTTCTTACTGGCCATTGCTTCAACTTAGAAGCTTATTCTGTGTTCTACTATGCTGCTTTTAGTGTCTCCGCATACCGCAGCACGCGACATAGCCTTGCAGACGATAAATGTAACGGTCTCAGAGAGAAAAGCGGCCAATGTGACGATCTGGCTTTAAGTCGATTCGATAACAAATGACGAAAACGGACGGATTTCTCAGGTTTTTAGTACATAGGAACACTTTTCACATTCTCCCGTGCAACGCTTCTGCAAGTCCTCCTTTCATGCAAAATCTTAAGGTAATAGGTCATGTCCAAGCCAATAAAGCCGGCTAAAAAGTGAATAATCGACGCCTAAAACTTGAATTGTACTACTTCTTACTGGCTATTACTACAACATAGAAGCTTCTTCTGTGTTCTACTATGGTGCTTTTAGTGTCACCGCATACCGCAGCACGCGACATAGCTTTGCAGACGATAAATGTAACCGTCTCAGAGAGAAAAGCGGCCAATATGACGATCTGGCTTTAAGTCGATTCGATAACAAATGACGAAAACGGACGGATTTCTCAGGTTTTTACTACATATGAAAACTTTTCACATTCTCCCGTGCAACGCAGCTGCTAGTCCTCCTTTCATGCAAAATCTTAAGGTTCCACCTCTTGTCCAAGGCACCAAAGCCGCTAAAAAACAATAATCGATAACCAAAACTTGAATTGTACTGCTTCTTATGGCTATTGCTTCAACTTAGAAGCTTCTTCTGTGTTCTACTATGGTGCTTTTAGTGTCTCCGCATACCGCAGCACGTCACATAGTTTTGCAGACGATAAACGTAACCGTCTCAGAGAGAAAAGCGGCAATAGTGACGATCTGGCTTTAAGTCGATTCGATAACAAATGACGAAAACGGACGGATTTCTCAGGTTTTTACTACATATGAACACTTTTCACATTCTCCCGTGCACCGCGGCTGCTAGTCATCCTTTCATGCAAAATATTAAGGTCCCAGGTCATGTCCAAGCCACCAAAGCCGGCTAAAATGTGAATAATCGACAATTAAAACTTGAATTGTACTACTTTTTACTGGCTATTGCTTCAACTTAGAAGCTTATTCTGTGTTCTACTATGGTGCTTTTAGTATCTCCGCATACCGCAGCACGCGACATAGCTTTGAAGACGATAAATGTAACCGATTCAGAGAGAAGAGCGGCCAATGTGACGATCTGGCTTTAAGTAGATTCGATAACAATTGACGAAAACGGGCGGATTTCTCAGGTTTTTACTACATATGAACGCTTTTCACATTTTCCCGTGCAACGCGGCTGCTAGTCCTCCATTCATGCAAAATCATAAGGTTCCACCTCTTGTCCAAGGCACCAAAGCCGCCTAAAAAGTGAATAATCGATAACCAAAACTTGAATTGTACTGCTTCTTATGGCTATTGCTTCAGCTTAGAAGCTTCTTCTGTGTAATACTATGGTGCTTTTAGTGTCTCCGCATACCGCAGCACGCGACATAGCTTTGCAGACGATAAATGTAACCGTCTCAGAGAGAAAAGCGGCCAATGTGACGATCTGGCTTTAAGTCGCTTCGATAACAAATGACGAAAACGGACGGATTTCTCAGGTTTTTAGTACATATGAACACTTTTCACATTCTCCCATGCAACGCGGCTGCTAGTCCTCCTTTCATGCAAGATCTTAAGGTCCTAGGTCATGTCCAAGCCACCAAAACTGGCTAAAAAGTGAATAATCGACGCCTAAAACTTGAATTGTACTACGTCTTACCGGCTATTACTTCAACTTAGAAGCTTCTTCTGTGTTCTACTATGGTGCTTTTAGTGTCTCCGCATACCGCAGCACGTGAGATAGCTTTGCAGACGATAAACGTAACCGTTTCAGAGAGAAAAGCGGCCAATGTGACGATCTGGCTTTAAGTAGATTCGATAACAAATGAAGAAAACGGACGGATTTCTCAGGTTTTTACTACATATGAACCCTTTTCACAATCTCCCGTGCAACGCAGCTGCTAGTCCTCCTTTCATGCAAAATCTTAAGGATCGACCTCATGTCCAAGGCACCAAAGCCGGCTAAAAATCAATAATCGATAACCAAAACATGAATTGTACTACTTCTTACTGACCATTGCTTCAACTTAGAAGCTTATTCTGTGTTCTACTATGGTGCTTTTAAGGTCTCCGCATACCGCAGCACGCGACATAGCTTTGCAGACGATAAATGTAACCGTCTCAGAGAGAAAAGCGGCGAATGTGACGATCTGGCTTTAAGTCGATTCTATAACAAATGACGAAAACGGAAGGATTTCTCAGGTTTTTACTACATATGAACACTTTTCACATTTTCCCGTGCAACGCGGCTGCTAGTCCTCCTTTCATGCAAAATCTTAAGGTCCTAGGTCATGTCCAAGCCACCACAGACGGCTAAAAAGTGAATAATCGACGCCTAAAACTTGAATTGTACTACTTCTTACTGGCTATTACTACAACATAGAAGCTTCTTCTGTGTTCTACTATGGTGCTTTTAGTGTCACCACATACCGCAGCACGCGACATAGGTTTGAAGACGATAAATGTAACCGTCTCAGAGAGAAAAGCGGCCAATGTGACGATCTGGCTTTAAGTCGATTCGATAACAAATGACGAAAACGGACGGATTTCTCAGGTTTTTACTACATATGAACACTTTTCACATTCTCCCATGCAACGCGGCTGCTAGTCCTCCTCTATGCAAGATCTTAAGGTCCTAGGTCATGTCCAAGCCACCAAAACTGGCTAAAAAGTGAATAATCGACGCCTAAAACTTGAATTGTACTACGTCTTACCGGCTATTACTTCATCTTAGAAGCTTCTTCTGTGTTCTACTATGGTGCTTTTAGTGTCTCCGCATACCGCAGCACGTGAGATAGCTTTGCAGACGATAAATGTAACCGTTTCAGAGAGAAAAGCGGCCAATGTGACGATCTGGCTTTAAGTAGATTCGATAACAAATGAAGAAAACGGACGGATTTCTCAGGTTTTTACTACATATGAACCCTTTTCACAATCTCCCGTGCAACGCAGCTGCTAGTCCTCCTTTCATGCAAAATCTTAAGGTTCGACCTCATGTCCAAGGCACTAAAGCCGGCTAAAAATCAATAATCGATAACCAAAACATGAATTGTACTACTTCTTACTGACCATTGCTTCAACTTAGAAGCTTATTCTGTGTTCTACTATGGTGCTTTTAAGGTCTCCGCATACCGCAGCACGCGACATAGCTTTGCAGACGATAAATGTAACCGTCTCAGAGAGGAAAGCGGCGAATGTGACGATCTGGCTTTAAGTCGATTCTATAACAAATGACGAAAACGGAAGGATTTCTCAGGTTTTTACTACATATGAACACTTTTCACATTTTCCCGTGCAACGCGGCTGCTAGTCCTCCTTTCATGCAAAATCTTAAGGTCCAAGGTCATGTCCAAGCCACCAAAGACGGCTAAAAAGTGAATAATCGACGCCTAAAACTTGAATTGTACTACTTCTTACTGGCTATTACTACAACATAGAAGCTTCTTCTGTGTTCTACTATGGTGCTTTTAGTGTCACCACATACCGCAGCACGCGACATAGCTTTGCAGACGATAAATGTAACCGTCTCAGAGAGAAAAGCGGCCAATGTGACGATCTGGCTTTAAGTCGATTCGATAACAAATGACGAAAACGGACGGATTTCTCAGGTTTTTACTACATATGAACACCTCTCACATTCTCCCGTGCAACGCTTCTACTAGTCCTCCTTTCATGCAAAATCTTAAGGTCCTAGGTCATGTCCAAGCCACCCAACTGGCTAAAAAGTGAATAATCGACGCCTAAAACTTGAATTGTACTAATTCTTACTGGCTATTACTTCAACTTAGAAGCTTCTTCTGTGTTCTACTATGCTGCTTTTAGTGTCTCCGCATACCGCAGCACGCGACATAGCTTTGCAGACGATAAATGTAACCGTCTCAGAGAGAAAAGCGGCCAATGTGACGATCTGGCTTTAAGTCGATTCGATAACAAAAGACGAAAACGGACGGATTTCTCAGGTTTTTACTACATATGAACACTTTTCACATTCTCCCGTACAACGCGACTGCTAGTCCTCCTTTCATGCAAAATCTTAAGGTCCTAGGTCATGTCCAAGCCACCAAAACTGGCTAAAAAGTGAATAATCGACGCCTAAAACTTGAATTGTACTACTTCTTACCGGCTATACTTCAACTGAGAAGCTTCTTCTGTGTTCTACTATGGTGCTTTTAGTGTCTCCGCATACCGCAGCACGCGACGTAGCTTTGCAGACGATAAATGTAACCGTCTCAGAGAGAAAAGCGGCCAATGTGACGATCTGGCTTTAAGTCGATTCGATAACAAATGACGAAAACGGACGGATTTCTCAGGTTTTTAGTACATATGAACACTTTTCACATTCTCCCGTGCAACGCGGCTGCAAGTCCTCCTTTCATGCAAAATCATAAGGTCCTAGGTCATGTCCAAGCCACCAAAGCCGGCTAAAAAGTGAATGATCGACGCCTAAAACTTGAATTGTACTACTTCTTATGGCTATTACTTCAACATAGAAGCTTCTTCTGTGTTCTACTATGGTGCTTTTAGTGTCACCACATACCGCAGCACGCGACATAGCTTTGCAGACGATAAATGTAACCGTCTCAGAGAGAAAAGCGGCCAATGTGACGATCTGGCTTTAAGTCGATTCGATAACAAATGACGAAAACGGACGGATTTCTCAGGTTTTTACTACATATGAACACTTTTCACATTCTCCCATGCAACGCGGCTGCTAGTCCTCCTTTCATGCAAGATCTTAAGGTCCTAGGTCATGTCCAAGCCACCAAAACTGGCTAAAAAGTGAATAATCGACGCCTAAAACTTGAATTGTACTACGTCTTACCGGCTATTACTTCAACTTAGAAGCTTCTTCTGTGTTCTACTATGGTGCTTTTAGTGTCTCCGCATACCGCAGCACACGACATAGCTTTGCAGACGATAAACGTAACCGTTTCAGAGAGAAAAGCGGCCAATGTGACGATCTGGCTTTAAGTAGATTCGATAACAAATGAAGAAAACGGACGGATTTCTCAGGTTTTTACTACATATGAACCCTTTTCACAATCTCCCGTGCAACGCAGCTGCTAGTCCTCCTTTCATGCAAAATCTTAAGGTTCGACCTCATGTCCAAGGCACCAAAGCCGGCTAAAAATCAATAATCGATAACCAAAACATGAATTGTACTACTTCTTACTGACCATTGCTTCAACTTAGAAGCTTATTCTGTGTTCTACTATGGTGCTTTTAAGGTCTCCGCATACCGCAGCACGCGACATAGCTTTGCAGACGATAAATGTAACCGTCTCAGAGAGAAAAGCGGCGAATGTGACGATCTGGCTTTAAGTCGATTCTATAACAAATGACGAAAACGGAAGGATTTCTCAGGTTTTCACTACATATGAACACTTTTCACATTTTCCCGTGCAACGCGGCTGCTAGTCCTCCTTTCATGCAAAATCTTAAGGTCCTAGGTCATGTCCAAGCCACCAAAGACGGCTAAAAAGTGAATAATCGACGCCTAAAAATTGAATTGTACTACTTCTTACTGGCTATTACTACAACATAGAAGCTTCTTCTGTGTTCTACTATGGTGCTTTTAGTGTCACCACATACCGCAGCACGCGACATAGCTTTGCAGACGATAAATGTAACCGTCTCAGAGAGAAAAGCGGCCAATGTGACGATCTGGCTTTAAGTCGATTCGATAACAAATGACGAAAACGCACGGATTTCTCAGGTTTTTACTACATATGAACACCTCTCACATTCTCCCGTGCAACGCTTCTACTAGTCCTCCTTTCATGCAAAATCTTAAGGTCCTAGGTCATGTCCAAGCCACCAAACTGGCTAAAAAGTGAATAATCGACGCCTAAAACTTGAATTGTACTAATTCTTACTGGCTATTACTTCAACTTAGAATCTTCTTCTGTGTTCTACTATGCTGCTTTTAGTGTCTCCGCATACCGCAGCACGCGACATAGCTTTGCAGACGATAAATGTAACCGTCTCAGAGAGAAAAGCGGCCAATGTGACGATCTGGCTTTAAGTCGATTCGATAACAAAAGACAAAAACGGACGGATTTCTCAGGTTTTTAGTACATATGAACACTTTTCACATTCTCCCGTGCAACGCGGCTGCAAGTCCTCCTTTCATGCAAAATCATAAGGTCCTAGGTCATGTCCAAGCCACCAAAGCCGGCTAAAAGTGAATAATCGACGCCTAAAACTTGAATTGTACTACTTCTTATGGCTATTACTTCAACATAGAAGCTTCTTCTGTGTTCTACTATGGTGCTTTTAGTGTCTCCGCATACTGCAGCACGCGACATAGCTTTGCAGACGTAAATGTAACCGTCTCAGAGAGAAAAGCTGCCAATGTGACGATCTGGCTTTAAGTCGATTCGATAACAAATGACGAAAACGGACGGATTTCTCAGGTTTTTAGTACATATGAACACTTTTCACATTCTCCCGTGCAACGCGGCTGCAAGTCCTCCTTTCATGCAAAATCTTTAGGTACTAGGTCATGTCCAAGCCAATAAAGCCGGCTAAAAAGTGAATAATCGACAACTAATACTTGAATTGTACTACTTGTTACTTTTTATTGCTTCAACTTAGAAGCTTCTTCTGTGTTCTGTTATAGTGCTTTTAGTGTCTCCGCATACCGCAGCACGTGACATAGCTTTGCAGACGATAAACGTAACCATTTCAGAGAGAAAAGCGGCCATAGTGACGATCTGGCTTTAAGTCGATTCGATAACAAATGACGAAAACGGACGGATTTCTCAGGTTTTTACTACATATGAACCCTTTTCACATACTCCCGTGCAACGCAGCTACTAGTCCTTCTTTCAAGCAAAATCTTGAGGTTCGACCTCATGTCCAAGGCACCAAAGCCGGCTAAAGATCAATAATCGATAGCCAAAACTTGAATTGTACTACTTCTTACTGGCCATTGCTTCAACTTAGAAGCTTAATCTGTGTTCCACTATGGTGCTTTTAGTGTCTCCGCATACCGCAGCACGCGACATAGCTTTGCAGACGATAAATGTAACCGTCTCAGAGAGAAAAGCGGCGAATGTGACGATCTGGCTTTAAGTCGATTCGATAACAAATGACGAAAACGGACGGATTTCTCAGCTTTTTACTACATATGAACACTTTTCACATTCTCCCGTGCAACGCGGCTGCTAGTCCTACTTTCATGCAAAATCGTAAAGTCCTAGGTCATGTCCAAGCCACCAAAGCCGGCTAAAAAGTGAATAATCGACGCCTAAAACTTGAATTGTACTACTTCTTACTGGCTATTACTTCATTTTAGAAGCTTCTTCTGTGTTCTACTATGGTGCTTTTAGTGTCTCCGCATACCACAGCACGCGACATAGCTTTGCAGACGATAAATGTAACCGTCTCAGAGAGAAAAGCGGCCAATGTGACGATCTGGCTTTAAGTCGATTCGTTAACAAATGACGAAAACGGACGGATATCTCAGGTTCTTACTACATATGAACACCTTTCACATTCTCCCGTGCAACGCGGCTACCAGTCCTCCTTTCATGCAAAATCTGAAGGTCCTAGGTCATGTCCAAGCCACCAAAACTGGCTAAAAAGTGAATAATCGACGCCTAAAACTTGAATTGTACTACTTCTTACTGGCTATTACTTCAACTTAGAAGCTTCTTCTGTGTTCTACTATGCTGCTTTTAGTGTCTCCGCATACCGCAGCACGCGACATAGCCTTGCAGACGATAAACGTATCCATTTCAGAGAGAAAAGCGGCCATAGTGACGATCTGGCTTTAAGTCGATTCGATAACAAATGACGAAAACGGACGGATTTCTCAAGTTTTTACTACATATGAACCCTTTTGACATTCTCCCGTGCAACGCAGCTGCTAGTCCTCCTTTCAAGCAAAATCTTAAGGTTCGACCTCATGTCCAAGGCACCAAAGCCGGCTAAAGATCAATAATCGATAGCCAAGACTTGAATTGTACTACTTCTTACTGGCAATTGTTTCAACTTAGAAGCTTATTCTGTGTTCCACTATGGTGCTTTTAGTGTCTCCGCATACCGCAGCACGCGACATAGCTTTGCAGACGATAAATGTAACCGTCTCAGAGAGAAAAGCGGCCAATGTGACGATCTGGCTTTAAGTCGATTCGATAACAAATGACGAAAACGGACGGATTTCTCAGGTTTTTAGTACATATGAACACTTTTCACATTCTCCCGTGCAAGGCGGCTGCTAGTCCTCCTTTCAAGCAAAATCTTAAGGTACTAGGTCAAGTCCAAGCCAATAAAGCCGGCTAAAAAGTGAATAATCGACAACTAAAACTTGAATTGTACTACTTCGTACTGGTTATTGCTTCAACTTAGTAGCTTCTTCTGTGTTCTACTATGGTGCTTTTAGTGTCTCCGCATACCGCAGCACGCGACATAGCTTTGCAGACGATAAATGTAACCGTCTCAGAGATAAAAACGGCCAATGTGGCGATCTGGCTTTAAGTCGAATCGATAACAAATGACGAAAACGGACGGATTTCTCAGGTTTTTAGTACATATGAACACTTTTCACATTCTCCCGTGCAACGCGGCTGCTAATCCTCCTTTCACGCAAAATCTTAAGGTACTAGGTCATGTCCAAGCCAATAAAGCCGGCTAAAAAGTGATTAATCGACAACTAATACTTGAATTATACTACTCGTTACTTTTTATTGCTTCAACTTAGAAGCTTCTTCTGTGTTCTACTATGGTGCTTTTAGTGTGTCCGCATACCGCAGCACGTAACATAGCCTTGCAGACGATAAACGTAACCATTTCAGAGAGAAAAGCGGCCAATGTGACGATCTGGCTTTAAGTCGATTCGATAACAAATGACGAAAACGGACGAATATCTCAGGTTTTTACTACATATGAACACCTTTCACATTCTCCCGTGCAACGCGGCTACCAGTCCTCCTTTCATGCAAAATCTTAAGGTCCTAGGTCATGTCCAAGCCACCAAAACTGGCTAAAAAGTGAATAATCGACGCCTAAAACTTGAATTGTACTACTTCTTACTGGCTATTACTTCAACTTAGAAGCTTCTTCTGTGTTCTACTATGGTGCTTTTAGTGTCTCCGCATACCGCAGCACGCGACATAGCTTTGCAGACGATAAATGTAACCGGCTCAGAGAGAAAAGCGGCCAATGTGACGATCTGGCTTTAAGTCGATTCGATAACAAATGACGAAAACGGACGGATTTCTTAGGTTTTTAGTACATATGAACACTTTTCACATTCTCCCGTGCAACGCGGCTGCAAGTCCTCCTTTCATGCAAAATCTTTAGGTACTAGGTCATGTCCAAGCCAATAAAGCCTGCTAAAATGTGAATAATCGACAACTAATACTTGAATTGTACTACTTGTTACTTTTTATTGCTTCAACTTAGAAGCTTCTTCTGTGTTCTACTATGGTGTTTTTAGTGTCTCCGCATACCGCAGCACGTGACATAGCTTTGCAGACGATAAACGTAACCATTTCAGAGAGAAAAGCGGCCATAGTGACGATCTGGCTTTAAGTCGATTCGATAACAAATGACGAAAACGGACGGATTTCTCAAGTTTTTACTACATATGAACCCTTTTGACATTCTCCCGTGCAACGCAGCTGCTAGTCCTCCTTTCAAGCAAAATCTTAAGGTTCGACCTCATGTCCAAGGCACCAAAGCCGGCTAAAGATCAATAATCGATAGACAAGACTTGAATTGTACTACTTCTTACTGGCCATTGTTTCAACTTAGAAGCTTATTCTGTGTTCCACTATGGTGCTTTTAGTGTCTCCGCATACCGCAGCACGCGACATAGCTTTGCAGACGATAAATGTAACCGTCTCAGAGAGAAAAGCGGCCAATGTGACGATCTGGCTTTAAGTCGATTCGATAACAAATGACGAAAACGGACGGATTTCTCAGGTTTTTAGTACATATGAACACTTTTTACATTCTCCCGTGCAACGCGGCTGCTAGTCCTCCTTTCAAGCAAAATCTTAAGGTACTAGGTCATGTCCAAGCCAATAAAGCCGGCTAAAAAGTGAATAATCGACGCCCAAAACTTGAATTGTACTACTTCTTACTGGCTATTACTTCATTTTAGAAGCTTCTTCTGTGTTCTACTATGGTGCTTTTAGTGTCTCCGCATACCACAGCACGCGACATAGCTTTGCAGACGATAAATGTAACCGTCTCAGAGAGAAAAGCGGCCAATGTGACGATCTGGCTTTAAGTCGATTCGTTAACAAATGACGAAAACGGACGGATATCTCAGTTTTTTACTACATATGAACACATTTCACATTCTCCCGTGCAACGCGGCTACCAGTCCTCCTTTCATGCAAAATCTTAAGGTCCTAGGTCATGTCCAAGCCACCAAAACTGGCTAAAAAGTGAATAATCGACGCCTAAAACTTGAATTGTACTACTTCTTACTGGCTATTACTTCAACTTAGAAGCTTCTTCTGTGTTCTACTATGGTGCTTTTAGTGTCTCCGCATACCGCATCACGCGACATAGCTTTGCAGACGATAAATGTAACCGGCTCAGAGAGAAAAGCGGCCAATGTGACGATCTGGCTTTAAGTCGATTCGATAACAAATGACGAAAACGGACGGATTTCTTAGGTTTTTAGTACATATGAACACTTTTCACATTCTCCCGCGCAACGCTTCTGCAAGTCCTCCTTTCATGCAAAATCTTAAGGTAATAGGTCATGTCCAAGCCAATAAAGCCGGCTAAAAAGTGAATAATCGACAACTAATACTTGAATTGTACTACTCGTTACTTTTTATTGCTTCAACTTAGAAGCTTCTTCTGTGTTCTACTATGGTGCTTTTAGTGTCTCCGCATACCGCAGCACGTGACATAGCCTTGCAGACGATAAACGTAACCATTTCAGAGAGAAAAGCGGCCATAGTGACGATCTGGCTTTAAGTCGATTTGATAACAAATGACGAAAACGGACGGATTTCTCAGGTTTTTACTACATATGAACCCTTTTCACATTCTCCCGTGCAACGCAGCTGCTAGTCCTCCTTTCAAGCAAAATCTTAAGGTTCGACCTCATGTCCAAGGCACCAAAGCCGGCTATAGATCAATAATCGATAGCCAAGACTTGAATTGTACTACTTCTTACTGGCCATTGTTTCAACTTAGAAGCTTATTCTGTGTTCCACTATGGTGCTTTTAGTGTCTCCGCATACCGCAGCACGCGACATTGGTTTGCAGACGATAAATGTAACCGTCTCAGAGAGAAAAGCGGCCAATGTGACGATCTGGCTTTAAGTCGATTCGATAACAAATGACGAAAACGGACGGATTTCTCAGGTTTTTAGTACATATGAACGCTTTTCACATTCTCCCGTGCAACGCGGCTGCTAGTCCTCCTTTCAAGCAAAATCTTAAGATACTAGGTCATGTCCAAGCCAATAAAGCCGGCTAAAAAGTGAATAATCGACAACTGAAACTTGAATTGTACTACTTCGTACTGGTTATTGCTTCAACTTAGAAGCTTCTTCTGTGTTCTACTATGGTGCTTTCAGTGTCTCCGCATACCGCAGCACGCGACATAGCTTTGCAGACGATAAATGTAACCGTCTCAGAGAGAAAAGCGGCCAATGTGGCGATCTGGCTTTAAGTCGATTCGATAACAAATGACGAAAACGGAAAGATTTCTCAGGTTTTTAGTACATATGACCACTTTTCACATTCTCCCGTGCAACGCGGCTGCTAATCCTCCTTTCATGCAAAATCTTAAGGTACTAGGTCATGCCCAAGCCAATAAAGCCGGCTAAAAAGTGAATAATCGACAACTAATACTTGAATTGTACTACTCGTTACTTTTTATTGCTTCAACTTAGAAGCTTCTTCTGTGTTCTACTATGGTGCTTTTAGTGTCTCCGCATACCGCAGCACGTGACATAGCCTTGCAGACGATAAACGTAACCATTTCAGAGAGAAAAGCGGCCATAGTGACGATCTGGCTTTAAGTCGATTCGATAACAAATGACGAAAACGGACGGATTTCTCAGGTTTTTACTACATATGAACCCTTTTCACATTCTCCCGTGCAACGCAGCTGCTAGTCCTCCTTTCAAGCAAAATCTTAAGGTTCGACCTCATGTCCAAGGCACCAAAGCCGGCTAAAGATCAATAATCGATAGCCAAAACTAGAATTGTACTACTTCTTACTGGCCATTGCTTCATCTTAGATGCTTATTCTGTGTTCCACTATGGTGCTTTTAGTGTCTCATCATACCGCAGCACGCGACATAGCTTTGCAGACGATAAATGTAACCGTCTCAGAGAGAAAAGCGGCGAATGTGACGATCTGGCTTTAAGTCGATTTGATAACAAATGACGAAAACGAACGGATTTCTCAGGTTTTTACTACATATGAACACTTTTCACATTCTCCCGTGCACCGCGGCTGCTAGTCCTCCTTTCATGCAAAATCTTAAGGTTCCACCTCATGTCCAAGGCACCAAAGCCGGCTAAAAATCAATAATCGATAGCCAAAACTTGAATTGTACTACTTCTTACTGCCCATTGCTTCAACTTAGAAGCTTTTTGTGTGTTCTACTATGGTGCTTTTAGTGTCTCCGCATATCGCAGCACGTGACATAGCTTTGCAGACGATAAACGTAACCGTTTCAGAGAGAAAATCGTCCATAGTGACGATCTGGCTTTAAGTCGATTCGATAACAAATGACGAAAGCGAACGGATTTCTCAGGTTTTTACTACATATGAACACTTTTCACATTCTCCCGTGCAACGCGGCTGCTAGTCCTCCTTTCAAGCAAAATCTTAAGGTACTAGGTCATGTCCAAGCCAATAAAGCCGGCTAAAAAGTGAATAATCGACAACTAAAACTTGATTTTTACTACTTCGTACTGGTTATTGCTTCAACTTAGAAGCTTCTTGTGTGTTGTACTATGGTGATTTTAGTGTCTCCGCATACCGCAGCACATGACATAGCTTTGCAGACGACAAACGTAACCGTTTCAGAGAGAAAATCGTCCATAGTGACGATCTGGCTTTAAGTCGATTCGATAACAAATGACGAAAGCGAACGGATTTCTCAGGTTTTTACTACATATGAACACTTTTCACATTCTCCCGTGCACCGCGGCTGCTAGTCCTCCTTTCATGCAAAATATTAAGGTCCTAGGTCATGTCCAAGCCACCAAAGCCGGCTAAAATGTGAATAATCGATAGCCAAAACTTGAATTGTACTACTTCTTACTGCCTATTGCTTCAACTTAGAAGCTTCTTCTGTGTTCTACTATGGTGCTTTTAGTGTCTCCGCATACCGCAGCACGCTACATAGCTTTGCAGACGATAAATGTAACCGTCTCAGAGAGAAAAGCGGCCAATGTGACGATCTGGCTTTAAGTCGATTCGATAACAAATGACGAAAACGGACGGATTTCTCAGGTTTTTAGTACATATGAACACTTTTCACATTCACCCGTGCAACGCGGCTGCTAGTCCTCCTTTCATGCAAAATCTTAAGGTCCTAGGTCATGTCCAAGCCACCAAAGACGGCTAAAAAGTGAATAATCGACGCCTAAAACTTGAATTGTACTACTTCTTACTGGCTATTACTTCAACATAGAAGCTTCTTCTGTGTTCTACTATGGTGCTTTTAGTGTCTCCGCATACCGCAGCACGCGACATAGTGTTGCAGACGATAAATGTAACCGTCTCAGAGAGAAAAGCGGCCAATGTGACGATCTGGCTTTAAGTCGATTCGATAACAAATGACGAAAACGGACGGATTTCTCAGGTTTTTACTACATATGAACACCTCTCACATTCTCCCGTGCAACGCTTCTACTAGTCCTCCATTCATGCAAAATCTTAAGGTCCTAGGTCATGTCCAAGCCACCAAACTGGTTAAAAAGTGAATAATCGACGCCTAAAACTTGAATTGTACTAATTCTTACTGGCTATTACTTCAACTTAGAAGCTTCTTCTGTGTTCTACTATGGTGCTTTTAGTGTCTCCAAATACCGCAGCACGCGACATAGCTTTGCAGACGATAAATGTAACCGTCTCAGAGAGAAAAGCGGAAAATGTGACGATCTGGCTTTAAGTCGATTCGATAACAAATGACGAAAACGGACCGATTTCTCAGGTTTTTAGTACATATGAACTCTTTTCACATTCTACCGTGCAACGCGGCTGCTAGTCCTCCTTTCATGCAAAATCTTAGGGTACTGGGTCATGTCCAAGCCAATAAAGCCGGCTAAAAAGTAAATAATCGACAACTAATACTTGAATTGTACTACTTGTTACTTTTTATTGCTTCAACTTAGAAGCTTCTTCTGTGTTCTACTATGGTGCTTTTAGTGTCTCCGCATACCGCAGCACGTGACATAGCTTTGCAGACGATAAACGTAACCGTTTCAGAGAGGAAAGCGGCAATAGTGACGATCTGGCTTTAAGTCGATTCGATAACAAATGACGAAAACGGACGGATTTCTCAGGTTTTTAGTACATATGAACACTTTTCACATTCTCCCGTGCACCGCGGCTGTTAGTCCTCCTTTCATGCAAAATATTAAGGTCCTACGTCATGTCCAAGCAATCAAACTGGCTAAAAAGTGAATAATCGACGCCTAAAACTTGAATTGTACTAATTCTTACTGGCTATTACTTCAACTTAGAAGCTTCTTCTGTGTTCCACTATGGTGCTTTTAGTGTCTCCGCATACCGCAGCACGCGACATAGCTTTGCAGACGATAAACGTAACCGTCTCAGAGAGAAAAGCGGCCAATGTGACGATCTGGCTTTAAGTTGATTCGATAACAAATGACGAAAACGGGCGGATTTCTCAGGTTTTTACTACATATGAACCCTTTTCATATACTCCCGTGCAACGCGGCTGCTAGTCCTCCGTTCATGCAAAAACTTAAGGTTCCACCTCTTGTCCAAGGCACCAAAGCCGCTAAAAATCAATAATCGATAACCAAAACTTGAATTGTACTGCTTCTTATGGCTATTGCTTCAACTTAGAAGATTCTTCTGTGTTCTACTATGGTGCTTTTAGTGTCTCCGCATACCGCAGCACGCGACATAGCTTTGCAGACGATAAATGTAACCGTCTCAGAGAGAAAAGCGGCCAATGTGACGATCTGGCTTTAAGTCGATTCGATAACAAATGACGAAAACGGACGGATTTCTCAGGTTTTTAGTACATATGAACACTTTTCACATTCTCCCGTGCAACGCGGCTGCAAGTCCTCCTTTCATGCAAAATCTTTAGGTACTAGGTCATGTCCAAGCCAATAAAGCCGGCTAAAAAGTGAATAATCGACAACTAATACTTGAATTGTACTACTTGTTACTTTTTATTGCTTCAACTTAGAAGCTTCTTCTGTGTTCTACTATGGTGCTTTTAGTGTCTCCGCATACCGCAGCACGTGACATAGCTTTGCAGACGATAAACGTAACCATTTCAGAGAAAAAAGCGGCCATAGTGACGATCTGGCTTTAAGTCGATTCGATAACAAATGACGAAAACGGACGGATTTCTCAGGTTTTTACTACATATAAACCCTTTTCACATTCTCCCGTGCAACGCAGCTGCTAGTCCTTCTTTCAAGCAAAATCTTAAGGTTCGACCTCATGTGCAAGGCACCAAAGCCGGCTAAAGATCAATAATCGATAGCCAAAACTTGAATTGTACTACTTCTTACTGGCCATTGCTTCAACTTAGAAGCTTATTCATTGTTCCACTATGGTGCTTTTAGTGTCTCCGCATACCGCAGCACGCGACATAGCTTTGCAGACGATAAATGTAACCGTCTCAGAGAGAAAAGCGGCCCATGTGACGATCTGGCTTTAAGTCGATTCGATAACAAATGACGAAAACGGACGGATATCTCAGGTTTTTACTACATATGAACACCTTTCACATTCTCCCGTGCAACGCGGCTACCAGTCCTCCTTTCATGCAAAATCTTAAGGTCTTAGGTCATGTCCAAGCCACCAAAACTGGCTAAAAAGTGAATAATCGACGCCTAAAACTTGAATTGTACTACTTCTTACTGGCTATTACTTCAACATAGAAGCTTCTTCTGTGTTCTACTATGGTGCTTTTAGTGTCTCCGCATACCGCAGCACGCGACATAGCTTTGCAGACGATAAATGTAACCGTCTCAGAGAGAAAAGCGGCCAATGTGACGATCTGGCTTTAAGTCAATTCGATAACAAATGACGAAAACGGACGGATTTCTCAGGTTTTTACTACATATGAACCCTTTTCACATTCTCCCGTGCAACGCAGCTTCTAGTCCTCCTTTCAAGCAAAATCTTAAGGATCGACCTCATGTCCAAGGCACCAAAGCCGGCTAAAGATCAATAATCGATAGCCAAGACTTGAATTGTACTACTTCTTACTGGCTATTGCTTCAACTTAGAAGCTTCTTCTGTGTTCTACTATGGTGCTTTTAGTGTCTCCGCATACCGCAGCACGCGACATAGCTTTGCAGACGATAAATGTAACCGTCTCAGAGAGAAAAGCGGCCAATGTGACGATCTGGCTTTAAGTCAATTCGATAACAAATGACGAAAACGGATGGATTTCTCAGGTTTTTAGTACATATGAACACTTTTCACATTTTCCCGTGCAACGCGGCTGTTAATCCTCCTTTCATGCAAAATCTAAAGGTTCCAACTCTTGTCCAAGGCACCAAAGCCGCTAAAAATCATTAATCGATAACCAAATCTTGAATTGTACTGCTTCTTATGGCTATTGCTTCAACTTAGAAGCTTCTTCTGTGTTCTACTATGGTGCTTTTAGTGTCTCCGCATACCGCAGCACGCGACATAGCTTTGCAGACGATAAATGTAACCGTCTCAGAGAGAAAAGCGGCCAATGTGACGATCTGGCTTTAAGTCAATTCGATAACAAATGACGAAAACGGATGGATTTCTCAGGTTTTTAGTACATATGAACACTTTTCACATTTTCCCGTGCAACGCGGCTGCTAATCCTCCTTTCATGCAAAATCTTAAGGTACTAGGTCATGTCCAAGCCAATAAAGCCAGCTAAAAAGTGAATAATCGACAACTCTTACATGAATTGTACTACTTGTTACTTTTTATTGCTTCAACTTAGAAGCTTCTTCTGTGTTCTACTATGGTGCTTTTAGTGTCTCCGCATACCGCAGCACGTGACATAGCTTTGCAGACGATAAACGTAACCATTTCAGAGAGAAAAGCGGCCATAGTGACGATCTGGCTTTAAGTCGATTCGATAACAAATGACGAAAACGGACGGATTTCTCAGGTTTTTACTACATATGAACCCTTTTCACATACTCCCGTGCAACGCAGCTGCTAGTCCTTCTTTCAAGCAAAATCTTAAGGTTCGACCTCATGTCCAAGGCACCAAAGCCGGCTAAAGATCAATAATCGATAGCCAAAACTTGAATTATACTACTTCTTACTGGCCATTGCTTCAACTTAGAAGCTTATTCATTGTTCCACTATGGTGCTTTTAGTGTCTCCGCATACCGCAGCACGCGACATAGCTTTGCAGACGATAAATGTAACCGTCTCAGAGAGAAAAGCGGCCAATGTGACAATCTGGCTTTAAGTCGATTCGATAACAAATGACGAAAACGGACGGATATCTCAGGTTTTTACTACATATGAACACCTTTCACATTCTCCCGTGCAACGCGGCTACCAGTCCTCCTTTCATGCAAAATCTTAAGGTCCTAGGTCATGTCCAAGCCACCAAAACTGGCTAAAAAGTGAATAATCGACGCCTAAAACTTGAATTGTACTACTTCGTACTGGTTATTGCTTCAACTTAGAAGCTTCTTCTGTGTTCTACTATGGTGCTTTTAGTGTCTCCGCATACCGCAGCACGCGACATAGCTTTGCAGACGATAAATGTAACCGTCTCAGAGAGAAAAGCGGCCAATGTGGCGATCTGGCTTTAAGTCGATTCGATAACAAATGACGAAAACGGACGGATTTCTTAGGTTTTTAGTACATATGAACACTTTTCACATTCTCCCGTGCAACGCGGCTGCTAATCCTCCTTTCATGCAAACTCTTAAGGTTCCACCTCATGTCCAAAGCACCAAGGCCGGCTAAAAATCAATAATCGACAACCAAAACTTCAATTGTACAGCTTCTTACTGGCTATTGCTTCAACTTAGAAGCTTCTTTTGTGTTCTACTATGGTGCATTTAGTGTCTCCGCTTACCGCAGCACGCGACATAGCTTTGCAGACTATAAATGTAACCGTCTCAGAGAGAAAAGCGGCCAATGTGACGATCTGGCTTTAAGTCGATTCGATAACAAATGACGAAAACGGACGGATTTCTCAGGTTTTTACTACATATGAACCCTTTTCACATTCTCCCCTGCAACGCGGCTGCTAGTCCTCCTTTCATGCAAAATCTTAATGTTCCACCTCATGTCCAAGGCACCAAAGCCGCCTAAAATTAATAATCGATAACCAAAACTTGAATTGTACTGCTTCTTACTGGCTATTGCTTCAACTTAAAAGCTTCATCTGTGTTCTAATATGGTGCTTTTAGTGTCTCCGCATACCGCAGCACGAGACATAGCTATGCAGACGATAAATGTAACCGTCTCAGAGAGAAAAGCGGCCAATGTGACGATCTGGCTTTAAGTCGGTTCGATAACAAATGACGAAAACGGACGGATTTCTCAGGTTTTTAGTACATATGAACACTTTTCACATTCTCCCGTGCAACGCGGCTGTTAGTCCTCCTTTCATGCAAAATCTAAAGGTTCCAACTCTTGTCCAAGGCACCAAACCCGCTAAAAATCAATAATCGATAACCAAAACTAGAATTGTACTGCTTCTTATGGCTATTGCTTCAACTTAGAAGCTTCTTCTGTGTTCTACTATGGTGCTTTTAGTGTCTCCGCATACCGCAGCACGTGACATAGCTTTGCAGACGATAAACGTAACCATTTCAGAGAGAAAAGCGGCCATAGTGACGTTCTGGCTCTAAGTCGATTCGATAACAAATGACGAAAACGGACGGATTTCTCAGGTTTTTACTACATATGAACCCTTTTCACATACTCCCGTGCAACGCAGCTGCTAGTCCTTCTTTCAAGCAAAATCTTAAGGTTCGACCTCATGTCCAAGGCACCAAAGCCGGCTAAAGATCAATAATCGATAGCCAAAACTTGAATTGTACTACTTCTTACTGGCCATTGCTTCAACTTAGAAGCTTCTTCTGTGTTCTACTATGCTGCTTTTAGTGTCTCCGCATACGGCAGCACGCGACATAGCTTTGCAGACGATAAATGTAACCGTCTCAGAGAGAAAAGCGGCCAATGTGACGATCTGGCTTTAAGTCGATTCGATAACAAATGACGAAAACGGACGGATTTCTCAGGTTTTTAGTACATATGAACACTTTTCACATTCTCCCGTGCAACGCGGCTGCTAGTCCTCCTTTCAAGCAAAATCTTAAGGTACTAGGTCATGTCCAAGTCAATAAAGCCGGCTAAAAAGTGAATAATCGACAACTAAATCTTGAATTGTACTACTTCGTACTGGTTATTGCTTCAACTTAGAAGCTTCTTCTGTGTTCTACTATGGTGCTTTTAGTGTCTCCGCATACCGCAGCACGCGACATAGCTTTGCAGACGATAAATGTAACCGTCTCAGAGAGAAAAGCGGCCAATGTGGCGATCTGGCTTTAAGTCGATTCGATAACAAATGACGAAAACGGACGGATTTCTCAGGTTTTTAGTACATATGAACACTTTTCACATTCTCCCGTGCAACGCGGCTGCTAATCCTCCTTTCATGCAAAATCTTAGGGTACTAGGTCATGTCCAAGCCAATAAAGCCGGCTAAAAAGTGAATAATCGACAACTAATACTTGAATTGTACTACTCGTTACTTTTTATTGCTTCAACTTAGAAGCCTCTTCTGTGTTCTACTATGGTGCTTTTAGTGTCTCCGCATACCGCAGCACGTGACATAGCCTTGCAGACGATAAACGTAACCATTTCAGAGAGAAAAGCGGCCAATGTGACGATCTGGCTTTAAGTCGATTCGATAACAAATGACGAAAACGGACGGATTTCTCAGGATTTTACTACATATGAACCCTTTTCACATTCTCCCATGCAACGCAGCTTCTAGTCCTCCTTTCAAGCAAAATCTTAAGGATCGACCTCATGTCCAAGGCACCAAAGCCGGCTAAAGATCAATAATCGATAGCCAAGACTTGAATTGTACTACTTCTTACTGGCCATTGCTTCAACTTAGAAGCTTATTCTGTGTTCTACTATGGTGCTTTTAGTGTCTCCGCATACCGCAGCACGCGACATAGCTTTGCAGACGATAAATGTAACCGTCTCAGAGAGAAAAGCGGCCAATGTGACGATCTGGCTTTAAGTCAATTCGATAACAAATGACGAAAACGGATGGATTTCTCAGGTTTTTAGTACATATGAACACTTTTCACATTCTCCCGTGCAACGCGGCTGTTAGTCCTCCTTTCATGCAAAATTTAAAGGTTCCAACTCTTGTCCAAGGCACCAAAGCCGCTAAAAATCAATAATCGATAACCAAAACTTGAATTGTACTGCTTCTTATGGCTATTGCTTCAACTTAGAAGCTTCTTCTGTGTTCTACTATGGTGCTTTTAGTGTCTCCGCATACCGCAGCACGTGACATAGCTTTGCAGACGATAAACGTAACCATTTCAGAGAGAAAAGCGGCCATAGTGACGATCTGGCTCTAAGTCGATTCGATAACAAATGACGTAAACGGACGGATTTCTCAGGTTTTTACTACATATGAACCCTTTTCACATACTCCCGTGCAACGCAGCTGCTAGTCCTTCTTTCAAGCAAAATCTTAAGTTTCGACCTCATGTCCAAGGCACCAAAGCCGGCTAAAGATCAATAATCGATAGCCAAAACTTGAATTGTACTACTTCTTACTGGCCATTGCTTCAACTTAGAAGCTTCTTCTGTGTTCTACTATGCTGCTTTTAGTGTCTCCGCATACGGCAGCACGCGACATAGCTTTGCAGACGATAAATGTAACCGTCTCAGAGAGAAAAGCGGCCAATGTGACGATCTGGCTTTAAGTCGAATCGATAACAAATGACGAAAACGGACGGATTTCTCAGGTTTTTAGTACATATGAACACTTTTCACATTCTCCCGTGCAACGCGGCTGCTAGTCCTCCTTTCAAGCAAAATCTTAAGGTACTAGGTCATGTCCAAGTCAATAAAGCCGGCTAAAAAGTGAATAATCGACAACTAAATCTTGAATTGTACTACTTCGTACTGGTTATTGCTTCAACTTAGAAGCTTCTTCTGTGTTCTACTATGGTGCTTTTAGTGTCTCCGCATTCCGCAGCACGCGACATAGCTTTGCAGACGATAAATGTAACCGTCTCAGAGAGAAAAGCGGCCAATGTGGCGATCTGGCTTTAAGTCGATTCGATAACAAATGACGAAAACGGACGGATTTCTCAGGTTTTTAGTACATATGAACACTTTTCACATTCTCCCGTGCAACGCGGCTGCTAATCCTCCTTTCATGCAAAATCTTAGGGTACTAGGTCATGTCCAAGCCAATAAAGCCGGCTAAAAAGTGAATAATCGACAACTAATACTTGAATTGTACTACTCGTTACTTTTTATTGCTTCAACTTAGAAGCCTCTTCTGTGTTCTACTATGGTGCTTTTAGTGTCTCCGCATACCGCAGCACGTGACATAGCCTTGCAGACGATAAACGTAACCATTTCAGAGAGAAAAGCGGCCAATGTGACGATCTGGCTTTAAGTCGATTCGATAACAAATGACGAAAACGGACGGATTTCTCAGGTTTTTACTACATATGAACCCTTTTCACATTCTCCCATGCAACGCAGCTTCTAGTCCTCCTTTCAAGCAAAATCTTAAGGATCGACCTCATGTCCAAGGCACCAAAGCCGGCTAAAGATCAATAATCGATAGCCAAGACTTGAATTGTACTACTTCTTACTGGCCATTGCTTCAACTTAGAAGCTTATTCTGTGTTCTACTATGGTGCTTTTAGTGTCTCCGCATACCGCAGCACGCGACATAGCTTTGCAGACGATAAATGTAACCGTCTCAGAGAGAAAAGCGGCCAATGTGACGATCTGGCTTTAAGTCGATTCGATAACAAATGACGAAAACGGATGGATTTCTCAGGTTTTTAGTACATATGAACACTTTTCACATTTTCCCGTGCAACGCGGCTGCTAATCCTCCTTTCATGCAAAATCTTAAGGTACTAGGTCATGTCCAAGCCAATAAAGCCAGCTAAAAAGTGAATAATCGACAACTCTTACATGAATTGTACTACTTGTTACTTTTTATTGCTTCAACTTAGAAGCTTCTTCTGTGTTCTACTATGGTGCTTTTAGTGTCTCCGCATACCGCAGCACGTGACATAGCTTTGCAGACGATAAACGTAACCATTTCAGAGAGAAAAGCGGCCATACTGACGATCTGGCTTTAAGTCGATTCGATAACAAATGACGAAAACGGACGGATTTCTCAGGTTTTTACTACATATGAACCCTTTTCACATACTCCCGTGCAACGCAGCTGCTAGTCCTTCTTTCAAGCAAAATCTTAAGGTTCGACCTCATGTCCAAGGCACCAAAGCCGGCTAAAGATCAATAATCGATAGCCAAAACTTGAATTGTACTACTTCTTACTGGCCATTGCTTCAACTTAGAAGCTTATTCATTGTCCCACTATGGTGCTTTTAGTGTCTCCGCATACCGCAGCACGCGACATAGCTTTGCAGACGATAAATGTAACCGTCTCAGAGAGAAAAGCGGCCAATGTGACGATCTGGCATTAAGTCGATTCGATAACAAATGACGAAAACGGACGGATATCTCAGGTTTTTACTACATATGAACACCTTTCACATTCTCCCGTGCAACGCGGCTACCAGTCCTCCTTTCATGCAAAATCTTAAGGTCCTAGGTCATGTCCAAGCCACCAAAACTGGCTAAAAAGTGAATAATCGACGCCTAAAACTTGAATTGTACTACTTCGTACTGGTTATTGCTTCAACTTAGAAGCTTCTTCTGTGATCTACTATGGTGCTTTTAGTGTCTCCGCATACCGCAGCACGCGACATAGCTTTGCAGACGATAAATGTAACCGTCTCAGAGAGAAAAGCGGCCAATGTGGCGATCTGGCTTTAAGTCGATTCGATAACAAATGACGAAAACGGACGGATTTCTCAGGTTTTTAGTACATATGAACACTTTTCACATTCTCCCGTGCAACGCGGCTGCTAATCCTCCTTTCATGCAAAATCTTAAGGTACTAGGTCATGTCCAAGCCAATAAAGCCGGCTAAAAAGTGAATAATCGACAACTAATACTTGAATTGTACTACTCGTTACTTTTTATTGCTTCAACGTAGAAGCCTCTTCTGTGTTCTACTATGGTGCTTTTAGTGTCTCCGCATACCGCAGCACGTGACATAGCCTTGCAGACGATAAACGTAACCATTTCAGAGAGAAAAGCGGCCAAAGTGACGATCTGGCTTTAAGTCGATTCGATAACAAATGACGAAAACGGACGGATTTCTCAGGTTTTTACTACATATGAACCCTTTTCACATTCTCCCGTGCAACGCAGCTTCTAGTCCTCCTTTCAAGCAAAATCTTAAGGATCGACCTCATGTCCAAGGCACCAAAGCCGGCTAAAGATCAATAATCGATAGCCAAGACTTGAATTGTACTACTTCTTACTGGCCATTGCTTCAACTTAGAAGCTTATTCTGTGTTCCACTATGGTGCTTTTAGTGTCTCCGCATACGGCAGCACGCGACATAGCTTTGCAGACGATAAATGTAACCGTCTCAGAGAGAATAGCGGCCAATGTGACGATCTGGCTTTAAGTCGGTTCGATAACAAATGACGAAAACGGACGGATTTCTCAGGTTTTTAGTACATATGAACACTTTTCACATTCTCCCGTGCAACGCGGCTGTTAGTCCTCCTTTCATGCAAAATCTAAAGGTTCCAACTCTTGTCCAAGGCACCAAAGCCGCTAAAAATCATTAATCGATAACCAAAACTTGAATTGTACTGCTTCTTGTGGCTATTGCTTCAACTTAGAAGCTTCTTCTGTGTTCTACTATGGTGCTTTTAGTGTCTCCGCATACCGCAGCACGCGACATAGCTTCGCAGACGATAAATGTAACCGTCTCAGAGAGAAAAGCGGCCAATGTGACGATCTGGCTTTAAGTCGATTCGATAACAAATGACGAAAACGGACGGATTTCTCAGGTTTTTAGTACATATGAACACTTTTCACATTCTCCCGTGCAACGCGGCTGCTAGTCCTCCTTTCAAGCAAAATCTTAAGGTACTAGGTCATGTCCAAGTCAATAAAGCCGGCTAAAAAGTGAATAATCGACAACTAAATCTTGAATTGTACTACTTCGTACTGGTTATTGCTTCAACTTAGAAGCTTCTTCTGTGTTCTACTATGGTGCTTTTAGTGTCTCCGCATACCGCAGCACGCGACATAGCTTTGCAGACGATAAATGTAACCGTCTCAGAGAGAAAAGCGGCCAATGTGACGATCTGGCTTTAAGTCGATTCGATAACAAATGACGAAAACGGACGGATTTCTCAGGTTTTTATTACATATGAACCCTTTTCACATTCTCCCATGCAACGCAGCTTCTAGTCCTCCTTTCAAGCAAAATCTTAAGGATCGACCTCATGTCCAAGGCACCAAAGCCGGCTAAAGATCAATAATCGATAGCCAAGACTTGAATTGTACTACTTCTTACTGGCCATTGCTTCAACTTAGAAGCTTATTCTGTGTTCTTCTATGGTGCTTTTAGTGTCTCCGCATACCGCAGCACGCGACATAGCTTTGCAGACGATAAATGTAACCGTCTCAGAGAGAAAAGCGGCCAATGTGACGATCTGGCTTTAAGTCGATTCGATAACAAATGACGAAAACGGACGGATTTCTCAGGTTTTTAGTACATATGAACACTTTTCACATTCTCCCGTGCAACGCGGCTGCAAGTCCTCCTTTCATGCAAAATCTTTAGGTAATAGGTCATGTCCAAGCCAATAAAGCCGGCTAAAAAGTGAATAATCGACAACTAATACTTGAATTGTACTACTTGTTACTTTTTATTGCTTCAACTTAGAAGCTTCTTCTGTGTTCTACTATGGTGCTTTTAGTGTCTCCGCATACCGCAGCACGTGACATAGCTTTGCAGACGATAAACGTAACCATTTCAGAGAGAAAAGCGGCCATAGTGACGATCTGGCTCTAAGTCGATTCGATAACAAATGACGAAAACGGACGGATTTCTCAGGTTTTTACTACATATGAACCCTTTTCACATACTCCCGTGCAACGCAGCTGCTAGTCCTTCTTTCAAGCAAAATCTTAAGGTTCGACCTCATGTCCAAGGCACCAAAGCCGGCTAAAGATCAATAATCGATAGCCAAAACTTGAATTGTACTACTTCTTACTGGCCATTGCTTCAACTTAGAAGCTTCTTCTGTGTTCTACTATGCTGCTTTTAGTGTCTCCCCATAACGCAGCACGCGACATAGCTTTGCAGACGATAAATGTAACCGTCTCAGAGAGAAAAGCGGCCAATGTGACGTTCTGGCTTTAAGTCGATTCGATAACAAATGACGAAAACGGACGGATTTCTCAGGTTTTTACTACATATGAACACTTTTCACATTCTCCCGTGCAACGCGGCTGCTAGTCCTCCTTTCAAGCAAAATCTTAAGGTACTAGGTCATGTCCAAGTCAATAAAGCCGCCTAAAAAGTGAATAATCGACAACTAAAACTTGAATTGTACTACTTCGTACTGGTTATTGCTTCAACTTAGAAGCTTCTTCAGTGTTCTACTATGGTGCTTTTAGTGTCTCCGCATACCGCAGCACGCGACATAGCTTTGCAGACGATAAATGTAACCGTCTCAGAGAGAAAAGCGGCCAATGTGGCGATCTGGCTTTAAGTCGATTCGATAACAAATGACGAAAACGGACGGATTTCTCAGGTTTTTAGTACATATGAACACTTTTCACATTCTCCCGTGCAACGCGGCTGCTAATCCTCCTTTCATGCAAAATCTTAAGGTACTAGGTCATGTCCAAGCCAATAAAGCCGGCTAAAAAGTGAATAATCGACAACTAATACTTGAATTGTACTACTCGTTACTTTTTATTGCTTCAACTTAGAAGCCCCTTCTGTGTTCTACTATGGTGCTTTTAGTGTCTCCGCATACCGCAGCACGTGACATAGCCTTGCAGACGATAAACGTAACCATTTCAGAGAGAAAAGCGGCCAAAGTGACGATCTGGCTTTAAGTCGATTCGATAACAAATGACGAAAACGGACGGATTTCTCAGGTTTTTACTACAAATGAACCCTTTTCACATTCTCCCGTGCAACGCAGCTTCTAGTCCTCCTTTCAAGCAAAATCTTAAGGATCGACCTCATGTCCAAGGCACCAAAGCCGGCTAAAGATCAATAATCGATAGCCAAGACTTGAATTGTACTACTTCTTACTGGCCATTGCTTCAACTTAGAAGCTTATTCTGTGTTCCACTATGGTGCTTTTAGTGTCTCCGCATACGGCAGCACGCGACATAGCTTTGCAGACGATAAATGTAACCGTCTCAGAGAGAATAGCGGCCAATGTGACGATCTGGCTTTAAGTCGGTTCGATAACAAATGACGAAAACGGACGGATTTCTCAGGTTTTTAGTACATATAAACACTTTTCACATTCTCCCGTGCAACGCGGCTGTTAGTCCTCCTTTCATGCAAAATCTAAAGGTTCCAACTCTTGTCCAAGGCACCAAAGCCGCTAAAAATCATTAATCGATAACCAAAACTTGAATTGTACTGCTTCTTATGGCTATTGCTTCAACTTAGAAGCTTCTTCTGTGTTCTACTATGGTGCTTTTAGTGTCTCCGCATACCGCAGCACGCGACATAGCTTCGCAGACGATAAATGTAACCGTCTCAGAGAGAAAAGCGGCCAATGTGACGATCTGGCTTTAAGTCGATTCGATAACAAATGACGAAAACGGACGGATTTCTCAGGTTTTTAGTACATATGAACACTTTTCACATTCTCCCGTGCAACGCGGCTGCAAGTCCTCCTTTCATGCAAAATCTTTAGGTAATAGGTCATGTCCAAGCCAATAAAGCCGGCTAAAAAGTGAATAATCGACAACTAATACTTGAATTGTACTACTTGTTACTTTTTATTGCTTCAACTTAGAAGCTTCTTCTGTGTTCTACTATGGTGCTTTTAGTGTCTCCGCATACCGCAGCACGTGACATAGCTTTGCAGACGATAAACGTAACCATTTCAGAGAGAAAAGCGGCCATAGTGACGATCTGGCTCTAAGTCGATTCGATAACAAATGACGAAAACGGACGGATTTCTCAGGTTTTTACTACATATGAACCCTTTTCACATACTCCCGTGCAACGCAGCTGCTAGTCCTTCTTTCAAGCAAAATCTTAAGGTTCGACCTCATGTCCAAGGCACCAAAGCCGGCTAAAGATCAATAATCGATAGCCAAAACTTGAATTGTACTACTTCTTACTGGCCATTGCTTCAACTTAGAAGCTTCTTCTGTGTTCTACTATGCTGCTTTTTGTGTCTCCCCATAACGCAGGACGCGACATAGCTTTGCAGACGATAAATGTAACCGTCTCAGAGAGAAAAGCGGCCAATGTGACGATCTGGCTTTAAGTCGATTCGATAACAAATGACGAAAACGGACGGATTTCTCAGGTTTTTACTACATATGAACACTTTTCACATTCACCCGTGCAACGCGGCTGCTAGTCCTCCTTTCAAGCAAAATCTTAAGGTACTAGGTCATGTCCAAGTCAATAAAGCCGCCTAAAAAGTGAATAATCGACAACTAAAACTTGAATTGTACTACTTCGTACTGGTTATTGCTTCAACTTAGAAGCTTCTTCTGTGTTCTACTATGGTGCTTTTAGTGTCTCCGCATACCGCAGCACGCGACATAGCTTTGCAGACGATAAATGTAACCGTCTCAGAGAGAAAAGCGGCCAATGTGGCGATCTGGCTTTAAGTCGATTCGATAACAAATGACGAAAACGGACGGATTTCTCAGGTTTTTAGTACATATGAACACTTTTCACATTCTCCCGTGCAACGCGGCTGCTAATCCTCCTTTCATGCAAAATCTTAAGGTACTAGGTCATGTCCAAGCCAATAAAGCCGGCTAAAAAGTGAATAATCGACAACTAATACTTGAATTGTACTACTCGTTACTTTTTATTGCTTCAACTTAGAAGCCTCTTCTGTGTTCTACTATGGTGCTTTTAGTGTCTCCGCATACCGCAGCACGTGACATAGCCTTGCAGACGATAAACGTAACCATTTCAGAGAGAAAAGCGGCCAAAGTGACGATCTGGCTTTAAGTCGATTCGATAACAAATGACGAAAACGGACGGATTTCTCAGGTTTTTACTACAAATGAACCCTTTTCACATTCTCCCGTGCAACGCAGCTTCTAGTCCTCCTTTCAAGCAAAATCTTAAGGATCGACCTCATGTCCAAGGCACCAAAGCCGGCTAAAGATCAATAATCGATAGCCAAGACTTGAATTGTACTACTTCTTACTGGCCATTGCTTCAACTTAGAAGCTTATTCTGTGTTCCACTATGGTGCTTTTAGTGTCTCCGCATACGGCAGCACGCGACATAGCTTTGCAGACGATAAATGTAACCGTCTCAGAGAGAATAGCGGCCAATGTGACGATCTGGCTTTAAGTCGGTTCGATAACAAATGACGAAAACGGACGGATTTCTCAGGTTTTTAGTACATATAAACACTTTTCACATTCTCCCGTGCAACGCGGCTGTTAGTCCTCCTTTCATGCAAAATCTAAAGGTTCCAACTCTTGTCCAAGGCACCAAAGCCGCTAAAAATCATTAATCGATAACCAAAACTTGAATTGTACTGCTTCTTATGGCTATTGCTTCAACTTAGAAGCTTCTTCTGTGTTCTACTATGGTGCTTTTAGTGTCTCCGCATACCGCAGCACGCGACATAGCTTCGCAGACGATAAATGTAACCGTCTCAGAGAGAAAAGCGGCCAATGTGACGATCTGGCTTTAAGTCGATTCGATAACAAATGACGAAAACGGACGGATTTCTCAGGTTTTTAGTACATATGAACACTTTTCACATTCTCCCGTGCAACGCGGCTGCAAGTCCTCCTTTCATGCAAAATCTTTAGGTAATAGGTCATGTCCAAGCCAATAAAGCCGGCTAAAAAGTGAATAATCGACAACTAATACTTGAATTGTACTACTTGTTACTTTTTATTGCTTCAACTTAGAAGCTTCTTCTGTGTTCTACTATGGTGCTTTTAGTGTCTCCGCATACCGCAGCACGTGACATTGCTTTGCAGACGATAAACGTAACCATTTCAGAGAGAAAAGCGGCCATAGTGACGATCTGGCTCTAAGTCGATTCGATAACAAATGACGAAAACGGACGGATTTCTCAGGTTTTTACTACATATGAACCCTTTTCACATACTCCCGTGCAACGCAGCTGCTAGTCCTTCTTTCAAGCAAAATCTTAAGGTTCGACCTCATGTCCAAGGCACCAAAGCCGGCTAAAGATCAATAATCGATAGCCAAAACTTGAATTGTACTACTTCTTACTGGCCATTGCTTCAACTTAGAAGCTTCTTCTGTGTTCTACTATGCTGCTTTTTGTGTCTCCCCATAACGCAGGACGCGACATAGCTTTGCAGACGATAAATGTAACCGTCTCAGAGAGAAAAGCGGCCAATGTGACGATCTGGCTTTAAGTCGATTCGATAACAAATGACGAAAACGGACGGATTTCTCAGGTTTTTACTACATATGAACACTTTTCACATTCTCCCGTGCAACGCGGCTGCTAGTCCTCCTTTCAAGCAAAATCTTAAGGTACTAGGTCATGTCCAAGTCAATAAAGCCGCCTAAAAAGTGAATAATCGACAACTAAAACTTGAATTGTACTACTTCGTACTGGTTATTGCTTCAACTTAGAAGCTTCTTCTGTGTTGTACTATGGTGCTTTTAGTGTCTCCGCATACCGCAGCACGCGACATAGCTTTGCAGACGATAAATGTAACCGTCTCAGAGAGAAAAGCGGCCAATGTGGCGATCTGGCTTTAAGTCGATTCGATAACAAATGACGAAAACGGACGGATTTCTCAGGTTTTTAGTACATATGAACACTTTTCACATTCTCCCGTGCAACGCGGCTGCTAAACCTCCTTTCATGCAAAATCTTAAGGTACTAGGTCATGTCCAAGCGAATAAAGCCGGCTAAAATGTGAATAATCGACTACTAATACTTGAATTGTACTACTCGTTACTTTTTATTGCTTCAACTTAGAAGCCTCTTCTGTGTTCTACTATGGTGCTTTTAGTGTCTCCGCATACGGCAGCACGCGACATAGCTTTGCAGACGATAAATGTAACCGTCTCAGAGAGAAAAGCGGCTAATGTGACGTTCTGGCTTTAAGTCGATTCGATAACAAATGACGAAAACGGACGGATTTCTCAGGTTTTTACTACATATGAACACTTTTCACATTCTCCCGTGCAACGCGGCTGCTAGTCCTCCTTTCAAGCACAATCTTAAGGTACTAGGTCATGTCCAAGTCAATAAAGCCGGCTAAAAAGTGAATAATCGACAACTAAAACTTGAATTGTACTACTTCGTACTGGTTATTGCTTCAACTTAGAAGCTTCTTCAGTGTTCTACTATGGTGCTTTTAGTGTCTCCGCATACCGCAGCACGCGACATAGCTTTGCAGACGATAAATGTAACCGTCTCAGAGAGAAAAGCGGCCAATGTGGCGATCTGGCTTTAAGTCGATTCGATAACAAATGACGAAAACGGACGGATTTCTCAGGTTTTTAGTACATATGAACACTTTTCACATTCTCCCGTGCAACGCGGCTGCTAATCCTCCTTTCATGCAAAATCTTAAGGTACTAGGTCATGTCCAAGCCAATAAAGCCGGCTAAAAAGTGAATAATCGACAACTAATACTTGAATTGTACTACCCGTTACTTTTTATTGCTTCAACTTAGAAGCCTCTTCTGTGTTCTACTATGGTGCTTTTAGTGTCTCCGCATACCGCAGCACGTGACATAGCCTTGCAGACGATAAACGTAACCATTTCAGAGAGAAAAGCGGCTAATGTGACGATCTGGCTTTAAGTCGATTCGATAACAAATGACGAAAACGGACGGATTTCTCAGGTTTTTACTACATATGAACCCTTTTCACATTCTCCCATGCAACGCAGCTTCTAGTCCTCCTTTCAAGCAAAATCTTAAGGATCGACCTCATGTCCAAGGCACCAAAGCCGGCCAAAGATCAATAATCGATAGCCAAGACTTGAATTGTACTACTTCTTACTGGCCATTGCTTCAACTTAGAAGCTTATTCTGTGTTCTACTATGGTGCTTTTAGTGTCTCCGCATACCGCAGCACGCGACATAGCTTTGCAGACGATAAATGTAACCGTCTCTGAGAGAAAAGCGGCCAATGTGACGACCTGGCTTTAAGTCGATTCGATAACAAATGACGAAAACGGATGGATTTCTCAGGTTTTTAGTACATATGAACACTTTTCACATTTTCCCGTGCAACGCGGCTGCTAATCCTCCTTTCATGCAAAATCTTAAGGTACTAGGTCATGTCCAAGCCAATAAAGCCAGCTAAAAAGTGAATAATCGACAACTCTTACATGAATTGTACTACTTGTTACCTTTTATTGCTTCAACTTAGAAGCTTCTTCTGTGTTCTATTATGGTGCTTTTAGTGTCTCCGCATACCGCAGCACGTGACATAGCTTTGCAGACGATAAACGTAACCATTTCAGAGAGAAAAGCGGCCATAGTGACGATCTGGCTTTAAGTCGATTCGATAACAAATGACGAAAACGGACGGATTTCTCAGGTTTTTACTACATATGAACCCTTTTCACATACTCCCGTGCAACGCAGCTGCTAGTCCTTCTTTCAAGCAAAATCTTAAGGTTCGACCTCTTGTCCAAGGCACCAAAGCCGGCTAAAGATCAATAATCGATAGCCAAAACTTGAATTGTACTACTTCTTACTGGCCATTGCTTCAACTTAGAAGCTTATTCATTGTTCCACTATGGTGCTTTTAGTGTCTCCGCATACCGCAGCACGCGACATAGCTTTGCAGACGATAAATGTAACCGTCTCAGAGAGAAAAGCGGCCAATGTGACGATCTGGCTTTAAGTCGATTCGATAACAAATGACGAAAACGGACGGATAACTCAGGTTTTTACTACATATGAACACCTTTCACATTCTCCCGTGCAACGCGGCTACCAGTCCTCCTTTCATGCAAAATCTTAAGGTCCTAGGTCATGTCCAAGCCACCAAAACTGGCTAAAAAGTGAATAATCGACGCCTAAAACTTTAATTGTACTACTTCGTACTGGTTATTGCTTCAACTTAGAAGCTTCTTCTGTGTTCTACTATGGTGCTTTTAGTGTCTCCGCATACCGCAGCACGCGACATAGCTTTGCAGACGATAAATGTAACCGTCTCAGAGAGAAAAGCGGCCAATGTGGCGATCTGGCTTTAAGTCGATTCGATAACAAATGACGAAAACGGACGGATTTCTCAGGTTTTTAGTACATATGAACACTTTTCACATTCTCCCGTGCAACGCGGCTGTTAGTCCTCCTTTCATGCAAAATCTAAAGGTTCCAACTCTTGTCCAAGGCACCAAAGCCGCTAAAAATCATTAATCGATAACCAAAACTTGAATTGTACTGCTTCTTATGGCTATTGCTTCAACTTAGAAGCTTCTTCTGTGTTCTACTATGGTGCTTTTAGTGTCTCCGCATACCGCAGCACGCGACATAGCTTCGCAGACGATAAATGTAACCGTCTCAGAGAGAAAAGCGGCCAATGTGACGATCTGGCTTTAAGTCGATTCGATAACAAATGACGAAAACGGCCGGATTTCTCAGGTTTTTACTACATATGAACACTTTTCACATTCTCCCGTGCAACGCGGCTGCTAGTCCTCCTTTCAAGCAAAATCTTAAGGTACTAGGTCATGTCCAAGTCAATAAAGCCGGCTAAAAAGTTAATTATCGACAACTAAAACTTGAATTGTACTACTTCGTACTGGTTATTGCTTCAACTTAGAAGCTTCTTCTGTGTTCTACTATGGTGCTTTTAGTGTCTCCGCATACCGCAGCACGTGACATAGCTTTGCAGACGATAAACGTAACCATTTCAGAGAGAAAAGCGGCCATAGTGACGATCTGGCTCTAAGTCGATTCGATAACAAATGACGAAAACGGACGGATTTCTCAGGTTTTTACTACATATGAACCCTTTTCACATACTCCCGTGCAACGCAGCTGCTAGTCCTTCTTTCAAGCAAAATCTTAAGGTTCGACCTCATGTCCAAGGCACCAAAGCCGGCTAAAGATCAATAATCGATAGCCAAAACTTGAATTGTACTACTTCTTACTGGCCATTGCTTCAACTTAGAAGCTTCTTCTGTGTTCTACTATGCTGCTTTTAGTGTCTCCCCATAACGCAGCACGCGACATAGCTTTGCAGACGATAAATGTAACCGTCTCAGAGAGAAAAGCGGCCAATGTGACGTTCTGGCTTTAAGTCGATTCGATAACAAATGACGAAAACGGACGGATTTCTCAGGTTTTTACTACATATGAACACTTTTCACATTCTCCCGTGCAACGCGGCTGCTAGTCCTCCTTTCAAGCAAAATCTTAAGGTACTAGGTCATGTCCAAGTCAATAAAGCCGGCTAAAAAGTGAATAATCGACAACTAAAACTTGAATTGTACTACTTCGTACTGGTTATTGCTTCAACTTAGAAGCTTCTTCAGTGTTCTACTATGGTGCTTTTAGTGCCTCCGCATACCGCAGCACGCGACATAGCTTTGCAGACGATAAATGTAACCGTCTCAGAGAGAAAAGCGGCCAATGTGGCGATCTGGCTTTAAGTCGATTCGATAACAAATGACGAAAACGGACGGATTTCTCAGGTTTTTAGTACATATGAACACTTTTCACATTCTCCCGTGCAACGCGGCTGCTAATCCTCCTTTCATGCAAAATCTTAAGGTACTAGGTCATGTCCAAGCCAATAAAGCCGGCTAAAAAGTGAATAATCGACAACTAATACTTGAATTGTACTACTCGTTACTTTTTATTGCTTCAACTTAGAAGCCTCTTCTGTGTTCTACTATGGTGCTTTTAGTGTCTCCGCATACCGCAGCACGTGACATAGCCTTGCAGACGATAAACGTAACCATTTCAGAGAGAAAAGCGGCCAATGTGACGATCTGGCTTTAAGTCGATTCGATAACAAATGACGAAAACGGACGGATTTCTCAGGTTTTTACTACATATGAACCCTTTTCACATTCTCCCATGCAACGCAGCTTCTAGTCCTCCTTTCAAGCAAAATCTTAAGGATCGACCTCATGTCCAAGGCACCAAAGCCGGCCAAAGATCAATAATCGATAGCCAAGACTTGAATTGTACTACTTCTTACTGGCCATTGCTTCAACTTAGAAGCTTATTCTGTGTTCTACTATGGCGCTTTTAGTGTCTCCGCATACCGCAGCACGCGACATAGCTTTGCAGACGATAAATGTAACCGTCTCTGAGAGAAAAGCGGCCAATGTGACGACCTGGCTTTAAGTCGATTCGATAACAAATGACGAAAACGGATGGATTTCTCAGGTTTTTAGTACATATGAACACTTTTCACATTTTCCCGTGCAACGCGGCTGCTAATCCTCCTTTCATGCAAAATCTTAAGGTACTAGGTCATGTCCAAGCCAATAAAGCCAGCTAAAAAGTGAATAATCGACAACTCTTACATGAATTGTACTACTTGTTACCTTTTATTGCTTCAACTTAGAAGCTTCTTCTGTGTTCTATTATGGTGCTTTTAGTGTCTCCGCATACCGCAGCACGTGACATAGCTTTGCAGACGATAAACGTAACCATTTCAGAGAGAAAAGCGGCCATAGTGACGATCTGGCTTTAAGTCGATTCGATAACAAATGACGAAAACGGACGGATTTCTCAGGTTTTTACTACATATGAACCCTTTTCACATACTCCCGTGCAACGCAGCTGCTAGTCCTTCTTTCAAGCAAAATCTTAAGGTTCGACCTCTTGTCCAAGGCACCAAAGCCGGCTAAAGATCAATAATCGATAGCCAAAACTTGAATTGTACTACTTCTTACTGGCCACTGCTTCAACTTAGAAGCTTATTCATTGTTCCACTATGGTGCTTTTAGTGTCTCCGCATACCGCAGCACGCGACATAGCTTTGCAGACGATAAATGTAACCGTCCCAGAGAGAAAAGCGGCCAATGTGACGATCTGGCTTTAAGTCGATTCGATAACAAATGACGAAAACGGACGGATAACTCAGGTTTTTACTACATATGAACACCTTCCACATTCTCCCGTGCAACGCGGCTACCAGTCCTCCTTTCATGCAAAATCTTAAGGTCCTAGGTCATGTCCAAGCCACCAAAACTGGCTAAAAAGTGAATAATCGACGCCTAAAACTTGAATTGTACTACTTCGTACTGGTTATTGCTTCAACTTAGAAGCTTCTTCTGTGTTCTACTATGGTGCTTTTAGTGTCTCCGCATACCGCAGCACGCGACATAGCTTTGCAGACGATAAATGTAACCGTCTCAGAGAGAAAAGCGGCCAATGTGGCGATCTGGCTTTAAGTCGATTCGATAACAAATGACGAAAACGGACGGATTTCTCAGGTTTTTAGTACATATGAACACTTTTCACATTCTCCCGTGCAACGCGGCTGTTAGTCCTCCTTTCATGCAAAATCTAAAGGTTCCAACTCTTGTCCAAGGCACCAAAGCCGCTAAAAATCAATAATCGATAACCAAAACTTGAATTGTACTGCTTCTTATGGCTATTGCTTCAACTTAGAAGCTTCTTCTGTGTTCTACTATGGTGCTTTTAGTGTCTCCGCATACCGCAGCACGCGACATAGCTTTGCAGACGATAAATGTAACCGTCTCAGAGAAAAAAGCGGCCAATGTGACGATCTGGCTTTAAGTCGATTCGATAACAAATGACGAAAACGGACGGATTTCTCAGGTTTTTAGTACATATGAACACTTTTCACATTCTCCCGTGCAACGCGGCTGCAAGTCCTCCTTTCATGCAAAATCTTTAGGTACTAGGTCATGTCCAAGCCAATAAAGCCGGCTAAAAAGTGAATAATCGACAACTAATACTTGAATTGTACTACTTGTTACTTTTTATTGCTTCAACTTAGAAGCTTCTTCTGTGTTCTACTATGGTGCTTTTAGTGTCTCCGCATACCGCAGCACGTGACATAGCTTTGCAGACGATAAACGTAACCATTTCAGAGAGAAAAGCGGCCATAGTGACGATCTGGCTCTAAGTCGATTCGATAACAAATGACGAAAACGGACGGATTTCTCAGGTTTTTACTACATATGAACCCTTTTCACATACTCCCGTGCAACGCAGCTGCTAGTCCTTCTTTCAAGCAAAATCTTAAGGTTCGACCTCATGTCCAAGGCACCAAAGCCGGCTAAAGATCAATAATCGATAGCCAAAACTTGAATTGTACTACTTCTTACTGGCCATTGCTTCAACTTAGAAGCTTCTTCTGTGTTCTACTATGGTGCTTTTAGTGTCTCCGCATACCGCAGCACGCGACATAGCTTTGCAGACGAAAATGTAACCGTCTCAGAGAGAAAAGCGGCCAATGTGACGATCTGGCTTTAAGTCGATTCGATAACAAATGACGAAAACGGACGGATTTCTCAGGTTTTTAGTACATATGAACACTTTCCACATTCTCCCGTGCAACGCGGCTGCTAGTCCTCCTTTCAAGCAAAATCTTAAGGTACTAGGTCATGTCCAAGTCAATAAAGCCGGCTAAAAAGTGAATAATCGACAACTAAAACTTGAATTGTACTACTTCGTACTGGTTATTGCTTCAACTTAGAAGCTTCTTCTGTGTTCTACTATGGTGCTTTTAGTGTCTCCGCATACCGCAGCACGCGACATAGCTTTGCAGACGATAAATGTAACCGTCTCAGAGAGAAAAGCGGCCAATGTGGCGATCTGGCTTTAAGTCGATTCGATAACAAATGACGAAAACGGACGGATTTCTCAGGTTTTGAGTACATATGAACACTTTTCACATTCTCCCGTGCAACGCGGCTTCTAGTCCTCCTTTCAAGCAAAATCTTAAGGATCGACCTCATGTCCAAGGCACCAAAGCCGGCTAAAGGTCAATAATCGATAGCCAAGACTTGAATTGTACTACTTCTTACTGGCCATTGCTTCAACTTAGAAGCTTATTCTGTGTTCCACTATGGTGCTTTTAGTGTCTCCGCATACGGCAGCACGCGACATAGCTTTGCAGACGATAAATGTAACCGTCTCAGAGAGAAAAGCGGCCAATGTGACGATCTGGCTTTAAGTCGGTTCGATAACAAATGACGAAAACGGACGGATTTCTCAGGTTTTTAGTACATATGAACACTTTTCACATTCTCCCGTGCAACGCGGCTGTTAGTCCTCCTTTCATGCAAAATCTAAAGGTTCCAACTCTTGTCCAAGGCACCAAAGCCGCTAAAAATCAATAATCGATAACCAAAACTTGAATTGTACTGCTTCTTATGGCTATTGCTTCAACTTAGAAGCTTCTTCTGTGTTCTACTATGGTGCTTTTAGTGTCTCCGCGTACCGCAGCACGCGACATAGCTTTGCAGACGATAAATGTAACCGTCTCAGAGAGAAAAGCGGCCAATGTGACGATCTGGCTTTAAGTCGATTCGATAACAAATGACGAAAACGGACGGATTTCTCAGGTTTTTAGTACATATGAACACTTTTCATATTCTCCCGTGCAACGCGGCTGCAAGTCCTCCTTTCATGCAAAATCTTTAGGTACTAGGTCATGTCCAAGCCAATAAAGCCGGCTAAAAAGTGAATAATCGACAACTAATACTTGAATTGTACTACTTGTTACTTTTTATTGCTTCAACTTAGAAGCTTCTTCTGTGTTCTACTATGGTGCTTTTAGTGTCTCCGCATACCGCAGCACGTGACATAGCTTTGCAGACGATAAACGTAACCACTTCAGAGAGAAAAGCGGCCATAGTGACGATCTGGCTCTAAGTCGATTCGATAACGAATGACGAAGACGGACGGATTTCTCAGGTTTTTACTACATATGAACCCTTTTCACATACTCCCGTGCAACGCAGCTGCTAGTCCTTCTTTCAAGCAAAATCTTAAGGTTCGACCTCATGTCCAAGGCACCAAAGCCGGCTAAAGATCAATAATCTATAGCCAAAACTTGAATTGTACTACTTCTTACTGGCCATTGCTTCAACTTAGAAGCTTATTCATTGTTCCACTATGGTGCTTTTAGTGTCTCCGCATACCGCAGCACGCGACATAGCTTTGCAGACGATAAATGTAACCGTCTCAGAGAGAAAAGCGGCCAGTGTGACGATCTGGCTTTAAGTCGATTCGATAACAAATGACGAAAACGGACGGATAACTCAGGTTTTTACTACATATGAACACCTTTCACATTCTCCCGTGCAACGCGGCTACCAGTCCTCCTTTCATGCAAAATCTTAAGGTCCTAGGTCATGTCCAAGCCACCAAAACTGGCTAAAAAGTGAATAATCGACGCCTAAAACTTGAATTGTACTACTTCGTACTGGTTATTGCTTCAACTTAGAAGCTTCTTCTGTGTTCTACTATGGTGCTTTTAGTGTCTCCGCATACCGCAGCACGCGACATAGCTTTGCAGACGATAAATGTAACCGTCTCAGAGAGAAAAGCGGCCAATGTGGCGATCTGGCTTTAAGTCGATTCGATAACAAATGACGAAAACGGACGGATTTCTCAGGTTTTTAGTACATATGAACACTTTTCACATTCTACCGTGGTACGCGGCTGTTAGTCCTCCTTTCATGCAAAATCTAAAGGTTCCAACTCTTGTCCAAGGCACCAAAGCCGCTAAAAATCAATAATCGATAACCAAAACTTGAATTGTAGTGCTTCTTATGGCTATTGCTTCAACTTAGAAGCTTCTTCTGTGTTCTACTATGGTGCTTTTAGTGTCTCCGCATACCGCAGCACGCGACATAGCTTCGCAGACGATAAATGTAACCGTCTCAGAGAAAAAAGCGGCCAATGTGACGATCTGGCTTTAAGTCGATTCGATAACAAATGACGAAAACGGACGGATTTCTCAGGTTTTTAGTACATATGAACACTTTTCACATTCTCCCGTGCAACGCGGCTGCAAGTCCTCCTTTCATGCAAAATCTTTAGGTACTAGGTCATGTCCAAGCCAATAAAGCCGGCTAAAAAGTGAATAATCGACAACTAATACTTGAATTGTACTACTTGTTACTTTTTATTGCTTCAACTTAGAAGCTTCTTCTGTGTTCTACTATGGTGCTTTTAGTGTCTCCGCATACCGCAGCACGTGACATAGCTTTGCAGACGATAAACGTAACCATTTCAGAGAGAAAAGCGGCCATAGTGACGATCTGGCTCTAAGTCGATTCGATAACAAATGACGAAAACGGACGGATTTCTCAGGTTTTTACTACATATGAACCCTTTTCACATACTCCCGTGCAACGCAGCTGCTAGTCCTTCTTTCAAGCAAAATCTTAAGGTTCGACCTCATGTCCAAGGCACCAAAGCCGGCTAAAGATCAATAATCGATAGCCAAAACTTGAATTGTACTACTTCTTACTGGCCATTGCTTCAACTTAGAAGCTTCTTCTGTGTTCTACTATGGTGCTTTTAGTGTCTCCGCATACCGCAGCACGCGACATAGCTTTGCAGACGAAAATGTAACCGTCTCAGAGAGAAAAGCGGCCAATGTGACGATCTGGCTTTAAGTCGATTCGATAACAAATGACGAAAACGGACGGATTTCTCAGGTTTTTAGTACATATGAACACTTTTCACATTCTCCCGTGCAACGCGGCTGCTAGTCCTCCTTTCAAGCAAAATCTTAAGGTACTAGGTCATGTCCAAGTCAATAAAGCCGGCTAAAAAGTGAATAATCGACAACTAAAACTTGAATTGTACTACTTCGTACTGGTTATTGCTTCAACTTAGAAGCTTCTTCTGTGTTCTACTATGGTGCTTTTAGTGTCTCCGCATACCGCAGCACGCGACATAGCTTTGCAGACGATAAATGTAACCGTCTCAGAGAGAAAAGCGGCCAATGTGACGATCTGGCTTTAAGTCGATTCGATAACAAATGACGAAAACGGACGGATTTCTCAGGTTTTTAGTACATATGAACACTTTTCACATTCTCCCGTGCAACGCGGCTTCTAGTCCTCCTTTCAAGCAAAATCTTAAGGATCGACCTCATGTCCAAGGCACCAAAGCCGGCTAAAGATCAATAATCGATAGCCAAGACTTGAATTGTACTACTTCTTACTGGCCATTGCTTCAACTTAGAAGCTTATTCTGTGTTCCACTATGGTGCTTTTAGTGTCTCCGCATACGGCAGCACGCGACATAGCTTTGCAGACGATAAATGTAACCGTCTCAGAGAGAAAAGCGGCCAATGTGACGATCTGGCTTTAAGTCGGTTCGATAACAAATGACGAAAACGGACGGATTTCTCAGGTTTTTAGTACATATGAACACTTTTCACATTCTCCCGTGCAACGCGGCTGTTAGTCCTCCTTTCATGCAAAATCTAAAGGTTCCAACTCTTGTCCAAGGCACCAAAGCCGCTAAAAATCAATAATCGATAACCAAAACTTGAATTGTACTGCTTCTTATGGCTATTGCTTCAACTTAGAAGCTTCTTCTGTGTTCTACTATGGTGCTTTTAGTGTCTCCGCGTACCGCAGCACGCGACATAGCTTTGCAGACGATAAATGTAACCGTCTCAGAGAGAAAAGCGGCCAATGTGACGATCTGGCTTTAAGTCGATTCGATAACAAATGACGAAAACGGACGGATTTCTCAGGTTTTTAGTACATATGAACACTTTTCATATTCTCCCGTGCAACGCGGCTGCAAGTCCTCCTTTCATGCAAAATCTTTAGGTACTAGGTCACGTCCAAGCCAATAAAGCCGGCTAAAAAGTGAATAATCGACAACTAATACTTGAATTGTACTACTTGTTACTTTTTATTGCTTCAACTTAGAAGCTTCTTCTGTGTTCTACTATGGTGCTTTTAGTGTCTCCGCATACCGCAGCACGTGACATAGCTTTGCAGACGATAAACGTAACCATTTCAGAGAGAAAAGCGGCCATAGTGACGATCTGGCTCCAAGTCGATTCGATAACGAATGACGAAGACGGACGGATTTCTCAGGTTTTTACTACATATGAACCCTTTTCACATACTCCCGTGCAACGCAGCTGCTAGTCCTTCTTTCAAGCAAAATCTTAAGGTTCGACCTCATGTCCAAGGCACCAAAGCCGGCTAAAGATCAATAATCTATAGCCAAAACTTGAATTGTACTACTTCTTACTGGCCATTGCTTCAACTTAGAAGCTTATTCATTGTTCCACTATGGTGCTTTTAGTGTCTCCGCATACCGCAGCACGCGACATAGCTTTGCAGACGATAAATGTAACCGTCTCAGAGAGAAAAGCGGCCAGTGTGACGATCTGGCTTTAAGTCGATTCGATAACAAATGACGAAACGGACGGATTTCTCAGCTTTTTACTACATATGAACACTTTTCACATTCTCCCGTGCAACGCGGCTGCTAGTCCTACTTTCATGCAAAATCTTAAAGTCCTAGGTCATGTCCAAGCCACCTAAGCCGGCTACAAAGTGAATAATCGACGCCTAAAACTTGAATTGTACTACTTCTTACTGGCTATTACTTCATTTTAGAAGCTTCTTCTGTGTTCTACTATGGTGCCTTTAGTGTCTCCGCATACCACAGCACGCGACATACCTTGGCAGACGATAAATGTAACCGTCTCAGAGAGAAAAGCGGCGAATGTGACGATCTGGCTTTAAGTCGATTCGATAACAAATGACGAAAACGGACGGATATCTCAGGTTTTTACTACATATGAACACCTTTAACATTCTCCCGTGCAACGCGGCTACCTGTCCTCCTTTCATGCAAAATCTTAAGGTCCTAGGTCATGTCCAAGCCACCAAAACTGGCTAAAAAGTGAATAATCGACGCCTAAAACTTGAATTGTACTACTTCTTACTATCTATTACTTCAACTTAGAAGCTTCTTCTGTGTTCTACTATGGTGCTTTTAGTGTCTCCGCATACCGCAGCAGGCGACATAGCTTTGCAGACGATAAATGTAACCGTCTCAGAGAGAAAAGCGGCCAAATTGACGATCTGGCTTTAAGTCGATTCGATAACAAATGACGAAAACGGACGGATTTCTCAGGTTTTTAGTACATATGAACACTTTTCACAATCTCCCGTGCAACGCGGCTGCTAGTCCTCCTTTCAAGCAAAATCTTAAGGTACTAGGTCATGTCCAAGTCAATAAAGCCGGCTAAAAAGTGAATAATCGACAACTAAAACTTGAATTGTACTACTTCGTACTGGTTATCGCTTCAACTTAGAAGCTTCTTCTGTGTTCTACTATGGTGCTTTTAGTGTCTCCGCATACCGCAGCACGCGACATAGCTTTGCAGACGATAAATGTAACCGTCTCAGAGAGAAAAGCGGCCAATGTGGCGATCTGGCTTTAAGTCGATTCGATAACAAATGACGAAAACGGACGGATTTCTCAGGTTTTTAGTACATATGAACACTTTTCACATTCTCCCGTGCAACGCGGCTGCTAATGCTCCTTTCATGCAAAATCTTAAGGTACTAGGTCATGTCCAAGCCAATAAAGCCGGCTAAAATGTGAATAATCGACAACTAATACTTGAATTGTACTACTCGTTACTTCTTATTGCTTCAACTTAGAAGCCTCTTCTGTGTTGTACTATGGTGCTTTTAGTGTCTCCGCATACCGCAGCACGTGACATAGCCTTGCAGACGATAAACGTAACCATTTCAGAGAGAAAAGCGGCCAAAGTGACGATCTGGCTTTAAGTCGATTCGATAACAAATGACGAAAACGGACGGATTTCTCAGGTTTTTACTACATATGAACCCTTTTTACATTCTCCCGTGCAACGCAGCTTCTAGTCCTCCTTTCAAGCAAAATCTTAAGGATCGACCTCATGTCCAAGGCACCAAAGCCGGGTAAAGATCAATAATCGATAGCCAAGACTTGAATTGTACTACTTCTTACTGGCCATTGCTTCAACTTAGAAGCTTATTCTGTGTTCCACTATGGTGCTTTTAGTGTCTCCGCATACGGCAGCACGCGACATAGCTTTGCAGACGATAAATGTAACCGTCTCAGAGAGAAAAGCGGCCAATGTGACGATCTGGCTTTAAGTCGGTTCGATAACAAATGACAAAAACGGACGGATTTCTCAGGTTTTTAGTACATATGAACACTTTTCACATTTTCCCGTGCAACGCGGCTGTTAGTCCTCCTTTCATGCAAAATCTAAAGGTTCCACCTCTTGTCCAAGGCACCAAAGCCGCTAAAAATCAATAATCGATAACCAAAACTTGAATTGTACTGCTTCTTATGGCTATTGCTTCAACTTAGAAGCTTCTTCTGTGTTCTACTATGGTGCTCTTAGTGTCTCCGCATACCGCAGCACGCGACAAGCTTTGCAGACGATAAATGTAACCGTCTCAGAGAGAAAAGCGGCCAATGTGACGATCTGGCTTTAAGTCGATGCGATAACAAAAGACGAAAACGGACGGATTTCTCAGGTTTTTACTACATATGAACACTTTTCACATTCTCCCGTGCAACGCGGCTGCTAGTCCTCCTTTCATGCAAAATCTTAAGGTCCTAGGTCATGTCAAAGCCACCAAAGCCGGCTAAAAAGTGAATAATCGACGCCTAAAACTTGAATTGTACTACTTCGTACTGGTTATTGCTTCAACTTTGAAGCTTCTTCTGTGTTCTACTATGGTGCTTTTAGTGTCTCCGCATACCGTAGCACGTGACATTGCTTTGCAGACGATAAACGTAACCGTTTCAGAGAGAAAAGCGGCGAATGTGACGATCTGGCTTTAAGTCGATTCGATAACAAATGACGAAAACAGACGGATTTCTCAGGTTTTTACTACATATGAACCCTTTTCACATTCTCCCGTGCAACGCAGCTGCTAGTCCTCCTTTCATGCAAAATCTTAAGGTTCCACCTCATGCCCAAGGCACCAAAGCCGGCTAAAACTCAATAATCGATACCCAAAACTAGAATTGTACTACTTCTTACTGGCCATTGCTTCAACTTAGAAGCTTATTCCGTGTTCTACTATGGTGCTTTTAGTGTCTCCGCATACCGCAGCACGCGACATAGCTTTGCAGACGATAAATGTAACCGTCTCAGAGAGAAAAGCGGCCAATGTGACGATCTGGCTTTAAGTCGATTCGATAACAAATGACGAAAACGGATTGATTTCTCAGGTTATTACTACATATGAACACTTTTCACATTCTCCCGTGCACCGCGGCTGCTAGTCCTCCTTTCATGCAAAATATTAAGGTCCTAGGTCATGTCCAAGCCACCAAAGCTGGCTAAAATGTGAATAATCGACAACTAAAACTTGAATTGTACTACTTCTTACTGGCTATTGCTTCAACTTAGAAGCTTCTTCTGTGTTCTACTATGGAGCTTTTAGTGTCTCCGCATAGCGCAGCACGCGACATAGCTTTGCAGACGATAAATGTAACCAATTCAGAGAGAAGAGCGGCCAATGTGACGATCTGGCTTTAAGTCGATTCGATAACAAATGACGAAAACGGACGGATTTCTCAGGTTTTTAGTACATATGAACACTTTTCACATTCTCCCGTGCAACGCGGCTGTTAGTCCTCCTTTCATGCAAAATCTAAAGGTTCCACCTCTTGTCCAAGGCACCAAAGCCGCTAAAAATCAATAATCGATAACCAAAACTTGAATTGTACTGCTTCTTATGGCTATTGCTTCAACTTAGAAGCTTCTTCTGTGTTCTACTATGGTGCTTATAGTGTCTCCACATACCACAGCACGCGACATAGCTTTGCAGACGATAAATGTAACCGTCTCAGAGAGAAAAGCGGCCAATGTGACGATCTGGCTTTAAGTCGATTCGATAAGAAATTACGAAAACGGACGGATTTCTCAGGTTTTTACTACATATGAACACTTTTCACATTCTCCCGTGCACCGCGGCTGCTATTCCTCCTTTCATGCAAAATATTATAGTCCTAGGTCATGTCCAAGCCACCAAAGCCGGCTAAAATGTGAATAATCCACAACTAAAACTTCAATTGTACTACTTCTTACTGGCTATTGCTTCAACTTAGAAGCTTCTTCTGTGTTCTACTATGGTGCTTTTAGTGTCTCCGCATACCGCAGCACGCGACATAGCTTTGCAGACGATAAATGTAACCGATTCAGAGAGAAGAGCGGCCAATGTGACGATATGGCTTTAAGTAGATTCGATAACAAATGACGAAAACGGGCGTATTTCTCAGGTTCTTGCTACATATGAACCCTTTTCACATTCTCCCGTGCAACGCAGCTGCTAGTCCTCCTTTCATGCAAAATCATAAGGTTCCACCTCATGTCCAAGGCACCAAAGCCGGCTAAAAATCAATAATCGATAACCAAAACTTGAATTGTACTGCTTCTTATGGCTATTGCTTCAACTTAGAAGCTTCTTCTGTGTTCTACTATGGTGCTTTTAGTGTCTCCGCATACCGCAGCACGCGACATAGCTTTGCAGACGATAAATGTAACCGTCTCAGAGAGAAAAGCGGCCAATGTGACGATCTGGCTTTAAGGCGATTCGATAACAAATTACGAAAACGGACGGATTTCTCAGGTTTTTACCACATATGAACACTTTTCACATTCTCCCGTGTAACGCGGCTACTAGTCCTCCTTTCATGCAAAATCTTAAGGTCCGAGGTTATGTCCAAGCTACCAAAACTGGCTAAAAAGTGAATAATCGACGCCTAAAACTTGAATTGTACTACATCTTATTGGCTATTACTTCAACTTAGAAGCTTCTTCTGTGTTCTACTATGGTGCATTTAGTGTCTCCGCATACCGCAGCACGCGACATAGCTTTGCAGACGATAAATGTAACCGTTTCAGAGAGAAAAGCGGCCAATGTGACGATCTGGCTTTAAGTCGATTCTATAACAAATGACGAAAACGAACGGATTTCTCAGGTTTGTACTACATATGAACACTTTTCACATTCTCCCGTGCAACGCAGCTGCTAGTCCTCCTTTCATGCAAAGTCTTAAGGTCCTAGGTCATGTCCAAGCCACCAAAGCCGGCTAAAAAGTGAATAATCGACAACTAAATCTTGTATTGTACTACATCTTACTCACTATTGCTTCAACTTAGAAGCTTCTTCTGTGCTCTACTTTGGTGCTTTTAGTGTGTCCGCATACCGCAGCACGCGACATAGGTTTGCAGACGATAAATGTAACCGTCTCAGAGAGAAAAGCGGCCAATGTGACGATCTGGCTTTAAGTCGATTCGATATCAAATGACGAAAACGGACGGATTTCTCAGGTTTTTAGTACATATGAACACTTTTCACATTCTCCCGTGCAACGCGGCTGCTAGTCCTCCTTTCAAGCAAAATCTTAAGGTACTAGGTCATGTCCAAGCTAATAAAGCCGGCTAAAAAGTGAATAATCGACAACTAAAACTTGATTTGTACTACTTCGTACTGGTTATTGCTTCAACTTAGAAGCTTCTTCTGTGTTCTACTATGGTGCTTTTAGTGTCTCCACATACCGCAGGACGTGACATAGCTTTGCAGACGATAAACGTAACCGTTTCAGAGAGAAAAGCGGCCAATGTGACGATCTGGCTTTAAGTCGATTCGATAACAAATGACGAAAACGGACGCATTTTTCAGGTTTTTACTACATATGAACCCTTTTCACATACTCCCGTGAACGTAGCTGCTAGTCCTCCTTTCATGCAAAATCTTAAGGCTCCACCTCATGTCCAAGGAACCAAAGCCGGCTAAAAATCAATAATCGATAACCAAAACTTGAATTGTACTGCTTGTTAAGGCTATTGCTTCAACTGAGAAGCTTATTCTGTGTTCTACTATGGTGCTTTTAGTGTCTCCGCATACCGCAGCACGTGACATAGCTTTGCAGACGATAAACGTAACCGTTTCAGAGAGAAAAGCGGCCAATGTGACGATCTGGCTTTAAGTCGATTCGATAACAAATGACGAAAACGGACGGATTTCTCAGGTTTTTACTACATATGAACCCTTTTCACATTCTCCCGTGCAACGCGGCTGCTAGTCCTCCTTTCATGCAAAATCTTAAGGTTCCACCTCTTGTCCAAGGCACCAAAGCCGCAAAAAATCAAAAATCGATAACCAAAACTTGAATTGTACTGCTTCTTACGGCTATTGCTTCAACTTAGAAGCTTCTTCTGTGTTCTATTATGGTGCTTTTAGTGTCTCCGCATACCGCAGCACGCGACATAGCTTTGCAGACGATAAATGTAACCGTCTCAGAGAGAAAAGCGGCCAATGTGACTATCTGGCTTTAAGTCGGTTCGATAACAAATGACGAAAACGGACGGATTTCTCAGGTTTTTACTACATATGAACACATTTCACATTCTCCCGTGCCACGCGGCTGCTAGTCCTCCTTTCATGCAAAATCTAAAGGTTCCACCTCTTGTCCAAGGCACCAAAGCCGCTAAAAATCAATAATCGATACCCAATCTTGAATTCTACTGCTTCTTATGGCTATTGCTTCAACTTAGAAGCTTCTTCTGTGTTCTACTATGGTGCTTTTAGTGTCTCCACATACCGCAGCACGCGACATAGCTTTGCACACGATAAATGTAACCGTCTCAGAGAGAAAAGCGGCCAATGTGACGATCTGGCTTTAAGTCGATTCGATAAGAAATTACAAAAACGGACGGATTTCTCAGGTTTTTACTACATATGAACACTTTTCACATTCTCCCGTGCACCGCGGCTGCTAGTCCTCCTTTCATGCAAAATATTAAGGTCCTAGGTCATGTCCAAGCCACCAAAGCCGGCTAAAATGTGAATAATCCACAACTAAAACTTGAATTGTACTACTTCTTACTGGCTATTGCTTCAACTTAGAAGCTTCTTCTGTGTTCTACTATGGTGCTTTTAGTGTCTCCGCATACCGCAGCACGTGACATAGCTTTGCAGACAATAAACGTAACCGTTTCAGAGAGAAAAGCGGCCAATGTGACGATCTGGCTTTAAGTCGATTCGATAACAAATGACGAAAACGGACGGATTTCTCAGGTTTTTACTACATATGAAACCTTTTCACATTCTCCCGTGCAACGCAGCTGCTAGTCCTCCTTTCATGCAAAATCTTAAGGTTCCACCTCATGTCCAAGGCACCAAAGCCGGCTAAAAATCAATAATCGATAACCAAAACTTGAATTGTACTACTTCTTACTGGCCATTGCTTCAACTTAGAAGCTTCTTCTGTGTTCTACTAAGGTGCTTTTAGTGTCTCCGCATACCGCAGCACGCGACATAGCTTTGCAGACGATAAATGTAACCGTCTCAGAGAGAAAAGCGGCCAATGTGACGATCTGGCTTTAAGTCGATTCGATAACAAATGACGAAAATAGACGGATTTCTCAGGTTTTTACTACATATGAACACTTTTCACATTCTCCCGTGCAACGCGGCTGCTAGTCCTCCTTTCATGCAAATCCTTAAGGTCCTAGGCCATGTCCAAGCCACCAAAGCCGGCTAAAATGTGAATAATCGACAACTAAAACTTGAATTGTACTACTTCTTACTGGCTATTGCTTCAACTTAGAAGCTTCTTCTGTGTTCTACTATGGTGCTTTTAGTGTCTCCGCATACCGCAGCACGCGACATAGCTTTGCAGGCGATAAATGTAACCGATTCAGAGAGAAGAGCGGCCAATGTGACGATCTGGCTTTAAGTCGATTCGATAACAAATGACGAAAACGGACGGATTTCTCAGGTTTTTACTACATATGAACACATTTCACATTCTCCCGTACAACGCGGCTGTTAGTCCTCCTTTCATGCAAAGTCTTAAGGTAATAGGTCATGTCCAAGCCACCAAAGCCGGCTAAAAAGTGAATAATCGACAACTAAATCTTGAATTGTACTACATTTTACTGACTATTGCTTCAACTTAGAAGCTTCTTCTGTGTTCTACTTTGGTGCTTTTAGTGTTTCCGCATACCGCAGCACGCGACATAGCTTTGCAGACGATAAATGTAACCGTCTCAGAGAGAAAAGCGGCCAATGTGACGATCTGGCTTTAAGTCGATTCGATAACAAATGACGAAAACGGACGGATTTCTCAGGTTTTTACTACATATGAACACTTTTCACATTCTCCCGTGCAACGGGGCTGCTAGTCCTCCTTTCATGCAAAATCTTAAGGTCCTAGGTCATTTCCAAGCCACCAAAGCCGTCTAAAAAGTGAATAATCGACAACCAAAACTTGAATTGTACTCCTTCTTACTGGCTATTGCTTCAACTTAGAAGCTTCTTCTGTGATCTACTATGGTGCTTTTAGTGTCTCTGCATACCGCAGCACGGGACATAGGTTTGCAGATGATAAATGTAACCGTCTCAGAGAGAAAAGCGGCCAATGTGACGATCTGGCTTTAAGTCGATTCGATAACAAATGACGAAAACGAACGGATTTCTCAGGTTTTTACTACATATGAACACTTTTCACATTCTCCCGTGCAACGCGGCTGGAAGTCCTACTTTCATGCAAAATCTTAAGTTCCTACATCATGTCCAAGCCACCAAAGCCGGCTAAAAAGTGAATAATCGACAACTAAAACTTGAATTGTACTACTTCTTACCGCCTATTACTTCAACTTAGAAGCTTCTTCTGTGTTGTACTATGGTGCTTTGTCTCTGCATACCGCAGAACGCGACATAGCTTTGCAGAAGATAAATGTAACCATCTCAGAGAGAAAAGCGGCCAATGTGACGATCTGGCTTTAAGTCGATTCGATAACAAATGACGAAAACGGACGGATTTCTCAGGTTTTTACTACATATGAACACATTTCACATTCTCCCGTACAACGCGGCTGTTAGTCCTCCTTTCATGCAAAATCTTAAGGTACTAGGTCATGTAGAAGCCAATAACGCTTCTAAAAAGTGATAATCGACAACTAAAACTTGAATTGTACTACTTCTTACTGGCTACTGCTTCAACTTAGATTCTTCTTCTGTGTTCTACTATTGTGCTTTTAATGTCTCCGCATACCGCAGCACGTGACATAGCTTTGCAGACGATAAATGTAACCGTTTCAGGGAGAAAAGCGGCCAATGTGACGATCTGGCTTTAAGTCGATTCGATAACAAATGACGAAAACGGACGGATTTCTCAGGTTTTCACTACATATGAACACTTTTCACATTCTCCCGTGCAACGCGGCTGCTAGTCCTCCTTTCATGCAAAATCTTTATGTTCCACCTCATGTCCAAGGCACCAAAGCCGCGTAAAAATCAATAATCGATAACCAAAACTTGAATTGTATTGCTTCTTACTGGCTAATGCTTCAACTTAGAAGCTTCTTCTGTGTTCTACTATGGTGCTTTTAGTATCTCCGCATACCGCAGCACGCGACATAGCATTGCACACCATAAATGTAACCGTTTCAGAGAGAAGAGCGGCTAATTTGACGATCTGGCTTTAAGTCGATTCGATAAAAAGTACGAAAACGGACGGATTTCTCAGGTTTTCACTACATATGAACCCTTTTCACATTCTTCCGTGCAACGGGGCTGCTAGTCCTCCTTTCATGCAAAATCTTAAGGTTCCACCTCATGTCCAAGGCACCAAAGCCGGCTAAAAATCAATTATCGATAACCAAAACTTGAATTGTACTGCTTCTTACTGACTATTGCTTCAACTTAGAAGCTTCTTCTGTGTTTTACTATGGTGCTTTTAGTGTTTCCGCATACCGCAGCACGCGACATAGCTTTGCAGACGATAAATGTAACCGTTTCAGAGAGAAGAGCGGCCAATTTGACGATCTGGCTTTAAGTCGATTCGATAACAAATGACGAAAACGGACGGATTTCTCAGGTTTTTACTACATATGAACCCTTTTCATATTCTCCCGTGCAACGCGGCTTCTAGTCCTCCTTTCATGCAAAATCTTAAGGTCCTAGGTAATGTCCAAGCCACCATAGCCGGCTAAAAAGTGAATAATCGACAACTAGAACTTGAATTGTACTACTTGTTACTGGTTATTGCTTCAACTTAGAAGCTTCTTCTGTGTTCTACTATGGTGCATTTAGTGTCTCCGCATACCGCAGCACGTGACATAGCTTTGCAGACGTAAATCTAACCGTTTCAGGGAGAAAAGCGGCCAATGTGACGATCTGGCTTTAAGTCGATTCGATAACACATGTCGAAAACGGACGGATTTCTCAGGTTTTTACTACATATGAACACTTTTCACATTCTCCCGTGCAACGCGGCTGCAAGTCCTACTTTCATGCAAAATCTTAAGTTCCTACATCATGTCCAAGCCATCAAAGCCGGCTAAAAAGTGAATAATCGACAACTAAAACTTGAATTGTACTACTTCTTACTGACTATTACTTCAACTTAGAAGCTTCTTCTGTGTTCTACTATGGTGCTTTTAGTGTTTCCGCATACCGCAGCACACGACATATCTTTGCAGACGATAAATGTAACCGTCTCAGAGAGAAAAGCGGCCAATGTGACGATCTGGCTTTAAGTCGATTCGATAACAAATGACGATAACGGACGGATTTCTCAGGATTTTACTACATATGAACCCTTTTCACATTCTCCCGCCAACGCGGCTGCTAGTCCTCCTTTCATGCAAAATCTTAACGTTCCACCTCATGTCCAAGGCACCAAAGCCGGCTACAAATCAATTGTCGATAAACAAAACAAGAATTGTACTGCTTCTTACTGACTATTGCTTCAACTTAGAAGTTTCTTCTGTGTTCTACTATGGTGCTTTTAGTGTTTCCGCATACCGCAGCACGCGACATAGCTTTGCAGACGATAAATGTAACCGTCTCAGAGAGAAAAGCGGCCAATGTGACGATCTGGCATTAAGTCGATTCGATAACAAATGACGAAAACGGACGGATTTCTCAGGTTTTTACTACATATGAAAACTTTTTACATTCTCCCGTGCAAAGGGGCTGCTAGTCCTCCTTTCATGCAAAATCTTGAGGTCCTAGGTCATGTCCAAACCACCAAAGCCGGCTAAAAAGTGAATAATCGACAACTAAAACTTCAATTGTACTACTTCTTACTGGCTATTACTTCAACTTAGAAGCTTCTTCTGTGTTCTACTATGGTGCTTTTAGTGTCTCCGCATACCGCAGCACGCGACGTAGCTTTGCAGACGATAAATATAACCGTCTCAGAGAGAAGAGCGGCCAATGTGACGATCTGGCTTTAAGTCGATTCGATAACAAATAACGAAAACGGACGGATTTCTCAGGTGTTTACTATATATGAGCACTTTTCACATTCTCCCGTGCAACGCGGCTGCTAGTCCTCCTTTCATGCAAAGTCTTAAATTCCTACATCATGTCCAAGCCAGCAAAGCCGGCTAAAAAGTGAATAATCGAAAACTAAAACTTGAATTTTACTACTTCTTACTGGCTATTACTTCAACTTAGAAGCTTCTTCTGTGTTTTACTATGGTGCTTTTAGTGTCTCCGCATACCGCAGCACGCGACATAGCTTTGCAGACGACAAATGTAACCGTTTCAGAAAGAAGAGTGGCCAAAGTGACGATCTGGCTTTAAGTCGATTCGATAACAAATGACGAAAACGGACGTATTTCTCAGGTTTTTACTACATATGAACCCTTTTCTCATTCTCCCGTGCAACGCGGCTGCTAGTCCTTCTTTCATGCAAAATCTTAAGGTTCCACCTCATGTCCAAGGCACCAAAGCCGGCTAAAAATCGATACTCGATAACCAAAACTTAAATTGTACTGCTTCTTACTGGCTATTGCTTCAACTTAGAAGATTTTTCTGTGTTCTACTATGGTGCTCTTAGTGTCTCCGCATACCGCATCACGCGACATAGCTTTGCAGACGATAAATGTAACCGTCTCAGAGAGAAAAGCGGCCAATGTGACGATCTGGCTTTAAGTCGATTCGATAACACATGACGAAAACGGACGGATTTCTTAGGTTTTTACGACATATGAACCCTTTTTACATTCTCCCGTGCAACGCGGCTGCTAGTCCTCCTTTCATGCAAAATCTTAAGATTCCACCTTATGTCCAAGACACCAAAGAAGGCAAAAAATTAATAATCGATTACCAAAACTTGAATTGTACTGCTTCTTACTGGCTATTGCTTCAACTTAGAAGATTCTTCTGTGTTCTACTATGGTGCATTTGGGGTCTCCGCATACCGCAGCACGCGACGTAGCTTTGCAGACGATAAATGTAACCGTCTCAGAGAGAAAAGCGCCCAATGTGACGATCAGGCTTTAAGTCGATTCGATAGCAAATGACGAAAACGGACGGATTTCTCAGGTGTTTACTATAAATGAACACATTTCACATTCTCCCGTGCAACGCGGCTGCTAGTCCTCCTTTCATGCAAAATCTTAAGTTCCTAGATCATGTCCAAGCCACCAAAGCCTGCTAAAAAGTGAATAATCGACAACTAAAACTTGAATTGTACTACTTCTTAATGGCTATTACTTCAACTTAGAAGCTTCTTCTGTGTTCTACTCTGGTGCTTTTAGTGTTTTCGCATACCGCAGCACGCGACATATCTTTGCAGACGAAAAATGTAACCGTCTCAGAGAGAAAAGCGGCCAATGTGACGATCTGACTTTAAGTCGATTCGATTACAAATGACGAAAACGGACGCATTTCTCAGGATTTTACTACATGTGAACCCTTTTCACATTCTCCCGTGCAACGCGGCTGCTAGTCCTCCTTCCATGCAAAATCTTAAGGTCCTACGTCATGTCCAAGCCACCAAAGCCGGCTAAAAAGTGAATAATCGACAACTAAATCTTGAATTGTACTACATTTTACTGACTATTGCTTCAACTTAGAAGCTTCTTCTGTGTTCTACTATGGTGCTTTTAGTGTTTCCGCATACCGCAGCAAGCGACATAGCTTTGCAGACGATAAATGTAACCGTCTCAGAGAGAAAAGCGGCCAATGTGACGATCTGGCTTTAAGTCGATTCGATAACAAATGACGAAAACGGACGGATTTCTCAGGTTTTTACTACATATGAACCCTTTTCACATTCTCCCCTGCAACGCGGCTGCTAGTCCTTCTTTCATGCAAAATCTTAAGATACCACCTTATGTCCAAGACCCCAAAGCCGGCAAAAAATTAATAATCGATAACCAAAACTTGAATTGTACTGCTTCTTACTGGCTATTGCTTCAACTTAGAAGCTTCTTCTGTATTCTACTATGGTGCTCTTAGTGTCTCCGCATACCGCAGCACGCGACATAGCTTTGCAGACGATAAATGTAACCGTCTCAGAGAGAAAAGCGGCCAAAGTGACGATCTGGCTTTAAGTCGATTCGATAACAAATGACGAAAACGGACGGATTTCTCAGGTTTTTACTACATATGAGCCCTTTTCTCATTCTCCCTGCAACGCGGCTGCTAGTCCTCCTTTCATGCAAAATCTTAATGTTCCACCTCATGTCCAAGGCACCAAAGCCGGCTAAAAATCGATAATGGATGACCAAAACTTAAATTGTACTGCTTCTTACTGGCTATTGCTTCAACTTAGAAGATTTTTCTGTGTTCTACTATGGTGCTTTTAGTGTCTCCGCATACCGCAGCACGCGACATAGCTTTGCAGACGATAAATGTAACCGTCTCAGAGAGAAAAGCGGCCAATGTGACGATCTGGCTTTAAGTCGATTCGATAACAAATGACGAAAACGGACTGATTTCTCAGGTTTTTACTACATATGAACCCTTTTTACATTCTCCCGTGCAACGCGGCTGCTAGTCCTCCTTTCATGCAAAATCTTAAGATTCCACCTTATGTCCAAGACACCCAAGCCGGCAAAAAATTAATAATCGATTACCAAAACTTGAATTGTACTGCTTCCTACTGGCTATTGCTTCAACTTAGAAGATTCTTCTGTGTTCTACTATGGTGCATTTGGGGTCTCCGCATACCGCAGCACGCGACATATCTTTGCAGACGAAAAATGTAACCGTCTCAGAGAGAAAAGCGGCCAATGTGACGATCTGGCTTTAAGTCGATTCGATAACAAATTACGAAAACGGACGGATTTCTCAGGTTTTTACTACATATGAACACTTTTCACATTCTCCCGTGCAACGCGGCTGCTAGTCCTCCTTTCATGCAATATCTTAATGTTCCACCTCATGTCCAAGGCACCAAAGCCGCCTAAAATCAATAATCGATAAATAAAACTTGAATTGTACTGCTTCTTACTGACTATTGCTTCAACTTAAAAGCTTCATCTGTGTTCTAATATGGTGCTTTTAGTGTCTCCGCATACCGCAGCACGAGACATAGCTATGCAGACGATAAATGTAACCGTCTCAGAGAGAAAAGCGGCCAATGTGACGATCTGGCTTTAAGTCGATTCGATAACAAATGACGAAAACGGACGGATTTCTCAGGTGTTTACTATATATGAACACTTTTCACATTCTCCCGTGCAACGCGGCTGCTAGTCCTCCTTTCATGCAAAATCTTATGTTCCTAGGTCATGTCCAAGCCACCAAAGCCGGCTAAAAAGTGAATACTTGACAACTAAAACTTGAATTGTACTACTTCTTACTGGCTATTACTTCACTTTAGAAGCTTCTTCTGTGTTCTACTATGGTGCTTTTAGTGTTTCCGCATACCGCAGCACGCGACATAGCTTTGCAGACGATAAATGTAACCGTCTCAGAGAGAAAAGCGGCCAATGTGACGATCTGGCTTTAAGTCGATTCGTTAACAAATGACGAAAACGGACGGATTTCTCAGGTTTTTACTACATATGAACCCTTTTCACATTCTCCCGTGCAACGCGGCTGCTAGTCCTCCTTTCATGCAAAATCTTATGGTTCCACCTCATGTCCATGGCACCAAAGCCGGCTAAAAATCAATATTCGATAACCAAAACTTGAATTGTACTGCTTCTTACTGGCTATTGCTTCAACTTAGAAGCTTCTTCTGTGTTCTACTATGGTGCTTTTAGAGTCTCCGCATACCGCAGCAGTCGACATAGCTTTGCAGACGATAAATGTAACCGTCTCAGAGAGAAAAGCGGCCAATGTGACGATCAGGCTTTAAGTCGATTCGATAACAAATGACGAAAACGGACTGATTTCTTAGGTTTTTACTTTTCACATTCTCCCGTGAAACGGGGCTGCTAGTCCTCCTTTCATGCAAACTCTTAAGGTTCCACCTCATGTCCAAAGCACCAAGGCCGGCTAAAAATCAATAATCGACAACCAAAACTTGAATTGTACAGCTTCTTACTGGCTATTGCTTCAACTTAGAAGCTTCTTTTGTGTTCTACTATGGTGCATTTAGTGTCTCCGCATACCGCAGCACGCGACATAGCTTTGCAGACTATAAATGTAACCGTCTCAGAGAGAAAAGCGGCCAATGTGACGATCTGGCTTTAAGTCGATTCGATAACAAATGACGAAAACGGACGGATTTCTCAGGTTTTTACTACATATGAACCCTTTTCACATTCTCCCCTGCAACGCGGCTGCTAGTCCTCCTTTCATGCAAAATCTTAATGTTCCACCTCATGTCCAAGGCACCAAAGCCGCCTAAAATTAATAATCGATAACCAAAACTTGAATTGTACTGCTTCATACTGGCTATTGCTTCAACTTAAAAGCTTCATCTGTGTTCTAATATGGTGCTTTTAGTGTCTCCGCATACCGCAGCACGAGACATAGCTATGCAGACGATAAATGTAACCGTCTCAGAGAGAAAAGCGGCCAATGTGACGATCTGGCTTTAAGTCGATTCGATAACAAATGACGAAACCGGACGGATTTCTCAGCTTTTTACTACATATGAACACTTTTCACATTCTCCCTTGCAACGCGGCTGCTAGTCCTCCTTTCATGCAAAATCTTAATGTTCCACCTCATGTCCAAGACACCAAAGCCGGCAAAAAATTAATAATCGATAACCAAAACTTGAATTGTACTGCTTCTTACTGGCTATTGCTTCAACTTAGAAGATTTTTCTGTGTTCTACTATGGTGCTTTTAGTGTCTCCGCATACCGCAGCACGCGACATAGCTTTGCAGACGATAAATGTAACCGTCTCAGAGAGAAAAGCGGCCAATGTGACGATCTGGCTTTAAGTCGATTCAATAACAAATGACGAAAACGGACGGATTTCTCAGGTTTTTACTACATATGAACCCTTTTTACATTCTCCCGTGCAACGCGGCTGCTAGTCCTCCTTTCATGCAAAATCTTAAGATTCCACCTTATGTCCAAGACACCAAAGCCGGCAAAAAATTAATAATCGATAACCAAAACTTGAATTGTACTGCTTCTTACTGGCTATTGCTTCAACTTAGAAGCTTCTTCTGTGTTTTACTATGGTGCTCTTAATGTCTCCGCATACCGCAGCACGCGACATAGCTTTGCAGACGATAAATGTAACCGTCTCAGAGAGAAAAGTGGCCAATGTGACGATCTGGCTTTAAGTCGATTCGATAACAAATGACGAAAACGGACGGATTTCTCAGGTTTTTACTACATATGAACACTTTTCACATTCTGCCGTGCAACGCGGCTGCTAGTCCTCCTTTCATGCAAAATCTTAATGTTCCACCTCATGTCCAAGGCACCAAAGTCGGCTAAAAGTCGATAATGGATAACCAAAACTTAAATTGTACTGCTTCTTACTGGCTATTGCTTCAACTTAGAAGATTTTTCTGTGTTCTACTATGGTGCTTTTAGTGTCTCCGCATACCGCAGCATGCGACATAGCTTTGCAGACAATAAATGTAACCGTCTCAGAGAGAAAAGCGGCCAATGTGACGATCTGGCTTTAAGTCGATTCGATAACAAATGACGAAAACGGACTGATTTCTCAGGTTTTTACTATATATGAACCCTTTTTACATTCTCCCGTGCAACGTGGCTGCTAGTCCTCCTTTCATGCAAAATCTTAAGATTCCACCTTATGTCCAAGACACCAAAGCCGGCAAAAAATTAATAATCGATTACCAAAACTTGAATTGTACCGCTTCTTACTGGCTATTGCTTCAACTTAGAAGATTCTTCTGTGTTCTACTATGGTGCATTTGGGGTCTCCGCATACCGCAGCACGCGACATAGCTTTGCAGACGAAAAATGTAACCGTCTCAGAGAGAAAAGCGGCCAATGTGACGATCTGGCTTTAAGTCGATTCGATAACAAATTACGAAAACAGACGGACTTCTCAGGTTTTTACTACATATGAACACTTTTCACATTCTCCCGTGCAACGCGGCTGCTAGTCCTCCTTTCATGCAAAATCTTAATGTTCCACCTCATGTCCAAGGCAACAAAGCCGCCTAAAATCAATAATCGATAACAAAAACTTGAATTGTACTGCTTCTTACTGGCTATTGCTTCAACTTAAAAGCTTCATCTGTGTTCTAATATGGTGCTTTTAGTGTCTCCGCATACCGCAGCACGAGACATAGCTATGCAGACGATAAATGTAACCGTCTCAGAGAGAAAAGCGGCCAATGCGACGATCTGGCTTTAAGTCGATTCGATAACAAATGACGAAAACGGACGGATTTCTCAGGTGTTTACTATATATGAACACATTTCACATTCTCCCGTGCAACGCGGCTGCTAGTCCTCCTTTCATGCAAAATCTTATGTTCCTAGGTCATGTCCAAGCCACCAAAGCCGGCTAAAAAGTGAATACTTGACAACTAAAACTTGAATTGTACTACTTCTTACTGGCTATTACTTCAACTTAGAAGCTTCTTCTGTGTTCTACTATGGTGCTTTTAGTGTTTCCGCATACCGCAGCACGCGACATAGCTTTGCAGACGATAAATGTAACCGTCTCAGAGAGAAAAGCGGCCAATGTGACGATCTGGCTTTAAGTCGAGTCGATAACAAATGACGAAAACGGACGGATTTCTCAGGTTTTTACTACATCTGAACCCTTTTCACATTCTCCCGTGCAACGCGGCTGCTAGTCCTCCTTTCATGCAAAATCTTATGGTTCCACCTCATGCCCATGGCACCAAAGCCGGCTAAAAATCAATATTCGAAAACCAAAACTTGAATTGTACTGCTTCTTACTGGCTATTGCTTCAACTTAGAAGCTTCTTCTGTGTTCTACTATGGTGCTTTTAGAGTCTCCGCATACCGCAGCAGGCGACATAGCTTTGCAGACGATAAATGTAACCGTCTCAGAGAGAAAAGCGGCCAATGTGACGATCTGGCTTTAAGTCGATTCGATAACAAATGACGAAAACGGACTGATTTCTTAGGTTTTTACTTTTCACATTCTCCCGTGAAACGGGGCTGCTAGTCCTCCTTTCATGCAAAATCTTAAGGTTCCACCTCATGTCCAAAGCACCAAGGCCGCCTAAAAATCAATAATCGACAACCAAAACTTGAATTGTACAGCTTCTTACTGGCTATTGCTTCAACTTAGAAGCTTCTTTTGTGTTCTACTATGGTGCTTTTAGTGTCTCCGCATACCGCAGCACGCGACATAGCTTTGCAGACGATAAATGTAACCGTCTCAGAGAGAAAAGCGGCCAATGTGACGATCTGGCTTTAAGTCGATTCGATAACAAATGACGAAAACGGACGGATTTCTCAGGTTTTTACTACATATGAACACTTTTCACATTCTCCCGTGCAACGCGGCTGCCAGTCCTCCTTTCATGCAAAATCTTAAGGTTCCACCTCATGTCCAATACACCAAAGCCGGCTAAAAATCAAATATCGATAAACTAAACAAGAATTTTACTGCTTCTTACTGACTATTGCTTCAACTTAGAAGTTTCTTCTGTGTTCTACTATGATGCTTTTATTCTTTCCGCTTACCGCAGCACGCGACATATCTTTGCAGACGATAAATGTAACCGTCTCAGAGAGAAAAGCGGCCAACGTGACGATCTGGCTTTAAGTCGATTCGATAACAAATGACGAAAATGGACGGATTTATCAGGTTTTTACTACATATGAACACTTTTTACATTCTCCCGTGCAACGCGGCTGCTAGTCCTCCTTTCATGCAAAATCTTAAGGTCCTAGGTCATGTCCAAGCCACCAAAGCCGGCTAAAAAAGTGAATAATTGACAACTAAAACTTCAATTGTACTACTTCTTACTGGCTATTGCTTCAACTTAGAAGCTTCTTCTGTGTTCTACTATGGTGCTTTTAGTGTCTCCGCATACCGCAGCACGCGACATAGCTTTGCAGACGATAAATGTAACCGATTAAGAAAGAAGGGTGGCCAATGTGACGATCTCACTTTAAATCGATTCGATAACAAATGACGAAAACGGACGGATTTCTCAGGTTTTTACTACATTTGAACCCTTTTCTTATTCTCCCGTGCAACGCGGCTGCTAGTCCTCCTTTCATGCAAAATCTTAAGGTTCCACCTCATGTCCAAGGCACCAAAGCCGGCTAAAAATCAATAATCGATAACCAAAACTTGAATTGTACTGCTTATTACTGGCTATTGCTTCAACTTAGATGCTTCTTCTGTGTTTTACTATGGTGCTTTTAGTGTCTCCGCATACCGCAGCACGCGACATAGCTTTGCAGACGACAAATGTAACCGTTTCAGAAAGAAGAGCGGCCAAAGTGACGATCTGGCTTTAAGTCGATTCGATAACAAATGACGAAAACGGACGTATTTCTCAGGTTTTTACTACATATGAACCCTTTTCTCATTCTCCCGTGCAACGCGGCTGCTAGTCCTCCTTTCATGCAAAATCTTAAGGTTCCACCTCATGTCCAAGGCACCAAAGCCGGCTAAAGATCGATACTCGATAACCAAAACTTAAATTGTACTGCTTCTTACTGGCTATTGCTTCAACTTAGAAGATTTTTCTGTGTTCTACTATGGTGCTTTTAGTGTCTCCGCATACCGCAGCACGCGACATAGCTTTGCAGACGATAAATGTAACCGTCTCAGAGAGAAAAGCGGCCAATGTGACGATCTGGCTTTAAGTCGATTCGATAACAAATGACGAAAACGGACGGATTTCTCAGGTTTTTACTACATATGAACCCTTTTTACATTCTCCCGTGCAACGCGGCTGCTAGTCCTCCTTTCATGCAAAATCTTAAGATTCCACCTTATGTCCAAGACACCAAAGCCGGCAAAAAATTAATAATCGATTACCAAAACTTGAATTGTACTGCTTCTTACTGGCTATTGCTTCAACTTAGAAGATTCTTCTGTGTTCTACTATGGTGCATTTGGGGTCTCCGCATACCGCAGCACGCGACGTAGCTTTGCAGACGATAAATGTAACCGTCTCAGAGAGAAAAGCGGCCAATGTGACGATCAGGCTTTAAGTCGATTCGATAGCAAATGACGAAAACGGACGGATTTCTCAGGTGTTTACTATATATGAACACATTTCACATTCTCCCGTGCAACGCGGCTGCTAGTCCTCCTTTCATGCAAAATCTTAAGTTCCTAGATCATGTCCAAGCCACCAAAGCCTGCTAAAAAGTGAATAATCGACAACTAAAACTTGAATTGTACTACTTCTTACTGGCTATTACTTCAACTTAGAAGCTTCTTCTGTGTTCTACTCTGGTGCTTTTAGTGTTTTCGCATACCGCAGCACGCGACATATCTTTGCAGACGAAAAATGTAACCGTCTCAGAGAGAAAAGCGGCCAATGTGACGATCTGACTTTAAGTCGATTCGATAACAAATGACGAAAACGGACGCATTTCTCAGGATTTTACTACATGTGAACCCTTTTCACATTCTCCCGTGCAACGCGGCTGCTAGTCCTCCTTCCATGCAAAATCTTAAGGTCCTACGTCATGTCCAAGCCACCAAAGCCGGCTAAAAAGTGAATAATCGACAACTATGTCTTGAATTGTACTACATTTTACTGACTATTGCTTCAACTTAGAAGCTTCTTCTGTGTTCTACTATGGTGCTTTTAGTGTTTCCGCATACCGCAGCACGCGACATAGCTTTGCAGACTATAAATGTAACCGTCTCAGAGAGAAAAGCGGCCAATGTGACGATCTGGCTTTAAGTCGATTCGATAACAAATGACGAAAACGGACGGATTTCTCAGGTTTTTACTACATATGAACCCTTTTCACATTCTCCCCTGCAACGCGGCTGCTAGTCCTTCTTTCATGCAAAATCTTAAGATACCACTTTATGTCCAAGACACCAAAGCCGGCAAAAAATTAATAATCGATAACCAAAACTTGAATTGTACTGCTTCTTACTGGCTATTGCCTCAACTTAGAAGCTTCTTCTGTATTCTACTATGGTGCTCTTAGTGTCTCCGCATACCGCAGCACGCGACATAGCTTTGCAGACGATAAATGTAACCGTCTCAGAGAGAAAAGCGGCCAATGTGACGATCTGGCTTTAAGTCGATTCGATAACAAATGACGAAAACGGACTGATTTCTCAGGTTTTTACTACATATGAACCCTTTTTACATTCTCCCGTGCAACGCGGCTGCTAGTCCTCCTTTCATGCAAAATCTTAAGATTCCACCTTATGTCCAAGACACCAAAGCCGGCAAAAAATTAATAATCGATTACCAAAACTTGAATTGTACTGCTTCTTACTGGCTATTGCTTCAACTTAGAAGATTCTTCTGTGTTCTACTATGGTGCATTTGGGGTCTCCGCATACCGCAGCACGCGACATAGCTTTGCAGACGAAAAATGTAACCATCTCAGAGAGAAAAGCGGCCAATGTGACGATCTGGCTTTAAGTCGATTCGATAACAAATTACGAAAACGGACGGATTTCTCAGGTTTTTACTACATATGAACACTTTTCACATTCTCCCGTGCAACGCGGCTGCTAGTCCTCCTTTCATGCAATATCTTAATGTTCCACCTCATGTCCAAGGCACCAAAGCCGCCTAAAATCAATAATCGATAACAAAAACTTGAATTGTACTGCTTCTTACTGGCTATTGCTTCAACTTAAAAGCTTCATCTGTGTTCTAATATGGTGCTTTTAGTGTCTCCGCATACCGCAGCACGAGACATAGCTATGCAGACGATAAATGTAACCGTCTCAGAGAGAAAAGCGGCCAATGCGACGATCTGGCTTTAAGTCGATTCGATAACAAATGACGAAAACGGACGGATTTCTCAGGTGTTTACTATATATGAACACATTTCACATTCTCCCGTGCAACGCGGCTGCTAGTCCTCCTTTCATGCAAAATCTTATGTTCCTAGGTCATGTCCAAGCCACCAAAGCCGGCTAAAAAGTGAATACTTGACAACTAAAACTTGAATTGTACTACTTCTTACTGGCTATTACTTCAACTTAGAAGCTTCTTCTGTGTTCTACTATGGTGCTTTTAGTGTTTCCGCATACCGCAGCACGCGACATAGCTTTGCAGACGATAAATGTAACCGTCTCAGAGAGAAAAGCGGCCAATGTGACGATCTGGCTTTAAGTCGAGTCGATAACAAATGACGAAAACGGACGGATTTCTCAGGTTTTTACTACATCTGAACCCTTTTCACATTCTCCCGTGCAACGCGGCTGCTAGTCCTCCTTTCATGCAAAATCTTATGGTTCCACCTCATGCCCATGGCACCAAAGCCGGCTAAAAATCAATATTCGAAAACCAAAACTTGAATTGTACTGCTTCTTACTGGCTATTGCTTCAACTTAGAAGCTTCTTCTGTGTTCTACTATGGTGCTTTTAGAGTCTCCGCATACCGCAGCAGGCGACATAGCTTTGCAGACGATAAATGTAACCGTCTCAGAGAGAAAAGCGGCCAATGTGACGATCTGGCTTTAAGTCGATTCGATAACAAATGACGAAAACGGACTGATTTCTTAGGTTTTTACTTTTCACATTCTCCCGTGAAACGGGGCTGCTAGTCCTCCTTTCATGCAAAATCTTAAGGTTCCACCTCATGTCCAAAGCACCAAGGCCGCCTAAAAATCAATAATCGACAACCAAAACTTGAATTGTACAGCTTCTTACTGGCTATTGCTTCAACTTAGAAGCTTCTTTTGTGTTCTACTATGGTGCTTTTAGTGTCTCCGCATACCGCAGCACGCGACATAGCTTTGCAGACGATAAATGTAACCGTCTCAGAGAGAAAAGCGGCCAATGTGACGATCTGGCTTTAAGTCGATTCGATAACAAATGACGAAAACGGACGGATTTCTCAGGTTTTTACTACATATGAACACTTTTCACATTCTCCCGTGCAACGCGGCTGCCAGTCCTCCTTTCATGCAAAATCTTAAGGTTCCACCTCATGTCCAATACACCAAAGCCGGCTAAAAATCAAATATCGATAAACTAAACAAGAATTTTACTGCTTCTTACTGACTATTGCTTCAACTTAGAAGTTTCTTCTGTGTTCTACTATGATGCTTTTATTCTTTCCGCTTACCGCAGCACGCGACATATCTTTGCAGACGATAAATGTAACCGTCTCAGAGAGAAAAGCGGCCAACGTGACGATCTGGCTTTAAGTCGATTCGATAACAAATGACGAAAATGGACGGATTTATCAGGTTTTTACTACATATGAACACTTTTTACATTCTCCCGTGCAACGGGGCTACTAGTCCTCCTTTCATGCAAAATCTTAAGGTCCTAGGTCATGTCCAAGCCACCAAAGCCGGCTAAAAAAGTGAATAATTGACAACTAAAACTTCAATTGTACTACTTCTTACTGGCTATTGCTTCAACTTAGAAGCTTCTTCTGTGTTCTACTATGGTGCTTTTAGTGTCTCCGCATACCGCAGCACGCGACATAGCTTTGCAGACGATAAATGTAACCGATTAAGAAAGAAGGGTGGCCAATGTGACGATCTCACTTTAAATCGATTCGATAACAAATGACGAAAACGGACGGATTTCTCAGGTTTTTACTACATTTGAACCCTTTTCTTATTCTCCCGTGCAACGCGGCTGCTAGTCCTCCTTTCATGCAAAATCTTAAGGTTCCACCTCATGTCCAAGGCACCAAAGCCGGCTAAAAATCAATAATCGATAACCAAAACTTGAATTGTACTGCTTATTACTGGCTATTGCTTCAACTTAGATGCTTCTTCTGTGTTTTACTATGGTGCTTTTAGTGTCTCCGCATACCGCAGCACGCGACATAGCTTTGCAGACGACAAATGTAACCGTTTCAGAAAGAAGAGCGGCCAAAGTGACGATCTGGCTTTAAGTCGATTCGATAACAAATGACGAAAACGGACGTATTTCTCAGGTTTTTACTACATATGAACCCTTTTCTCATTCTCCCGTGCAACGCGGCTGCTAGTCCTCCTTTCATGCAAAATCTTAAGGTTCCACCTCATGTCCAAGGCACCAAAGCCGGCTAAAGATCGATACTCGATAACCAAAACTTAAATTGTACTGCTTCTTACTGGCTATTGCTTCAACTTAGAAGATTTTTCTGTGTTCTACTATGGTGCTTTTAGTGTCTCCGCATACCGCAGCACGCGACATAGCTTTGCAGACGATAAATGTAACCGTCTCAGAGAGAAAAGCGGCCAATGTGACGATCTGGCTTTAAGTCGATTCGATAACAAATGACGAAAACGGACGGATTTCTCAGGTTTTTACTACATATGAACCCTTTTTACATTCTCCCGTGCAACGCGGCTGCTAGTCCTCCTTTCATGCAAAATCTTAAGATTCCACCTTATGTCCAAGACACCAAAGCCGGCAAAAAATTAATAATCGATTACCAAAACTTGAATTGTACTGCTTCTTACTGGCTATTGCTTCAACTTAGAAGATTCTTCTGTGTTCTACTATGGTGCATTTGGGGTCTCCGCATACCGCAGCACGCGACGTAGCTTTGCAGACGATAAATGTAACCGTCTCAGAGAGAAAAGCGGCCAATGTGACGATCAGGCTTTAAGTCGATTCGATAGCAAATGACGAAAACGGACGGATTTCTCAGGTGTTTACTATATATGAACACATTTCACATTCTCCCGTGCAACGCGGCTGCTAGTCCTCCTTTCATGCAAAATCTTAAGTTCCTAGATCATGTCCAAGCCACCAAAGCCTGCTAAAAAGTGAATAATCGACAACTAAAACTTGAATTGTACTACTTCTTACTGGCTATTACTTCAACTTAGAAGCTTCTTCTGTGTTCTACTCTGGTGCTTTTAGTGTTTTCGCATACCGCAGCACTCGACATATCTTTGCAGACGAAAAATGTAACCGTCTCAGAGAGAAAAGCGGCCAATGTGACGATCTGACTTTAAGTCGATTCGATAACAAATGACGAAAACGGACGCATTTCTCAGGATTTTACTACATGTGAACCCTTTTCACATTCTCCCGTGCAACGCGGCTGCTAGTCCTCCTTCCATGCAAAATCTTAAGGTCCTACGTCATGTCCAAGCCACCAAAGCCGGCTAAAAAGTGAATAATCGACAACTATGTCTTGAATTGTACTACATTTTACTGACTATTGCTTCAACTTAGAAGCTTCTTCTGTGTTCTACTATGGTGCTTTTAGTGTTTCCGCATACCGCAGCACGCGACATAGCTTTGCAGACTATAAATGTAACCGTCTCAGAGAGAAAAGCGGCCAATGTGACGATCTGGCTTTAAGTCGATTCGATAACAAATGACGAAAACGGACGGATTTCTCAGGTTTTTACTACATATGAACCCTTTTCACATTCTCCCCTGCAACGCGGCTGCTAGTCCTTCTTTCATGCAAAATCTTAAGATACCACTTTATGTCCAAGACACCAAAGCCGGCAAAAAATTAATAATCGATAACCAAAACTTGAATTGTACTGCTTCTTACTGGCTATTGCCTCAACTTAGAAGCTTCTTCTGTATTCTACTATGGTGCTCTTAGTGTCTCCGCATACCGCAGCACGCGACATAGCTTTGCAGACGATAAATGTAACCGTCTCAGAGAGAAAAGCGGCCAATGTGACGATCTGGCTTTAAGTCGATTCGATAACAAATTACGAAAACGGACGGATTTCTCAGGTTTTTACTACATATGAACACTTTTCACATTCTCCCGTGCAACGCGGCTGCTAGTCCTCCTTTCATGCAATATCTTAATGTTCCACCTCATGTCCAAGGCACCAAAGCCGCCTAAAATCAATAATCGATAACCAAAACTTGAATTGTACTGCTTCTTACTGGCTATTGCTTCAACTTAAAAGCTTCATCTGTGTTCTAATATGGTGCTTTTAGTGTCTCCGCATACCGCAGCACGAGACATAGCTATGCAGACGATAAATGTAACCGTCTCAGAGAGAAAAGCGGCCAATGTGGCGATCTGGCTTTAAGTCGATTCGATAACAAATGACGAAAACGGACGGATTTCTCAGGTGTTTACTATATATGAACACTTTTCACATTCTCCCGTGCAACGCGGCTGCTAGTCCTCCTTCCATGCAAAATCTTATGTTCCTAGGTCATGTCCAAGCCACCAAAGCCGGCTAAAAAGTGAATACTTGACAACTAAAACTTGAATTGTACTACTTCTTACTGGCTATTACTTCAACTTAGAAGCTTCTTCTGTGTTCTACTATGGTGCTTTTAGAGTCTCCGCATACCGCAGCAGGCGACATAGCTTTGCAGACGATAAATGTAACCGTCTCAGAGAGAAAAGCGGCCAATGTGACGATCAGGCTTTAAGTCGATTCGATAACAAATGACGAAAACGGACTGATTTCTTAGGTTTTTACTTTTCACATTCTCCCGTGAAACGGGGCTGCTAGTCCTCCTTTCATGCAAACTCTTAAGGTTCCACCTCATGTCCAAAGCACCAAGGCCGGCTAAAAATCAATAATCGACAACCAAAACTTGAATTGTACAGCTTCTTACTGGCTATTGCTTCAACTTAGAAGCTTCTTTTGTGTTCTAATATGGTGCTTTTAGTGTCTCCGCATACCGCAGCACCAGACATAGCTATGCAGACGATAAATGTAACCGTCTCAGAGAGAAAAGCGGCCAATGTGACGATCTGGCTTTAAGTCGATTCGATAACAAATGACGAAACCGGACGGATTTCTCAGCTTTTTACTACATATGAACCCTTTTCACATTCTCCCTTGCAACGTGGCTGCTAGTCCTCCTTTCATGCAAAATCTTAATGTTCCACCTCATGTCCAAGACACCAAAGCCGGCAAAAAATTAATAATCGATAACCAAAACTTGAATTGTACTGCTTCTTAGTGGCTATTGCTTCAACTTAGAAGATTTTTCTGTGTTCTACTATGGTGCTTTTAGTGTCTCCGCATACCGCAGCACGCGACATAGCTTTGCAGACGATAAATGTAACCGTCTCAGAGAGAAAAGCGGCCAATGTGACGATCTGGCTTTAAGTCGATTCGATAACAAATGACGAAAACGGACGGATTTCTCAGGTTTTTACTACATATGAACCCTTTTTACATTCTCCCGTGCAACGCGGCTGCTAGTCCTCCTTTCATGCAAAATCTTAAGATTCCACCTTATGTCCAAGACACCAAAGCCGGCAAAAAATTAATAATCGATAACCAAAACTTGAATTGTACTGCTTCTTACTGGCTATTGCTTCAACTTAGAAGCTTCTTCTCTGTTCTACTATGGTGCTCTTAGTGTCTCCGCATACCGCAGCACGCGACATAGCTTTGCAGACGATAAATGTAACCGTCTCAGAGAGAAAAGTGGCCAATGTGACGAACTGGCTTTAAGTCGATTCGATAACAAATGACGAAAACGGACGGATTTCTCAGGTTTTTACTACATATGAACACTTTTCACATTCTGCCGTGCAACGCGGCTGCTAGTCCTCCTTTCATGCAAAATCTTAATGTTCCACCTCATGTCCAAGGCACCAAAGTCGGCTAAAAATCGATAATGGATAACCAAAACTTAAAATGTACTGCTTCTTACTGGCTATTGCTTCAACTTAGAAGATTTTTCTGTGTTCTACTATGGTGCTTTTAGTGTCTCCGCATACCGCAGCATGCGACATAGCTTTGCAGACGATAAATGTACCGTCTCAGAGAGAAAAGCGGCCAATGTGACGATCTGGCTTTAAGTCGATTCGATAACAAATGACGAAAACGGACTGATTTCTCAGGTTTTTACTACATATGAACACTTTTTACATTCTCCCGTGCAACGTGGCTGCTAGTCCTCCTTTCATGCAAAATCTTAAGATTCCACCTTATGTCCAAGACACCAAAGCCGGCAAAAAATTAATAATCGATTACCAAAACTTGTATTGTACTGCTTCTTACTGGCTATTGCTTCAACTTAAAAGCTTCATCTGTGTTCTAATATGGTGCTTTTAGAGTCTCCGCATACCGCAGCACGAGACATAGCTATGCAGACGATAAATGTAACCGTCTCAGAGAGAAAAGCGGCCAATGTGACGATCTGGCTTTAAGTCGATTCGATAACAAATGACGAAAACGGACGGATTTCTCAGGTGTTTACTATATATGAACACTTTTCACATTCTCCCGTGCAACGCGGCTGCTAGTCCTCCTTTCATGCAAAATCTTATGTTCCTAGGTCATGTCCAAGCCACCAAAGCCGACTAAAAGGTGAATACTTGACAACTAAAACTTGAATTGTACTACTTCTTACTGGCTATTACTTCAACTTAGAAGCTTCTTCAGTGTTCTACTACGGTGCTTTTAGTGTTTCCGCATACCGCAGCACGCGACATAGCTTTGCAGACGATAAATGTAACCGTCACAGAGAGAAAAGCGGCCAATGTGACGATCTGGCTTTAAGTCGAGTCGATAACAAATGACGAAAACGGACGGATTTCTCAGGTTTTTACTACATCTGAACCCTTTTCACATTCTCCCGTGCAACGCGGCTGCTAGTCCTCCTTTCATGCAAAATCTTATGGTTCCACCTCATGCCCATGGCACCAAAGCCGGCTAAAAATCAATATTCGAAAACCAAAACTTGAATTGTACTGCTTCTTACTGGCTATTGCTTCAACTTAGAAGCTTCTTCTGTGTTCTACTATGGTGCTTTTAGAGTCTCCGCATACCGCAGCACGCGACATAGCTTTGCAGACGATAAATGTAACCGTCTCAGAGAGAAAAGCGGCCAATGTGACGATCTGGCTTTAAGTCGATTCGATAACAAATGACGAAAACGGACTGATTTCTTAGGTTTTTACTTTTCACATTCTCCCGTGAAACGGGGCTGCTAGTCCTCCTTTCATGCAAAATCTTAAGGTTCCACCTCATGTCCAAAGCACCAAGGCCGGCTAAAAATCAATAATCGACAACCAAAACATGAATTGTACAGCTTCTTACTGGCTATTGCTTCAACTTAGAAGCTTCTTTTGTGTTCTACTATGGTGTTTTTAGTGTCTCCGCATACCGCAGCACGCGACATAGCTTTGCAGACGATAAATGTAACCGTCTCAGAGAGAAAAGCGGCCAATGTGACGATCTGGCTTTAAGTCGATTCGATAACACATTACGAAAACGGACGGATTTCTCATTTTTTTACTACATATGAACACTTTTCATATTCTCCCGTGCAACGCGGCTGCTAGTCCTCCTTTCAGGCAAAATCTTAAGGTCCTAGGTCATGTCCAAGCCACCAAAGCCGGCTTAAAAGGGAATAATCGACAACTAAAACTTGAATTGTACTACTTCTTAATGGCTATTACGTCAACTTAGAAGCTTCTTCTGTGTTCTACTATGGTGCTTGTAGTGTCTCCGCATACCGCAGCACGCGACATAGCTTTGCAGACGATAAATGTAACCGTCTCAGAGAGAAAAGCGGCCAATGTGACGATCTGGCTTTAAGTCGATTCGTTAACAAATGACGAAAACGGACGGATTTCTCAGGTTTTTACTACATATGAACACTTTTCACATTCTCCCGTGCAACGCGGCTGCCAGTCCTCCTTTCATGCAAAATCTTAAGGTTCCACCTCATGTCCAATACACCAAAGCCGGCTAAAAATCAATTATCGATAAACTAAACAAGAATTTTACTGCTTCTTACTGACTATTGCTTCAACTTAGAAGTTTCTTCTGTGTTCTACTATGATGCTTTTATTGTTTCCGCGTACCGCAGCACGCGACATGTCTTTGCAGACGATAAATGTAACCGTCTCAGAGAGAAAAGCGGCCAACGTGACGATCTGGCTTTAAGTCGATTCGATAACAAATGACGAAAATGGACGGATTTATCAGGTTTTTACTACATATGAACACTTTTTACATTCTCCCGTGCAACGGGGCTGCTAGTCCTCCTTTCATGCAAAATCTTAAGGTCCTAGGTCATGTCCAAGCCACCAAAGCCGGCTAAAAAAGTGAATAATTGACAACTAAAACTTCAATTGTACTACTTCTTACTGGCTATTGCTTCAACTTAGAAGCTTCTTCTGTGTTCTACTATGGTGCTTTTAGTGTCTCCGCATACCGCAGCACGCGACATAGCTTTGCAGACCATAAATGAAACCGTCTCAGAGATAAAAGCGGCCAATGTGACGATCTGGCTTTAAGTCGATTTGATAACAAATGACGAAAACGGACGGATTTCTCAGGTTTTTACTACATATGAACACATTTCACATTCTCCCGTGCAACGCGGCTGCTATTCCTCCTTTCATGCAAAATCTTAAGGTTACACCTAATGTCCAAAGCACCAAGGCCGGCTAAAAATCAATAATCGATAACCAGAACTTGAATTGTACTGCTTCTTACTGGCTATTGCTTAATCTTAGAAGCTTCTTATGTGTTCTACTATGGTGCTTTTAGAGTTTCCGCATACCGCAGCACGCGACATATCTTTGCAGACTATAAATGTAACCGTCTCAGAGAGAAAAGCGGCCAATGTGACGATCTGGCTTTAAGTCGATTCGATAACAAACGACGAAAATGGACGGATTTTTCAGGTTTTTACTACATATGAACACTTTTCACATTTTCCCGTGCAACTCGGCTGCTAATCCTCTTTTCATGCAGAATCTTAATGTTCCACCTCATGTCCAAGGCACCAGAGCCTCCTAAAAATCAATAATCGATAACCAAAACTTGAATTGTACTGCTTATTACTGGTTATTGCTTCAACTTAGAAGCTTCTTCTGTGTTCTACTATGGTGCTTTTAGTGTTTCCGCATTCCGCAGCATGCGACATAGCTTTTCAGACGATAAATGTAACCGTCTCAGAGAGAAAAGCGGCCAATGTGACTATCTGGCTTTAAGTCGATTCGATAACAAATGACGAAAACGGACGGATTTCTCAGGTTTTTACTACATATGAACACTTTTCACATTCTCCCTTGCAACGCGGCTGCTAGTCCTCTTTTCATGCAAAATCTTAAGGTCCTAGGTCATGTCCAAGCCACCAAAGCCGGCTAAAAAGTGAATAATCGACAACTAAAACTTCAATTGTACTACTTCTTACTGGCAATTGCTTCAACTTAGAAGCTTCTTCTGTGTTCTACTATGGTGCTTTTAGTGTCTCCGCATACCGCAGCACGCAACGTAGCTTTGCAGACGATAAATGTAACCGTCTCAGAGAGAAAAGCGGCCAATGTGACGATCTGGCTTTAAGTCGATTCGATAACAAATGACGAAAACGGACGGATTTCTCAGGTGTTTATTATATTTGGACACTTTTCACATTTACCGTGGTACGCGGCTGCTAGGCCTCCTTTCATGCAAAATCTTAAGGTCCTAGGTCATGTCCAAGCCACCAAACCCGGCTAAAAAGTGAATAATCGACAACTAAAACTTGAGTTGTACTACTTCTTACTGGCTATTACTTCAACTTAGAAACTTCTTCTGTGTTCTACTATGGTGCTTTTAGTGTCTCCCCATACCGCAGCACGCGACGTAGCTTTGCAGACGATAAATGTAACCGTCTCAGCGAGAAAAGCGGCCAATGTGACGATCTGGCTTTAAGTCGATTCGATAACAAATGACGAAAACGGACGGATTTTTCAGGTTTTTACTACATATGAACCCTTTTCACATTCTCCCGTGCAACGCGGCTGCTAGTCCTCCTTTCATGCAAAATCTTAACGTCCTAGGTCATGTCCAAGCCACCAAAGCCGGCAAAAAATCAATAATCGATAACCAAAACTTGAATTGTACTGCTTCTTACTGACTATTGCTTCAACTTAGAAGCTTCTTATGTGTTCTACTATGGTGCTTTTAGAGTTTACGCATACCGCAGCACGCGACATAGCTTTGCAGACTATAAATGTATCCGTCTCAGAGAGAAAAGCGGCCAATGTGACGATCTGGCTTTAAGTCGATTCGATAACAAATGACGAAAACGGACGGATTTTTCAGGTTTTTACTACATATGAAACCTTTTCTCATTCTCCCGTGCAACGCGGCTGCTAGTCCTCCTTTCATGCAAAATCTTAAGGTTCCACCTCATGTCCAAGGCACCAAAGTCGGCTAAAAATCAATAATCGATAACCAAAACTTGAATTGTACTGCTTATTACTGGCGATTCCTTCAACTTAGAAGCTTCTTCTGTGTTCTAATATGGTGCTTTTAGAGTCTCCGCATACCGCAGCACGCGACATAGCTTTGCAGACGATAAATGTAACCGTCTCAGAGAGAAAAGCGGCCAATGTGACGATCTGGCTTTAAGTCGATTCGATAACATATGACGAAAACGGACTAATTTCTCAGGTTTTTACTTTTCACATTCTCCCGTGCAACGGGGCTGCTAGTCCTCCTTTCATGCAAAATCTTAAGGTTCCACTTTATGTCGAAAGCACCAAGGCCGGCTAAAAATCAATATTCGATAACCAAAACTTGAATTGTACTGCTTCTTACTGGTTATTGCTTCAACTTAGAAGCTTCTTCTGTGTTCTACTATGGTGCTTTTAGAGTCTCCGCATACCGGAGCAGGCGACATAGCTTTGGAGACGATAAATGTAACCGTCTCAGAGAGAAAAGCGGCCAATGTGACGATCAGGCTTTAAGTCGATTCGATAACAAATGACGAAAACGGACTGATTTCTTAGGTTTTTACTTTTCACATTCTCCCGTGAAACGGGGCTGCTATTCCTCCTTTCATGCAAAATCTTAAGGTTCCACCTCATGTCCAAAGCAACAAGGCCGGCTAAAAATCAATAGTCGACAACCAAAACTTGAATTGTACAGCTTCTTACTGGCTATTGCTTCAACTTAGAAGCTTCTTTTGTGTTCTACTATGGTGCATTTAGTGTCTCCGCATACCGCAGCACGCGACATAACTTTGCAGACTATAAATGTAACCGTCTCAGAGAGAAAAGCGGCCAATGTGACGATCTGGCTTTAAGTCGATTCGATAACAAATGACGAAAACGGACGGATTTCTCAGGTTTTTACTACATATGAACCCTTTTCACATTCTCCCCTGCAACGCGGCTGCTAGTCCTCCTTTCATGCAAAATCTTAATGTTCCACCTCATGTCCAAGGCACCAAAGCCGCCTAAAATTAATAATCGATAACCAAAACTTGAATTGTACTGCTTCTTACTGGCTATTGCTTCAACTTAAAAGCTTCATCTGTGTTCTAATATGGTGCTTTTAGTGTCTCCGCATACCGCAGCACGAGACATAGCTATGCAGACGATAAATGTAACCGTCTCAGAGAGAAAAGCGGCCAACGTGACGATCTGGCTTTAAGTCGATTCGATAACAAATGACGAAAATGGACGGATTTATCAGGTTTTTACTACATATGAACACTTTTTACATTCTCCCGTGCAACGGGGCTGCTAGTCCTCCTTTCATGCAAAATCTTAAGGTCCTAGGTCATGTCCAAGCCACCAAAGCCGGCTAAAAAAGTGAATAATTGACAACTAAAACTTCAATTGTACTACTTCTTACTGGGTATTGCTTCAACATAGAAGCTTCTTCTGTGTTCTACTATGGTGCTTTTAGTGTCTCCGCATACCGCAGCACGCGACATAGCTTTGCAGACCATAAATGAAACCGTCTCAGAGAGAAAAGCGGCCAATGTGACGAACTGGCTTTAAGTCGATTCGATAACAAATGACGAAAACGGACGGATTTCTCAGGTTTTTACTACATATGAACACTTTTCACATTCTCCCGTGCAACGCGGCTGCTATTCCTCCTTTCATGCAAAATCGTAAGGTTCCACCTAATGTCCAAAGCACCAAGGCCGGCTAAAAATCAATAATCGATAACCAAAACTTGAATTGTACTGCTTCTTACTGGCTATTGCTTAATCTTAGAAGCTTCTTATGTGTTCTACTATGGTGCTTTTAGAGTTTCCGCATACCGCAGCACGCGACATATCTTTGCAGACTATAAATGTAACCGTCTCAGAGAGAAAAGCGGCCAATGTGACGATCTGGCTTTAAGTCGATTCGATAACAAATGACGAAAATGGACGGATTTCTCAGGTTCTTACTACATATGAACACTTTTCACATTTTCTCGTGCAACTCGGCTGCTAATCCTCTTTTCATGCAGAATCTTAATGTTCCACCTCATGTCCAAGGCACCAGAGCCTCCTAAAAATCAATAATCGATAACCAAAACTTGAATTGTACTGCTTATTACTGGTTATTGCTTCAACTTAGAAGCTTCTTCTGTGTTCTACTATGGTGCTTTTAGTGTCTCCGCATACCGCAGCACGCGACATAGCTTTGCAGACGATAAATGTAACCGATTCAGAAAGAAGAGTGGCCAATGTGACGATCTGGCTTTAAGTCGATTCGATAACAAATGACGAAAACGGACGGATTTCTTAGGTTTTTACTACATATGAACCCTTTTCTCATTCTCCCGTGCAACGCGGCTGCTAGTCCTCCTTTCATGCAAAATCGTAAGGTTCCACCTCATGTCCAAGGCACCAAAGCCGGCTAAAAATCAATAATCGATAACCAAAACTTGAATTGTACTGCTTCTTACTGACTATTGCTTCAACTTAGAAGATTCTTCTGTGTTCTACTATGGTGCTTTTAGTGTTTCCGCATTCCGCAGCATGCGACATAGCTTTGCAGACGATAAATGTAACCGTCTCAGAGAGAAAAGCGGCCAATGTGACTATCTGGCTTTAAGTCGATTCGATAACAAATGACGAAAACGGACGGATTTCTCAGGTTTTTACTACATATGAACACTTTTCACATTCTCCCTTGCAACGCGGCTGCTAATCCTCTTTTCATGCAGAATCTTAATGTTCCACATCATGTCCAAGGCACCAGAGCCTCCTAAAAATCAATAATCGATAACCAAAACTTGAATTGTACTGCTTATTACTGGTTATTGCTTCAACTTAGAAGCTTCTTCTGTGTTCTACTATGGTGCTTTTAGTGTCTCCGCATACCGCACCACGCGACATAGCTTTGCAGACGATAAATGTAACCGTCTCAGAGAGAAAAGCGGCCAATGTGACGATCTGGCTTTAAGTCGATTCGATAACAAATGACGAAAATGGACGGATTTCTCAGGTTTTTACTACATATGAACACTTTTCACATTTTCCCGTGCAACTCGGCTGCTAATCCTCTTTTCATGCAGAATCTTAATGTTCCACCTCATGTCCAAGGCACCAGAGCCTCCTAAAAATCAATAATCGATAACCAAAACTTGAATTGTACTGCTTATTACTGGTTATTGCTTCAACTTAGAAGCTTCTTCTGTGTTCTACTATGGTGCTTTTAGTGTCTCCGCATACCGCAGCACGCGACATAGCTTTGCAGACGATAAATGTAACCGATTCAGAAAGAAGAGTGGCCAATGTGACGATCTGGCTTTAAGTCGATTCGATAACAAATGACGAAAACGGACGGATTTCTTAGGTTTTTACTACATATGAACCCTTTTCTCATTCTCCCGTGCAACGCGGCTGCTAGTCCTCCTTTCATGCAAAATCTTAAGGTTCCACCTAATGTCCAAGGCACCAAAGCCGGCTAAAAATCAATAATCGATAACCAAAACTTGAATTGTACTGCTTCTTACTGACTATTGCTTCAACTTAGAAGATTCTTCTGTGTTCTACTATGGTGCTTTTAGTGTTTCCGCATTCCGCAGCATGCGACATAGCTTTGCAGACGATAAATGTAACCGTCTCAGAGAGAAAAGCGGCCAATGTGACTATCTGGCTTTAAGTCGATTCGATAACAAATGACGAAAACGGACGGATTTCTCAGGTTTTTACTACATATGAACACTTTTCACATTCTCCCTTGCAACGCGGCTGCTAATCCTCTTTTCATGCAGAATCTTAATGTTCCACATCATGTCCAAGGCACCAGAGCCTCCTAAAAATCAATAATCGATAACCAAAACTTGAATTGTACTGCTTATTACTGGTTATTGCTTCAACATAGAAGCTTCTTCTGTGTTCTACTATGGTGCTTTTAGTATCTCCGCATACCGCAGCACGCAACATAGCTTTGCAGACGATAAATGTAACCGATTCAGAAAGAAGAGTGGCCAATGTGACGATCTGGCTTTAAGTCGATTCGATAACAAATGACGAAAACGGACGGATTTCTTAGGTTTTTACTACCTATGAACCCTTTTCTCATTCTCCCTTGCAACGCGGCTGCTAGTCCTCTTTTCATGCAAAATCTTAAGGACCTAGGTCATGTCCAAGCCACCAAAGCCGGCTAAAAAGTGAATAATCGACAACTAAAACTTCAATTGTACTACTTCTTACTGGCAATTGCTTCAACTTAGAAGCTTCTTCTGTGATCTACTATGGTGCTTTTAGTGTCTCCGCATATCGCAGCACGCGACATAGCTTTGCAGACGAAAAATGTAACCGTCTCAGAGAGAAAAGCGGCCAATGTGACGATCTGGCTTTAAGTCGATTCGATAACAAAAGACGATGACGGACGGATTTCTCATGTTTTTACTACATATGAACCCTTTATCACATTCTCCCGTGCAACGCGGCTGCTAGTCATCCTTTCATGCAAAATCTTAAGGTCCTAGGTCATGTCCAAGCCACCAAAGCCGGCTAAAAAGTGAATAATCGACAACTAAAACTTGAATTGTACTACTTCTTACTGGCTATTGCTTCAACTTAGAAGCTTCTTCTGTGTTCTACTATGGTGCTTTTAGTGTCTCCGCATACCGCAGCACGCGACATAGCTTTGCAGACGATAAATGTAACCGATTAAGAAAGAAGAGTGGCCAATGTGACGATCTGGCTTTAAGTCGATTCGATAACAAATGACGAAAACGGACGGATTTCTTAGGTTTTTACTACATATGAACCCTTTTCTCATTCTCCCTTGCAACGCGGCTGCTAGTCCTCTTTTCATGCAAAATCTTAAGGTCCTAGGTCATGTCCAAGCCACCAAAGCCGGCTAAAAAGTGAATAATCGACAACTAAAACTTCAATTGTACTACTTCTTACTGGCAATTGCTTCAACTTAGAAGCTTCTTCTGTGTTCTACTATGGTTCTTTTAGTGTCTCCGCATACCGCAGCACGCAACGTAGCTTTGCAGACGATAAATGTAACCGTCTCAGAGAGAAAAGCGGCCAATGTGACGATCTGGCTTTAAGTCGATTCGATAACAAATGACGAAAACGGACGGATTTCTCAGGTTTTTACTACATCTGAACCCTTTTCACATTCTCCCGTGCAACGCGGCTGCTAGTCCTCCTTTCATGCAAAATCTTAAGGTTCCACCTCATGTTCAAGGCACCAAAGTCGGCTAAAAATCAATAATCGATAACCAAAACTTGAATTGTACTGCTTTTTACTCGCGATTCCTTCAACTTAGAAGCTTCTTCTGTGTTCTAATATGGTGCTTTTATAGTCTCCGCATACCGCAGCACGGGACATAGCTTTGCAGACGATAAATGTAACCGTCTCAGAGAGAAAAGCGGCCAATGTGACGATCTGGCTTTAAGTCGATTCGATAACATATGACGAAAACGGACTGATTTCTCAGGTTTTTACTTTTCACATTCTCCCGTGCAACGGGGCTGCTAGTCCTCCTTTCATGCAAAATCTTAAGGTTCCACTTTATGTCCAAAGCACCAAGGCCGGCTAAAAATCAATAATCGATAAACAAAACTTGAATTGTACTGCTTCTTACTGGCTATTGCTTCAACTTAGAAGCTTCTTCTGTGATCTACTATGGTGCTTTTAGTGTCTCCGCATACCGCAGCACGCGACATAGCTTTGCAGACGAAAAATGTAACCGTCTCAGAGAGAAAAGCGGCCAATGTGACGATCTGGCTTTAAGTCGATTCGATAACATAAGACGAAAATGGACGGATTTTTCAGGTTTTTACTACATATGAACACTTTTCACATTTTCCCGTGCAACTCGGCTGCTAATCCTCTTTTCATGCAGAATCTTAATGTTCCACCTCATGTCCAAGGCACCAGAGCCTCCTAAAAATCAATAATCGATAACCAAAACTTGAATTGTACTGCTTATTACTGGTTATTGCTTCAACTTAGAAGCTTCTTCTGTGTTCTACTATGGTGCTTTTAGTGTTTCCGCATTCCGCAGCATGCGACATAGCTTTGCAGACGAAAAATGTAACCGTCTCAGAGAGAAAAGCGGCCAATGTGACTATCTGGCTTTAAGTCGATTCGATAACAAATGACGAAAACGGACGGATTTCTCAGGTTTTTACTACATATGAACACTTTTCACATTCTCCCTTGCAACGCGGCTGCTAGTCCTCTTTTCATGCAAAATCTTAAGGTCCTAGGTCATGTCCAAGCCACCAAAGCCGGCTAAAAAGTGAATAATCGACAACTAAAACTTCAATTGTACTACTTCTTACTGGCAATTGCTTCAACTTAGAAGGTTCTTCTGTGTTCTACTATGGTGCTTTTAGTGTCTCCGCATACCGCAGCACGCAACGTAGCTTTGCAGACGATAAATGTAACCGTCTCAGAGAGAAAAGCGGCCAATGTGACGATCTGGCTTTAAGTCGATTCGATAACAAATGACGAAAACGGACGGATTTCTCAGGTGTTTATTATATTTGAACACTTTTCACATTTACCGTGGTACGCGGCTGCTAGGCCTCCTTTCATGCAAAATCTTAAGGTCCTAGGTCATGTCCAAGCCACCAAACCCGGCTAAAAAGTGAATAATCGACAACTAATACTTGAGTTGTACTACTTCTTACTGGCTATTACTTCAACTTAGAAACTTCTTCTGTGTTCTACTATGGTGCTTTTAGTGTCTCCCCATACCGCAGCACGCGACGTAGCTTTGCAGACGATAAATGTAACCGTCTCAGCGAGAAAAGCGGCCAATGTGACGATCTGGCTTTAAGTCGATTCGATAACAAATGACGAAAACGGACGGATTTCTCAGGTTTTTACTACATCTGAACCCTTTTCACATTCTCCCGTGCAACGCGGCTGCTAGTCCTCCTTTCATGCAAAATCTTAACGTCCTAGGTCATGTCCAAGCCAACAAAGCCGGCAAAAAATCAATAATCGATAACCAAAACTTGAATTGTACTGCTTCTTACTGACTATTGCTTCAACTTAGAAGCTTCTTATGTGTTCTACTATGGTGCTTTTAGAGTTTACGCATACCGCAGCACGCGACATAGCTTTGCAGACTATAAATGTATCCGTCTCAGAGAGAAAAGCGGCCAATGTGACGATCTGGCTTTAAGTCGATTCGATAACAAATGACGAAAACGGACGGATTTTTCAGGTTTTTACTACATATGAAACCTTTTCTCATTCTCCCGTGCAACGCGGCTGCTAGTCCTCCTTTCATGCAAAATCTTAAGGTTCCACCTCATGTCCAAGGCACCAAAGTCGGCTAAAAATCAATAATCGATAACCAAAACTTGAATTGTACTGCTTATTACTGGCGATTCCTTCAACTTAGAAGCTTCTTCTGTGTTCTAATATGGTGCTTTTAGAGTCTCCGCATACCGCAGCACGGGACATAGCTTTGCAGACGATAAATGTAACCGTCTCAGAGAGAAAAGCGGCCAATGTGACGATCTGGCTTTAAGTCGATTCGATAACATATGACGAAAACGGACTAATTTCTCAGGTTTTTACTTTTCACATTCTCCCGTGCAACGGGGCTGCTAGTCCTCCTTTCATGCAAAATCTTAAGGTTCCACTTTATGTCCAAAGCACCAAGGCCGGCTAAAAATCAATATTCGATAACCAAAACTTGAATTGTACTGCTTCTTACTGGTTATTGCTTCAACTTAGAAGCTTCTTCTGTGTTCTACTATGGTGCTTTTAGAGTCTCCGCATACCGCAGCAGGCGACATAGCTTTGGAGACGATAAATGTAACCGTCTCAGAGAGAAAAGCGGCCAATGTGACGATCAGGCTTTAAGTCGATTCGATAACAAATGACGAAAACGGACTGATTTCTTAGGTTTTTACTTTTCACATTCTCCCGTGAAACGGGGCTGCTATTCCTCCTTTCATGCAAAATCTTAAGGTTCCACCTCATGTCCAAAGCACCAAGGCCGGCTAAAAATCAATAGTCGACAACCAAAACTTGAATTGTACAGCTTCTTACTGGCTATTGCTTCAACTTAGAAGCTTCTTTTGTGTTCTACTATGGTGCATTTAGTGTCTCCGCATACCGCAGCACGCGACATAACTTTGCAGACTATAAATGTAACCGTCTCAGAGAGAAAAGCGGCCAATGTGACGATCTGGCTTTAAGTCGATTCGATAACAAATGACGAAAACGGACGGATTTCTCAGGTTTTTACTACATATGAACCCTTTTCACATTCTCCCCTGCAACGCGGCTGCTAGTCCTCCTTTCATGCAAAATCTTAATGTTCCACCTCATGTCCAAGGCACCAAAGCCGCCTAAAATTAATAATCGATAACCAAAACTTGAATTGTACTGCTTCTTACTGGCTATTGCTTCAACTTAAAAGCTTCATCTGTGTTCTAATATGGTGCTTTTAGTGTCTCCGCATACCGCAGCACGAGACATAGCTATGCAGACGATAAATGTAACCGTCTCAGAGAGAAAAGCGGCCAACGTGACGATCTGGCTTTAAGTCGATTCGATAACAAATGACGAAAATGGACGGATTTATCAGGTTTTTACTACATATGAACACTTTTTACATTCTCCCGTGCAACGGGGCTGCTAGTCCTCCTTTCATGCAAAATCTTAAGGTCCTAGGTCATGTCCAAGCCACCAAAGCCGGCTAAAAAAGTGAATAATTGACAACTAAAACTTCAATTGTACTACTTCTTACTGGGTATTGCTTCAACATAGAAGCTTCTTCTGTGTTCTACTATGGTGCTTTTAGTGTCTCCGCATACCGCAGCACGCGACATAGCTTTGCAGACCATAAATGAAACCGTCTCAGAGAGAAAAGCGGCCAATGTGACGAACTGGCTTTAAGTCGATTCGATAACAAATGACGAAAACGGACGGATTTCTCAGGTTTTTACTACATATGAACACTTTTCACATTCTCCCGTGCAACGCGGCTGCTATTCCTCCTTTCATGCAAAATCGTAAGGTTCCACCTAATGTCCAAAGCACCAAGGCCGGCTAAAAATCAATAATCGATAACCAAAACTTGAATTGTACTGCTTCTTACTGGCTATTGCTTAATCTTAGAAGCTTCTTATGTGTTCTACTATGGTGCTTTTAGAGTTTCCGCATACCGCAGCACGCGACATATCTTTGCAGACTATAAATGTAACCGTCTCAGAGAGAAAAGCGGCCAATGTGACGATCTGGCTTTAAGTCGATTCGATAACAAATGACGAAAATGGACGGATTTCTCAGGTTCTTACTACATATGAACACTTTTCACATTTTCCCGTGCAACTCGGCTGCTAATCCTCTTTTCATGCAGAATCTTAATGTTCCACCTCATGTCCAAGGCACCAGAGCCTCCTAAAAATCAATAATCGATAACCAAAACTTGAATTGTACTGCTTATTACTGGTTATTGCTTCAACTTAGAAGCTTCTTCTGTGTTCTACTATGGTGCTTTTAGTGTCTCCGCATACCGCAGCACGCGACATAGCTTTGCAGACGATAAATGTAACCGATTCAGAAAGAAGAGTGGCCAATGTGACGATCTGGCTTTAAGTCGATTCGATAACAAATGACGAAAACGGACGGACTTCTTAGGTTTTTACTACATATGAACCCTTTTCTCATTCTCCCGTGCAACGCGGCTGCTAGTCCTCCTTTCATGCAAAATCTTAAGGTTCCACCTCATGTCCAAGGCACCAAAGCCGGCTAAAAATCAATAATCGATAACCAAAACTTGAATTGTACTGCTTTTTACTGGCGATTCCTTCAACTTAGAAGCTTCTTCTGTGTTCTAATATGGTGCTTTTATAGTCTCCGCATACCGCAGCACGGGACATAGCTTTGCAGACGATAAATGTAACCGTCTCAGAGAGAAAAGCGGCCAATGTGACGATCTGGCTTTAAGTCGATTCGATAACATATGACGAAAACGGACTGATTTCTCAGGTTTTTACTTTTCACATTCTCCCGTGCAACGGGGCTGCTAGTCCTCCTTTCATGCAAAATCTTAAGGTTCCACTTTATGTCCAAAGCACCAAGGCCGGCTAAAAATCAATAATCGATAAACAAAACTTGAATTGTACTGCTTCTTACTGGCTATTGCTTCAACTTAGAAGCTTCTTCTGTGATCTACTATGGTGCTTTTAGTGTCTCCGCATACCGCAGCACGCGACATAGCTTTGCAGACGAAAAATGTAACCGTCTCAGAGAGAAAAGCGGCCAATGTGACGATCTGGCTTTAAGTCGATTCGATAACATAAGACGATAACGGACGGATTTCTCATGTTTTTACTACATATGAACCCTTTATCACATTCTCCCGTGCAACGCGGCTGCTAGTCATCCTTTCATGCAAAATCTTAAGGTCCTAGGTCATGTCCAAGCCACCAAAGCCGGCTAAAAAGTGAATAATCGACAACTAAAACTTGAGTTGTACTACATCTTACTGGCTATTGCTTCAACTTAGAAGCTTCTTCTGTGTTCTACTATGGTGCTTTTAGTGTCTCCGCATACCGCACCACGCGACATAGCTTTGCAGACGATAAATGTAACCGTCTCAGAGAGAAAAGCGGCCAATGTGACGATCTGGCTTTAAGTCGATTCGATAACAAATGACGAAAATGGACGGATTTCTCAGGTTTTTACTACATATGAACACTTTTCACATTTTCCCGTGCAACTCGGCTGCTAATCCTCTTTTCATGCAGAATCTTAATGTTCCACATCATGTCCAAGGCACCAGAGCCTCCTAAAAATCAATAATCGATGACCAAAACTTGAATTGTACTGCTTATTACTGGTTATTGCTTCAACTTAGAAGCTTATTCTGTGTTCTACTATGGTGCTTTTAGTGTCTCCGCATACCGCAGCACGCGACATAGCTTTGCAGACGATAAATGTAACCGATTCAGAAAGAAGAGTGGCCAATGTGACGATCTGGCTTTAAGTCGATTCGATAACAAATGACGAAAACGGACGGATTTCTTAGGTTTTTTTCTACATATGAACCCTTTTCTCATTCTCCCGTGCAACGCGGCTGCTAGTCCTCCTTTCATGCAAAATCTTAAGGTTCCACCTCATGTCCAAGGCTCCAAAGCCGGCTAAAAATCAATAATCGATAACCAAAACTTGAATTGTACTGCTTCTTACTGACAATTGCTTCAACTTAGAAGATTCTTCTGTGTTCTACTATGGTGCTTTTAGTGTTTCCGCATTCCGCAGCATGCGACATAGCTTTGCAGACGATAAATGTAACCGTCTCAGAGGGAAAAGCGGCCAATGTGACGATCTGGCTGTAAGTCGATTCAGTAACAAATGACGAAAACGGACGGATTTCACAGGTTTTTACTACATATGAACCCTTCATCACATTCTCCCGTGCAACGCGGCTGCTAGTCCTCCTTTCATGCAAAATCTTAAGGTCCTAGGCCATGTCCAAGCCACCAAAGCCGGCTTATAAGTGAATAATCGACAACTAAAACTTGAATTGTACTACTTCTTACTGGCTATTGCTTCAACTTAGAAGCTTCTTCTGTGTTCTACTATGGTGCTTTTAGTGTCTCCGCATACCGCCGCACGAGACATAGCTTTGCAGACGACAAATGTAACCGTCTCAGAGAGAAAAGCGGCCAATGTGACGATCTGGCTTTAAGTCGATTCGATAACAAATGACGAAAACGGACGGATTTCTCAGGTTTTTACTACATATCAACACTTTTCACATTCTCCCGTGCAACGCGGCTGCTAGTCCTCCTTTCATGCAAAATCTTAAGGCCCTAGGTCATGTCCAAGCCACCAAACCCGGCTAAAAAGTGAATAATCGACAATTAAAACTTGAGTTGTACTACTTCTTACTGGCTATTACTTCAACTTAGAAACTTCTTCTGTGTTCTACTATGGTGCTTTTAGTGTCTCCGCATACCGCAGCACGCAACGTAGCTTTGCAGACGATAAATGTAACCCTCTCAGAGAGAAAAGCGGCCAATGTGACGATCTGGCTTTAAGTCGATTCGATAACAAATGACGAAAACGGACGGATTTCTCAGGTTTTTACTACATATGAACCCTTTTCACATTCTCCCCTGCAACGCGGCTGCTAGTCCTCCTTTCATGCAAAATCTTAACGTCTTAGGTCATGTCCAAGCCACCAAAGCCGGCTAAAAATCAATAATCGATAACCAAAACTTGAATTGTAATGCTTCTTACTGACTATTGCTTCAACTTAGAAGCTTCTTATGTGTTCTACTATGGTGCTTTTAAAGTTTACGCATACCGCAGCACGCGACATAGCTTTGCAGACTATAAATGTATCCGTCTCAGAGAGAAAAGCGGCCAATGTGACGATCTGGCTTTAAGTCGATTCGATAACATATGACGAAAACGGACTGATTTCTCAGGTTTTTACTTTTCACATTCTAGCGTGCAACGGGGCTGCTAGTCCTCCTTTCATGCAAAATCTTAAGGTTCCACTTTATGTCCAAAGCACCAAGGCCGGCTAAAAATCAATAATCGATAAACAAAACTTGAATTGTACTGCTTCTTACTGGCTATTGCTTCAACTTAGAAGCTTCTTCTGTGATCTACTATGGTGCTTTTAGTGTCTCCGCATACCGCAGCACGCGGCATAGCTTTGCAGACGAAAAATGTAACCGTCTCAGAGAGAAAAGCGGCCAATGTGACGATCTGGCTTTAAGTCGATTCGATAACAAAAGACGATAACGGACGGATTTCTCATGTTTTTACTACATATGAACCCTTTATCACATTCTCCCGTGCAACGCGGCTGCTAGTCCTCCTTTCATGCAAAATCTTAAGGTCCTAGGTCATGTCCAAGCCACCAAAGCCGGCTAAAAAGTGAATAATCGACAACTAAAACTTGAATTGTACTACTTCTTACTGGCTATTGCTTCAACTTAGAAGCTTCTTCTGTGTTCTACTATGGTGCTTTTAGTGTCTCCGCATACCGCACCACGCGACATAGCTTTGCAGACGATAAATGTAACCGTCTCAGAGAGAAGAGCGGCCAATGTGACGATTTGGCTTTAAGTCAATTCCATAACAAATGACGAAAACGGACGGATTTCTCAGGTTTTTACTAGATATGAACCCTTTTCACATTCTCCCGTGCAACGGGGCTGCTAGTCCTCCTTTCATGCATAATCTTAAGGTTCCACCTCATGTCCATGGCACCAAAGCCGGCTAAAAATCAATTTTCGATAACCAAAACTTGAATTGTACGGCTTCTTACTGGCTATTCCTTCAAATTAGAAGCTTCTTCTGTGTTCTGCTATGGTGCTTTTAGAATCTCCGCATACCGCAGCACGCGACATAGCTTTGCAGACGATAAATGTAACCGTCTCAGAGAGAAAAGCGGCCAATGTGACGATCTGGCTTTAAGTCGATACGATAACAAATGACGAAAACGGACTGATTTCTCAGGTTTTTACTTTTCACATTCTCCCGTGCAACGGGGCTGCTAGTCCTCCTTTCATGCAAAATCTTAACGTTCCACCTCATGTCCAAGGCACCAAAACCCCCTAAAAATCAATAATCGATAAACAAAACTTGAATTGTACTGCTTCTTACTGGCTATTGCTTCAACTTAGAAGATTCTTCTGTGTTCTACTATGGTGCTTTTAGTGTCTCCGCATACCGCAGCACGCGACATAGCTTTGAAGACGAAAAATGTATCCGTCTCAGAGAGAAAAGCGGCCAATGTGACGATCTGGCTTTAAGTCGATTCGATAACAAATGACGAAAACGGACGGATTTCTCAGGCTTTTACTACATATGAACCCTTTTCATATTCTCCCGTGCAACGCGGCTTCTAGTCCTACTTTCAGGGATAATCCTAAGGTCCTAGGTCATGTCCAAGCCACCAAAGCCGGCTAAAATGTGAATACTCGTCAACTAAAACTTGAATTGTACTACTTCTTACTCGCTATTGCTTCAACTTAGAAGCTTCTTCTGTGTTCTACTATGGTGCTTTTAGTGTCTCCGCATACCGCACCACGCGACATAGCTTTGCAGACGATAAATGTAACCGTCTCAGAGAGAAAAGCGGCCAATGTGACGATCTGGCTTTAAGTCGATTCGGTAACAAATGACGAAAACGGACGGATTTCTCAGGTTTTTACTACATATGAACACTTTTCACATTCTCCCGTGCAACACGGCTGCAAGTCCTCCTTTCATGTAACATCTTAAGGTCCTAGGTCATGTCCAAGCCACCAAAGCCGGCTAAAAAGTGAGTAATCGACAACTAAAACTTGAATTGTACTACTTCTTACTGGCTATTACTTCAACTTAGAAGCTTCTTCTGTGTTCAACTATGGTGCTTTTAGAGTCTCCGCGTACCGCAGCACGGGACATAGCTTTGCAGACGAAAAATGTAACCGTCTCAGAGAGAAGAGCGGCCAATGTGACGATCTGGCTTTAAGTCGATTCGATAACAAATGACGAAAACGGACTGATTTCTCTGGTTTTTACTTTTCACATTCTCCCGTTCCACGCGGCTGCTAGTCCTCCTTTCATGCAAAATCTTAACGTTCTACCTCATGTCCAAGGCACCAAAGCCCTTTAAAAATCAATAATCGATAACAGAAACTTGAATTGTACTGACTCTTACTGGCTATTGCTTCAACTTAGAAGATTCTTCTGTGTTCTACTATGGTGCTTTTAGTGTCTCCGCATACCGCAGCACCCGACATAGCTTTGCAGACGAAAAATGTAACCGTCTCAGAGAGAAAAGCGGCCAATGTGACGATCTGGCTTTAAGACGATTCGATAACAAATGACGAAAACGGACTGATTTCTCAGGTTTTTACTTTTCACATTCTCCCGTGCAACGGGGCTGCTAGTCCCCCTTTCATGCAAAATCTTAACGTTCCACCTCATGTCCAAGGCACCAAAGCCCCCTAAAAATCAATAATCGATAACCAAAACTTGAATTGTACTGCTTCTTACTGGCTATTGCTTCAACTTAGAAGATTCTTCTGTGTTCTACTATGGTGCTTTTAGTGTCTCCGCATACCGCAGCACGCGACATAGCTTTGCAGACGAAAAATGTAACCGTCTCAGAGAGAAAAGCGGCCAATGTGACGATCTGGCTTTAAGTCGATTCGATAACAAATGACGAAAACGGACGGATTTCTCAGGTTTTTACTACATATGAACCCTTTTCATATTCTCCCGTGCAACGCGGCTTCTAATCCTCCTTTCAGGCAAAATCTTAACGTCCTAGGTCATGTCCAAGCCACCAAAGCCGGCTAAAAATCAATAATCGATAACCAAAACTTGAATTGTACTGCTTCTTACTGACTATTGCTTCAGCTTAGAAGCTTCTAATGTGTTCTACTATGGTGCTTTTAGAGTTTCCGCATACCGCAGCACGCGACATAGCTTTGCAGACGATAAATGTAACCGTCTCAGAGAGAAAAGCGGCCAATGTGACGATCTGGCTTTAAGTCGATTCGATAACAAATGACGAAAACGGACGGATTTCTCAGGTTTTTACTACACATGAAACCTTTTCTCATTCTCCCGTGCAACGCGGCTGCTAGTCCTCCTTTCATGCAAAATCTTAAGGATTCTACCTCATGTCCAAGGCACCAAAGTCGGCTAAAAATCAATAATCGATAACCAAAACTTGAATTGTACTGCTTCTTACTGGCGATTCCTTCAACTTAGAAGCTTCTTCTGTGTTCTACTATGATGCTTTTAGAGTCTCCGCATACCGCAGCACGGGATATAGCTTTGCAGACGATAAATGTAACCGTCTCAGAGAGAAAAGCGGCCAATGTGACGATCTGGCTTTAAGTCGATTCGATAACAAATGACGAAAACGGACTGATTTCTCAGGTTTTTACTTTTCACATTCTCCCGTGTAACGGGGCTGTTAGTCCTCCTTTCATGCAAAATCTTAAGGTCCTAGGTCATGTCCAAGCCACCAAAGCCGGCTAAAAAGTGAATAATCGACAACTAAAACTTGAATTGTACTACTTCTTATGGCTATTGCTTCAACTTAGAAGCTTCTTCTGTGTTCTACTATGGTGCTTTTAGTGTCTCCGCATACCGCAGCACGCAACGTAGCTTTGCAGACGATAAATGTAACCGTCTTAGAGAGAAAAGCGGCCAATGTGACGATCTGGCTTTAAGTCGATTCGATAACAAATGACGAAAACGGACGGATTTCTCAGGTGTTTATTATATTTGAACACTTTTCACATTCTACCGTGGTACGCGGCTGCTAGTCCTCCTTTCATGCAAAATCTTAAGGTTCCACCTCATGTCCATGGCACTAAAGCCCCCTAAAAATCAATATTCGATAACCAAAACTTGAATTGTGCTGCTTCTTACTGGCTATTGCTTCAACTTAGAAGCTTCTTCTGTGCTCTACTATGGTGCTTTTTGAGTCTCCGCATACCGCAGCACGTGACATAGCTTTGCAGACGATAAATGTAACCGACTCAGAGAGAAAAGCGGCCAATGTGACGATCTGGCTTTAAGTCGATTCAGTAACAAATGACGAAAACGGACGGATTTCTCAGGTTTTTACTACATATGAACCCTTTATCACATTCTCCCGTGCAACGCGGCTGCTAGTCCTCCTTTCATGCAAAATCTTAAGGTCCTAGGCCATGTCCAAGCCACCAAAGACGGCTTATAAGTGAATAATCGACGACTAAAACTTGAATTGTACTACTTCTTACTGGCTATTACTTCAACTTAGAAGCTTCTTCTGTGTTCTACTATGGTGCTTTTAGTGTCTCCGCATACCGCAGCACGCAACGTAGCTTTGCAGACGATAAATGTAACCGACTCAGAGAGAAAAGCGGCCAATGTGACGATCTGGCTTTAAGTCGATTCGATAACATATGACGAAAACGGACTGATTTCTCAGGTTTTTACTTTTCACATTCTCCCGTGCAACGGGGCTGCTAGTCCTCCTTTCATGCAAAATCTTAAGGTCCTAGGTCATGTCCAAGCCACCAAAGCCGGCTAAAAAGTGAATAATCGACAACTAAAACTTGAATTGTACTACTTCTTACTGGCTATTGCTTCAACTTAGAAGCTTCTTCTGTGTTCTACTATGGTGCTTTTAGTGTCTCCGCATACCGCAGCACGCAACGTAGCTTTGCAGACGATAAATGTAACCGACTCAGAGAGAAAAGCGGCCAATGTGACGATCTGGCTTTAAGTCGATTCGATAACATATGACGAAAACGGACTGATTTCTCAGGTTTCTACTTTTCACATTCTCCCGTGCAACGGGGCTGCTAGTCCTCCTTTCATGCAAAATCTTAAGGTTCCACTTTATGTCCAAAGCACCAAGGCCGGCTAAAAATCAATAATCGATAAACAAAACTTGAATTGTACTGCTTCTTACTGGCTATTGCTTCAACTTAGAAGCTTCTTCTGTGATCTACTATGGTGCTTTTAGTGTCTCCGCATACCGCAGCACGCGACATAGCTTTGCAGACGAAAAATGTAACCGTCTCAGAGAGAAAAGCGGCCAATGTGACGATCTGGCTTTAAGTCGATTCGATAACAAAAGACGATAACGGACGGATTTCTCATGTTTTTACTACATATGAACCCTTTATCACATTCTCCCGTGCAACGCGGCTGCTAGTCATCCTTTCATGCAAAATCTTAAGGTCCTAGGTCATGTCCAAGCCACCAAAGCCGGCTAAAAAGTGAATAATCGACAACTAAAACTTGAATTGTACTACTTCTTACTGGCTATTGCTTCAACTTAGAAGCTTCTTCTGTGTTCTACTATGGTGCTTTTAGTGTCTCCGCATACCGCACCACGCGACATAGCTTTGCAGACGATAAATGTAACCGTCTCAGTGAGAAAAGCGGCCAATGTGACGATCTGGCTTTAAGTCGATTCGGTAACAAATGACGAAAACGGACGGATTTCTCAGGTTTTTACTACATATGAACACTTTTCACATTCTCCCGTGCAACACGGCTGCAAGTCCTCCTTTCATGTAAAATCTTAAGGTCCTAGGTCATGTCCAAGCCACCAAAGCCGGCTAAAAAGTGAGTAATCGACCATTAAAACTTGAATTGTACTACTTCTTACTGGCTATTACTTCAACTTAGAAGCTTCTTCTGTGTTCTACTATGGTGCATTTAGTGTCTCTGCATACTGCAGCACGCGACATAGCTTTGCAGACGATAAATGTAATGGTCTCAGAGAGAAAAGCGGCCAATGTGACGATCTGGCTTTAAGTCGATTCGATAACAAATGACGATAACGGACGGATTTATCAGGTTTTTACTACATATGAACCCTTTATCACATTCTCCCGTGCAACGCGGCTGCTAGTCCTCCTTTCATGCAAAATCTTAAGGTCCTAGGTTATGTCCAAGCCACCAAAGCTGGCTAAAATGTGAATAATCGACAACTAAAACTTGAATTGTACTACTTCTTACTGGCTATTGCTTCAACTTAGAAGCTTCTTCTGTGTTCTACTATGGTTCTTTTAGTGTCTCCGTATACCGCAGCACGCGACATAGCTTTGCAGACGATAAATGTAACCGATTCAGAGAGAAGAGCGGCCAATGTGACGATTTGGCTTTAAGTCGATTCCATAACAAATGACGAAAACGGACGGATTTCTCAGGTTTTTACTACATATGAACCCTTTTCACATTCTCCCGTGCAACGCGGCTGCTAGTCCTCCTTTCATGCAAAATCTTAAGATTCCACCTTATGTCCAAGGCACCAAAGCCGGCCAAAAATCAATAATCGATAACCAAAACTTGAATTGTACTGCTTCTTACTGGCTATTGCTTCAACTTAGAAGCTTCTTCTGTGTTCTACTATAATGCTTTTAGTGTCTCCGCATACCGCAGCACGCGACATAGCTTTGCAGACGATAAATGTAACCGTCTCAGAGAGAAAAGCGGCCAATGTGACGATCTGGCTTTAAGTCGATTCGATAACAAATGACGAAAACGGACGGATTTCTCAGGTTTTTACTAGATATGAACCCTCTTCACATTCTCCCGTGCAACGCGGCTGCTAGTCCTCCTTTCATGCATAATCTTAAGGTTCCACCTCATGTCCATGGCACCAAAGCCGGCTACAAATCAATTTTCGATAACCAAAACTTGAATTGTACGGCTTCTTACTGGCTATTGCTTCAAATTAGAAGCTTCTTCTGTGTTCTGCTATGGTGCTTTTAGAATCTCCGCATACCGCAGCACGCGACATAGCTTTGCAGACGATAAATGTAACCGTCTCAGAGAGAAAAGCGGCCAATGTGACGATCTGGCTTTAAGTCGATTCGATAACAAATGACGAAAACGGACGGATTTCTCAGGTTTTTACTACCTATGAACCCTTTTCATATTCTCCCGTGCAACGCGGCTTCTAATCCTCCTTTCAGGCAAAATCTTAACGTCCTAGGTCATGTCCAAGCCACCAAAGCCGGCTAAAAATCAATAATCGATAACCAAAACTTGAATTGTACTGCTTCTTACTGACTATTGCTTCAGCTTAAAAGCTTCTTATGTGTTCTACTATGGTGCTTTTAGAGTTTCCGCATACCGCAGCACGCGACATAGCTTTGCAGACGATAAATGTAACCGTCTCAGAGAGAAAAGCGGCCAATGTGACGATCTGGCTTTAAGTCGATTCGATAACAAATGACGAAAACGGACGGATTTCTCAGGTTTTTACTACACATGAAACCTTTTCTCATTCTCCCGTGCAACGCGGCTGCTAGTCCTCCTTTCATGCAAAATCTTAAGGATTCTACCTCATGTCCAAGGCACCAAAGTCGGCTAAAAATCAATAATCGATAACCAAAACTTGAATTGTACTGCTTCTTACTGGCGATTCCTTCAACTTAGAAGCTTCTTCTGTGTTCTACTATGATGCTTTTAGAGTCTCCGCATACCGCAGCACGGGACATAGCTTTGCAGACGATAAATGTAACCGTCTCAGAGAGAAAAGCGGCCAATGTGACGATCTGGCTTTAAGTCGATTCGATAACAAATGACGAAAACGGACTGATTTCTCAGGTTTTTACTTTTCACATTCTCCCGTGCAACGGGGCTGCAAAATCTTAAGATTCCACCTTATGTCCAAGGCACCAAAGCCGGCCAAAAATCAATAATCGATAACCAAAACTTGAATTGTACTGCTTCTTACTGGCTATTGCTTCAACTTAGAAGCTTCTTCTGTGTTCTACTATAGTGCTTTTAGTGTCTCCGCATACCGCAGCACGCGACATAGCTTTGCAGACGATAAATGTAACCGTCTCAGAGAGAAAAGCGGCCAATGTGACGATCTGGCTTTAAGTCGATTCGATAACAAATGACGAAAACGGACTGATTTCCCTGGTTTTTACTTTTCACATTCTCCCGTTCCACGCGGCTGCTAGTCCTCCTTTCATGCAAAATCTTAACGTTCTACCTCATGTCCAAGGCACCAAAGCCCCCTAAAAATCAATAATCGATAACAGAAACTTGAATTGTACTGACTCTTACTGGCTATTGCTTCAACTTAGAAGATTCTTCTGTGTTCTACTATGGTGCTTTTAGTGTCTCCGCATACCACAGCACGCGACATAGCTTTGCAGACGAAAAATGTAACCGTCTCAGAGAGAAAAGCGGCCAATGTGACGATCTGGCTTTAAGTCGATTCGATAACAAATGACGAAAACGGACTGATTTCTCAGGTTTTTACTTTTCACATTCTCCCGTGCAACGGGGCTGCTAGTCCCCCTTTCATGCAAAATCTTAACGTTCCACCTCATGTCCAAGGCACCAAAGCCCCCTAAAAATCAATAATCGATAACCAAACTTGAATTGTACTGCTTCTTACTGGCTATTGCTTCAACTTAGAAGATTCTTCTGTGTTCTACTATGGTGCTTTTAGTGTCTCCGCATACCGCAGCACGCGACATAGCTTTGCAGACGAAAAATGTAACCGTCTCAGAGAGAAAAGCGGCCAATGTGACGATCTGGCTTTAAGTCGATTCGATAACAAATGACGAAAACGGACGGATTTCTCAGGTTTTTACTACATATGAACCCTTTTCATATTCTCCCGTGCAACGCGGCTTCTAATCCTCCTTTCAGGCAAAATCTTAACGTCCTAGGTCATGTCCAAGCCACCAAAGCCGGCTAAAAATCAATAATCGATAACCAAAACTTGAATTGTACTGCTTCTTACTGACTATTGCTTCAGCTTAAAAGCTTCTTATGTGTTCTACTATGGTGCTTTTAGAGTTTCCGCATACCGCAGCACGCGACATAGCTTTGCAGACGATAAATGTAACCGTCTCAGAGAGAAAAGCGGCCAATGTGACGATCTGGCTTTAAGTCGATTCGATAACAAATGACGAAAACGGACGGATTTCTCAGGTTTTTACTACACATGAAACCTTTTCTCATTCTCCTGTGCAACGCGGCTGCTAGTCCTCCTTTCATGCAAAATCTTAAGTTACCACCTTATGTCCAAAGCACCAAGGCCGGCTACAAATCAATAATCGATAAACAAAACTTGAATTGTACTGCTTCTTACTGGCTATTGCTTCAACTTAGAAGCTTCTTCTGTGTTCTACTATGGTGCTTTTAGTGTTTCCGCATACCGCAGCACGCGACATAGCTTTGCAGACGATAAATGTAACCGTCTCAGAGAAAAAAGCGGCCAATGTGACGATCTGGCTTTAAGTCGATTCGATAACAAAAGACGATAACGGACGGATTTCTCATGTTTTTACTACATATGAACCCTTTATCACATTCTCCCGTGCAACGCGGCTGCTAATCATCCTTTCATGCAAAATCTTACGGTCCTAGGTCATGTCCAAGCCACCAAAGCCGTCTAAAAAGTGAATAATCGACAACTAAAACTTGAATTGTACTACTTCTTACTGGCTATTGCTTCAACTTAGAAGCTTCTTCTGTGTTCTACTATGGTGCTTTTAGTGTCTCCGCATACCGCAGCACGCGACATAGCTTTGCAGACGAAAAATGTATCCGTCTCAGAGAGAAAAGCGGCCAATGTGACGATCTGGCTTTAAGTCGATTCGATAACAAATGACGAAAACGGACGGATTTGTCAGGTTTTTACTACATATGAAACCTTTTCATATTCTCCCGTGCAACGCGGCTGCTAGTCCTCCTTTCATGTAAAATCTTAAGGTCCTAGGTCATGTCCAAGCCACCAAAGCCGGCTAAAAATCAATAATCGATAACCAAAACTTGTATTGTACTGCTTCTTACGGACTATTGCTTCAACTTAGAAGCTTCTTATGTGTTCTACTATGGTTCTTTTAGAGTTTCCGCATACCGCAGCACGCGACATAGCTTTGCAGACTATAAATGTAACCGTCTCAGAGAGAAAAGCGGCCAATGTGACGATCTGGCTTTAAGTCGATTCGATAACAAATGACGAAAACGGACTGATTTCTCAGGTTTTTACTTTTCACATTCTCCCGTGCAACGGGGCTGCTAGTCCTCCTTTCTTGCAAAATCTTAAGTTTCCACCTTATGTCCATAGTAACAAGGTCGGCTAAAAATCAATAATCGATAACCAAAACTTGAATTGTACTGCTTCTTACTGGCTATTGCTTCAACTTAGAAGCTTCTTCTGTGTTTTACTATGGTGCTTTTAGTGTCTCCGCATACCGCAGCACGCGACATAGCTTTGCAGACGATAAAAGTAACCGTCTCAGAGAGAAGAGCGGCCAATGTGACGATCTGGCTTTAAGTCGATTCGATAACAAATGACGAAAACGGACGGATTTGTCAGGTTCTTACTACATATGAACGCTTTTCACATTCTCCCGTTCCACGCGGCTGCTAGTCCTCCTTTCATGCAAAATCTTAAGATTCCACCTTATGTCTAAGGCACCAAAGCCGGCCAAAAATCAATAATCGATAACCAAAACTAGAATTGTACTGCTTCTTACTGGCTATTGCTTCAACTTAGAAGCTCCTTCTGTGTTCTAATATTGTGCTTTTAGTGTCTCCGCATACCGCAGCACGCGACATAGCTTTACAGACGATAAATGTATCCGTCTAAGAGAGAAAAGCGGCCAATGTGACGATCTGACTTTAAGTCGATTCGATAACAAATGACGAAAACGGACGGATTTCTCAGGTTTTTACTACATATGAACACTTTTCACATTCTCCCGTGCAACACGGCTGCAAGTCCTCCTTTCATGCAAAATTTTAAGGTCCTAGGTCATGTCCAAGCCACCAAAGCCGGCTAAAAAGTGAGTAATCGACAACTAAAACTTGAATTGTACTACTTCTTACTGGCTATTACTTCAACTTAGAAGCTTCTTCTGTGTTCTACTATGGTGCATTTAGTGTCTCTGCATACCGCAGCACGCGACATAGCTTTGCAGACGATAAATGTAATGGCCTCAGAGAGAAAACCGGCCAATGTGACGATCTGGCTTTAAGTCGATTCGATAACAAATGACAATAACGGACGGATTTCTCAGGTTTTTACTACATATGAACCCTTTATCACATTCTCCCGTGCAACGCGGCTGCTAGTCCTCCTTTTCTGCGAAATCTTAACGTTCCACCTCTTGTCCAAGGCACCAAAGCCCCTTAAAAATCAATAATCGATAACCAAAACTTGAATTGTACTGCTTCTTACTGGCTATTTCTTCAACTTAGAAGAATCTTCTGTGTTCTACTATGGTGCTTTTAGTGTTTCCGCATACCGCAGCACGCGACATAGCTTTGCAGACGAAAAATGTAAACGTCTCAGAGAGAAAAGCGGCCAATATGACGATCTGGCTTTAAGTCGATTCAATAACAAATGACGAAAACGGACGGATTTCTCAGGTTTTTACTACATATGAAACCTTTTCATATTCTCCCGTGCAACGCGGCTTCTAGTCCTACTTTCAGGCATAATCATAAGGTCCTAGGTCATGTCCAAGCCACCAAAGCCGGCTAAAAATCAATAATCGATAACCAAAACTTGAACTGTACTGCTTCTTACTGACTATTGCTTCAACTTAGAAGATTCTTATGTGTTCTACTATGGTTCTTTTAGGGTTTCCGCATACCGCAGCACGCGACATAGCTTTGCAGACTATAAATGTAACCGTCTCAGAGAGAAAAGCGGCCAATGTGACGATCTGGCTTTAAGTCGATTCGATAACAAATGACGAAAACGGACGGATTTATCAGGTTTTTACTACATATGAAACCTTTTCTCATTCTCCCGTGCAACGCGGCTGCTAGTCCTCCTTTCATGCAAAATCTTAAGGTTCCACCTCATGTCCAAGGCAACAAAGCCGGCAAAATATCAATAATCGATAACCAAAACTTGAATTGTACTTCTTCTTCCTGGCGATTCCTCCAACTTTGAAGCTTCTTCTGTGTTCTACTATGGTGCTTTTAGAGTCTCTGCATACCGCACCACGCGACATAGCTTTGCAGACGATAAACGTAACCGTCTCAGAGAGAAAAGCGGCCAATGTAACGATCTGGCTTTAAGTCGATTCGATAACAAATGACGAAAACGGACGGATTTCTTAGGTTTTTACTTTTCACATTCTCCCGTGCAACGGGGCTGCTAGTCCTCCTTTCATGCAAAATCTTAAGGTTCCACCTTATGTCCAAAGTAACAAGGCCGGCTAAAAATCAATAATCGATAACCAAAACTTGAATTGTACTGCTTCTTACTGGCTATTGCTTCAACTTAGAAGCTTCTTCTGTGTTCTACTATGGTGCTTTTAGTGTCTCCGCATACCGCAGCACGCGACATAGCTTTGCAGACGATAAATGTAACCGTCTCAGAGAGAAAAGCGGCCAATGTGAAAATCTGGCTTTAAGTCGATTCGATAACAAATGACGAAAACGGACGGATTTCTCAGGTTTTACTACATATGAACACTTTTCACATTCTCCCGTGCAACTCGGCTGCTAATCCTCTTTTCATGCAGAATCTTAATGTGCCACCCCATATCCAAGGCACAAAAGCCGCCTAAAAATCAATAATCGATAACCAAAACTTGAATTGTACTGCTTATTACTGGCTATTTCTTCAACTTAGAAGCTTCTTATGTGTTCTACTATGGTGCTTTTAGAGTCTCCGCATACCGCAGCACGCGACATAGCTTTGCAGACGATAAATGTAACCGATTCGGAGAGAAGAGCGGCCAATGTGACGATCTGGCTTTAAGTCGATTCGATAACAAATGACGAAAACGGACGGATTTGTCAGGTTTTTACTACATATGAACGCTTTTCACATTCTCCCGTTCCACGCGGCTGCTAGTCCTCCTTTCATGCAAAATCTTAAGATTCCACCTTATGTCTAAGGCACTAAAGCCGGCCAAAAATCAATAATCGATAACCAAAACTTGAATTGTACTGTTTCTTACTGGCTATTGCTTCAACTTAGAAGCTTCTTCTGTGTTCTACTATGGTGCTTTTAGTGTCTCCGCATACCGCAGCTCGCGACATAGCTTTGCAGACGATAAATGTAACCGTCTCAGAGAGAAAAGCGGCCAATGTGACGATCTGGCTTTAAGTCGATTCGATAACAAATGACGAAAACGGACGGATTTCTCAGGTTTTTTTTACATATGAACACTTTTCACATTCTCCCGTGCAACACGGCTGCAAGTCCTCCTTTCAGGCAAAATCTTAAGGTCATAGGTCATGTCCAAGCCACCAAAGCCGGCTAAAAAGTGAATAATCGACGCCTAAAACTTGTATTGTACTACTTCTTACTGGCTATTACTTCAACTTAGAAGCTTCTTCTGTGTTCTACTATGGTGCTTTTAGTGTCTCCGCATACCGCAGCACGCGACATAGCTTTGCAGACGATAAATGTAACCGTCTCAGAGAGAAAAGCGGCCAATGGACGATCTGGCTTTAAGTCGATTCGATAACAAATGACGAAAACGGACGGATTTCTCAGGTTTTTACTACATATGAACCCTTTATCACATTCTCCCGTGCAACGCGGCTGCTAGTCCTCCTTTTCTGCGAAATCTTAACGTTCCACCTCTTGTCCAAGGCACCAAAGCCCCTTAAAAATCAATAATCGATAACCAAAACTTGAATTGTACTGCTTCTTACTGGCTATTTCTTCAACTTAGAAGAATCTTCTGTGTTCTACTATGGTGCTTTTAGTGTCTCCGCATACCGCAGCACGCGACATAGCTTTGCAGACGAAAAATGTAAACGTCTCAGAGAGAAAAGCGGCCAATATGACGATCTGGCTTTAAGTCGATTCAATAACAAATGACGAAAACGGACGGATTTCTCAGGTTTTTACTACATATGAAACCTTTTCATATTCTCCCGTGCAACGCGGCTTCTAGTCCTACTTTCAGGCATAATCATAAGGTCCTAGGTCATGTCCAAGCCACCAAAGCCGGCTAAAAATCAATAATCGATAACCAAAACTTGAACTGTACTGCTTCTTACTGACTATTGCTTCAACTTAGAAGATTCTTATGTGTTCTACTATGGTTCTTTTAGGGTTTCCGCATACCGCAGCACGCGACAGAGCTTTGCAGACTATAAATGTAACCGTCTCAGAGAGAAAAGCGGCCAATGTGACGATCTGGCTTTAAGTCGATTCGATAACAAATGACGAAAACGGACGGATTTATCAGGTTTTTACTACATATGAAACCTTTTCTCATTCTCCCGTGCAACGCGGCTGCTAGTCCTCCTTTCATGCAAAATCTTAAGGTTCCACCTCATGTCCAAGGCAACAAAGCCGGCAAAATATCAATAATCGATAACCAAAACTTGAATTGTACTTCTTCTTCCTGGCGATTCCTCCAACTTTGAAGCTTCTTCTGTGTTCTACTATGGTGCTTTTAGAGTCTCTGCATACCGCACCACGCGACATAGCTTTGCAGACGATAAATGTAACCGTCTCAGAGAGAAAAGCGGCCAATGTAACGATCTGGCTTTAAGTCGATTCGATAACAAATGACGAAAACGGACGGATTTCTTAGGTTTTTACTTTTCACATTCTCCCGTGCAACGGGGCTGCTAGTCCTCCTTTCATGCAAAATCTTAAGGTTCCACCTTATGACCAAAGTAACAAGGCCGGCTAAAAATCAATAATCGATAACCAAAACTTGAATTGTACTGCTTCTTACTGGCTATTGCTTCAACTTAGAAGCTTCTTCTGTGTTCTACTATGGTGCTTTTAGTGTCTCCGCATACCGCAGCACGCGACATAGCTAAGCAGACGATAAATGTAACCGTCTCAGAGAGAAAAGCGGCCAATGTGAAGATCTGGCTTTAAGTCGATTCGATAACAAATGACGAAAACGGACGGATTTCTCAGGTTTTTACTACATATGAACACTTTTCACATTCTCCCGTGCAACTCGGCTGCTAATCCTCTTTTCATGCAGAATCTTAATGTGCCACCCCATATCCAAGGCACAAAAGCCGCCTAAAAATCAATAATCGATAACCAAAACTTGAATTGTACTGCTTATTACTGGCTATTTCTTCAACTTAGAAGCTTCTTATGTGTTCTACTCTGGTGCTTTTAGTGTTTTCGCATACCGCAGCACGCGACATAGCTTTGCAGACGATAAATGTAACCGATTCGGAGAGAAGAGCGGCCAATGTGACGATCTGGCTTTAAGTCGATTCGATAACAAATGACGAAAACGGACGGATTTGTCAGGTTTTTACTACATATGAACGCTTTTCACATTCTCCCGTTCCACGCGGCTGCTAGTCCTCCTTTCATGCAAAATCTTAAGATTCCACCTTATGTCTAAGGCACTAAAGCCGGCCAAAAATCAATAATCGATAAACAAAACTTGAATTGTACTGTTTCTTACTGGCTATTGCTTCAACTTAGAAGCTTCTTCTGTGTTCTACTATGGTGCTTTTAGTGTCTCCGCATACCGCAGCACGCGACATAGCTTTGCAGACGATAAATGTAACCGTCTCAGAGAGAAAAGCGGCCAATGTGACGATCTGGCTTTAAGTCGATTCGATAACAAATGACGAAAACGGACGGATTTCTCAGGTTTTTTTTACATATGAACACTTTTCACATTCTCCCGTGCAACACGGCTGCAAGTCCTCCTTTCAGGCAAAATCTTAAGGTCATAGGTCATGTCCAAGCCACCAAAGCCGGCTAAAAAGTGAATAATCGACGCCTAAAACTTGTATTGTACTACTTCTTACTGGCTATTACTTCAACTTAGAAGCTTCTTCTGTGTTCTACTATGGTGCTTTTAGTGTCTCCGCATACCGCAGCACGCGACATAGCTTTGCAGACGATAAATGTAACCGTCTCAGAGAGAAAAGCGGCCAATGTGACGATCTGGCTTCAAGTCGATTCGATAACAAATGACGAAAACGGACGGATTTCTCAGGTTTTTACTACATATGAACCCTTTTCACATACTCCCGTGCAACGCAGCTGCTAGTCCTCCTTTCATGCAATATCTTAAGGTTCCACCTCATGTCCAAGGCACCAAAGCTATCTAAAAATCAATAAACGATAACCAAAACTTGAATTGTACTGCTTGTTAAGGCTATTGCTTCAACTTAGAAGCTTCTTCTGTGTTCTACTATGGTGCTTTTAGTGTCTCCGCATACCGCAGCACGCGACATTGCTTTGCAGACGATAAAAGTAACCGTCTCAGAGAGAAAAGCGGCCAATGTGACGATCTGACTTTAAGTCGATTCCATAACAAATGACGAAAACGGACGGATTTCTCAGGTGTTTACTATATATGATCACTTTTCACATTCTCCCGTGCAACACGGCTGCAAGTCCTCCTTTCATGCAAAATATTAAGGTCCTAGGTCATGTCCAAGCCACCAAAGCCGGCTAAAAAGTGAGTAATCGACATCTAAAACTTGAATTGTACTACTTCTTACTGGCTATTACTTCAACTTAGAAGCTTCCTCTGTGTTCTACTATGGTGCATTTAGTGTCTCTGCATACCGCAGCACGCGACATAGCTTTGCAGACGATAAATGTAATGGCCTCAGAGAGAAAAGCGGCCAATGTGACGATCTGGCTTTAAGCCGATTCGATAACAAATGACAATAACGGACGGATTTCTCAGGTTTTTACTACATATGAACCCTTTATCACATTCTCCCGTGCAACGCGGCTGCTAGTCCTCTTTTATGCGAAATCTTAACGTTCCACCTCATGTCCAAGGCACCAAAGCCCCCTAAAAGTCAATAATCGATAACCAAAACTTGAACTGTACTGCTTCTTACTGGCTATTGCTTCAACTTAGAAGAATCTTCTGTGTTCTACTATGGTGCTTTTAGTGTCTCCGCATACCGCAGCACGAGACATAGCTTTGCAGACGAAAAATGTAAACGTCTCAGAGAGAAAAGCGGCCAATGTGACGATCTGGCTTTAAGTCGATTCAATAACAAATGACGAAAACGGACGGATTTCTCAGGTTTTTACTACATATGAACCCTTTTCATATTCTCCCGTGCAACGCGGCTTCTAGTCCTACTTTCAGGCATAATCATAAGGTCCTAGGTCATGTCCAAGCCACCAAAGCCGGCTAAAAATCAATAATCGATAACCAAAACTTGAACTGTACTGCTTCTTACTGACTATTGCTTTAACTTAGAAGATTCTTATGTGTTCTACTATGGTTCTTTTAGAGTTTCCGCATACCGCAACACGCGACATAGCTTTGCAGACTATAAATGTAACCGTCTCAGAGAGAAAAGCGGCCAATGTGACGATCTGGCTTTAAGTCGATTCGATAACAAATGACGAAAACGGACGGATTTATCAGGTTTTTACTACATATGAAACCCTATTCTCATTCTCCCGTGCAACGCGGCTGCTAGTCCTCCTTTCATGCAAAATCTTAAGGTTCCACCTCATGTCCAAGGCAACAAAGCCGGCAAAATATCTCTAATCGATAACCAAAACTTGAATTGTACTGCCTCTTACTGGCGATTCCTCCAACTTAGAAGCTTCTTCTGTGTTCTACTATGGTGCTTTTAGACTCCCCGCATACCGCAGCACGCGTCATAGCTTTGCAGACGATAAATGTAACCGTCTCAGAGAGAATAGCGGCCAATGTAACGATCTGGCTTTCAGTCGATTCGATAACAAATGACGAAAACGGACGGATTTCTCAGGTTTTTACTTTTCACATTCTCCCGTGCAGCACGGCTGCAAGTCCTCCTTTCATGCAAAATTTTAAGGTCCTAGGTCATGTCCAAGCCACCAAAGCCGGCTAAAAATCAATAATCGATTACCAAAACTTGAATGGTACTGCTTCTTACTGACTATTGCTTCAACATAGAAGCTTCTTATGTGTTCTACTATGGTGCTATTAGTGTCTCCGCATACCGCAGCACGCGACATAGCTTTGCAGATGATAAATGTAACCGTCTCTGAGAGAAAAGCGGCCAATGGGACGATCTGGCTTTAAGTCGATTCGGTAACAAATGACGAAAACGGACGGATTTCTCAGGTTTTTTTTACATATGAACACTTTTCACATTCTCCCGTGCAACACGGCTGCAAGTCCTCCTTTCAGGCAAAATCTTAAGGTCATAGGTCATGTCCAAGCCACCAAAGCCGGCTAAAAAGTGAATAATCGACGCCTAAAACTTGAATTGTACTACTTCTTACTGGCTATTACTTCAACTTAGAAGCTTCTTCTGTGTTCTACTATTGTGCTATTAGTGTCTCCGCATACCGCAGCACGCGACATAGCTTTGCAGACGATAAATGTAACCGTCTCAGAGAGAAAAGCGGCCAATGTGACGATCTGGCTTTAAGTCGATTAGATAACAAATGACGAAAACGGACGGATTTCTCAGGTTTTTACTACATATGAACCCTTTTCACATACTCCCGTGCAACGCAGCTGCTAGTCCTCCTTTCATGCAATATCTTAAGGTTCCACCTCATGTCCAAGGCACCAAAGCTGGCTAAAAATCAATAATCGATAACCAAAACTTGAATTGCACTGCTTGTTAAGGCTATTGCTTCAACTTAGAAGCTTCTTCTGTGTTCTACTATGGTGCTTTTAGTGTCTCCGCATACCGCAGCACGCGACATTGCTTTGCAGACGATAAAAGTAACCGTCTCAGAGAGAAAAGCGGCCAATGTGACGATCTGGCTTTAAGTCGAATCGATAACAAATGACGAGAACGGACTCATTTCTCAGGTGTTTACTATATATGATCACTTTTCACATTCTCCCTTGCAACGCGGCTGCTAGTCCTCCTTTCATGCAAAATCTTAAGGTCTTAGGTCATGTCCAAGCCACCAAAGCCGGCTAAAAAGTGAATAATCGACAACTAAAACTCCAATTGTACTACTTCTTACTGGCTATTAGTTCAACTTAGAAGTTCTTCTGTGTTCTACTATGGTGCTTTTAGTGCCTCCGCATACCGCAGCACCCGACATAGCTTTGCACACGATAAATGTAACCGATTCAGAGAGAAGAGCGCCCAATGTGACGATCTGGCTTGAAGTCGATTCCATAACAAATGACGAAAACGGACGGATTTCTCAGGTTTTTACTACATATGAACCCTTTTCACATTCTCCCGTGCAACGCGGCTGCTAGTCCTCCTTTCATGCAAAACCTTAAGATTCCACCTTATGTCCAAGGCACCAAAGCCGGCCAAAAGTCAATAATCGATAACCAAAACTTGAATTGTTCTGCTTCTTACTGCCTATTGCTTCAACTTAGAAGCTTCTTCTGTGTTCTACTATGGTGCTTTTAGTGTCTCCGCATACCGCAGCACGCGACATAGCTTTGCAGACGAAAAATGTAACCGTCTCAGAGAGAAAAGCGGCCAATGTGACGATCTGGCTTTATGTCGATTCGATAACAAATGACGAAAACGGACGGATTTCTCAGGTTTTTACTACATATGAACCCTTTTCATATTCTCCCGTGCAACGCGGCTTCTAGTCCTCCTTTCAGGCAAAATCTTAAGGTCCTAGGTCATGTCCAAGCCACCAAAGCCGGGTAAAAATCAATAATTGATAACCAAAAATTGAATTGTACTGCTTCTTACTGACTATTGCTTCAACTTTGAAGCTTCTTATGTGTTCTACTATGGTGCTTTTAGAGTTTCCGCATACCGCAGCACGCGACATAGCTTTGCAGACTATAAATGTAACCGTCTCAGAGAGAAAAGCGGCCAATGTGACGATCTGGCTTTAAGTCGATTCGATAACAAATGACGAAAACGGACGGATTTCTCAGGTTTTTACTACATATGAACCCTTTTCACATACTCCCGTGCAACGCAGCTGCTAGTCCTCCTTTCATGCAATATCTTAAGGTTCCACCTCATGTCCAAGGCACCAAAGCTGGCTAAAAATCAATAATCGATAACCAAAACTTGAATTGTACTGCTTGTTAAGGCTATTGCTTCAACTTAGAAGCTTCTTCTGTGTTCTACTATGGTGCTTTTAGTGTCTCCGCATACCGCAGCACCCGACATAGCTTTGCACACGATAAATGTAACCGATTCAGAGAGAAAAGCGCCCAATGTGACGATCTGGCTTGAAGTCGATTCCATAACAAATGACGAAAACGGACGGATTTCTCAGGTTTTTACTACATATGAAATCTTTTCTCATTCTCCCGTGCAACGCGGCTGCTAGTCCTCCTTTCATGCAAAATCTTAAGGTTCCACCTCATGTCCAAGGCACCAAAGCCGACTAAAAATCAATAATCGATAACCAAAACTTAAATTGTACTGCTTCTTACTGGCGATTCCTTCAACTTAGAAGCTTCTTCTGTGTTCTACTATGGTGCTTTTAGAGTCTCCACATACCGCATCACGCGACATAGCTTTGCAGACGATATATGTAACCGTCTCAGAGAGAAAAGCGGCCAATGTGACGATCTGGCTTTAAGTCGATTCGATAACAAATGACGAAAACGGACGGATTTCTCAGGTTTTTACTACATATGAACCCTTTTCACATTCTCCCGTGCAACGCGGCTGCTAGTCCTCCTTTCATGCAAAATCTTAAGGTCCTAGGTCATGTGCAAGCCACCAAAGCCGGGTAAAAGTCAATAATCGATAACCAAAACTTGAATTGTACTGCTTCTTACTGACTATTGCTTCAACTTAGAAGCTTCTTATGTCTTCTACTATGGTGCTTTTAGTGTTTCCGCATACCGCAGCACGCGACATAGCTTTGCAGACTATAAATGTAACCGTCTCAGAGAGAAAAGCGGCCAGTGTGTCGATCTGGCTTTAAGTCGAATCGATAACAAATGACGATAACGGACGGATTTCTCAGGTGTTTTCTATATATGTACACTTTTCACATTCTCCCGTGCAACGCGGCTGCTAGTCCTCCTTTCATGCAAAATCTTAAGGTCCTATGTCATATCCAAGCCACCAAAGCCGGCTAAAATGTGAATAATCGACAACTAAAACTTGAATTGTACTACTTCTTACTGGCTATTGCTTCAACTTAGAAGCTTCTTCTGTGTTCTACTATGGTGCTTTTAGTGTCTCGGCATACCGCACCCAGCGACATAGCTTTGCAGACGATAAATGTAACCGTCTCAGAGAGAAAAGCGGCCAATGTGACGATCTGGCTTTAAGTCGATTCGATAACAAATGACGAAAACGGACGGATTTCACAGGTTTTTACTACATATGAATACTTTTCACATTCTCCCGTGCCACGCTGCTGCTAGTTCTCCTTTCATGCAAAATCTTAAGGTCCTAGCTCATGCCCAAAGCACCAAAAAAGGCTAAAAAGTCAATAATCGATAAATTAACGTGAATTGTACTACTTCTTACTGGGTATTACATCAACTTAGAAGCTTCATCTGTGTTCTACTATGGTGCTTCTAGTGACTCCGCATACAGCAGCACGCGACATAGCTTTGCAGACGATAAATGTAACCGTTTCAGAGAGAAGAGCGGCCAATGTGACGATGTGGCTTTACGTCGATTCGATAACAAATGCCGAAAACGGACGGATTTCTCAGGTTTTTACTACATATGAACCCTTTTCATATTCTCCCGTGCAACGCGACTGCTAGTCCTCCTTTCATGCAAAATCTTAAGGTTCCACCTCACGTCCAAGGCACCAAAGCTGGCTAAAAATCAATAATCGATAACCAAAACTTGAATTGTACTGCTTGTTAAGGCTATTGCTTCAACTTAGAAGCTTCTTCTGTGTTCTACTATGGTGCTTTTAGTGTCTCTGCATACCGCAGCACGCGACATTGCTTTGCAGACGATAAAAGTAACCGTCTCAGAGAGAAAAGCGGCCAATGTGGCGATCTGGCTTTAAGTCGAATCGATAACAAATGACGAAAACGGACGGATTTCTCAGGTGTCTACTATTTATGAACACTTTTCAAATTCTCCCTTGCAACGTGGCTGCTAGTCCTCCTTTCATGCAAAATCTTAAGGTCCTAGGTCATGTCCAAGCCACCAAAGCCGGCTAAAAAGTGAATAATCGACAACTAAAACTTCAATTGAACTACTTCTTACTGGCTATTAGTTCAACTTAGAAGTTCTTCTGTGTTCTACTATGGTGCTTTTAGTGTCTCCGCATACCGCAGCACGCGACATAGCTTTGCACACGATAAATGTAAGCGATTCAGAGAAAAAAGCGGCCAATGTGACGATCTGGCTTGAAGTCGATTCGATAACAAATGACGAAAACGGACGGATTTCTGAGATTTTTACTACATATGAACCCTTTTCATATTCTCCCGTGCAACGCGGCTTCTAGTCCTCCTTTCATGCAAAATCTTAAGGTCCTAGGTCATGTCCAAGCCACCAAATCCGGCTAAAAATCAATAATCGATAACCAAAACTTGAATTGTACTGCTTCTTACTGACTATTTCTTCGACTTAGAAGCTTCTTCTGTGTTCTACTATGGTGCTTTTAGAGTTTCCGCATACCGCAGCACGCGACATAGCTTTGCAGACGATAAATGTAACCGTCTCATAGAGAAAAGCGGCCAATGTGACGATCTGGCTTTAAGTCGATTCGATAACAAATGACGGTAACGGACGGATTTCTCAGGTTTTTACTACATATGAACCCTTTTCATATTCTCCCGTGCAACGCGGCTTCTAGTCCTCCTTTCAGCCAAAATCTTAAGGTCCTAGGTCATGTCCAAGCCACCAAAGCCGGCTAAAAATCAATAATCGATAACCAAAACTTGAATTGTACTGCTTCTTACTGACTATTGCTTCAACTTAGAAGCTTCTTATAAGTTCTACTATGGTGCTTTTAGAGTTTCCGCATACCGCAGCACGCGACATAGCTTTGCAGACTATAAATGTAACCGTCTCAGAGAGAAAAGCGGCCAATGTGACGATCTGGCTTTAAGTCGATTCGATAACAAATGACGAAAACGGACGGATTTCTCAGGTTTTTACTACATATGAAACCTTTTCCCATTCTCCCGTGCAACGCGGATGCTAGTCCTCCTTTCATGCAAAATCTTAAGTTTCCACCTCATGTCCAAGGCACCAAAGCCGACTAAAAATCAATAATCGATGACCAAAACTTGAATTGTACTGCTTCTTACTGGCGATTCCTTCAACTTAGAAGCTTCTTCTGTGTTCTACTATGGTGCTTTTAGAGTCTCCGCATACCGCAGCACGCGACATAGCTTTGCAGACGATAAATGTAACCGTCTCAGAGAGAAAAGCGGCCAATGTGACGATCTGGCTTTAAGTCGATTCGATAACAAATGACGAAAACGGACGGATTTCTCAGGTTTTTACTACATATGAACCCTTTTCACATTCTCCCGTACAACGCGGCTGCTAGTCCTCCTTTCATGCAAAATCTTAAGGTCCCATGTCGTGTACAAGCCACCAAAGCCGGGTAAAAGTCAATAATCGATAACCAAAACTTGAATTGTACTGCTTCTTACTGACTATTGCTTCAACTTAGAAGCTTCTTATGTCTTCTACTATGGTGCTTTTAGTGTTTCCGCATACCGCAGCACGCGACATAGCTTTGCAGACTATAAATGTAACCGTCTCAGAGAGAAAAGCGGCCAATGTGACGATCTGGCTTTAAGTCGAATCGATAACAAATGACGAAAACGGACGGATTTCTCAGGTGTTTACTATATATGAACACTTTTCACATTCTCCCGTGCAACGGGGCTGCTAGTCCTCCTTTCATGCAAAATCCCGAGGTCCTAGGTCATGTCCAAGCCACCAAAGCCGGCTAAAAAGTGAATAATCGACAACTAAAACTTCAATTGTAATACTTCTTACTGGCTATTACTTCAACTTAGAAGCTTCTTCTGTGTTCTACTATGGTGCTTTTAGTGTCTCCGTATGGCGCAGCACGCGACATAGCTTTGCACACGATAAATGTAACCGTTTCAGAGAGAAGAGCGGCCAAAGTGACGATCTGGCTTTACGTCGATTCGATAACAAATGCCGAAAACGGACGGATTTCTCAGGTTTTTACTACATATGAACCCTTTTCACATTCTCCCGTACAACGCGGCTGCTAGTCCTCCTTTCATGCAAAATCTTAAGGTCCTATGTCGTGTACAAGCCACCAAAGCCGGCTAAAAGTCAATAATCGATAACCAAAACTTTAATTGGACTGCTTCTTACTGGCTATTGCTTCAACTTAGAAGTTCTTCTGTGTTCTACTATGGTGCTTTTAGTGTCTCCGCATACCCCAGCACGCGACATAGCTTTGCAGACGATAAATGTAACCGTCTCAGAGATAAAAGCGGCCAATGTGACGATCTGGCTTTAAGTCGATTCGATAACAAATGACGAAAACGGACGGATTTCTCAGGTTTTTGCTAAATATGAAAACTTTTCACATTCTCCCGTGCAACGCGGCTGCTAGTCCTCCTTTCATGCTAAATCTTAAGCTCCTAGGTCATGTCCTAGCCACCAAAGCCGGCTAAAAAGTGAACAATCTACAACTAAAACTTGAATTGTACTACCTCTTACTGGCTATTACTTCAACTTAGAAGCTTCTTCTGTGTTCTACTATGGTGCTTTTAGAGTCTCCGCATACCGCATCACGCGACATAGCTTTGCAGACGATATATGTAACCGTCTCAGAGAGAAAAGCGGCCAATGTGACGATCTGGCTTTAAGTCGATTCGATAACAAATGACGATAACCGACGGATTTCTCAGGTTTTTACTACATATGAACCCTTTTCACATACTCCCGTGCAACGCGGCTGCTAGTCCTCCTTTCATGCAAAATCTTAAGGTCCTAGGTCATGTCCAAGCCACCGAAGCCGGCTAAAGAGTGAATAATCGACAACTAAAACTTGAATTCTACTACATCTTACTGGCTATTGCCTCAACTTAGAAGCTTCTTCTGTGTTCTACTATGGTGCATTTAGTGTCTCAGCATACCGCAGCACGCGACATCGCTTTGCAGACGATAAATGTAACCGATTCAGAGAGAAGAGCGGCCAATGTGACGATCTGGCTTTAAGTCGATTCGATAAAAAATGACGGAAACGGACGGATTTCTCAGGTTTTTACTACATATGAACCCTTTTCACATTCTCCCGTGCAACGCGGCTGCTAGTCATCCTTTCATGCAAAATCTTAAGATTCCACCTTATGTCCAAGGCACCAAAGCCGGCCAAAAATCAATAATCGATAACCAAAACTTGAATTGTACTGCTTCTTACTGGCTATTGCTTCAACTTAGAAGCTTCTTCTGTGTTCCACTATGGTGCTTTTAGTGTCTCCGCATACCGCAACACGCGACATAGCTTTGCAGACGAAAAATGTAACCATCTCAGAGAGAAAAGCGGCCAATGTGACGATCTGGCTTTATTTCGATTCGATAACAAATGACGAAAACGGACGGATTTCTCAGGTTGTTACTACATATGAACCCCTTTCATATTCTCCCGTGCAACGCGGCTTCTAGTCCTCCTTTCAGGCAAAATCTTAAGGTCCTAGGTCATGTCCAAGCCACCAAAGCCGGCTAAAAATCAATAATCTATAACCAAAACTTGAATTGTACTGCTTCTTACTGACTATTGCTTCAACTTAGAAGCTTCTTATATGTTCTACTATGGTGCTTTTAGAGTTTCCGCATACCGCAGCAGGCGTCATAGCTTTGCAGACTATAAATGTAACCGTCTCAGAGAGAAAAGCGGCCAATGTGACGATCTGGCTTTAAGTCGATTCGATAACAATTGACGAAAACGGACGGATTTCTCAGGTTTTTACTACATATGAAACCTTTTCTCATTCTCCCGTGCAACGCGGCTGCTAGTCCTCCTTTCATGCAAAATCTTAAGGTTCCACCTCATGTCCAAAGCACCAAAGCCGACTAAAAATCAATAATCGATGACCAAAACTTGAATTGTACTGCTTCTTACTGGCGATTCCTTCAACTTAGAAGCTTCTTCTGTGTTCTACTATGGTGCTTTTAAAGTCTCCGTATACCGCAGCACGCGACATAGCTTTGCAGACGATAAATGTAACCGTCTCAGAGAGAAAAGCGGCCAATGTGACGATCTGGCTTTAAGTCGATTCGATAACAAATGACGAAAACGGACGGATTTCTCAGGTTTTTACTACATATGAACCCTTTTCACATTCTCCCGTGCAACGCGGCTGCTAGTCCTCCTTTCATGCAAAATCTTAAGGTCCTAGGTCATGTGCAAGCCAGCAAAGCCCCCTAAAAATCAATAATCGATAACCAAAACTTGAATTGTACTGCTTCTTACTGGCTATTGCTTCAACTTAGAAGTTCTTCTGTGTTCTACTATGATGCTTTTAGTGTCTCCGCATACCGCAGCACGCGACATAGCTTTGCAGACGAAAAATGTAACCGTCTCAGAGAGAAAAGCGGCCAATGTGACGATCTGGCTTTAAGTCGATTCGATAACAAATGACGAAAACGGACGGATATCTCAGGTGTTTACTATATATGAACACTTTTCACATTCTGCCGTGCAACGGGGCTGCTAGTCCTCCTTTCATGCAAAATCCTAAGGTCCTAGGTCATGTCCAATCCACCAAAGCCGGCTAAAAAGTGAATAATCGACAACTAAAACTTCAATTGTACTACTTCCTACTGGCTATTACTTCAACTTAGAAGCTTCTTCTGTGTTCTACTATGGTGCTTTTAGTGTCTCCGCAGCACGCGACATAGCTATGCAGACGATAAATGTAACCGTCTCAGAGAGAAAAGCGGCCAATGTGACGATCTGGCTTTAAGCCGATTCGATAACAAATGACAATAACGGACGGATCTCTCAGGTTTTTACTACATATGAACCCTTTATCACATTCTCCCGTGCAACGCGGCTGCTAGTCCTCCTTTTATGCGAAATCTTAACGTTCCACCTCATGTCCAAGGCACCAAAGCCCCCTAAAAGTCAATAATCGATAACCAAAACTTGAACTGTACTGCTTCTTACTGGCTATTGCTTCAACTTAGAAGAATCTTCTGTGTTCCACTATGGTGCTTTTAGTGTCTCCGCATACCGCAGCACGCGACATAGCTTTGCAGACGAAAAATGTAAACGTCTCAGAGAGAAAAGCGGCCAATGTGACGATCTGGCTTTAAGTCGATTCAATAACAAATGACGAAAACGGACGTATTTCTCAGGTTTTTACTACATATGAACCCTTTTCATATTCTCCCGTGCAACGCGGCTTCTAGTCCTACTTTCAGGCATAATCATAAGGTCCTAGGTCATGTCCAAGCCACCAAAGCCGGCTAAAAATCAATAATCGATAACCAAAACTTGAACTGTACTGCTTCTTACTGGCTATTGCTTCAACTTAGAAGAATCTTCTGTGTTCTACTATGGTGCTTTTAGTGTCTCCGCATACCGCAGCACGCGACATAGCTTTGCAGACGAAAAATGTAACCGTCTCAGAGAGAAAAGCGGCCAATGTGACGATCTGGCTTTAAGTCGATTCGATAACAAATGACGAAAACGGACGGATTTATCAGGTTTTTACTACATATGAAACCTTTTCTCAGTCTCCCGTGCAACGCGGCTGCTAGTCCTCCTTTCATGCAAAATCTTAAGGTTCCACCGCATGTCCAAGGCAACAAAGCCGGCAAAATATCTCTAATCGATAACCAAAACTTGAATTGTACTGCTTCTTACTGGCGATTCCTCCAACTTAGAAGCTACTTCTGTGTTCTACTATGGTGCTTTTAGACTCCCCGCATACCGCAGCACGCGACATAGCTTTGCAGACGATAAATGTAACCGTCTCAGAGAGGATAGCGGCCAATGTAACGATCTGGCTTTCAGTCGATTCGATAACAAATGACGAAAACGGACGGATTTCTCAGGTTTTTACTTTTCACATTCTCCCGTGCAGCACGGCTGCAAGTCCTCCTTTCATGCAAAATTTTAAGGTCCTAGGTCATGTCCAAGCCACCAAAGCCGTCTAAAAATCAATAATCGATTACCAAAACTTGAATGGTACTGCTTCTTACTGACTATTGCTTCAACATAGAAGCTTCTTATGTGTTCTACTATGGTGCTTTTAGTGTCTCCGCATACCGCAGCACGCGACATAGCTTTGCAGATGATAAATGTAACCGTCTCTGAGAGAAAAGCGGCCAATGGGACGATCTGGCTTTAAGTCGATTCGATAACAAATGACGAAAACGGACGGATTTCTCAGGTTTTTTTTTACATATGAACACTTTTCACATTCTCCCGTGCAACACGGCTGCAAGTCCTCCTTTCAGGCAAAATCTTAAGGTCATATGTCATGTCCAAGCCACCAAAGCCGGCTAAAAAGTGAATAATCGACGCCTAAAACTTGAATTGTACTACTTCTTACTGGCTATTACTTCAACTTAGAAGCTTCTTCTGTGTTCTACTATGGTGCTTTTAGTGTCTCCGCATACCGCAGCACGCGACATAGCTTTGCAGACGATAAATGTAACCGCCTCAGAGAGAAAAGCGGCCAATGTGACGATCTGGCTTTAAGTCGATTCGATAACAAATGACGAAAACGGACGGATTTCTCAGGTTTTTACTACATATGAACCCTTTTCACATACTCCCGTGCAACGCAGCTGCTAGTCCTCCTTTCATGCAATATCTTAAGGTTCCACCTCATGTCCAAGGCACCAAAGCTGGCTAAAAATCAATAATCGATAACCAGAACTTGAATTGTACTGCTTGTTAAGGCTATTGCTTCAACTTAGAAGCTTCTTCTGTGTTCTACTATGGTGCTTTTAGTGTCTCCGCATACCGCAGCACGCGACATTGCTTTGCAGACGATAAAAGTAACCGTCTCAGAGAGAAAAGCGGCCAATGTGACGATCTGGCTTTAAGTCGAATCGATAACAAATGACGAAAACGGACTCATTTCTCAGGTGTTTACTATATATGATCACTTTTCACATTCTCCCTTGCAACGCGGCTGCTAGTCCTCCTTTCATGCAAAATCGTAAGGTCTTAGGTCATGTCCAAGCCACCAAAGCCGGCTAAAAAGTGAATAATCGACAACTAAAACTCCAATTGTACTACTTCTTACTGGCTATTAGTTCAACTTAGAAGTTCTTCTGTGTTCTACTATGGTGCTTTTAGTGCCTCCGCATACCGCAGCACCCGACATAGCTTTGCACACGATAAATGTAACCGATTCAGAGAGAAGAGCGCCCAATGTGACGATCTGGCTTGAAGTCGATTCCATAACAAATGTCTAAAACGGACGGATTTCTCAGGTTTTTACTACATATGAACCCTTTTCACATTCTCCCGTGCAACGCGGCTGCTAGTCCTCCTTTCATGCAAAACCTTAAGATTCCACCTTATGTCCAAGGCACCAAAGCCGGCCAAAAGTCAATAATCGATAACCAAAACTTGAATTGTTCTGCTTCTTACTGCCTATTGCTTCAACTTAGAAGCTTCTTCTGTGTTCTACTATGGTGCTTTTAGTGTCTCCGCATACCGCAGCACGCGACATAGCTTTGCAGACGAAAAATGTAACCGTCTCAGAGAGAAAAGCGGCCAATGTGACGAACTGGCTTTATGTCGATTCGATAACAAATGACGAAAACGGACGGATTTCTCAGGTTTTTACCACATATGAACCCTTTTCATATTCTCCCGTGCAACGCGGCTTCTAGTCCACCTTTCAGGCAAAATCTTAAGGTCCTAGGTCATGTCCAAGCCACCAAAGCCGGGTAAAAATCAATAATTGATAACCAAAAATTGAATTGTACTGCTTCTTACTGACTATTGCTTCAACTTAGAAGCCTCTTATGTGTTCTACTATGGTGCTTTTAGAGCTTCCGCATACCGCAGCACGCGACATAGCTTTGCAGACTATAAATGTAACCGTCTCAGAGAGAAAAGCGGCCAATGTGACGATCTGGCTTTAAGTCGATTCGATAACAAATGATGAAAACGGACGGATTTCTCAGGTTTTTACTACATATGAAACCTTTTCTCATTCTCCCGTGCAACGCGGCTGCTAGTCCTCCTTTCATGCAAAATCTTAAGGTTCCACCTCATGTCCAAGGCACCAAAGCCGACTAAAAATCAATAATCGATAACCAAAACTTAAATTGTACTGCTTCTTACTGGCGATTCCTTCAACTTAGAAGCTTCTTCTGTGTTCTACTATGGTGCTTTTAGAGTCTCCACATACCGCATCACGCGACATAGCTTTGCAGACGATATATGTAACCGTCTCAGAGAGAAAAGCGGCCAATGTGACGATCTGGCTTTAAGTCGATTCGATAACAAATGACGAAAACGGACGGATTTCTCAGGTTTTTACTACATATGAACCCTTTTCACATTCTCCCGTGCAACGCGGCTGCTAGTCCTCCTTTCATGCAAAATCTTAAGGTCCTAGGTCATGTGCAAGCCACCAAAGCCGGGTAAAAGTCAATAATCGATAACCAAAACTTGAATTGTACTGCTTCTTACTGACTATTGCTTCAACTTAGAAGTTTCTTATGTCTTCTACTATGGTGCTTTTAGTGTTTCCGCATACCGCAGCACGCGACATAGCTTTGCAGACTATAAATGTAACCGTCTCAGAGAGAAAAGCGGCCAGTGTGTCGATCTGGCTTTAAGTCGAATCGATAACAAATGACGATAACGGACGGATTTCTCAGGTGTTTTCTATATATGTACACTTTTCACATTCTCTCGTGCAACGCGGCTGCTAGTCCTCCTTTCATGCAAAATCTTAAGGTCCTAAGTCATATCCAAGCCACCAAAGCCGGCTAAAATGTGAATAATCGACAACTAAAACTTGAATTGTACTACTTCTTACTGGCTATTGCTTCAACTTAGAAGCTTCTTCTGTGTTCTACTATGGTGCTTTTAGTGTCTCGGCATACCGCACCCAGCGACATAGCTTTGCAGACGATAAATGTAACCGTCTCAGAGAGAAAAGCGGCCAATATGACGATCTGGCTTTAAGTCGATTCGATAACAAATGACGAAAACGGACGGATTTCTCAGGTTTTTACTACATATGAATACTTTTCACATTCTCCCATGCCCCGCTGCTGCTAGTTCTCCTTTCATGCAAAATCTTAAGGTCCTAGGTCATGTCCAAGCCACCAAAGCCGGCTAAAAAGTGAATAATCGACAACTAAAACTTCAATTGAACTACTTCTTACTGGCTATTAGTTCAACTTAGAAGTTCTTCTGTGTTCTACTATGGTGCTTTTAGTGTCTCAGCATACCGCAGCACGCGACATAGCTTTGCACACGATAAATGTAACCGATTCAGAGAGAAGAGCGGCCAATGTGACGATCTGGCTTAAAGTCGATTCGATAACAAATGACGAAAACGGACGGATTTCTGAGGTTTTTACTACATATGAACCCTTCTCATATTCTCCCGTGCAACGCGGCTTCTAGTCCTCCTTTCATGCAAAATCTTAAGGTCCTAGGTCATGTCCAAGCCACCAAATCCGGCTAAAAATCAATAATCGATAACCAAAACTTGAATTGTACTGCTTCTTACTGACTATTTCTTCGACTTAGAAGCTTCTTCTGTGTTCTACTATGGTGCTTTTAGAGTTTCCGCATACCGCAGCACGCGACATAGCTTTGCAGACGATAAATGTAACCGTCTCATAGAGTAAAGCGGCCAATGTGACGATCTGGCTTTAAGTCGATTCGATAACAAATGACGATAACGGACGGATTTCTCAGGTTTTTACTACATATGAACCCTTTTCACATTCTCCCGTGCAACGCGGCTGCTAGTCCTCCCTTTATGCAAAATCTTAAGGTTCCACCTCATGTCCAAGGCACCAAAGCTGGCTAAAAATCAATAATCGATAACCAAAACTTGAATTGTACTGCTTGTTAAGGCTATTGCTTCAACTTAGAAGCTTCTTCTGTGTTCTACTATGGTGCTTTTAGTGTCTCCGCATACCGCAGCACGCGACATTGCTTTGCAGACGATAAAAGTAACCGTCTCAGAGAGAAAAGCGGCCAATGTGGCGATCTGGCTTTAAGTCGAATCGATAACAAATGACGAAAACGGACGGATTTCTCAGGTGTCTACTATTTATGAACACTTTTCTCATTCTCCCTTGCAACGTGGCTGCTAGTCCTCCTTTCATGCAAAATCTTAAGGTCCTAGGTCATGTCCAAGCCACCAAAGCCGGCTAAAAAGTGAATAATCGACAACTAAAACTTCAATTGAACTACTTCTTACTGGCTATTAGTTCAACTTAGAAGTTCTTCTGTGTTCTACTATGGTGCTTTTAGTGTCTCCGCATACCGCAGCACGCGACATAGCTTTGCACACGATAAATGTAACCGATTCAGAGAGAAGAGCGGCCAATGTGACGATCTGGCTTTAAGTCGATTCGATAACAAATGACGAAAACGGACGGATTTCTCAGGTTTTTACTACATATGAACCCTTCTCATATTCTCCCGTGCAACGCGGCTTCTAGTCCTCCTTTCATGCAAAATCTTAAGGTCCTAGGTCATGTCCAAGCCACCAAATCCGGTTAAAAATCAATAATCGATAACCAAAACTTGAATTGTACTGCTTCTTACTGACAATTTCTTCGACTTAGAAGCTTCTTCTGTGTTCTACTATGGTGCTTTTAGAGTTTCCGCATACCGCAGCACGCGACATAGCTTTGCAGACGATAAATGTAACCGTCTCATAGAGTAAAGCGGCCAATGTGACGATCTGGCTTTAAGTCGATTCGATAACAAATGACGATAACGGACGGATTTCTCAGGTTTTTACTACATATGAACCCTTTTCACATTCTCCCGTGCAACGCGGCTGCTAGTCCTCCCTTTATGCAAAATCTTAAGGTCCTAGGTCATGTCCAAGCCACCAAAGCCGGCTAAAGAGTGAATAATCGACAACTAAAACTTGAATTCTACTACTTCTTACTGGCTATTGCTTCAACTTAGAAGCTTCTTCTGTGTTCTACTATGGTGCTTTTAGTGTCTCCGCATACCGCAGCACGCGACATAGCTTTGCAGACGATAAATGTAACCGACTCAGAGAGAAGAGCGGCCAATGTGACGATCTCGCTTTAAGTCGATTCGATAACAAATGACGAAAACGGACGGATATCTCAGGTTTTTACTACATATGAACCCTTTTCACATTCTCCCGTGCAACGCGGCTGCTAGTCCTCCTTTCATGCAAAATCTTAAGATTCCACCTTATGTCCAAGGCACCAAAGCCGGCCAAAAATCAATAATCGATAACCAAAACTTGAATTGTACTGCTTCTTACTGACTATTGCTTCAACTTAGAAGCTTCTTATACGTTCTACTATGGTGCTTTTAGAGTTTCCGCATACCGCAGCACGCGACATAGCTTTGCAGACTATAAATGTAACCGTCTCAGAGAGAAAAGCGGCCAATGTGACGATCTGGCTTTAAGTCGATTCGATAACAAATGACGAAAACGGACGGATTTCTCAGGTTTTTACTACATATGAAACCTTTTCCCATTCTCCCGTGCAACACGGCTGCTAGTCCTCCTTTCATGCAAAATCTTAAGGTTCCACCTCATGTCCAAGGCACCAAAGCCGACTAAAAATCAATAATCGATGACCGAAACTTGAATTGTACTGCTTCTTACTGGCGATTCCTTCAACTTAGAAGCTTCTTCTGTGTTCTACTATGGTGCTTTTAGAGTCTCCGCATACAACAGCACGCGACATAGCTTTGCAGACGATAAATGTAACCGTCTCAGAGAGAAAAGCGGCCAATGTGACGATCTGGCTTTAAGTCGATTCGATAACAAATGACGAAAACGGACGGATTTCTCAGGTTTTTACTACATATGAACCCTTTTCACATTCTCCCGTGCAACGCGGCTGCTAGTCCTCCTTTCATGCAAAATCTTAAGGTCCTATGTCGTGTACAAGCCACCAAAGCCGGGTAAAAGTCAATAATCGATAACCAAAACTTGAATTGTACTGCTTCTTACTGACTATTGCTTCAACTTAGAAGCTTCTTATGTCTTCTACGATGGTGCTTTTAGTGTTTCCGCATACCGCAGCACGTGACATAGCTTTGCAGACTATAAATGTAACCGTCTCAGAGAGAAAAGCGGCCAATGTGACGATCTGGCTTTAAGTCGAATCGATAACAAATGACGAAAACGGACGGATTTCTCAGGTGTTTACTATATATGAACACTTTTCCCATTCTCCCGTGCAACGGGGCTGCTAGTCCTCCTTTCATGCAAAATCCTAAGGTCCTAGGTCATGTCCAAGCCACCAAAGCCGGCTAAAAAGTGAATAATCGACAACTAAAACTTCAATTGTACTACTTCTTACTGGCTATTACTTCAACTTAGAAGCTTCTTCTGTGTTCTACTATGGTGCTTTTAGTGCCTCCGTATGGCGCAGCACGCGACATAGCTTTGCACACGATAAATGTAACCGTTTCAGAGAGAAGAGCGGCCAATGTGACGATCTGGCTTTACGTCGATTCGATAACAAATGCCGAAAACGGACGGATTTCTCAGATTGTTACTACATATGAAATCTCTTCATATACTCCCGTGCAACGCGGCTGCTAGTCCTCCTTTCATGCAAAATCTTAAGGTCCTAGGTCATGTCCAAGCCACCAAAGCCGGCTAAAAGTCAATAATCGATAACCAAAACTTTAACTGGACTGCTTCTTACTGGCTATTGCTTCAACTTAGAAGTTCTTCTGTGTTCTACTATGGTGCTTTTAGTGTCTCCGCATACCCCAGCACGCGACATAGCTTTGCAGACGATAAATGTAACCGTCTCAGAGATAAAAGCGGCCAATGTGACGATCTGGCTTTAAGTCGATTCGATAACAAATGACGAAAACGGACGGATTTCTCAGGTTTTTGCTAAATATGAAAACTTTTCACATTCTCCCGTGCAACGCGGCTGCTAGTCCTCCTTTCATGCTAAATCTTAAGGTCCTAGGTCATGTCCTAGCCACCAAAGCCGGCTAAAAAGTGAACAATCTACAACTAAAACTTGAATTGTACTACCTCTTACTGGCTATTACTTGAACTTAGAAGCTTCTTCTGTGTTCTACTATGGTGCTTTTAGAGTCTCCGCATACCGCATCACGCGACATAGCTTTGCAGACGATATATGTAACCGTCTCAGAGAGAAAAGCGGCCAATGTGACGATCTGGCTTTAAGTCGATTCGATAACAAATGACGATAACGGACGGATTTCTCAGGTTTTTACTACATATGAACCCTTTTCACATACTCCCGTGCAACGCGGCTGCTAGTCCTCCTTTCATGCAAAATCTTAAGGTCCTAGGTCATGTCCAAGCCACCGAAGCCGGCTAAAGAGTGAATAATCGACAACTAAAACTTGAATTCTACTACATCTTACTGGCTATTGCCTCAACTTAGAAGCTTCTTCTGTGTTCTACTATGGTGCATTTAGTGTCTCAGCATACCGCAGCACGCGACATCGCTTTGCAGACGATAAATGTAACCGATTCAGAGAGAAGAGCGGCCAATGTGACGATCTGGCTTTAAGTCGATTCGATAAAAAATGACGGAAACGGACGGATTTCTCAGGTTTTTACTACATATGAACCCTTTTCACATTCTCCCGTGCAACGCGGCTGCTAGTCCTCCTATAATGCAAAATCTTAAGATTCCACCTTATGTCCAAGGCATCAAAGACGGCCAAAGTTCAATAATCGATAACCAAAACTTGAATTGTACTGCTTCTTACTGGCTATTGCTTCAACTTAGAAGCTTCTTCTGTGTTCCACTATGGTGCTTTTAGTGTCTCCGCATACCGCAGCACGCGACATAGCTTTGCAGACGAAAAATGTAACCGTCTCAGAGAGAAAAGCGGCCAATGTGACGATCTGGCTTTATTTCGATTCGATAACAAATGACGAAAACGGACGGATTTCTCAGGTTTTTACTACATATGAACCCTTTTCACATTCTCCCGTGCAACGCGGCTGCTAGTCCTCCTTTCATGCAAAATCTTAAGGTCCTAGGTCATGTGCAAGCCAGCAAAGACGGGTAAAAGTCAATAATCGATAACCAAAACTTGAATTGTACTGCTTCTTACTGAGTATTGCTTCAACTTAGAAGCTTCTTATGTGTTCTACTATGGTGCTTTTAGTGTTTCCGCATACCGCGGCACGCGACATAGCTTTGCAGACGATAAATGTAACCGTCTCATAGAGAAAAGCGGCCAATGTGACGATCTGGCTTTAAGTTGTTTCGATATTAAATGACGATAACGGACGGATTTCTCAGGTTTTTACTACATATGAACCCTTTTCACATTCTCCCGTGCAACGCGGCTGCTAGTCCTCCTTTCATGCAAAATCTTAAGGTCCTAGATCATGTCCAAGCCACCAAAGCCGGCTAACGAGTGAATAATCGACAACTAAAACTTGAATTCTACTACTTCTTACTGGCTATTGCTTCAACTTAGAAGCATCTTCTGTGTTCTACTATGGTGCTTTTAGTGTCTTCGCATACCGCAGCACGCGACATAGCTTTGCAGACGATAAATGTAACCGTCTCAGAGAGAAAAGCGGCCAATGTGACGATCTGGCTTTAAGTCGATTCGATAACAAATGACGAAAACGGACGGATTTCTCAGGTTTTTACTACATATGAACACTTTTCACATTCTCCCGTGCAACGCGGCTGCTAGTCCTCCTTTCAAGCAATATCTTAAGATTCCACCTTATGTCCAAGACACCAAAGCCCCCTAAAGATCAATAATCGATAACCAAAACTTGAATTGTACTGCTTCTTACTGGCTATTGCTTCAACTTAGAAGTTCTTCTGTGTTCTACTATGGTGCTTTTAGTGTCTCCGCATACCGCAGCACGCGACATAGCTTTGCAGACGAAAAATGTAACCGTCTCAGAGAGAAAAGCGGCCAATGTGACGATCTGGCTTTAAGTCGATTCGATAACAAATGACGAAAACGGACGGATTTCTCAGGTGTTTACTATATATGAACACTTTTCACATTCTGCCGTGCAACGGGGCTGCTAGTCCTCCTTTCATGCAAAATCCTAAGGTCCTAGGTCATGTCCAAGCCACCAAAGCCGGCTAAAAAGTGAACAATCTACAACCAAAACGTGAATTGGACTGCTTCTTACTGGCTATTGCTTCAACTTAGAAGCTTCTTCTGTGTTCTACTATGGTGCTTTTAGTGTCTCCGCATCACGCGACATAGCTATGCAGACGATAAATGTAACCGTCTCAGAGAGAAAAGCGGCCAATGTGACGATCTGGCTTTAAGTCGAATCGATAACAAATGACGAAAACGGACGGATTTCTCAGGTTTTTACTACATATGAATTTTTTTCACATTCTCCCGTGCAACGCGGCTGCTAGTCCTCCTTTCATGCAAAATCTTAAGGTTCCACCTCATGTCCAAGGCACCAAAGCCGTCTAAAAATCAATAATCGATAACCAAAACTTGAATTGTACTGCTTCTTACTGGCAATTGCTTCAACTTAGAAGCTTCTTCTGTGTTCTACTATGATGCTTTTAGAATCTCCGCATACCGCAGCACGCGACATAGCTTTGCAGACGATAAATGTTACCGTCTCAGAGAGAAAAGCGACCAATGTGACGATCTGGCTGTATGTCGATTCGATAACAAATGACGAAAACGGACTGAGTTCTCAGGTTTTTACTACATATGAACACTTTTCACATTCTCCCGTGCAACGGGGCTGCTTGTCCTCTTTTCAGGCAAAATCTCAAGGTACTAGGTCATGTCCAAGCCTCCAAAGCCGGCTAAAAAGTGAATACTCGACAACTAAAACTTGAATTGTACTACTTCTTACTGGCTATTACTTCAACTTAGAAGCTTCTTCTGTGTTCCACTATGGTGCTTTTAGTGTCTCTGCATACCGCAGCATTCGACATAGCTTTGCAGACGGTAAATGTAACCGTCTCATAGAGAAAAGCAGCCAATGTGTCGGTCTGGCTTTAAGTCGAATCGATAACAAATGACGAAAACGGACGGATTTCTCAGGTGTTTACTATATATGAACACTTTTCACATTCTCCCGTGCAACGGGGCTGCTAGTCCTCCTTTCATGCAAAATCTTAAGGTCCTAGGTCATGTCCAAGCCACCAAAGCCGGCTAAAAAGTGAATAATCGACAACTAAAACTTGAATTGTACTACTTCTTACTGGCTATTGCTTCAACTTAGAAGCTTCTTCTGTGTTCTACTATGGTGCTTTTAGTGTCTCGGCATACCGCACCCAGCGACATAGCTTTGCAGACTATAAATGTAACCGTCTCAGAGAGAAAAGCGGCCAATATGACGATCTGGCTTTAAGTCGATTCGATAACAAATGACGAAAACGGACGGATTTCTCAGGTTTTTACTACATATGAATACTTTTCACATTCTCCCATGCCCCGCTGCTGCTAGTTCTCCTTTCATGCAAAATCTTAAGGTCCTAGCTCATGCCCAAAGCACCAAAAAAGGCTAAAAAGTCAATAATCGATAAATTAACGTGAATTGTACTACTTCTTACTGGGTATTACATCAACTTAGAAGCTTCATCTGTGTTCTACTATGGTGCTTCTAGTGACTCCGCATACAGCAGCACGCGACATAGCTTTGCAGACGATAAATGTAACCGTTTCAGAGAGAAGAGCGGCCAATGTGACGATGTGGCTTTACGTCGATTCGATAACAAATGCCGAAAACGGACGGATTTCTCAGGTTTTTACTACATATGAACCCTTTTCATATTCTCCCGTGCAACGCGACTGCTAGTCCTCCTTTCATGCAAAATCTTAAGGTTCCACCTCATGTCCAAGGCACCAAAGCTGGCTAAAAATCAATAATCGATAACCAAAACTTGAATTGTACTGCTTGTTAAGGCTATTGCTTCAACTTAGAAGCTTCTTCTGTGTTCTACTATGGTGCTTTTAGAGTCTCCACATACCGCATCACGCGACATAGCTTTGCAGACGATATATGTAACCGTCTCAGAGAGAAAAGCGGCCAATGTGACGATCTGGCTTTAAGTCGATTCGATAACAAATGACGAAAACGGACGGATTTCTCAGGTTTTTACTACATATGAACCCTTTTCACATTCTCCCGTGCAACGCGGCTGCTAGTCCTCCTTTCATGCAAAATCTTAAGGTCCTAGGTCATGTGCAAGCCACCAAAGCCGGGTAAAAGTCAATAATCGATAACCAAAACTTGAATTGTACTGCTTCTTACTGACTATTGCTTCAACTTAGAAGTTTCTTATGTCTTCTACTATGGTGCTTTTAGTGTTTCCGCATACCGCAGCACGCGACATAGCTTTGCAGACTATAAATGTAACCGTCTCAGAGAGAAAAGCGGCCAGTGTGTCGATCTGGCTTTAAGTCGAATCGATAACAAATGACGATAACGGACGGATTTCTCAGGTGTTTTCTATATATGTACACTTTTCACATTCTCCCGTGCAACGCGGCTGCTAGTCCTCCTTTCATGCAAAATCTTAAGGTCCTAAGTCATATCCAAGCCACCAAAGCCGGCTAAAATGTGAATAATCGACAACTAAAACTTGAATTGTACTACTTCTTACTGGCTATTGCTTCAACTTAGAAGCTTCTTCTGTGTTCTACTATGGTGCTTTTAGTGTGTCGGCATACCGCACCCAGCGACATAGCTTTGCAGACGATAAATGTAACCGTCTCAGAGAGAAAAGCGGCCAATATGACGATCTGGCTTTAAGTCGATTCGATAACAAATGACGAAAACGGACGGATTTCTCAGGTTTTTACTACATATGAATACTTTTCACATTCTCCCATGCCCCGCTGCTGCTAGTTCTCCTTTCATGCAAAATCTTAAGGTCCTAGCTCATGCCCAAAGCACCAAAAAAGGCTAAAAAGTCAATAATCGATAAATTAACGTGAATTGTACTACTTCTTACTGGGTATTACATCAACTTAGAAGCTTCATCTGTGTTCTACTATGGTGCTTCTAGTGACTCCGCATACAGCAGCACGCGACATAGCTTTGCAGACGATAAATGTAACCGTTTCAGAGAGAAGAGCGGCCAATGTGACGATGTGGCTTTACGTCGATTCGATAACAAATGCCGAAAACGGACGGATTTCTAAGGTTTTTACTACATATGAACCCTTTTCATATTCTCCCGTGCAACGCGACTGCTAGTCCTCCTTTCATGCAAAATCTTAAGGTTCCACCTCATGTCCAAGGCACCAAAGCTGGCTAAAAATCAATAATCGATAACCAAAACTTGAATTGTACTGCTTGTTAAGGCTATTGCTTCAACTTAGAAGCTTCTTCTGTGTTCTACTATGGTGCTTTTAGTGTCTCCGCATACCGCAGCACGCGACATTGCTTTGCAGACGATAAAAGTAACCGTCTCAGAGAGAAAAGCGGCCAATGTGGCGATCTGGCTTTAAGTCGAATCGATAACAAATGACGAAAACGGACGGATTTCTCAGGTGTCTACTATTTATGAACACTTTTCTCATTCTCCCTTGCAACGTGGCTGCTAGTCCTCCTTTCATGCAAAATCTTAAGGTCCTAGGTCATGTCCAAGCCACCAAAGCCGGCTAAAAAGTGAATAATCGACAACTAAAACTTCAATTGAACTACTTCTTACTGGCTATTAGTTCAACTTAGAAGCTTCTTCTGTGTTCCACTATGGTGCTTTTAGTGTCTCTGCATACCGCAGCATTCGACATAGCTTTGCAGACGGTAAATGTAACCGTCTCATAGAGAAAAGCGGCCAATGTGTCGGTCTGGCTTTAAGTCGATTCGATAACAAATGACGAAAACGGACGGATTTCTCAGGTTTTTACTACATATAAACCCTTTTCACATACTCCCGTGCAACGCGGCTGCTAGTCCTCCTTTCATGCAAAATCTTAAGGTCCTAGGTCATGTCCAAGCCACCAAAGCCGGCTAAAGAGTGAATAATCGAACACTAAAACTTGAATTGTACTACTTCTTACTGGCTATTGCTTGAACTTAGAAGCTTCTTCTGTGTTCTACTATTGTGCTTTTAGTGTCTCCGCATACCGCAGCACGCGACATAGCTTTGCAGACTATAAATGTAACCGTCTCAGAGAGAAAAGCGGCCAATGTGACGATCTGGCTTTAAGTCGAATCGATAACAAATGACGAAAACGGACGGATTTCTCAGGTGTTTACTATATATGAACACTTTTCACATTCTCCCGTGCAACGGGGCTGCTAGTCCTCCTTTCATGCAAAATCCTAAGGTCCTAGGTCATGTCCAAGCCACCAAAGCCGGCTAAAAAGTGAATAATCGACAACTAAAACTTGAATTGTACTACTTCTTACTGGCTATTGCTTCAACTTAGAAGCTTCTTCTGTGTTCTACTATGGTGCTTTTAGTGTCTCGGCATACCGCACCAAGCGACATAGCTTTGCAGACGATAAATGTAACCGTCTCAGAGAGAAAAGCGGCCAATATGACGATCTGGCTTTAAGTCGATTCGATAACAAATGACGAAAACGGACGGATTTCTCAGGTTTTTACTACATATGAATACTTTTCACATTCTCCCATGCCCCGCTGCTGCTAGTTCTCCTTTCATGCAAAATCTTAAGGTCCTAGCTCATGCCCAAAGCACCAAAAAAGGCTAAAAAGTCAATAATCGATAAATTAACGTGAATTGTACTACTTCTTACTGGGTATTACATCAACTTAGAAGCTTCATCTGTGTTCTACTATGGTGCTTCTAGTGACTCCGCATACAGCAGCACGCGACATAGCTTTGCAGACGATAAATGTAACCGTTTCAGAGAGAAGAGCGGCCAATGTGACGATGTGGCTTTACGTCGATTCGATAACAAATGCCGAAAACGGACGGATTTCTCAGGTTTTTACTACATATGAACCCTTTTCATATTCTCCCGTGCAACGCGACTGCTAGTCCTCCTTTCATGCAAAATCTTAAGGTTCCACCTCATGTCCAAGGCACCAAAGCTGGCTAAAAATCAATAATCGATAACCAAAACTTGAATTGTACTGCTTGTTAAGGCTATTGCTTCAACTTAGAAGCTTCTTCTGTGTTCTACTATGGTGCTTTTAGAGTCTCCACATACCGCATCACGCGACATAGCTTTGCAGACGATATATGTAACCGTCTCAGAGAGAAAAGCGGCCAATGTGACGATCTGGCTTTAAGTCGATTCGATAACAAATGACGAAAACGGACGGATTTCTCAGGTTTTTACTACATATGAACCCTTTTCACATTCTCCCGTGCAACGCGGCTGCTAGTCCTCCTTTCATGCAAAATCTTAAGGTCCTAGGTCATGAGCAAGCCACCAAAGCCGGGTAAAAGTCAATAATCGATAACCAAAACTTGAATTGTACTGCTTCTTACTGACTATTGCTTCAACTTAGAAGTTTCTTATGTCTTCTACTATGGTGCTTTTAGTGTTTCCGCATACCGCAGCACGCGACATAGCTTTGCAGACTATAAATGTAACCGTCTCAGAGAGAAAAGCGGCCAGTGTGTCGATCTGGCTTTAAGTCGAATCGATAACAAATGACGATAACGGACGGATTTCTCAGGTGTTTTCTATATATGTACACTTTTCACATTCTCCCGTGCAACGCGGCTGCTAGTCCTCCTTTCATGCAAAATCTTAAGGTCCTAAGTCATATCCAAGCCACCAAAGCCGGCTAAAATGTGAATAATCGACAACTAAAACTTGAATTGTACTACTTCTTACTGGCTATTGCTTCAACTTAGAAGCTTCTTCTGTGTTCTACTATGGTGCTTTTAGTGTCTCGGCATACCGCACCCAGCGACATAGCTTTGCAGACGATAAATGTAACCGTCTCAGAGAGAAAAGCGGCCAATATGACGATCTGGCTTTAAGTCGATTCGATAACAAATGACGAAAACGGACGGATTTCTCAGGTTTTTACTACATATGAATACTTTTCACATTCTCCCATGCCCCGCTGCTGCTAGTTCTCCTTTCATGCAAAATCTTAAGGTCCTAGCTCATGCCCAAAGCACCAAAAAAGGCTAAAAAGTCAATAATCGATAAATTAACGTGAATTGTACTACTTCTTACTGGGTATTACATCAACTTAGAAGCTTCATCTGTGTTCTACTATGGTGCTTCTAGTGACTCCGCATACAGCAGCACGCGACATAGCTTTGCAGACGATAAATGTAACCGTTTCAGAGAGAAGAGCGGCCAATGTGACGATGTGGCTTTACGTCGATTCGATAACAAATGCCGAAAACGGACGGATTTCTCAGGTTTTTACTACATATGAACCCTTTTCATATTCTCCCGTGCAACGCGACTGCTAGTCCTCCTTTCATGCAAAATCTTAAGGTTCCACCTCATGTCCAAGGCACCAAAGCTGGCTAAAAATCAATAATCGATAACCAAAACTTGAATTGTACTGCTTGTTAAGGCTATTGCTTCAACTTAGAAGCTTCTTCTGTGTTCTACTATGGTGCTTTTAGTGTCTCCGCATACCGCAGCACGCGACATTGCTTTGCAGACGATAAAAGTAACCGTCTCAGAGAGAAAAGCGGCCAATGTGGCGATCTGGCTTTAAGTCGAATCGATAACAAATGACGAAAACGGACGGATTTCTCAGGTGTCTACTATTTATGAACACTTTTCTCATTCTCCCTTGCAACGTGGCTGCTAGTCCTCCTTTCATGCAAAATCTTAAGGTCCTAGGTCATGTCCAAGCCACCAAAGCCGGCTAAAAAGTGAATAATCGACAACTAAAACTTCAATTGAACTACTTCTTACTGGCTATTAGTTCAACTTAGAAGTTCTTCTGTGTTCTACTATGGTGCTTTTAGTGTCTCCGCATACCGCAGCACGCGACATAGCTTTGCACACGATAAATGTAACCGATTCAGAGAGAAGAGCGGCCAATGTGACGATCTGGCTTAAAGTCGATTCGATAACAAATGACGAAAACGGACGGATTTCTGAGGTTTTTACTACATATGAACCCTTCTCATATTCTCCCGTGCAACGCGGCTTCTAGTCCTCCTTTCATGCAAAATCTTAAGGTCCTAGGTCATGTCCAAGCCACCAAATCCGGCTAAAAATCAATAATCGATAACCAAAACTTGAATTGTACTGCTTCTTACTGACTATTTCTTCGACTTAGAAGCTTCTTCTGTGTTCTACTATGGTGCTTTTAGAGTTTCCGCATACCGCAGCACGCGACATAGCTTTGCAGACGATAAATGTAACCGTCTCATAGAGTAAAGCGGCCAATGTGACGATCTGGCTTTAAGTCGATTCGATAACAAATGACGATAACGGACGGATTTCTCAGGTTTTTACTACATATGAACCCTTTTCACATTCTCCCGTGCAACGCGGCTGCTAGTCCTCCCTTTATGCAAAATCTTAAGGTCCTAGGTCATGTCCAAGCCACCAAAGCCAGCTAAAGAGTGAATAATCGACAACTAAAACTTGAATTCTACTACTTCTTACTGGCTATTGCTTCAACTTAGAAGCTTCTTCTGTGTTCTACTATGGTGCTTTTAGTGTCTCCGCATACCGCAGCACGCGACATAGCTTTGCAGACGATAAATGTAACCGACTCAGAGAGAAGAGCGGCCAATGTGACGATCTGGCTTTAAGTCGATTCGATAACAAATGACGAAAACGGACGGATATCTCAGGTTTTTACTACATATGAACCCTTTTCACATTCTCCCGTGCAACGCGGCTGCTAGTCCTCCTTTCATGCAAAATCTTAAGATTCCACCTTATGTCCAAGGCACCAAAGCCGGCCAAAAATCAATAATCGATAACCAAAACTTGAATTGTACTGCTTCTTACTGACTATTGCTTCAACTTAGAAGCTTCTTATATGTTCTACTATGGTGCTTTTAGAGTTTCCGCATACCGCAGCACGCGACATAGCTTTGCAGACTATAAATGTAACCGTCTCAGAGAGAAAAGCGGCCAATGTGACGATCTGGCTTTAAGTCGATTCGATAACAAATGACGAAAACGGACGGATTTCTCAGGTTTTTACTACATATGAAACCTTTTCCCATTCTCCCGTGCAACACGGCTGCTAGTCCTCCTTTCATGCAAAATCTTAAGGTTCCACCTCATGTCCAAGGCACCAAAGCCGACTAAAAATCAATAATCGATGACCAAAACTTGAATTGTACTGCTTCTTACTGGCGATTCCTTCAACTTAGAAGCTTCTTCTGTGTTCTACTATGGTGCTTTTAGAGTCTCCGCATACCGCAGCACGCGACATAGCTTTGCAGACGATAAATGTAACCGTCTCAGAGAGAAAAGCGGCCAATGTGACGATCTGGCTTTAAGTCGATTCGATAACAAATGACGAAAACGGACGGATTTCTCAGGTTTTTACTACATATGAACCCTTTTCACATTCTCCCGTGCAACGCGGCTGCTAGTCCTCCTTTCATGCAAAATCTTAAGGTCCTATGTCGTGTACAAGCCACCAAAGCAGGGTAAAAGTCAATAATCGATAACCAAAACTTGAATTGTACTGCTTCTTACTGACTATTGCTTCAACTTAGAAGCTTCTTATGTCTTCTACTATGGTGCTTTTAGTGTTTCCGCATACCGCAGCACGTGACATAGCTTTGCAGACTATAAATGTAACCGTCTCAGAGAGAAAAGCGGCCAATGTGACGATCTGGCTTTAAGTCGAATCGATAACAAATGACGAAAACGGACGGATTTCTCAGGTGTTTACTATATATGAACACTTTTCACATTCTCCCGTGCAACGGGGCTGCTAGTCCTCCTTTCATGCAAAATCCTAAGGTCCTAGGTCATGTCCAAGCCACCAAAGCCGGCTAAAAAGTGAATAATCGACAACTAAAACTTCAATTGTACTACTTCTTACTGGCTATTACTTCAACTTAGAAGCTTCTTCTGTGTTCTACTATGGTGCTTTTAGTGCCTCCGTATGGCGCAGCACGCGACATAGCTTTGCACACGATAAATGTAACCGTTTGAGAGAGAAGAGCGGCCAATGTGACGATCTGGCTTTACGTCGATTCGATAACAAATGCCGAAAACGGACGGATTTCTCAGATTGTTACTACATATGAACCCTCTTCATATTCTCCCGTGCAACGCGGCTGCTAGTCCTCCTTTCATGCAAAATCTTAAGGTCCTAGGTCATGTCCAAGCCACCAAAGCCGGCTAAAAGTCAATAATCGATAACCAAAACTTTAACTGGACTGCTTCTTACTGGCTATTGCTTCAACTTAGAAGTTCTTCTGTGTTCTACTATGGTGCTTTTAGTGTCTCCGCATACCCCAGCACGCGACATAGCTTTGCAGACGATAAATGTAACCGTCTCAGAGATAAAAGCGGCCAATGTGACGATCTGGCTTTAAGTCGATTCGATAACAAATGACGAAAACGGACGGATTTCTCAGGGTTTTGCTAAATATGAAAACTTTTCACATTCTCCCGTGCAACGCGGCTGCTAGTCCTCCTTTCATGCTAAATCTTAAGGTCCTAGGTCATGTCCTAGCCACCAAAGCCGGCTAAAAAGTGAACAATCTACAACTAAAACTTGAATTGTACTACCTCTTACTGGCTATTACTTCAACTTAGAAGCTTCTTCTGTGTTCTACTATGGTGCTTTTAGAGTCTCCGCATACCGCATCACGCGACATAGCTTTGCAGACGATATATGTAACCGTCTCAGAGAGAAAAGCGGCCAATGTGACGATCTGGCTTTAAGTCGATTCGATAACAAATGACGATAACGGACGGATTTCTCAGGTTTTTACTACATATGAACCCTTTTCACATACTCCCGTGCAACGCGGCTGCTAGTCCTCCTTTCATGCAAAATCTTAAGGTCCTAGGTCATGTCCAAGCCACCGAAGCCGGCTAAAGAGTGAATAATCGACAACTAAAACTTGAATTCTACTACATCTTACTGGCTATTGCCTCAACTTAGAAGCTTCTTCTGTGTTCTACTATGGTGCATTTAGTGTCTCAGCATACCGCAGCACGCGACATCGCTTTGCAGACGATAAATGTAACCGATTCAGAGAGAAGAGCGGCCAATGTGACGATCTGGCTTTAAGTCGATTCGATAAAAAATGACGGAAACGGACGGATTTCTCAGGTTTTTACTACATATGAACCCTTTTCACATTCTCCCGTGCAACGCGGCTGCTAGTCCTCCTATAATGCAAAATCTTAAGATTCCACCTTATGTCCAAGGCATCAAAGACGGCCAAAGTTCAATAATCGATAACCAAAACTTGAATTGTACTGCTTCTTACTGGCTATTGCTTCAACTTAGAAGCTTCTTCTGTGTTCCACTATGGTGCTTTTAGTGTCTCCGCATACCGCAGCACGCGACATAGCTTTGCAGACGAAAAATGTAACCGTCTCAGAGAGAAAAGCGGCCAATGTGACGATCTGGCTTTATTTCGATTCGATAACAAATGACGAAAACGGACGGATTTCTCAGGTTTTTACTACATATGAACCCTTTTCACATTCTCCCGTGCAACGCGGCTGCTAGTCCTCCTTTCATGCAAAATCTTAAGGTCCTAGGTCATGTGCAAGCCAGCAAAGACGGGTAAAAGTCAATAATCGATAACCAAAACTTGAATTGTACTGCTTCTTACTGAGTATTGCTTCAACTTAGAAGCTTCTTATGTGTTCTACTATGGTGCTTTTAGTGTTTCCGCATACAACAGCACGCGACATAGCTTTGCAGACGATAAATGTAACCGTCTCATAGAGAAAAGCGGCCAATGTGACGATCTGGCTTTAAGTTGTTTCGATATTAAATGACGATAACGGACGGATTTCTCAGGTTTTTACTACATATGAACCCTTTTCACATTCTCCCGTGCAACGCGGCTGCTAGTCCTCCTTTCATGCAAAATCTTAAGGTCCTAGATCATGTCCAAGCCACCAAAGCCGGCTAAAAAGTGAATAATCGACAACTAAAACTTGAATTGTACTACTTCTTACTGGCTATTACTTCAACTTAGAAGCTACTTCTGTGTTCTACTATTGTGCTTTTAGTGTCTCCGCATACCGCAGCACGCGACATAGCTTTGCAGACTATAAATGTAACCGTCTCAGAGAGAAAAGCGGCCAATGTGACGATCTGGCTTTAAGTCGAATCGATAACAAATGACGAAAACGGACGGATTTCTCAGGTGTTTACTATATATGAACACTTTTCACATTCTCCCGTGCAACGGGGCTGCTAGTCCTCCTTTCATGCAAAATCCTAAGGTCCTAGGTCATGTCCAAGCCACCAAAGCCGGCTAAAAAGTGAATAATCGACAACTAAAACTTGAATTGTACTACTTCTTACTGGCTATTACTTCAACTTAGAAGCTTCTTCTGTGTTCTACTATGGTGCTTTTAGTGTCTCCGTATGGCGCAGCACGCGACATAGCTTTGCACACGATAAATGTAACCGTTTCAGAGAGAAGAGCGGCCAATGTGACGATCTGGCTTTACGTCGATTCGATAACAAATGCCGAAAACGGACGGATTTCTCAGGTTTTTACTACATATGAACCCTTTTCATATTCTCCCGTGCAACGCGGCTGCTAGTCCTCCTTTCATGCAAAATCTTAAGGTCCTAGGTCATGTCCAAGCCACCAAAGCCGGCTAAAAGTCAATAATCGATAACCAAAACTTTAATTGGACTGCTTCTTACTGGCTATTGCTTCAACTTAGAAGCTTCATCTGTGTTCTACTATGGTGCTTTTAGTGTCTCCGCATACCCCAGCACGCGACATAGCTTTGCAGACGATAAATGTAACCGTCTCAGAGATAAAAGCGGCCAATGTGACGATCTGGCTTTAAGTCGATTCGATTACAAATGACGAAAACGGACTCATTTCTCAGGTGTTTACTATATATGAACACTTTTCACATTCTCCCGTGCAACGCGGCTGCTAGTCCTCCTTCCATGCAAAATCTTAAGGTCCTAGGTCATGTCCAAGCCACCAAAGCCGGCTAAAAAGTGAATAATCGACAACTAAAAATTGAACTGTACTACTTCTTACTGGCTATTACATCAACTTAGAAGCTTCTTCTGTGTTCTACTATGGTGCTTTTAGTGTCTCCGCATACCGCAGCAGGCGACATAGCTTTGCAGACGATAAATTTAACCGTCTCATAGAGAAAAGCGGCCAAAGTGACGATCTGGCTTTAAGTTGATTCGATAACAAATGACGATAACGGACGGATTTCTCAGGTTTTTACTACATATGAACCCTTTACACATTCTCCCGTGCAACGCGGCTGCTAGTCCTCCTTTCATGCAAAATGTTAAGGTCCTAGGTCATGTCCAAGCCACCAAAGCCGGCTAAAGAGTGAATATTCGACAACTAAAACTTGAATTGTACTACTTCTTACTGGCTATTGCTTCAACTTAGAAGCTTCTTCTGTGTTCTACTATGGTGCTTTTAGTGTCTCCGCATACCGCAGCACGCGACATAGCTTTGCAGACGATAAATGCAACCGATTCAGAGAGAAGAGCGGCCAATGTGACGATCTGGCTTTAAGTCGATTCGATAACAAATGACGAAAACGGACGGATTTCTCAGGTTTTTACTACATATGAACCCTTTTCACATTCTCCCGTGCAACGCGGCTGCTAGTCCTCCTTTCATGAGAAATCTTAAGATTCCACCTTATGTCCAAGGCACCAAAGCCGGCCAAAAATCAATAATCGATAACCAAAACTTGAATTGGACTGCTTCTTACTGGCTATTGCTTCAACTTCGAAGCTTCTTCTGTGTTCTACTATGGTGCTTTTAGTGTCTCCGCATACCGCAGCACGCGACATAGCTTTGCAGACGATAAATGTAACCGTCTCAGAGAGAAAAGCGGCCAATGTGACGATCTGGCTTTAAGTCGATTCGATAACAAATGACGAAAACGGACAGATTTCTCAGGTTTTTACTACATATGAACACTTTTCACAATCTCCCGTGCAACGCGGCTGCTAGTCCTCCTTTCATGCAAAATCTGAAGGTCCTAGGTCATGTCCAAGCCACCAAAGCCGGCTAAAAAGTGAATAATCGACAACTAAAACTTCAATTGTACTATTTCTTACTGGCTATTTCTTCAACTTAGAAGCTTCTTCTGTGTTCTACTATGGTGCTTTTAGTGTCTCCGCATACCGCAGCACGCGACATAGCTTTGCAGACGATAAATGTAACCGATTCAGAAAGAAGCGTGCCCAATGTGACGACCTGGCTTTAAGTCGATTCGGTAACAAATGACGAAAACGGACGGATTTCTCAGGTTTTTACTTCTCTCATTCTCCCGTGCAACGGGACTGCTAGTCCTCCTTTCATGCAAAATCTTAAGGTTCCACCTCATGTCCAAGGCACCAAAGCCGTCTAAAAATCAGTAATCGATAACCAAAACGTGAATTGTACTGCTTCTTACTGGCTATTGCTTCAACTTAGAAGAATCTTCTGGGTTCTACTATGGTGCCTTTAGTGTCTCCGCATACTGCAGCACGCGACATAGCTTTGCTGACGATAAATGTAACCGTCTCAAAGAGAAAAGCGGCCAATGTGACGATCTGGCTTTAAGTCGATTCGATAACAAATGACGAAAACGGACGGATTTCTCAGGTTTTTACTTCTCTCATTCTCCCGTGCAACGGGACTGATAGTCCTCCTTTCACGCAAAATCTTAAGGTTCCACCTCATGTCCAAGGCACCAAAGCCGTCTAAAAATCAGTAATCGATAACAAAAACGTGAATTGTACTGCTTCTTACTGGCTATTGCTTCAACTTAGAAGATTCTTCTGGGTTCTACTGTGGTGCCTTTAGTGTCTCCGCATACTGCAGCACGCGACATACCTTTGCAGACGAAAAATGTAACCGTCTCAGAGAGAAAAGCGGCCAATGTGACGATCTGGCTCTAAGTCGATTCGATAACAAATGACGAAAACGGACGGATTTCTGAGCTTTTTACTACATAAGAACACTTTTCACATTCTCCCGTGCAACGCGGCTGCTAGTCCTCCTTTCATGCAAAATCTTAATGTTCCACCTCATGTCCAAGGCACCAAAGCCGCCTAAAAATCAATAATCGATAACCAAAACTTGAATTGTACTCCTCCTTACTGGGTATTGCTTCAACTTCGAAGCTTCTTCTGTGTTCTACTATGGTGTTTTTGATGTCTCCGCATTCCGCAGCACGCGACATAGCTGTCCACACAATAAAAGTAACCGTTTCAGAGAGAAGAGCGGCCAATGAGACGATCTGGCTTTAAATCGATTCGATAACAAATGACGAAAACGGACGGATTTCTCAGGTTTTTACTACATATGAACACTTTTCACATTCTCGCGTGCAACGCGGCTGCTAGTTTTCCTTTCATGCAAAATCTTAATGTTCCACCTCATGTCCAAGGCACCAAAGCCGTCTAAAAATCAATAATCGATAACCAAAACGTGAATTGTACTGCTTCTTACTGGCTATTGCTTCAACTTAGAAGCTTCCTCTGTGTTCTACTATGGTGCTTTTAGTGTCTCCGCATACCGCATCACGCGACATAGCTTTGCAGACGATAAATGTAACCGTCTCAGAGAGAAAAGCGGCCAATGTGACGATCTGGCTTTAAGTCGATTCGATAACAAATGACGAAAACGGACGGATTTCACTGGCTTTTACTACATATGAACACTTTTTACATTCTCCCGTGCAACGCGGCTGCTAGTCCTCCTTTCATGCAAATTCGCGAGGTCTTAGGTCATGTCCAAGCCACCAAAGCCGGCTAAAAAGTGAATAATCGACAACTAAAACTTCAATTGTACTACTTCTTACTGGCTATTACTTCAACTTAGAAGCTTCTTATGTCTTCTACTATGGTGTTTTAGTGTCTCCGCGTACCGCAGCACGCGACGTAGCTTTGCAGACGATAAATGTAACCGTCTCAGAGAGAAAAGCGGCCAATGTGACGATCTTGCTTTAGGTCGATTCGATAACAAATGACGAAAACGGACGGATTTCTCAGGTTTTTACTACATATGAACCCTTTTTACATTCTCCCGTGCAACGCGGCTGCTAGTCCTCCCTTCATGCAAAATCTTAAGGTTCCACCTCATGTCCAAGGCACCAAGGCCGGCGAAAAATCAATAATAGATAACCAAAACTTGAATTGTACTGCTTCTTACTGGCTATTGCTTCAACTTAGAAGATTCTTCTGTGTTCTACTATGGTGCTTTTAGTGTCTCCGCATACCGCAGCACGCGACATAGCTTTGCAGACGAAAAATGTAACCGTCTCAGAGAGAAAAGCGGCCAATGTGACGATCTGGCTTTTTAGTCGATTCGATAACAAATTACGAAAACGGACGGATTTCTCAGGCTTTTACTACATATGAACCCTTTTCACATTCTCCCGTGCAACGCGGCTGCTAGTCCTCCTTTCATGCAAAATCTTAAGGTCCTAGGTCATATCCAAGCCACAAAAGCCGGCAAAAAAGTGAATAATCCACAACTAAAACTTGAATTGTACTACTTCTTACTGGCTATTGCTTCAACTTAGAAGCTTCTTCTGTGTTCCAGTATGGTGCTTTTAGTGTCCCCGCATACTGCAGCACGCGACATAGCTTTGCAGACGATAAATGTTACCGTTTCAGAGAGAAGAGCGGCCAATGTAACGGTCTGGCTTTAAATCGATTCGATAGCAAATGACGAAAATGTGCGGATTTATCAGGTTTTTACTACATATGAACACTTTTCACATTCTCCCGTGCAACGCCGCTGCTAGTCGTCCTTTCATGCGAAATCTTAAGGTCCTAGCCAATGTCCAAGGCACCACAGTCTTCTAAAAAGTCAATAATCGATAACTAAGACGTGAATTGTACTACTTCTTACTGGCTATTACATCAACATAGAAGCTTCTTCTGGGTTCTACTATGGTGCTTTTAGTGTCTCCGCATACCGCAGCACGCGACATAGCTTTGCAGACGATAAATGTAACCGTTTCAGACCGAAGAGCGGCCAATGTGACGATCTGGCTCTAAGTCGATTTGATAACAAATGACGAAAACAGACGGATATCTCAGGTTTTTACTACATATGAACACATTTCACATTCTCCAGTGCAACGCGGGTGCTAGTCCTCCTTTCATGCAAAATCTTAAGGTCCTAGGTCGTATCCAAGCCACCAAAGCAGGCTAAAAAGTGAATAATCCACAACTGAAACTTGAATTTTACTACTTCTTACTGGCTATTGCTTCAACTTAGAAGCTTCTTCTGTGTTCCAGTATGGTGCTTTTAGTGTCTCCGCATACCGCAAAACGCGACATAGCTTTGCAGACGATAAATGTAACCGTCTCAGAGAGAAAAGCGGCCAATGTGACGATCTGGCTTTAAGTCGATTCGATAACAAGTGACGAAAACGGACGGATTTATCAGGTTTGTACTACATATGAACACTTTTCACATTCTCCCGTGCAACGCGGCTGCTAGTCGCCCTTTCATGCAAAATCTTAAGGTCCTAGCTCATGGCCAAGGCACAAAAGCTGGCAAAAAGGTCAATAATCGATAACTAAAACTTGAATAGTACTACTTCTAACTTACTATTACATTCTCTTAGAAGCTTCTTCTGTGTTCTACTATGGTGCTTTTAGTGTCTCCGCATACCGCAGCACGCGACATAGCTTTACAGACGATAAATGTTACCGTTTCAGAGAGAAGAGCGGCCAATGTAACGGTCTGGCTTTAAATCGATTCGGTAGCAAATGACGAAAACGTGGGGATTTATCAGGTTTTTACTATATATGAACACTTTTCACATACTCCCGTGCAACGCGGCTGCTAGTCGCCCTTTCATGCAAAATCTTAAGGTCCTAGCTCATGGCCAAGGCACCAAAGCCGGCAAAAAAGTCAATAATCGATAACTAAAACTTGAATAGTACTACTTCTATCTTACTATTACATTCTCTTAGAAACTTCTTCTGTGTTCTACTATGGTGCTTTTAGTGTCTCCGCATACCGCAGCACGCGACATAGCTTTGCAGACGATAAATGTTACCGTTTCAGAGAGAAGAGCGGCCAATGTAACGGTCTGGCTTTAAATCGATTCGATAGCAAATGACGAAAACGTGCGGATTTATCAGGTTTTCTACTACATATGAACACTTTTCACATTCTCCCGTGGAACGCGGCTGCTAGTCGCCGTTTCATGCAAAATCGTAAAGTCATAGGTCATGTCCAAGCCACCAAGGCCGGCTAAAAAGTGTATAATCGACAACTAAAACTTAAATTGTACTACTTCTTACTGGCTATTGCTTCGCCTTAGGAGCATCTTCTGTGTTCTACTATTGTGCTTTTAGTGTCTCCGCATACCACAGCACACGACATAGCTTTGCAGACGATAAATGTAACCGTTTCAGAGAGAAGAGCGGCCAATGTAACGGTCTGGCTTTAAATCGATTCGATAGCAAATGACGAAAACGTGCGAATTTATCAGGTTTTTACTACATATGAACACTTTTCACATTCTCCCGGGCAACGCTGCTGCTAGTCGCCCTTTCATGCAAAATCTTAAGGTCCTAGCCAATGTCCAAGGCACCAAAGCCTTCTAAAAAGTCAACAATCGATAACTAAGACGTGAATTGTACTACTTCTTACTGGCTATTACATCAACATAGAAGCTTCTTCTGTGTTCTACTATGGTGCTTTTAGTGTCTCCGCATACTGCAGCACGCGACATAGCTTTGCAGACGATAAATGTAACGGTTTCAGAGCGAAGAGCGGCCAATGTGACGATCTGGCTCGAAGTCGATATGATAACAAATGACGAAAACAGACGGATTTCTCAGGTTTTTACTACATATGAACACTTTTTACATTCTCCCGTGCAACGCGGCTGCTAGTCCTCCTTTCATGCAAAATCTTAAGGTCCTAGGTCATATCCAAGCCACCAAAGCCGGCTAAAAAGTGAATAATCGACAACTAAAACTTGATTTGTACTACATCTTACTGGATATTACTTCAACTTAGAAGCTTCTTCTGCGTTCTACTATGGTGCTTTTAGTGTCTCCGCATACCGCAGCACGCGACATAGCTTTGCAGACGATAAATGTAACTGTCTCAGAGAGAAGAGCGGCCTTTGTGACGATCTGGCTCTAAGTCGATATGATAACAAATGACGAAAACAGACGGATTTCTCACGTTTTTACTACATATGAACACTTTTCACATTCTCCCGTGCAACGCGGCTGCTAGTCGCCCTTTCATGCAAAATCTTAAGGTCCTAGCTCATGGCCAAGGCACAAAAGCTGGCAAAAAGGTCAATAATCGATAACTAAAACTTGAATACTACTACTTCTAACTTACTATTACATTCTCTTAGAAGCTTCTTCTGTGTTCTACTATGGTGCTTTTAGTGTCTCCGCATACCGCAGCACGCGACATAACTTTGCAGAGGGATAAATGTAACCGTCTCAGAGAGAAAAGCGGCCATTGTGACGATCTGGCTTTAAGTCGATTCGATAAGAAATGACGAAAACGGACGGATTTCTCAGGTTTTTACTACATATGAACACTTTTCACATTCTCCCGTGCAACGCAGCTGCTAGTCCTCCTTTCATGCAAAGTCTTAAGGTCCTAGGTCATGTCCAAGCCACCAAAGCCGGCTAAAAAGCGAATAATCGACAACTAAAACTTGAATTGTACTACTTCTATCTTACTATTACATTCTCTTAGAAGCTTCTTCTGTGTTCTACTATGGTGCTTTAGGGGGCTCCGCATACCGCAGCACGCGACATAGCTTTGCAGACGATAAATGTAACCATTTCAGAGAGAAGAGCGTCCAATGTGACGATCTGGGTTTAAGTCGATTCGATAACAAATGACGAAAACGTACGGATTTCTCAAGTTTTTACTACATATGAAATCTTTTCACATTCTTCCGTGCAACGCGACTGCTAGACCTTCTATCATGCAAAATCTTAAGATCCTAGGTCATGTCCAAGCCAGCAAAGCCGGCTAAAAAGTGAATAATCGAAAACAAAAACTTGAATTGTACTACTTCTTACTGGCTATTGCTTCGCCTTAGGAGCTTCTTCTGTGTTCTACTATTGTGCTTTTAGTGTCTCCGCATACCGCAAAACGCGACATAGCTTTGCAGACGATAAATGTAACCGTCTCAGAGAGAAAAGCGGCCAATGTGACGATCTGGCTTTAAGTCGATTCGATAACAAGTGACGAAAACGGACGGATTTATCAGGTTTGTACTACATATGAACACTTTTCACATTCTCCCGTGCAACGCGGCTGCTAGTCGCCCTTTCATGCAAAATCTTAAGGTCCTAGCTCATGGCCAAGGCACAAAAGCTGGCAAAAAGGTCAATAATCGATAACTAAAACTTGAATAGTACTACTTCTAACTTACTATTACATTCTCTTAGAAGCTTCTTCTGTGTTCTACTATGGTGCTTTTAGTGTCTCCGCATACCGCAGCACGCGACATAGCTTTACAGACGATAAATGTTACCGTTTCAGAGAGAAGAGCGGCCAATGTAACGGTCTGGCTTTAAATCGATTCGATAGCAAATGACGAAAACGTGGGGATTTATCAGGTTTTTACTATATATGAACACTTTTCACATACTCCCGTGCAACGCGGCTGCTAGTCGCCCTTTCATGCAAAATCTTAAGGTCCTAGCTCATGGCCAAGGCACCAAAGCCGGCAAAAAAGTCAATAATCGATAACTAAAACTTGAATAGTACTACTTCTATCTTACTATTACATTCTCTTAGAAACTTCTTCTGTGTTCTACTATGGTGCTTTTAGTGTCTCCGCATACCGCAGCACGCGACATAGCTTTGCAGACGATAAATGTTACCGTTTCAGAGAGAAGAGCGGCCAATGTAACGGTCTGGCTTTAAATCGATTCGATAGCAAATGACGAAAACGTGCGGATTTATCAGGTTTTCTACTACATATGAACACTTTTCACATTCTCCCGTGGAACGCGGCTGCTAGTCGCCGTTTCATGCAAAATCGTAAAGTCATAGGTCATGTCCAAGCCACCAAGGCCGGCTAAAAAGTGTATAATCGACAACTAAAACTTAAATTGTACTACTTCTTACTGGCTATTGCTTCGCCTTAGGAGCATCTTCTGTGTTCTACTATTGTGCTTTTAGTGTCTCCGCATACCACAGCACACGACATAGCTTTGCAGACGATAAATGTAACCGTTTCAGAGAGAAGAGCGGCCAATGTAACGGTCTGGCTTTAAATCGATTCGATAGCAAATGACGAAAACGTGCGAATTTATCAGGTTTTTACTACATATGAACACTTTTCACATTCTCCCGGGCAACGCTGCTGCTAGTCGCCCTTTCATGCAAAATCTTAAGGTCCTAGCCAATGTCCAAGGCACCAAAGCCTTCTAAAAAGTCAACAATCGATAACTAAGACGTGAATTGTACTACTTCTTACTGGCTATTACATCAACATAGAAGCTTCTTCTGTGTTCTACTATGGTGCTTTTAGTGTCTCCGCATACTGCAGCACGCGACATAGCTTTGCAGACGATAAATGTAACGGTTTCAGAGCGAAGAGCGGCCAATGTGACGATCTGGCTCGAAGTCGATATGATAACAAATGACGAAAACAGACGGATTTCTCAGGTTTTTACTACATATGAACACTTTTTACATTCTCCCGTGCAACGCGGCTGCTAGTCCTCCTTTCATGCAAAATCTTAAGGTCCTAGGTCATATCCAAGCCACCAAAGCCGGCTAAAAAGTGAATAATCGACAACTAAAACTTGATTTGTACTACATCTTACTGGATATTACTTCAACTTAGAAGCTTCTTCTGCGTTCTACTATGGTGCTTTTAGTGTCTCCGCATACCGCAGCACGCGACATAGCTTTGCAGACGATAAATGTAACTGTCTCAGAGAGAAGAGCGGCCTTTGTGACGATCTGGCTCTAAGTCGATATGATAACAAATGACGAAAACAGACGGATTTCTCAGGTTTTTACTACATATGAACACTTTTCACATTCTCCCGTGCAACGCGGCTGCTAGTCGCCCTTTCATGCAAAATCTTAAGGTCCTAGCTCATGGCCAAGGCACAAAAGCTGGCAAAAAGGTCAATAATCGATAACTAAAACTTGAATACTACTACTTCTAACTTACTATTACATTCTCTTAGAAGCTTCTTCTGTGTTCTACTATGGTGCTTTTAGTGTCTCCGCATACCGCAGCACGCGACATAACTTTGCAGAGGGATAAATGTAACCGTCTCAGAGAGAAAAGCGGCCATTGTGACGATCTGGCTTTAAGTCGATTCGATAAGAAATGACGAAAACGGACGGATTTCTCAGGTTTTTACTACATATGAACACTTTTCACATTCTCCCGTGCAACGCAGCTGCTAGTCCTCCTTTCATGCAAAGTCTTAAGGTCCTAGGTCATGTCCAAGCCACCAAAGCCGGCTAAAAAGCGAATAATCGACAACTAAAACTTGAATTGTACTACTTCTATCTTACTATTACATTCTCTTAGAAGCTTCTTCTGTGTTCTACTATGGTGCTTTAGGGGGCTCCGCATACCGCAGCACGCGACATAGCTTTGCAGACGATAAATGTAACCATTTCAGAGAGAAGAGCGTCCAATGTGACGATCTGGGTTTAAGTCGATTCGATAACAAATGACGAAAACGTACGGATTTCTCAAGTTTTTACTACATATGAAATCTTTTCACATTCTTCCGTGCAACGCGGCTGCTAGACCTTCTATCGTGCAAAATCTTAAGATCCTAGGTCATGTCCAAGCCACCAAAGCCGGCTAAAAAGTGAATAATCGAAAACAAAAACTTGAATTGTACTACTTCTTACTGGCTATTGCTTCGCCTTAGGAGCTTCTTCTGTGTTCTACTATTGTGCTTTTAGTGTCTCCGCATACCGCAGCACGCGACATAGCTTTGCAGACGATACATGTAACCGTTTCAGAGAGAAGAGCGGCCAATGTGACGATCTGGCTTAATGTCGATTCGATAACAAATGACGAAAACGGACGGATTTATCTGGTTTGTACTACATATGAACACTTTTCACATTCTCCCGTGCAACGCGGCTGCTAGTCGCCCTTTCATGCAAAATCTTAAGGTCCTAGCTCATGGCCAAAACACCAAAGCCGGCAAAAAAGTCAATAATCGATAACTAAAACTTGAATAGTACTTCTTCTAACTTACTATTACATTCTCTTAGAAGCTTCTTCTGTGTTCTACTATGGTGCTTTTAGTGTCTCCGCATACCGCAGCACGCGACATAGCTTTGCAGACGATAAATGTTACCGTTTCAGAGAGAAGAGCGGCCAATGTAACGGTCTGGCTTTAAATCGATTCGATAGCAAATGACGAAAACGTGCGGATTTATCAGCTTTTCTACTACATATGAACACTTTCCACATTCTCCCGTGGAACGCGGCTGCTAGTCGCCGTTTCATGCAAAATCGTAAAGTCCTAGGTCATGTCCAAGCCACCAAAGCCGGCTAAAAAGTGTATAATCGACAACTAAAACTTAAATTGTACTACTTCTTACTGGCTATTGCTTCGCCTTAGGAGCATCGTCTGTGTTCTACTATTGTGCTTTTAGTGTCTCCGCATACCACAGCACACGACATAGCTTTGCAGACGATAAATGTAACCGTTTCAGAGAGAAGAGCGGCCAATGTAACGGTCTGGCTTTAAATCGATTCGATAGCAAATGACGAAAACGTGCGAATTTATCAGGTTTTTACTACATATGAACACTTTTCACATTCTCCCGGGCAACGCTGCTGCTAGTCGCCCTTTCATGCAAAATCTTAAGGTCCTAGCCAATGTCCAAGGCACCAAAGCCTTCTAAAAAGTCAACAATCGATAACTAAGACGTGAATTGTACTACTTCTTACTGGCTATTACATCAACATAGAAGCTTCTTCTGTGTTCTACTATGGTGCTTTTAGTGTCTCCGCATACTGCAGCACGCGACATAGCTTTGCAGACGATAAATGTAACGGTTTCAGAGCGAAGAGCGGCCAATGTGACGATCTGGCTCGAAGTCGATATGATAACAAATGACGAAAACAGACGGATTTCTCAGGTTTTTACTACATATGAACACTTTTTACATTCTCCCGTGCAACGCGGCTGCTAGTCCTCCTTTCATGCAAAATCTTAAGGTCCTAGGTCATATCCAAGCCACCAAAGCCGGCTAAAAAGTGAATAATCGACAACTAAAACTTGATTTGTACTACATCTTACTGGATATTACTTCAACTTAGAAGCTTCTTCTGCGTTCTACTATGGTGCTTTTAGTGTCTCCGCATACCGCAGCACGCGACATAGCTTTGCAGACGATAAATGTAACTGTCTCAGAGAGAAGAGCGGCCTTTGTGACGATCTGGCTCTAAGTCGATATGATAACAAATGACGAAAACAGACGGATTTCTCAGGTTTTTACTACATATGAACACTTTTCACATTCTCCCGTGCAACGCGGCTGCTAGTCGCCCTTTCATGCAAAATCTTAAGGTCCTAGCCAATGTCCAAGGCACCAAAGCCTTCTAAAAAGTCAATAATCGATAAATAAGACGTGAATTGTACTACTTCTTACTGGCTATTACATCAACATAGAAGCTTCTTCTGTGTTCTACTATGGTGCTTTTAGTGTCTCCGCATACCGCAGCACGCGACATAGCTTTGCAGACGATAAATGTAACCGTTTCAGAGCGAAGAGCGGCCAATGTGACGATCTGGCTCTAAGTCGATATGATAACAAATGACGAAAACAGACGGATTTCTCAAGTTTTTACTACATATGAACACTTTTCACATTCTCCCGTGCAACGCGGCAGCTAGTCCTACTTTCATGCAAAATCTTAAGGTCCTAGGTCATGTCAAAGCCACCAAAGCCGGCTAAAAAGTGAATAATCGACAACTAAAACTTGAATTGTACTACTTCTTACTGGATATTGCTTCAACTTAGAAGCTTCTTCTATGTTCTACTATGGTGCTTTTAGTGTCTCCGCATACCGCAGCACGCGACATAGCTTTGCAGACGATAAATGTAACCGTCTCAGAGAGAAAAGTGTATAATTTGACGATCTGGCTTTAAGTCGATTCGATAACAAATGACGAAAACGGACGTATTTCTCAGGTTTTTACTACATATCAACACTTTTCACATTCTCCCGTGCAACGCGGCTGCTAGTCCTCCTTTCATGCAAAATCTTAAGGTCCTAGGTCATGTCCAAGCCACCAAAGCCGGCTAAAAGTGAATAATCGACAACTAAAACTTGAATTGTACTACTTCTTACTGGCTATTGCTTCAGCTTAGAAGCTTCTTCTGTTTTCTACTATGGTGCTTTTAGTGTCTCCGCATACCGCAGCACGCGACATAGCTTTGCAGACGATAAAAGTAACCGTTTCAGAGAGAAGAGCGGCCATTGTGGCGATCTGGTTCTAAGTCGATATGATAACAAATGTCGAAAACAGACGGATTTCTCAGGTTTTTACTACATATGAACACTTTTCACATTCTCCCGTGCAACGCGGCTGCTAGTCCTCCTTCCATGCAAAATCTTAAGGTCCTAGGTCATGTGGAAGCCACTAAACCCGGCTACAAAGTGTATAATCGACAACTAAAACTTAAATTGTACTACTTCTTACTGGCTATTGCTTCAACTTAGAAGCTTCTTCTGTGTTCTACTATGGTGCTTTTAGTGTCTCCGCATACCGCAGCACGCGACATAGCTTTGCAGACGATAAATGTAACCGTTTCGGAGAGAAGAGCGGCCAATGTGACGATCTGGCTCTAAGTCGATATGATAACAAATGACGAAAACAGACGGATTTCTCAGGTTTTTACTACATGTGAACACTTTTCACATTCTTCCGTGCAACGCGGCTGCTAGTCCTCCTTTCATGCAAAATCTTAAGGTCCTAGGTCATGTCCAAGGCACCAAAGCCGGCTAAAAAGTGTATAATCGACAACTAAAACTTAAATTGTACTACTTCTTACTGCCTATTGCTTCAACTTAGAAGCTTCTTCTGTGTTCTACTGTGGTGCTTTTAGTGTCTCCGCATACCGCAGCACGCGACATTGCTTTGCAGACGATAAATGTAACCGTTTCAAAGAGAAGAGCGGCCAATGTGACGATCTGGCTCTAAGTCGATTCGATGACAAATGACGAAAACAGACGCATTTCTCAGGTTTTTACTACATATGAACACTTTTCACATTATCCCGTGCAACGCACCCTCTAGTCCTCCTTTCATGCAAAATCTTAAGGTCCTAGCTCACGTCCAATGCCCCATAGCCCCCTAAAAGTCAATAATCGATAACTTAAACGTGAACTGTACTACTTCTTACTGGCTATTACATAAACTTAGAAGCTTTTTCTGTGTTCTACTATGGTGCTTTTAGTGTCTCGCACATTCCGCAGCACGCGACATAGCTTTGCAGACGATAAATGTAACCGTTTCAGAGAGAAGAGCGGCCAATTTGACGATCTGGCTCTAAGTCGATTCAATAACATATGACGAAAAGAGACGGATTTCTCAGGTTCTTACTACATATGAACACTTTTCACATTCTCCCTTGCAACGTAGCTGCTAAACCTCCTTTCATGCAAAACCTTAAGGTCCTAGGTCTTGTCCAGGCCACCAAAGCCGGCTAAAAAGTGAATAATCGACAACTAAAACTTGAATTGTACTACTTCTTACTGGCTATTGCTTCAACTTAGAAGCTTCTTCTGTGTTCTACTATGGTGCTTTTAGTGTCTCCACATACCGCAGCACGCGTCATAGCTTTGCAGACGATAAATGTAACCGTTTCAGAGAGAAGAGCGTCCAATGTGACGTTCTGGCTTTAAGTCGATATGATAACAAATGACGAAAACAGACGGATTTCTCAGGTTTTACTACATATGAACACTTTTCACATTCTCCCGTGCAACGCGGGTGCTAGTCCTCCTTTCATGCAAAATCTTAAGGTCCTAGGTCATGTCCAAGCCACCAAAGCCGGCTAAACAGGGTATAATCGACAACTAAAACTTAAATTGTACTACTTCTTACTGGCTATTGCTTCAACTTAGAAGCTTCTTCTGTGTTCTACTATGATGCTTTTAGTGTCTCCGCATACCGCAGCACGCGACATAGCTTTGCAGACACTTCTCACATTCTCCCGTGCAACGCGGCTGCTAGTCCTCCTTCCATGCAAAAACTTAAGTACCTAGGTCGTGTCCAAGCCACCAAAGCCGGCTAAAGAGTGAATAATCGACAACTAAAACTTGAATTGTACTACTTCTTACTGGCTATTGCTTCAACTTAGAAGCTTCTTCTGTGTTCTACTATGGTGCTTTTAGTGTCTCCACATACCGCAGCACGCGACATAGCTTTGCAGACGATAAATGTAACCGTTTCAGAGAGAAGAGCGGCAAATGTGACGAAATGGCTTTAAGTCAATTCGATAACAAATGACGAAAACGGAGTGATTTCTCAGGTTTTTATTACATATGAACATTTTTCACATTCTCCCGTGCAACGCGGCTAATAGTCCTCCTTTCATGCAAAATCTTAAGGTCCTAGCTCATGTAAAGGGCACCAATGCCGGCTAAAAAGTGAATAATCGATAACTAGAATGTGAATTGTACTACTTATTACTGGCTATTACATCAACTTAGAAGCTTCTTCTGTGTTGTACTATGGTGCTTTAAGTGTCTCCGCATACTGCACCCAGCGACATAGCTTTGCAGACGATAAATAACACCGTTTCAGAGGGAAGGGCGGCCAATGTGACGATCTGGCTTTAAGTCGATTCGATAACAAATGACGAAAACGGCCGGATATCTCAGGTTTTTACTACATATGAGCACTTTTTACACTCTCCCGTGCAACGCGGCTAATATTCCGCCTTTCATGCGAAATCTTAAGGTCCTAGCTCATGCCCTAGGCCCCAAAAAATTATAAAAAGTCAATAATCGATAACTAAAACATGAATTGTACTGCATCTTACTGGGTATTACATCATCTTATAACCTGCTTTTGTGTTCTACTATGGTGCTTTTAGTGTCTCCGCATACCGCAACACGCGACATAGTTCTGCAGACGATAAATGTTACCGTTTCAGAGAGAAGAGCGGCAAAAGTGACGATCTGGCTTAAAGTCGGTTTGATAACAAATGAGGAAAACGGGCGAATATCTTAGGTTTTTACTACATATCAACACTTTTCACATTCTCCCGTGCAACGCAGCTCCTAGTTATCCTTTCATGCAAAATCGTAAGGTCATAGCTCATGTCCAAGGTACCAAAGCCGGCTAAAAAGTCTATAATCGATAACTAAAACTTGAATTGTAATACTTCTTACTGGCTATTACATCAACTTAGAAGTTCTTCTGTGTTCTACTATGGTGCTTTTAGTGACTCCGAATACTGCAGCACGCGTCATAGCTTCGCTGACGATAAATGTAATCGTTTCAGAGAGAAGAGCGGCCAATGTGACCATGTGGCTTTAAGTCGATTCGATAACAAATGACGAAAACGGACGGATTTTTCAGGTTTTTACTACATATGAAACACTTTTCCCATTTTCCCGTGCAACGCGGCTGCTAGTCCTCCTTTCATGCAAAATCTTAAGGTCCTAAGTCATATCCAAGCCACCAAAGCCGGCTAAAATGTGAATAATCGACAACTAAAACTTGAATTGTACTACTTCTTACTGGCTATTGCTTCAACTTAGAAGCTTCTTCTGTGTTCTACTATGGTGCGTTTAGTGTCTCGGCATACCGCACCCAGCGACATAGCTTTGCAGACGATAAATGTAACCGTTTCAGAGAGAAGAGCGGCCAATGTGCGATCTGGCTTTAAGTCGATTCGATAACAAATGACGAAAACGGACGGATTTCTAAGAGTTTTTACTACATATAAATACTTTTCACATTCTCCCGTGCCACGCTGCTGCTAGTTCTCCTTTCATGCAAAATCTTAAGGTCCTAGCTCATGCCCAAAGCACCAAAAAAGGCTAAAAAGTCAATAATCGATAAATTAACGTGAATTGTACTACTTCTTACTGGGTATTACATCAACTTAGAAGCTTCATCTGTGTTCTACTATGGTGCTTCTAGTGACTCCACATACAGCAGCACGCGACATAGCTTTGCAGACGATAAATGTAACTGTTTCAGAGAGAAGAGCGACCAATGTGACGATCTGGCTTTAAGTCGATTTGATAACAAATGACGAAACCGAACGGATTTCTAAGGTTTTTACTACAAATGAACACTTAACACATTCTCCCGTGCAACGCTGCTGCTAGTGGTCCTTTCATGCAAAGTCTTAAGGTCCTAGATCACGTCCAACGCACCCAGGAAGGGTAAAAGGTCAATAATCGATAACTAAAACTTTAATTGTAATGTTTCTTACTGACTATTACATGAACTTAGAAGCTTCTTCTGTGTTCAACTGCGGTGCTTTTAGTGTCTTGCGCATACGGCAGCACGCGACATAGCTTTGCAGACGATAAATGTAACCGTTTCAGACAGAAGAGTGGCCAATGTAACGATTTGGCTTTAAATCGATTTGTTAACAAATGACGAAAATGGACGGATATCTCAGGTTTTACTACACATGAACACTTTTCACATTCTCCCGTGCAACGCAGCTACTAGTCCTCCATTCATGCAAAATCGTAACGTCCTAGCTCATGTCCAAGGTACCAAAGCCGGCTAAAAAGTCAGTAATCGATAACTAAAACTTGCATTGTACTACTTCTTACTGGCTATTATTTCAACTTAGAAGGTTCTTTGTGTTCTACTATGGTGCTTGTAGTGTCTCCGCATACTGCAGCACTCGACACAGCTTTGCAGATGATAAATGTAACTGTTTCAGAGAGAAGAGCGACCAATGTGACGATATGGCTTTAAGTCGATTTGATAAGAAATGACGAAAACGGCCCAATTTCTCAGGTTTTTACTACATATGAACTTTTTTCCCATTCTCCCGTGCAACGCGGCTGCTGGTCCTCATTTCATGCAAAATCTTAAGGTACTACCTCATGCCAATGCACCAAAGAAGGGTAAAAGGTCAATATTCGATAAGTAAAACTTGAATTGTAGTGTTTCTTACTGGCTATTACATCAACTTAGAAGCTTCTTCTGTGTGCTACTATGGTGCTTTTTGTGTCTCCGCATACCACAGCACGCGACATAGCTTTGCAGACGATAAATGTAACCGTTTCAGAGAGAAGAGCGGCCAGTGTGACGATCTGGTTTTAAGTCGAACAGATAACAAATAACGAAAACGGACGGATTTTTCAGGTTTTTTCTACATATAAACACTTTTCAGATTCTCCTGTGCAACGCGGTTGCTAGACTTCCCATCAAGCAAAATCGTAGGGTTCTAGCTTATGTCCAAGGCACCAAAGGAAGGTAAAAGGTAAATAATCAATAACTAAAACTTGAATTTTACTGTCTCTTACTGGCTATTACGTCAACATAGAAGCTTTTTCTGTGTTCTCCCATGGTGCTTTTAATGTCTGGCCCATACCGCAGCACGCGACATAGCTTTGCAGACGATAAATGTAACCGTTTCAGAGAGAAGAGCGGCCAATGTAACGTCCTTGCTTTAAGTCGATTCGATAACAAATGAAGAAAACTGACGGATTTCTAAGGTTGTTACTACATATGAACACTTTTCACATTGTCTCGAGCAACGCGGCTGCTAATCCTCCTTTCATACAAAATCGTAAGGTCCTAGCTCATGTCCAAGGCACCAAAGAAGGCTAGAAATTCAATAATCGATAGTTAAAACTTGAATTGTACTAAATCTTACTGGCTATTACAAAACCGAATAAAAAGTCAAAAACAGATAACTAAAACTTGAATTGTACCACTTCTTACTGGCTATTACATCAACTTAGAAGCTTCTACTGTGGTGCGTTTAGTGTCTCCGCATACCGCACCCAGCGACATAGCTTTGCAGGCGAAAAATGTAACCGTTTCAGAGGGAAGTGCGGCCAATGTGACGATCTGGGTTTAAGTCGACTCGATAACAAATGACGAAAACGGCCGGAATTCTCAGGTTTTTACTACATATTAACACTTTTCACGTTCCCTCGTGCAACGCGGCTGCTAGTCCTCCTTTCATGCAAAATCTTAAGGTCCTAGATCATGTACAAGGCACCTAAGCCGGCTGAAAAGTGAATAATCGATAACGAAAACTTGAATTGTACTACTTCTTACTGGCTATAACATAAACTTAGAAGCTTCCTCTGTGTTCCACTATGGTGCTTTTAGTGTCTCCGCATACCGCACCCAGCGACATAGCTTTGCAGACGATAAATCTAACCAGTTCAGAGAGAAGAGCGGCCAATGTAACGTCCTTGCCTTAAGTCGATTCGATAACAAATGACGAAAACGGACGGACTTCTCAGTTTGTTACTACATATGAACACTTTTCACATTGTCCCGAGCAACGCGTATGCTACTCCTCCTTTCATACAAAATCGTAAGGTCCTAGCTCATGTCCAAGGCTCCAAAAAAGGTTAAAAATTCAATAATCGATAATTAAAACTTGAATTTTACTACATCTTACTGGCTATTACATAGCAGAATAAAAAGTCAAAAACCAATAACTAAAACTTGATTGTACTACTGCTTACTGGCTGTTACATCAACTTAGAAGGTTCTTCTGTGTTCTACTATGGTGCTTTTAGTGTCTCCGCATACTTTAACACGCGACATAGCTATGCAGACGATAAATGTAACCGTTTCAGAGACAAGTGCTGCCAATGTAACGATCTGGCTTTAAGTCGATTCGATAACAAATGACGAAAACGGAAGGATTTCTCAGGTTTTTACCACGTATGAACACTTTTCACATTCTCCCGTGCAATTCGGCTGCTAGTCCTCCTTTCATGCAAAATCTTAAGGTCCTAGCTCATGACCAAAGCACCAAAGTCGGCTAAAAAGTCAATAAACGACAACTAGAACTTTAGTTGTACTACTTCTTACTGGGTATTACATCAACTTAGAAGCTTCTTCTGTGTTCTACTATGGTGCTTTTAGTGTCTCCGCATACCGCACCCAGCGACATAGCTTAGCAGCCGATAAATGTAACCGTTTCAGAGGGAAGTGCGTCCAATAAGACGATCTGGCTTTAAGTCGATTCGATAACAAATGACGAAAACGGACGAATTTCTCAGGTTTTTAATACATATGAACACTTTTCACATTCTCCCGTGCAAAGCGGCTGCTACAGTTCCCTTCATGCAAAATCGTAACGTCCTAGCTCATGTCCAAGGTACCAAAGCCGGCTAAAAAGTCAGTAATCGATAACTAAAACTTGCATTGTACTACTTACTGGCTATTACTTCAACTTAGAAGCTTCCTCTGTGTTCTACTATGGTGCTTTTTGTGTCTCCGCATACCGCAGCACGAGACATAGCTTTGCAGACGATAAATGTAACCGTTTCAGAGAGAAGAGCGGCCTACGTGACGATCTTGGTTTAAGTCTATTCGATAACAACTGACGATAACGGACGGATTTCTCAGGTTTTTACTATATATGAACACTTTTCACATTCTCCCGCGCAAAGCGGCTGGTACACTTCGATTCATGCAATATCTTAAAGTAATAGCTCATGTCCAAGGCAACAAAGAAGGGTAAACGATCAATAATCGATAACGAAAACTTGAATTGTACTGTTTCTTACTGGCAATTACATCAACTTGGAAGTTTCTTCTGTGTTCTACTATGGTGCTTTTAGTGTCTCCGCATACTGGAGCACGCGACATTGCTTTGCAGATGATAAGTGTAACCGTTTCAGAGAGAAGAGCGGCCAATGTAATGTCCTTGCCTTAAGTCGATTCGATAACGAATGACGAAAACGGACGGACTTCTCAGTTTGTTACTACATATGAATCCTTTTCACATTGTCCCGAGCAACACGGCTGCTAATCCTCCTTTCATACAAAATCGTAAGGTCCTAGCTCATGTCCAAGGCACCAAAAAAGGCTAAAAATTCAATAATCGATAATTAAAACTTGAATTGTAATACATCTTACTGGCTATTACATAGCAAAATAAAAAGTCAAAAACCAACAACTAAAACTTGATTGTACTACTGCTTACTGGCTGTTACATCAACTTAGAAGGTTCTTCTGTGTTCTACTATGGTGCTTTTAGTGTCTCCGCATACCTTAGCACGCGACATAGCTATACAGACGATAAATGTAACCGTTTCAGAGACAAGAGCTGCCAATGTAACGATCTGGCTTTAAGTCGATTTGATAACAAATGAGGAAAAGGGACGGATATCTCAGGTGTTTACTACATAAGAAAAATATTCAAATTCTCCCACGCAACGCAGCTGCTAGTCGTCCATTTTTGCAATATCGTAAGGTCCTAGCTCCTGTCCAAGGTACCAAAGCAGGCTAAAAAGTCAATAATCGATAACTAAAACTTGCATTGTACTACTTATTACTGGCTATTACTTCAACTTAGAATCTTCTTCTGTGTTCTGCTATGGTGCTTTTAGTGTCTCTGCATACCGCATCACGCGACATAGCTTTCCAGACGATAAATGTAACCGTTTCAGAGACAAGTGCTGCCAATGTAACGATCTGGCTTTAAGTCGATTTGATAACAAATGACGAAAAGGGACGGATATCTCAGGTGTTTCCTACATAAGAACAATTTTCACATTCTCCCATGCAATGCGGCTGCTAGTCCTACTTTCATGCAAAATCGTAAGGTCCTAGAGCATGTACAAGGCACCTAAGCCGGCTGAAAAGTGAATAATCGTTAACGAAAACTTGAATTGTACTACTTCTTACTGGCTATTACATCAACTTAGAAGCTTCTTCTGTGTTCTACTATGGTGCTTTTAGTGTCTCCGCATACCGCACCCTGCGACATAGCTTAGCAGCCGATAAATGTAACCGTTTCAGAGGGAGGACCGGTCAATAAGGCGATCTGGCTGTAAGTCGATTCGATAACAAATGACGAAAACGGAAGGATTTCTCAGGTTTTTACCACGTATGAACAGTTTTCACATTCTCCCGTGCAATTCGGCTGCTAGTCCTCCTTTCATGCAAAATCTTATGGTCCTAGCTCATGACCAAAGCACCAAAGCCGGCTAAAAAGTTAATAATCGACAACTAGAACTTTAGTTGTACTACTTCTTACTGGGTATTACATCAACTTAGAAGCTTCATCTGTGTTCTACTATGGTGCTTTTAGTGTCTCCGAATACCGCACCCAGCGACATAGCTTAGCAGCCTATAAATGTAACCGTTTCAGTGGGAAGTGCGTCCAATAAGACGATCTGGCTTTAAGTCGATTCGATAACAAATGACGAAAACGGCCGGATTTCTCAGGTTTTTAATACATATGAACACTTTTCACATTCTCCCGTGCAACGAGGCTAATAGTCCTCCTTTCATGCAAGATCTTAAGGTCCTAGCTCATGTCCAATGCACCAAAGCCGGCTAAATAGTCAATAATAGATAACTAAAACGTGAATTGTACTACTTCTTAATGCCTATTACATAAACGTAGAAGCTTTATCAGTGTTCTACTATGGTGCTTTTACTGTCTCCGCATACGGCATCACGCGACACAGCTTTGCAGACGATAAATGTAACCGTTTCAGAGAGAAGAGCGGCCAACGTGACGATCTGGGTTTAAGTCCATTCGATAACAAATGACGAAAACTGACGGATTTCTCAGGTTTTTACTATATATGAACACTTTTCACATTCTCCCGTGCCCGCAGATTCTAGTCCTCCTTTCATGCAAAATCATAAAGTCCTAGCTCATGTCTAAGGTATGAAAGCCGGCTAAAAAGTCAATAATCGATAACTAAAACTTGAATTGCACTGTTTCTTACTGGCTAATACATGAACTAGAAACTTCTGCTGTGTTGTACTATGGTGCTTTTAGAGTCTCCGCATACCGCAACACTCGACATAGCTTTGCAGACGATAAATGTAACCGTTTCAGAGAGAAGAGCGGGCAATGTGACGAACTGGCTTTAAGTCGATTTGACAACAAATGAGGAAAACGGGCGGATTTCTTAGGTTTTTACTACAAATGAGCACCTTTCACAGTCTCCCGTGCAACGCGGCTGCTAGTCCTCCTTTCATGCAAAATCTTAAGGTCCTAGCTTATGCCCAAGGCACGAAAGCCGAATAAAAAGTCAATAATCGATAACTAAAACTTGAATTGTACTACTTCTTACTGTCTATTACAACAACTTAGAAGCTTCTTCTGTGTTCTACTATGCTGCTTTTAGTGTCTCGCCCATACCGCTACACGCGACATAGCTTTGCAGACGATAAATGTAACTGTTTCAGAGAGAAGAGCCACCAATGAGACGATCTGGCTTTAAGTCAATTCGATAACAAATGACGGAAACGGAGGGAATTCTCAGGTTTTTACTATATATGAACATTTTTCACATTCTTCCGTGCAAAGCGGCTGCTACAGTTCCCTTCATGCAAAATCGTAACGTCCTAGCTCATGTCCAAGGTACCAAAGCCGGCTAAAAAGTCAGTAATCGATAACTGAAACTTGCATTGTACTACTTACTGGCTATTACTTCAACTTAGAAGCTTCCTCTGTGTTCTACTATGGTGCTTTTAGTGTCTCCGCATACCGCAGCACGCGACATAGCTTTACAGACGATAAATGTTACCGTTTCAGAGAGAAGAGCGGCCAATGTAACGGTCTGGCTTTAAATCGATTCGATAGCAAATGACGAAAACGTGCGAATTTATCAGGTTTTTACTACATATGAACTCTTTTCACATTCTCCCGGGCAACGCTGCTGCTAGTCGCCCTTTCATGCAAAATCTTAAGGTCCTAGCCAATGTCCAAGGCACCAAAGCCTTCTAAAAAGTCAACAATCGATAACTAAGACGTGAATTGTACTACTTCTTACTGGCTATTACATCAACATAGAAGCTTCTTCTGTGTTCTACTATGGTGCTTTTAGTGTCTCCGCATACTGCAGCACGCGACATAGCTTTGCAGACGATAAATGTAACGGTTTCAGAGCGAAGAGCGGCCAATGTGACGATCTGGCTCGAAGTCGATATGATAACAAATGACGAAAACAGACGGATTTCTCAGGTTTTTACTACATATGAACACTTTTTACATTCTCCCGTGCAACGCGGCTGCTAGTCCTCCTTTCATGCAAAATCTTAAGGTCCTAGGTCATATCCAAGCCACCAAAGCCGGCTAAAAAGTGAATAATCGACAACTAAAACTTGATTTGTACTACATCTTACTGGATATTACTTCAACTTAGAAGCTTCTTCTGCGTTCTACTATGGTCCTTTTAGTGTCTCCGCATACCGCAGCACGCGACATAGCTTTGCAGACGATAAATGTAACTGTCTCAGAGAGAAGAGCGGCCTTTGTGACGATCTGGCTCTAAGTCGATATGATAACAAATGACGAAAACAGACGGATTTCTCAGGTTTTTACTACATATGAACACTTTTCACATTCTCCCGTGCAACGCGGCTGCTAGTCGCCCTTTCATGCAAAATCTTAAGGTCCTAGCTCATGGCCAAGGCACAAAAGCTGGCAAAAAGGTCAATAATCGATAACTAAAACTTGAATACTACTACTTCTAACTTACTATTACATTCTCTTAGAAGCTTCTTCTGTGTTCTACTATGGTGCTTTTAGTGTCTCCGCATACCGCAGCACGCGACATAACTTTGCAGAGGGATAAATGTAACCGTCTCAGAGAGAAAAGCGGCCATTGTGACGATCTGGCTTTAAGTCGATTCGATAAGAAATGACGAAAACGGACGGATTTCTCAGGTTTTTACTACATATGAACACTTTTCACATTCTCCCGTGCAACGCAGCTGCTAGTCCTCCTTTCATGCAAAGTCTTAAGGTCCTAGGTCATGTCCAAGCCACCAAAGCCGGCTAAAAAGCGAATAATCGACAACTAAAACTTGAATTGTACTACTTCTATCTTACTATTACATTCTCTTAGAAGCTTCTTCTGTGTTCTACTATGGTGCTTTAGGGGGCTCCGCATACCGCAGCACGCGACATAGCTTTGCAGACGATAAATGTAACCATTTCAGAGAGAAGTGCGTCCAATGTGACGATCTGGGTTTAAGTCGATTCGATAACAAATGACGAAAACGTACGGATTTCTCAAGTTTTTACTACATATGAAATCTTTTCACATTCTTCCGTGCAACGCGGCTGCTAGACCTTCTATCGTGCAAAATCTTAAGATCCTAGGTCATGTCCAAGCCACCAAAGCCGGCTAAAAAGTGAATAATCGAAAACAAAAACTTGAATTGTACTACTTCTTACTGGCTATTGCTTCGCCTTAGGAGCTTCTTCTGTGTTCTACTATTGTGCTTTTAGTGTCTCCGCATACCGCAGCACGCGACATAGCTTTGCAGACGATACATGTAACCGTTTCAGAGAGAAGAGCGGCCAATGTGACGATCTGGCTTAAAGTCGATTCGATAACAAATGACGAAAACGGACGGATTTATCTGGTTTGTACTACATATGAACACTTTTCACATTCTCCCGTGCAACGCGGCTGCTAGTCGCCCTTTCATGCAAAATCTTAAGGTCCTAGCTCATGGCCAAAACACCAAAGCCGGCAAAAAATACAATAATCGATAACTAAAACTTGAATAGTACTTCTTCTAACTTACTATTACATTCTCTTAGAAGCTTCTTCTGTGTTCTACTATGGTGCTTTTAGTGTCTCCGCATACCGCAGCACGCGACATAGCTTTGCAGACGATAAATGTTACCGTTTCAGAGAGAAGAGCGGCCAATGTAACGGTCTGGCTTTAAATCGATTCGATAGCAAATGACGAAAACGTGCGGATTTATCAGCTTTTCTACTACATATGAACACTTTCCACATTCTCCCGTGGAACGCGGCTGCTAGTCGCCGTTTCATGCAAAATCGTAAAGTCCTAGGTCATGTCCAAGCCACCAAAGCCGGCTAAAAAGTGTATAATCGACAACTAAAACTTAAATTGTACTACTTCTTACTGGCTATTGCTTCGCCTTAGGAGCATCGTCTGTGTTCTACTATTGTGCTTTTAGTGTCTCCGCATACCACAGCACACGACATAGCTTTGCAGACGATAAATGTAACCGTTTCAGAGAGAAGAGCGGCCAATGTAACGGTCTGGCTTTAAATCGATTCGATAGCAAATGACGAAAACGTGCGAATTTATCAGGTTTTTACTACATATGAACACTTTTCACATTCTCCCGGGCAACGCTGCTGCTAGTCGCCCTTTCATGCAAAATCTTAAGGTCCTAGCCAATGTCCAAGGCACCAAAGCCTTCTAAAAAGTCAACAATCGATAACTAAGACGTGAATTGTACTACTTCTTACTGGCTATTACATCAACATAGAAGCTTCTTCTGTGTTCTACTATGGTGCTTTTAGTGTCTCCGCATACTGCAGCACGCGACATAGCTTTGCAGACGATAAATGTAACGGTTTCAGAGCGAAGAGCGGCCAATGTGACGATCTGGCTCGAAGTCGATATGATAACAAATGACGAAAACAGACGGATTTCTCAGGTTTTTACTACATATGAACACTTTTTACATTCTCCCGTGCAACGCGGCTGCTAGTCCTCCTTTCATGCAAAATCTTAAGGTCCTAGGTCATATCCAAGCCACCAAAGCCGGCTAAAAAGTGAATAATCGACAACTAAAACTTGATTTGTACTACATCTTACTGGATATTACTTCAACTTAGAAGCTTCTTCTGCGTTCTACTATGGTGCTTTTAGTGTCTCCGCATACCGCAGCACGCGACATAGCTTTGCAGACGATAAATGTAACTGTCTCAGAGAGAAGAGCGGCCTTTGTGACGATCTGGCTCTAAGTCGATATGATAACAAATGACGAAAACAGACGGATTTCTCAGGTTTTTACTACATATGAACACTTTTCACATTCTCCCGTGCAACGCGGCTGCTAGTCGCCCTTTCATGCAAAATCTTAAGGTCCTAGCCAATGTCCAAGGCACCAAAGCCTTCTAAAAAGTCAATAATCGATAAATAAGACGTGAATTGTACTACTTCTTACTGGCTATTACATCAACATAGAAGCTTCTTCTGTGTTCTACTATGGTGCTTTTAGTGTCTCCGCATACCGCAGCACGCGACATAGCTTTGCAGACGATAAATGTAACCGTTTCAGAGCGAAGAGCGGCCAATGTGACGATCTGGCTCTAAGTCGATATGATAACAAATGACGAAAACAGACGGATTTCTCAAGTTTTTACTACATATGAACACTTTTCACATTCTCCCGTGCAACGCGGCAGCTAGTCCTACTTTCATGCAAAATCTTAAGGTCCTAGGTCATGTCCAAGCCACCAAAGCCGGCTAAAAAGTGAATAATCGACAACTAAAACTTGAATTGTACTACTTCTTACTGGATATTGCTTCAACTTAGAAGCTTCTTCTATGTTCTACTATGGTGCTTTTAGTGTCTCCGCATACCGCAGCACGCGACATAGCTTTGCAGACGATAAATGTAACCGTCTCAGAAAGAAAAGTGTATAATTTGACGATCTGGCTTTAAGTCGATTCGATAACAAATTACGAAAACGGACGTATTTCTCAGGTTTTTACTACATATCAACACTTTTCACATTCTCCCATGCAACGCGGCTGCTAGTCCTCCTTTCATGCAAAATCTTAAGGTCCTAGGTCATGTCCAAGCCACCAAAGCCGGCTAAAAGTGAATAATCGACAACTAAAACTTGAATTGTACTACTTCTTACTGGCTATTGCTTCAGCTTAGAAGCTTCTTCTGTTTTCTACTATGGTGCTTTTAGTGTCTCCGCATACCGCAGCACGCGACATAGCTTTGCAGACGATAAAAGTAACCGTTTCAGAGAGAAGAGCGGCCATTGTGGCGATCTGGTTCTAAGTCGATATGATAACAAATGTCGAAAACAGACGGATTTCTCAGGTTTTTACTACATATGAACACTTTTCACATTCTCCCGTGCAACGCGGCTGCTAGTCCTCCTTCCATGCAAAATCTTAAGGTCCTAGGTCATGTGGAAGCCACTAAACCCGGCTACAAAGTGTATAATCGACAACTAAAACTTAAATTGTACTACTTCTTACTGGCTATTGCTTCAACTTAGAAGCTTCTTCTGTGTTCTACTATGGTGCTTTTAGTGTCTCCGCATACCGCAGCACGCGACATAGCTTTGCAGACGATAAAAGTAACCGTTTCAGAGAGAAGAGCGGCCATTGTGGCGATCTGGTTCTAAGTCGATATGATAACAAATGTCGAAAACAGACGTATTTCTCAGGTTTTTACTACATATCAACACTTTTCACATTCTCCCGTGCAACGCGGCTGCTAGTCCTCCTTTCATGCAAAATCTTAAGGTCCTAGCTCACGTCCAATGCCCCATAGCCCCCTAAAAGTCAATAATCGATAACTTAAACGTGAACTGTACTACTTCTTACTGGCTATTACATAAACTTAGAAGCTTTTTCTGTGTTCTACTATGGTGCTTTTAGTGTCTCGCACATTCCGCAGCACGCGACATAGCTTTGCAGACGATAAATGTAACCGTTTCAGAGAGAAGAGCGGCCAATTTGACGATCTGGCTCTAAGTCGATTCAATAACATATGACGAAAAGAGACGGATATCTCAGGTTTTTACTACATATGAGCACTTTTTACATTCTCCCGTGCAACGCGGCTAATATTCCGCCTTTCATGCGAAATCTTAAGGTCCTAGCTCATGCCCTAGGCCCCAAAAAATTATAAAAAGTCAATAATCGATAACTAAAACATGAATTGTACTGCATCTTACTGGGTATTACATCAACTTATAACCTGCTTTTGTGTTCTACTATGGTGCTTTTAGTGTCTCCGCATACCGCAACACGCGACATAGTTCTGCAGACGATAAATGTTACCGTTTCAGAGAGAAGAGTGGCAAAAGTGACGATCTGGCTTAAAGTCGGTTTGATAACAAATGAGGAAAACGGGCGAATATCTTAGGTTTTTACTACATATCAACACTTTTCACATTCTCCCGTGCAACGCAGCTCCTAGTTATCCTTTCATGCAAAATCGTAAGGTCATAGCTCATGTCCAAGGTACCAAAGCCGGCTAAAAAGTCTATAATCGATAACTAAAACTTGAATTGTAATACTTCTTACTGGCTATTACATCAACTTAGAAGTTCTTCTGTGTTCTACTATGGTGCTTTTAGTGACTCCGAATACTGCAGCACGCGTCATAGCTTCGCTGACGATAAATGTAATCGTTTCAGAGAGAAGAGCGGCCAATGTGACCATGTGGCTTTAAGTCGATTCGATAACAAATGACGAAAACGGACGGATTTTTCAGGTTTTTACTACATATGAAACACTTTTCCCATTTTCCCGTGCAACGCGGCTGCTAGTCCTCCTTTCATGCAAAATCTTAAGGTCCTAAGTCATGTCCAAGCCACCAAAGCCGGCTAAAAGGTGAATAATCGATAACTTAAACTTGAATTGTACTACTTCTTACTGGCTATTGCTTCAACTTAGAAGCTTCATCTGTGTTCTACTATGGTGCGTTTAGTGTCTCGGCATACCGCACCCAGCGACATAGCTTTGCAGACGATAAATGTAACCGTTTCAGAGAGAAGAGCGGCCAATGTGCGATCTGGCTTTAAGTCGATTCGATAACAAATGACGAAAACGGACGGATTTCTAAGAGTTTTTACTACATATAAATACTTTTCACATTCTCCCGTGCCACGCTGCTGCTAGTTCTCCTTTCATGCAAAATCTTAAGGTCCTAGCTCATGCCCGAAGCACCAAAAAAGGCTAAAAAGTCAATAATCGATAAATTAACGTGAATTGTACTACTTCTTACTGGGTATTACATCAACTTAGAAGCTTCATCTGTGTTCTACTATGGTGCTTCTAGTGACTCCACATACAGCAGCACGCGACATAGCTTTGCAGACGATAAATGTAACCGTTTCATAGAGAAGAGCGGGCAATGTGACGAACTGGCTTTAAGTCGATTTGACAACAAATGACGGAAACGGAGGGAATTCTCAGGTTTTTACTATATATGAACATTTTTCACATTCTCCCGTGCAAAGCGGCTGCTACAGTTCCCTTCATGCAAAATCGTAACGTCCTAGCTCATGTCCAAGGTACCAAAGCCGGCTAAAAAGTCAGTAATCGATAACTAAAACTTGCATTGTACTACTTACTGGCTATTACTTCAACTTAGAAGCTTCCTCTGTGTTCTACTATGGTGCTTTTTGTGTCTCCGCATACCGCATCACGCGACATAGCTATACAGACGATAAATGTAACCGTTTCAGAGACAAGAGCTGCCAATGTAACGATCTGGCTTTAAGTCGATTTGATAACAAATGAGATAAAGGGACGGATGTCTCAGGTGTTTACTACATAAGAAAAATATTCAAATTCTCCCATGCAACGCAGCTGCTAGTCGTCCATTTTTGCAATATCGTAAGGTACTAGCTCCTGTCCAAGGTACCAAGCTGGGCTAAAAAGTCAATAATCGATAACAAATGACGAAACCGAACGGATTTCTAAGGTTTTTACTACAAATGAACACTTAACACATTCTCCCGTGCAACGCGGCTGCTAGTGGTCCTTTCATGCAAAGTCTTAAGGTCCTAGATCACGTCCAACGCACCCAGGAAGGGTAAAAGGTCAATAATCGATAACTAAAACTTTAATTGTAATGTTTCTTACTGACTATTACATGAACTTAGAAGCTTCTTCTGTGTTCAACTGCGGTGCTTTTAGTGTCTTGCGCATACGGCAGCACGCGACATAGCTTTGCAGACGATAAATGTAACCGTTTCAGACAGAAGAGTGGCCAATGTAACGATTTGGCTTTAAATCGATTTGTTAACAAATGACGAAAATGGACGGATATCTCAGGTTTTACTACACATGAACACTTTTCACATTCTCCCGTGCAACGCAGCTACTAGTCCTCCATTCATGCAAAATCGTAACGTCCTAGCTCATGTCCAAGGTACCAAAGCCGGCTAAAAAGTCAGTAATCGATAACTAAAACTTGCATTGTACTACTTCTTACTGGCTATTATTTCAACTTAGAAGGTTCTTTGTGTTCTACTATGGTGCTTGTAGTGTCTCCGCATACTGCAGCACTCGACACAGCTTTGCAGATGATAAATGTAACTGTTTCAGAGAGAAGAGCGACCAATGTGACGATATGGCTTTAAGTCGATTTGATAAGAAATGACGAAAACGGCCCAATTTCTCAGGTTTTTACTACATATGAACTTTTTTCCCATTCTCCCGTGCAACGCGGCTGCTGGTCCTCATTTCATGCAAAATCCTAAGGTACTACCTCATGCCAATGCACCAAAGAAGGGTAAAAGGTCAATATTCGATAAGTAAAACTTGAATTGTAGTGTTTCTTACTGGCTATTACATCAACTTTGAAGCTTCTTCTGTGTGCTACTATGGTGCTTTTTGTGTCTCCGCATACCACAGCACGCGACATAGCTTTGCAGACGATAAATGTAACCGTTTCAGAGAGAAGAGCGGCCAATGTAACGTCCTTGCTTTAAGTCGATTCGATAACAAATGAAGAAAACTGACGGATTTCTAAGGTTGTTACTACATATGAACACTTTTCACATTGTCTCGAGCAACGCGGCTGCTAATCCTCCTTTCATACAAAATCGTAAGGTCCTAGCTCATGTCCAAGGCACCAAAGAAGGCTAGAAATTCAATAATCGATAGTTAAAACTTGAATTGTACTAAATCTTACTGGCTATTACAAAACCGAATAAAAAGTCAAAAACAGATAACTAAAACTTGAATTGTACCACTTCTTACTGGCTATTACATCAACTTAGAAGCTTCTACTGTGGTGCCTTTAGTGTCTCCGCATACCGCACCCAGCGACATAGCTTTGCAGGCGAAAAATGTAACCGTTTCAGAGGGAAGTGCGGCCAATGTGACGATCTGGGTTTAAGTCGACTCGATAACAAATGACGAAAACGGCCGGAATTCTCAGGTTTTTACTACATATTAACACTTTTCACGTTCCCTCGTGCAACGCGGCTGCTAGTCCTCCTTTCATGCAAAATCTTAAGGTCCTAGATCATGTACAAGGCACCTAAGCCGGCTGAAAAGTGAATAATCGATAACGAAAACTTGAATTGTACTACTTCTTACTGGCTATAACATAAACTTAGAAGCTTCCTCTGTGTTCCACTATGGTGCTTTTAGTGTCTCCGCATACCGCACCCAGCGACATAGCTTTGCAGACGATAAATCTAACCAGTTCAGAGAGAAGAGCGGCCAATGTAACGTCCTTGCCTTAAGTCGATTCGATAACAAATGACGAAAACGGACGGACTTCTCAGTTTGTTACTACATATGAACACTTTTCACATTGTCCCGAGCAACGCGTATGCTACTCCTCCTTTCATACAAAATCGTAAGGTCCTAGCTCATGTCCAAGGCTCCAAAAAAGGTTAAAAATTCAATAATCGATAATTAAAACTTGAATTTTACTACATCTTACTGGCTATTACATAGCAGAATAAAAAGTCAAAAACCAATAACTAAAACTTGATTGTACTACTGCTTACTGGCTGTTACATCAACTTAGAAGGTTCTTCTGTGTTCTACTATGGTGCTTTTAGTGTCTCCGCATACTTTAACACGCGACATAGCTATGCAGACGATAAATGTAACCGTTTCAGAGACAAGTGCTGCCAATGTAACGATCTGGCTTTAAGTCGATTCGATAACAAATGACGAAAACGGACGAATTTCTCAGGTTTTTAATACATATGAACACTTTTCACATTCTCCCGTGCAAAGCGGCTGCTACAGTTCCCTTCATGCAAAATCGTAACGTCCTAGCTCATGTCCAAGGTACCAAAGCCGGCTAAAAAGTCAGTAATCGATAACTAAAACTTGCATTGTACTACTTACTGGCTATTACTTCAACTTAGAAGCTTCCTCTGTGTTCTACTATGGTGCTTTTTGTGTCTCCGCATACCGCAGCACGAGACATAGCTTTGCAGACGATAAATGTAACCGTTTCAGAGAGAAGAGCGGCCTACGTGACGATCTTGGTTTAAGTCTATTCGATAACAACTGACGATAACGGACGGATTTCTCAGGTTTTTACTATATATGAACACTTTTCACATTCTCCCGCGCAAAGCGGCTGGTACACTTCGATTCATGCAATATCTTAAGGTAATAGCTCATGTCCAAGGCAACAAAGAAGGGTAAACGATCAATAATCGATATCGAAAACTTGAATTGTACTGTTTCTTACTGGCAATTACATCAACTTGGAAGTTTCTTCTGTGTTCTACTATGGTGCTTTTAGTGTCTCCGCATACTGGAGCACGCGACATTGCTTTGCAGATGATAAGTGTAACCGTTTCAGAGAGAAGAGCGGCCAATGTAATGTCCTTGCCTTAAGTCGATTCGATAACGAATGACGAAAACGGACGGACTTCTCAGTTTGTTACTACATATGAATTCTTTTCACATTATCCCGAGCAACACGGCTGCTAATCCTCCTTTCATACAAAATCGTAAGGTCCTAGCTCATGTCCAAGGCACCAAAAAAGGCTAAAAATTCAATAATCGATAATTAAAACTTGAATTGTAATACATCTTACTGGCTATTACATAGCAAAATAAAAAGTCAAAAACCAACAACTAAAACTTGATTGTACTACTGCTTACTGGCTGTTACATCAACTTAGAAGGTTCTTCTGTGTTCTACTATGGTGCTTTTAGTGTCTCCGCATACCTTAGCACGCGACATAGCTATACAGACGATAAATGTAACCGTTTCAGAGACAAGAGCTGCCAATGTAACGATCTGGCTTTAAGTCGATTTGATAACAAATGAGGAAAAGGGACGGATATCTCAGGTGTTTACTACATAAGAAAAATATTCAAATTCTCCCATGCAACGCAGCTGCTAGTCGTCCATTTTTGCAATATCGTAAGGTCCTAGCTCCTGTCCAAGGTACCAAAGCAGGCTAAAAAGTCAATAATCGATAACTAAAACTTGCATTTTACTACTTATTACTGGCTATTACTTCAACTTAGAATCTTCTTCTGTGTTCTGCTATGGTGCTTTTAGTGTCTCTGCATACCGCATCACGCGACATAGCTTTCCAGACGATAAATGTAACCGTTTCAGAGACAAGTGCTGCCAATGTAACGATCTGGCTTTAAGTCGATTTGATAACAAATGACGAAAAGGGACGGATATCTCAGGTGTTTCCTACATAAGAACAATTTTCACATTCTCCCATGCAATGCGGCTGCTAGTCCTACTTTCATGCAAAATCTTAAGGTCCTAGAGCATGTACAAGGCACCTAAGCCGGCTGAAAAGTGAATAATCGTTAACGAAAACTTGAATTGTACTACTTCTTACTGGCTATTACATCAACTTAGAAGCTTCTTCTGTGTTCTACTATGGTGCTTTTAGTGTCTCCGCATACCGCACCCTGCGACATAGCTTAGCAGCCGATAAATGTAACCGTTTCAGAGGGAGGACCGGTCAATAAGGCGATCTGGCTGTAAGTCGATTCGATAACAAATGACGAAAACGGAAGGATTTCTCAGGTTTTTACCACGTATGAACAGTTTTCACATTCTCCCGTGCAATTCGGCTGCTAGTCCTCCTTTCATGCAAAATCTTATGGTCCTAGCTCATGACCAAAGCACCAAAGCCGGCTAAAAAGTTAATAATCGACAACTAGAAATTTAGTTGTACTACTTCTTACTGGGTATTACATCAACTTAGAAGCTTCATCTGTGTTCTACTATGGTGCTTTTAGTGTCTCCGAATACCGCACCCAGCGACATAGCTTAGCAGCCTATAAATGTAACCGTTTCAGTGGGAAGTGCGTCCAATAAGACGATCTGGCTTTAAGTCGATTCGATAACAAATGACGAAAACGGCCGGATTTCTCAGGTTTTTAATACATATGAACACTTTTCACATTCTCCCGTGCAACGAGGCTAATAGTCCTCCTTTCATGCAAGATCTTAAGGTCCTAGCTCATGTCCAATGCACCAAAGCCGGCTAAATAGTCAATAATAGATAACTAAAACGTGAATTGTACTACTTCTTAATGCCTATTACATAAACGTAGAAGCTTTATCAGTGTTCTACTATGGTGCTTTTACTGTCTCCGCATACGGCATCACGCGACACAGCTTTGCAGACGATAAATGTAACCGTTTCAGAGAGAAGAGCGGCCAACGTGACGATCTGGGTTTAAGTCCATTCGATAACAAATGACGAAAACTGACGGATTTCTCAGGTTTTTACTATATATGAACACTTTTCACATTCTCCCGTGCCCGCAGATTCTAGTCCTCCTTTCATGCAAAATCATAAAGTCCTAGCTCATGTCTAAGGTATGAAAGCCGGCTAAAAAGTCAATAATCGATAACTAAAACTTGAATTGCACTGTTTCTTACTGGCTAATACATGAACTTAGAAACTTCTGCTGTGTTGTACTATGGTGCTTTTAGAGTCTCCGCATACCGCAACACTCGACATAGCTTTGCAGACGATAAATGTAACCGTTTCAGAGAGAAGAGCGGGCAATGTGACGAACTGGCTTTAAGTCGATTTGACAACAAATGACGAAAACGGGCGGATTTCTTAGGTTTTTACTACAAATGAGCACTTTTCACAGTCTCCCGTGCAACGCGGCTGCTAGTCCTCCTTTCATGCAAAATCTTAAGGTCCTAGCTTATGCCCAAGGCACGAAAGCCGAATAAAAAGTCAATAATCGATAACTAAAACTTGAATTGTACTACTTCTTACTGTCTATTACAACAACTTAGAAGCTTCTTCTGTGTTCTACTATGCTGCTTTTAGTGTCTCGCCCATACCGCTACACGCGACATAGCTTTGCAGACGATAAATGTAACTGTTTCAGAGAGAAGAGCCACCAATGAGACGATCTGGCTTTAAGTCAATTCGATAACAAATGACGGAAACGGAGGGAATTCTCAGGTTTTTACTATATATGAACATTTTTCACATTCTTCCGTGCAAAGCGGCTGCTACAGTTCCCTTCATGCAAAATCGTAACGTCCTAGCTCATGTCCAAGGTACCAAAGCCGGCTAAAATGTCAGTAATCGATAACTGAAACTTGCATTGTACTACTTACTGGCTATTACTTCAACTTAGAAGCTTCCTCTGTGTTCTACTATGGTGCTTTTTGTGTCTCCACATACCGCTGCATGAGACATAGCTTTGCAGACGATAAATGTAACCGTTTCAGAGAGAAGAGCGGCCTACGTGACGATCTTGGTTTAAGTCTATTCGATAACAAATGACGATAACGGACGGATTTCTCAAGGTTTTTACTATATATGAACACTTTTCACATTCTCCCGCGCAAAGCGGCTGGTACACTTCGATTCATGCAATATCTTAAGGTAATAGCTCATGTCCAAGGCACCAAAAAAGGGTAAAAGATCAATAATCGATAACAAAAACTTGAATTGTACTGTTTCTTACTGGCAATTACATCAACGTGGAAGTTTCTTCTGTGTTCTACTATGGTGCTTTTAGTGTCTCCGCATACTGGAGCACGCGACATTGCTTTGCAGATGATAAGTGTAACCGTTTCAGAGAGAAGAGCGGCCAATGTAACGTCCTTGCCTTAAGTCGATTCGATAACAAATGACGAAAACGGACGGACTTCTCAGTTTGTTACTACATATGAACACTTTTCACATTGTCCCGAGCATCGCGGCTGCTAGTGGTCCTTTCATGCAAAGTCTTAAGGTCCTAGATCAAGTCCAACGCAAACAGGAAGGGTAAAAGATCAATAATCGATAACTAAAACTTGAATTGTAATGTTTCTTACTGACTATTACATGAACTTAGAAGCTTCTTCTGAGTTCAACTGTGGTGCTTTTAGTGTCTTGCGCGTACGGCAGCACGCGACATAGCTTTGCAGACGATAAATGTAACTGTTTCAGACAGAAGAGTGGCCAATGTAACGATCTGGCTTTAAGTCTATTTGATAACAAATGAGGAAAAGGGACGGATATCTCAGGTGTTTACTACATAAGAAAAATATTCAAATTCTCCCATGCAACGCAGCTGCTAGTCGTCCATTTTTGCAATATCGTAAGGTCCTAGCTCCTGTCCAAGATACCAAAGCGGGCTAAAAAGTCAATAATCGATAACTAAAACTTGCATTGTACTACTTATTACTGGCTATTACTTCAACTTAGAAGCTTCTTCTGTGTTCTGCTATGGTGCTTTTAGTGTCTCTGCATACCGCATCACGCGACATAGCTTTCCAGACTATAAATGTAACCGTTTCAGTGAGAAGAGCGACCAATGTGACGATCTGGCTTTAAGTCGATTTGATAACAAATGACGAAACCGAACGGATTTCTAAGGTTTTTACTACAAATGAAGACTTAACATATTCTCCCGTGCAACGCGGCTGCTAGTGCTCCTTTCATGCAAAGTCTTATGGTCTTAGCTTATGTCCAAGGCACCCAGGAAGGGTAAAAGGTCAATAATCGATAACTAAAACTTGAATTGTAATGTTTCTTACTGGCTATTACATGAACTCAGAAGCTTCTTCTGTGTTCAACTATGGTACTTTTAGTGTCTTGTGCATACCGCAGCACGCGACATAGCCTTTCAGACTATAAATGTAACCGTTTCATAGGGAAGAGCGGATAATGTGACGATCTAACTTTAAGTCGACTCCATAACAAATGACGAAAACGGCAGGATTTCTCAGGTTTTATCTAGATATGAACACTTTCCTCCCGTGCAACGCGGCTGCTAGTCCTCCTTTCATGCAGAATCGTAAGGTCCTAGCTCATGTACAAGGCACCAAAGCCGGCTGAAAAGAGAATAATCGATAACGAAAACTTGATTTGTACTACATCTTACTGGCTATTACATGAACTTAGAAGCATCTTCTGTGCTCTACTATGGTGCTTTTAGTGTCTCCGCATACCGCAGCACGCGACATAGCTTTCCAGACGATAAATGTAACCGTTTCAGAGACAAGTGCTGCCAATGTAACGATCTGGCTTTAAGTCGATTTGGTAACAAATGACGAAAAGGGACGGATATCTCAGGTTTTTACTACAAATGAACACTTTTCACATTGTCCCGAGCATCGCGGCTGCTAATCCTCCTTTCATACAAAATCGTAAGGTATTACCTCATGTCCAAGGCACCAAAAAGCTAAAAATTCAATAATCGATAATTAAAACTTGAATTGTACAACATCTTACTGGCTATTACATAGCAGAATAAAAAGTCAAAAACCAATAACTAAAACTTGATTGTACTACTGCTTACTGGCTGTTACATCAACTTAGAAGGTTCTTCTGTGTTCTACTATGGTGTTTTTAGTGTCTCCGCATACTTTAGCACGCGACATAGCCATGCAGACGATAAATGTAACCGTTTCAGAGACAAGTGCTGCCAATGTAACGATCTGGCTTTAAGTCGATTTGGTAACAAATGACGAAAAGGGACGGATATCTCAGGTGTTTACTACATAAGAACAATTTTCACATTCTCCCATGCACGCAGCTGCTAGTCGTCCATTCTTGCAATATCGTAAGGTCCTAGCTCATGTCCAAGGTACCAAAGCGGGCTAAAAAGTCAATAATCGATAACTAAAACTTGGATTGTACTACTTCTTACTGGCTATTACTTCAACTTAGAAGCTTCTTCTGTGTTCTGCTATGGTGCTTTTAGTGTCTCCGCATACCGCATCACGCGACATAGCTTTTCAGACAATAAATGTAACCGTTTTAAGAGAAGAGCGACCAATGTGACGATCTGGCCTTAAGTCGATTTGATAACAAATGACGAAAACAAACGGATTTCTAAGGTTTTTACTACAAATGAACACTTAACACATTCTCCCGTGCAACGCGGCTGCTAGTGCTCCTTTCATGCAAAATCGTAAGGTCCTAGCTCATGTACAAGGCACCAATGCCGGCTAAAAAGTGAATAATCGATAACAAAAAACTTGATTTGTACTACTTCTTACTGGCTATTACATGAACTTAGAAGCATCTTCTGTGTTCTACTATGGTGCTTTTAGTGTCTCCGTATACCGCAGCACGCGACATAGCTTTGCAGACGATAAATGTAACCGCTTCAGAGAGAAGAGCGGCCAATGTAACGTCCTTGCTTTAAGTCGATTCAATAACAAATGACGAAAACGGACGGATTTCTCAGGTTGTTACTACATATGAGCACTTTTCACATTGTCCCGAGCAACGCGACTGCTAATCCTCTTTTCATGCAAAATCGTAAGGTCCTAGCTCATATCCAAGGCACCAAGGAAGGCTAAAAATTCAATAATCGATAATTAAAACTTGAATTGTACTACATCTTACTGGCTATTACATAGCCGAATAAAGAGTCAAAAACCAATAACTAAAACTTCAATTGTACTACCTCTTACTGGCTATTACATCAACTTAGAAGCTTCTTCTGTGTTCTAGTGTAGTGCTTCTAGTGTCTCCGCATACCGCAGCGCGCGACATAGCTTTGCAGACGATAAATGTAACCGTTTCAGAGAGAAGAGCGCCCAATGTATCGATATGGCTTTACGTCGATTCAATAACAAATGGCGAAAACGGACGGATTTCTCAGGTTTTTACTACATATGAACACTTTTCACATTCTCCCGTGCAAGGCGGCTGCTAGACTTAGCTTCATGTAAAATCTTCAGGTCCTAGCTCATGTGCAAGGCACCAAAGAAGGGTAAAAGGTCAATAATCGATAACTAAAACTTGAATTGCACCGTTTGTTACTGGCTATTACATCAACTTAGAAGCTTCTTCTGTGTTCTACTATGGTGCTTTTAGTGTCTCGCGCATACCGCAGCACGCGACATAGCTTTCCAGACGATAAATGTAACCGTTTCAAAGAGAAGAGCGGCCAATGTGACTATCTGGCTATATGTCGGTTCGATAACAAATGACGAAAACGGACGGATTTCTCAGGTTTTTACTACATATGAACACTTTTCACATTCTCTCGTGCAATGCGGCTTCTAGACTTCCCTTCATGCAAAATCCTAAGGTCGTAGCCCATGTCCAAGGCACCAAAGCCGGCTAAAAATCAATAATCGATAACCAAAACTTGAGTTGTACTGCTCCTTAGTGGCTGTTACATCAAATTAAAAGCTTCTTCTGTGTTCTACTATGGTGCTTCCAGTGTCTCCGCATACCGCAGCACGCGACAAAGCTTTGCACATGATATATGTAACCGTTTCAGGTTGAAAACGGCCAATGTGATGATCTGGCATTACGTCGATTCGAAAGCAGATGACGAAAACGGGCGGGTTTCTTAGGTTTTTACTGCACATGAAAACTTTTCACATTCTCCCGTGCAACGTGGTTGCTAGACGTCCCCTCATGCCAAATCTTGAGGTCCTAGCCCATGTCCAAGGCACCAAAGCTGGCTAAAAATTCAATAATCGATAACTAAAACTTGATTTGTACTGCTTCTTACTGGCTATTACACCAAATTCAAAGCTTCTTCTGTGTTCTACTATGGTGGTTTTAGTGTCTCCGCAATCGCAGCACGCTACATAGCATTGCAAACGATAAATGTAACCGTTTCAGAGAGAAAACGGCCAATGTGACGATCTCGCATTACGTGGATTCAAAAGCAGATGTGAAAACGGGCGGATTTGTTAGGTTTTTAGTTCATATGAACACTTCACACATTCTCTCGTGTAACGTGGCTGCCAGACCTTGTTTAATGCCAAATCGTAAGGTAGTAGGTCATTTTACTGGCATGCCGGCTAATAAATCAATAATCGATAACTAAAACCTGAATTGTACTGTTTCCTACGGGCTACTTACATAAACCTAGAAGCTTCTTCTATGTTCTACTGTGTTGCTATTAGTGCCTCCGCATACCGCAGGACACAACATAAGTTTGCAGACGATGAAGGTAACCGCTTCACAGAGAAATTTCAAATTCTGTGTCTGTGTCTATTGCCTGCTCATATTGTTTAAAGCAGGTTGCTCTAAATGCCCAGTGGATCTGATTCCCGTGATACCCATTCTAAACAATCTCGGATTGGGAAAAACCAAGCTCAGCTTATACTTATAGTCTGGGAAGTTGACATATCTTAGACAGTAAAATATGATGGTTAAAGATGTCCACTGAGTATTCCCATATACACTGAAGTTAGCTTTGAACAACAAATTATTAATTGGCCACCTACTCTTGACTCAATAGCTACTAAGATCTTTCACTGGTGAAGGAGTTGACGACGTTGTTACGTCCATTAGAGGCTTCTGTAGTTTTCTGAGAATGATGTGATATAATTGTGCCTTGTGATTTTCTGTGGAGTTCCAGAATAAGTTCTACACTGGTGCAGGACATTCATTCCTGCTGTTCTTATTCGAGGCAATCCTGGATTCTGAATCTCAAGCACCAGTGGATTAGAAACAGCAATGCAACCTCTGTCTTCCTGGCTGCCCACTATTTCAAAGTGCTGTGGTTGACAGTCTCTTCTCATTGTGCAGTGCTTGTAGATTATTGTAAATGGATAAACTGCAATATTTAGAACATCTCATTCTAAACTTTCTAAAGAACGAGACTTTTCTGTCGCGACCACTTTTTGTGTGAGGTGATAAATACCAGGAATTTTGTTGCATTTTGAGAACCTAATGGTGACATACATTAGTGTCTGTGTAAATTAATGGAACTGGATTTTTTCTGAGGTCGGCAGTTTTCCGAAGGTCGGCGTTTTCCCACGATATCGTCGTTTTTCCCCGAGGCTGGCGGTTTACCCCGAGGTCGGCGTTTTTCCCCCGAGGTCGGCGTTTTACCCCGACGTCGGCGTTTTTCCCTCGACGTCTGCGTTTTTCCCCGAGGTCGGCGTTTTTTCCCTAGGTCTGCGTTTTTGCACCGAGGTCGGATCGGCCATTTTTTCCCCGAGGTCCAGAAATCTACGAATATATTGAAAATCCAAAGTATTTTCATGTATATCGAACTATACTGATATGTCATGTCATCTTGAAACATATATCCGACCACTAGATATCGGTATTTATCGAGATAGTGATATATTTCGATATATCTATTTATTTCGAGAATCGTTTTCTTAGGGGTACAGATTTATTTCGAGACGTCCAGTTTTTTCCCATTATCGATTTATTTCGGTATATTGACTTATTTCGAGGCACACATTATATCGAGATGTCGATTTATTTCGAGATATCTATCTATACTGAGGAGTCCATTTATTTCGAGGTATCGATTGGTTTCGAAGTACACGTTTACGTCGAGTTATCGATTTATTTTGATATACCGACGCAATCGGGTCGTCTATATATTTCGAGGTATCGATATATTTCAATGTATCTGTGTACTTCAGATATCAATTAATATCGAGACATCGATATATTTCAAGGAACCTCTATATCACAAGTGATCCATAAATTTCTAGATATTGTCAGCAGTGGAAAACAAAACAGCGTACTGAAAAAGCCATAGTGAAACGCGGTTTTTGGTAGACGAAATAATAGGAATACTCTAGCCACTGATAATGATGATCTAATGAGAATTCTGGTACTGTTTTGAAAGATGCATTTAAATATGCATTGAACGTAGCTCCAAATTATTTTGAGAATTATAATTGCGGTATGATGAATCTACACTGGAGATTTGGTAATGCAAAACATTTCGATCTGAGAATACTTTACGTCATAGAACGGCATTGACCTTGTGTGTCATTAGGTTAAAGTTAATTTGCCGCCATTAACAAAAAATTTATCCGCCATTAACATAAAATCTATTTTTCAGCGCACTTCAATAAGGACTCACTTCAGATGATTGGACAATTAAAGAGAACTCAAACCGTTATTTTAATAGTATTCGTAGGTCCAATGCAGCATTTACCGTGGACAGTCCCTGAGCCAAGACTGTCAATTTTATGTAGGGAGCACTACTTTAAGAAAGCACTCCGTGTTCAGGCCACAAGTGGCCAATCAGGACCATCCGACCGCCACGTCATTCGCACTGAGGGTGGAGGAGGAGCTGGCTCTCCCACTCGTTGTGGTAGTTTCCTTTGACTTGAGCCGCTACTATTCGGTCGAGTAGTTCCTCAATTGGCATCGCATGGCTGAGTGCAACCCGAAAAATGGAAACAGCGCATAGCGGATCGGATGGTCACCCATCCAAGTGCCGACCACGCCCGAAAGTGCTAAACTTCAGTGATCTGACGGGAACCGGTGTATCCACTGCGGCAAGGCCGTTGCCCCTCCAACTTTTACATGATATTTTTGATCGTAGATCAGGTCTGATGGCTGGAAAGAATGGACGTTTACCATGTTATGCACATTTATATTTTCACTACGTCGACACAGCTGGTCCAATTTCGACCACAGGTGATGGTAGCCATAATGATGGAGCCAAGCATCCTGTGTACATTAGTTGCACCCATGTGTGTGGGGATCACAGCATTCGTGACATTTAAATTTGTTACTTCTTTGGTACTATATTCGCAATAAATTTTGCAGACAGTATCCGCATATGACGCTGAATGTACCTACAAAATTATATCATTGTACGACACATGTTTCAGGAGATACGTCATAAAAACTCAGGACAAGGCCAGACGCTGCATAGTACGGACGTGGACGCACAGCTGTAAATAAATGCCTGGTCAACACCAAGCTTTTCCGCTAGTCATCTATACAGATAAAAAAATCCCCAATATTGCCCACCAGCGTATTTTTGAAAAACCTTTATTTTGTCATCCATTTTTTTCCTGTAAAAATCGTAAAAGCCGAGCATCATTGTGTTTTTAAAAATCGTTTCCTATTGTCATCTCTTTTTATGTATTTTAAACCATCTATCGCTTGTGTAACCTGTGGCTACAAGTCCATTCCCTTTATGGGGTAATCGAAATAATGAACAACGGAAAAAAGTGTGGGTCAATTTCTTCCTCATTTTTCGGAACTTCTGATAATAGTAAATCGTTGGCCCTATGAGGGCGTGGTAGGTACATACAAGAGATTAGTGTAAGATTAGAATTTGGGTTAGATACAGTGCCAGGAGGTTTTGTTTCTATCTGGCTAGCTTCAGAGTACTTCACCATCTACTAAGTGATGCGTTTCATTGGGAATGGTGTGTTCTGTGCTAAGTCTACCCTTACTCCACAATGCTGTTCCCTCGATGCTATTAAAACCAGGATTTTATCAAAATATATGCACAGTGGCAGACTGGAGTCTGCAGAAATATTTCCAGTGGTGGGGAGGGGGGAAGGCGCGTCGGGGCTGGAATGCATGATTCTGAAACTGGCACTCTGTGTACAAATCAGCTGGTCAGTTACGAGGTGCATCAAGCTACAAGACCCTAACTGTATAAGCGCTACAACTGGTCAAAGCTAAGGTTTAGCAGTATTGTGGAGAATTCTTATCTGGAAGAGTATGAGTATACTGTAACGAATAAAAACTCTTTACTCCAGATTCCAAGGATGGTTAGGGGCGACGGGTGAAAGTGCCCTTTTGCCAATCCTCCCCTCCCCACCTCCTCCCCTCCCCCTCCCCTTCCCCCTCGCGGACGCCAATGGCTGGCCCGTTCATTTTGAGAACATCAGAGTTGCAGTAACCTTTCTGAGAAACTGTTCTAGATGTCCTTGCGCGTCAATCTTACCACTCAGAGCAGCAGTGGGAATGTCGGTTATCGCTGAAACAACTGGTTTTCGGCTCTTATCAGTTTCCCAGCCTCACTTTAACCTAATTGTTAAAGCCCGTCACAATACCAGTTCTTGTAATAACCGATTTTCAGTCTTTTATTTACATTATTTCCTCTAGTAAACGTAGAAATCAAACAAAGATTAAAAAAATTTTACTTTCTCAGTTTATTGATAAATGGAATCAAAACGTCAAATACATTTATGACGACCTGCAGCCGTCCAGAACGAAATTCGAATTATATTAATACCGTCAGCTGCTCACGGGTGTCGATAAATATCAACGGGGACAGGTGACAATGTGTGCACGTCTGGGACTCGAACCGGGATATCCTGCTTACGTGGCAGGCGCTCTGCCCATCTGAGCCACCGAGGGCACAGACGATAGTGTGACTGCAGGTACTATCTCGCGCACGCCTCCCGCGAGACTCACATTCTCACCTTGCATATGCACACACTACATTCGTAGTGTCCCACACCAACACACTCATTACTCGTGGAACACATTCTTACCAAGTCCCGTAGCAGTTCGGGGAATACTTGTGCATCTTCACAGAAGAAGGTCATGGCTGGTATTGCCAGAACCATATACTTATATGGATATGGACATGTCTTCCACGAGGAATGAGTGTGTTGGAGTGGGACTCTACGACTGTAGTGTATGGACATTCAAGGTGAGAATGTGAGTCTCGCAGGAGGCGTGCGCGAGATAGTCCCTGCAGTCGAACCATACACTGTGCCCTCGGTGGCCTAGATGGATAGAGCGTCTGTCATTTTAGCAAGAGATCCCGGGTTCGAGTCCCGATCGCGGCACACATTTTCACTTGTCCACGTTGATATTTATCAACGCCCTTGAGCAACTGACGGTATTAATATAATTCTAATTTCTTTCAATTAAATAGTCCAATAAAACTTTGTCCGATGTTCGCTGCTTCTCTCAAAATATAGCGAGTGCTTCTATACTACAGAAAACTGCCAGTATTATCCTACTGATTTTAGTTTTTAGAACTCTGATCAAAAATTATATTGAAATCGGTTATCACAGCACTATGCGGGCATTACGTATAGTCCAGCGGTAAAGAGTGAAAACTGCGGCAGGAGAACTCTCTTTTTCGTTTTAATTTCTCTGTTAAAGGCTAAAAGCAGATAACGGCATACTACGTAGACACAGGCAGCAGATCACGCACTTTCTATTTTTATCCCGAACTATGAATGATTTGTAAAATTTTAACTTTTTTCCTTGTATGATGTCGCAAGTGACCAAATCGACCATTGTGCTTCACTCGTACTGCATATCGTAAAATACTTCCAGGCTTTCAGATGGTGCCATTCTGTGTTACAACTGACGTTCGACAACAGCGAGAAACTGCGTCCATTCTCGCGAACTGCTTGTATAACAGGCACGCACAGTATTGTCTCGGCAATGTTGGACCAATTCATTTGTTGCTCGTTTCTATCAGCAGTGTTATTAAAGCGGCATACATCACTTTACCCATTTTTTCTGTAATAACGCAGTATTTTAGAACTATGGAAATCTTACGAATAAAAGTTACTCGTCTTTTTTAAAAAAGGTTTATTTGAAAACTAAAAATTTTACTACGACAGCTGTGGCTAATTGGTATATCTGTTTTTACGTGGTTATCAGGAAAAAATAAAAAGATACTTGTTATAACCGAGAGCAAACAAATACCGAAAGACATCGGTTATTCAGAACTAAAATACCCATGTCGTTATAACTGATCGGTTTTTCTATCTCTAAACTGCAATGTCGCCACAGAAAAGTGTGTCGTTCCATCAATGTCCATAGCAACTTTGAGATATGTAAGTGTTTATGCGCAATATCGGCAAATGGAAACACGAAGTGGTAATAAGCACCTGAGCGATAGAATTTATTTCACAGTCAGAAAAGTCGAGTGAGAGACAAGACTGAATCACTGTAATAGAAATTATATGGAAAGCTGTGTAAAGGAAAATTTCCAGTTCTTTCGTGGATTCCAAAATTGAAGCCAAGTCCGGGACATCAAGGTGACATAGTCTTATACGGATAGTATTCCATGACTAACGTAATTGGCCCACATACTGTACTGGTATACTGATAATATTACACTACTAAGGTAATTTACCTGAAGTAATTTACAAACATGTAACTATAACATTCGCTACTACTCATTACGCTAATTGACCTTCAGCCATTAAGCGCAAGCGCAGATCTCAGTTATGATACGTGCGCCATCCAAAAATTTATCAAGGTGGTAACTCAACACAACTACAAACGATCATTGTGTGCAAAATAAATAGAACACCTCATAAGAAGAACATGACGGGTTTGAATCATTCCCACCGCAAAGGATGAAATATTCAGGCTTGCACATAAGACCACTTGATAACTAACCAGAAATTCAGATTAGTTGTAGCTTCGGTGACAATCGCCTTTTTTACATTTTCCCCGTAAACTAGATAATTATGAAACGTAACAACTACTCTAAAATATCTGCAGCAACGGACTTGCCGCGGAGGTTACATCGGTTCACGTGAGATCACCGAAGTTAAGTGCGTTGTCGGGCGTTGAAGGCAATTGGATGGGTGATCATCCAGTCCGCCATGCGCTCTTGCCATTTTTCGGGGTGCACTAAGCCTCATGATGCCAATCGAGGAGTTACTCGACCCAATAGTAGCGGCTCCGGTCAAAGAAAACCATCATAACGACTGGGAGAACAGTGTGCTGACCCCCGCCCCTCCTGTTCGCATCCTCCACGGATGATGACACGGCGGTCGGATGGTCCCGTCCCAGCAGGCCACTCGTGGCCTGAAGACGGAGTGCTTACAAAGCAAACTACTCTCCAGTGGATGGTCGTACTACTGAGACCTTGATTCCTGGCATCAATAACAGATGGCAGCACAAGAGGTTGCCTTACGCCTACTGCCGAATTTTGCGATCTGTCGTAAGCCTGCGTAAGCACGTGGGGCCTTCCGTCTTAAGTGCAAGCATATCCATTGCGTTTTCTGCCGCGCGACTTGAGTGGAATGTTTCATTATTTCTGAAATATTATAGAAATGTTTTTCGTTGTATATCCTCACAATCGGTACTGAATTCACTGTAAAATTACTTGCTCACTTTTCGGAACTTCCGTTCATAGTAAATCGATACTATTTGAAGCCGTGGTAGACACGAGTCTAGTGTGCTTCACCTACAGCACCTTCTGTGTCAGTCTCGGTTCCTATGTCGCTGATTTCACAACTAACAGTTCGTTGTCTAATGAGTATACTGTCTGTTGCACGACACTATCCCTCCCACGCTGCTAAATGTAGGTCGTCGGCAAAATATGACTGCAGTGGAACAAGGGCGTCTGCAGAAATTTCCCCAGGAGGTGGTGGTGGCATTGTTAGTGGTGTGTGTGTGTGTGTGTGTGTGTGTGTGTGTGTGTGTGTGTGTGTGTGTGTGTGTGCGTGTGTGTGTGGAGGCCATTACTATGAAATTCACGCAGTCCAGACCGCCAAGGAAAATAAACCTTGAGATTTGGAAAGGGTGTTGATCTTATACCGCTTATGCTGCATATTTCGAAATTCCACCTCTAAGGGGGATACACAGGAAATGAAAGGATTTTTGAAACATGTAGCTATTAAGGTAATTTTGAAGCTTGGCAGACGAAAACTTGTATCTGGTTTCTAGGTCAGAAATAAAGAAATATGTGTTCCAGTATTATTGGGAATTTAACCTCTATGAGGTGAAATAGTGGATGAACATTTTATTTTGAGATAAAAAATTATGGAAGAACTATGGAAGTATTTTTAAGGCTACATCTACGAAAACTGGTATTTGACTTCAAGGTTACAAATAAGAAAATACGTATTTTCGTGTTTTTGGAAGTTCAACCTCTAAGGGGATGAAATAGAGTGAGCTGGTGCGTTTCTGGCGCCAGTTTCCGTCGATCGTTGTTTCGATCTTTGAGTCGCGGTCCAGAGGACACTGCTCCCTAAGCGACTGTAGTAGTTCCCTGTGCGGCCCAACATCGGGCTTACCGCGCTTACACTGGACACAGTTGCCAACAAATCGCCTGCCATCACCATATAGGTTGGGCCAAAACATGTGTTCCCGAACTCGGTTCAAGGACTTGTAGAACCCCAAATGATCCCCTACCGCCGAATAGTGGAAATATCTGAGTGCCATGCTAACTCGTTCCTGTGGAATACAGACCTTCCCTTCACCACGGTTGTCTTCCCCTTTACACAAGACCCCCACCCCCCGAAGACCTCGCCATCCGCCAACTGCTGCCGAATCGGTCCCCACCCGGGGTCCTCAACCTGTTTGCCGGCTAAGTCGCAGAAGAAGCCGGGTGTCTCGGAGAGAAGGAAATTCGCCCCAAGATCCGGCTCCACGTGGCCCTTGCCTTCCCTAGACTCTACCGCGAACATACGGCTGAGAGCGTCGCCAATTCATTGTCTCTTCCACTAATATGCCGAACCTGGAGATAAGTCTTGTCATCTTAACTTCGGTATGATTTTTAGCGATCTTATTAATCAAAGTTTAAGGGCTGGCACTGGCCAAGTAACTCACGGAGGCTCATTGGTTTCAGTCCAGTTGTATTGCTCACCTGTTCTCCAGATAAGGTTGTGTAGTTTATGTCTCAGAGAAGTGTCTGCCCTTGATGTGTGTTTTGTTAGAGATAATTGGCAGCGGTCGACGCTAACATACTGCGAGCAGAGCACCACGGCGGCAGAGAGATATTTAAGGCCATGTCCTCTCCTTTACATCCTGGGTTATGTTGTCACTTTTGCGTGATTCCATCTTTCTGGTGCTGAACTATAGCATCCAAAGTTCAATTGCATTGCCAAGTTGAGTATATTTCTATGTCATTCTCTGCCTCGTGGATCTCTTGTATTGATTAGAATCCTTAGTCTGCTCGCGTCTATCGCCAATTCACGCGAAATATTGAAGCAACCTTATTTTAAGGGTATTGTCATATAGTCATGTTCTAGTTGTAATCATTCTAAGAATATTGTTGATTAATCAACTGAGTAAGTAAATTTGAAGGTCCGTTTGGTCAAAATTAAAGGACCCCCTTAATTGTTTTACTCATTTTTATACAGTTTTGTTTAGGAAAGTTGGCTAGCCGAACGTTAAATATCTGTATTCTTACGCTTAATCTGTTTCTCCCCTGATTGCAAGTAGTGAGAGTTCTGCTATGAATTTTATGGACATTTGTGCTATTTTAGTAAAGCTTTACCTAAGTATATTTACATAGTCATATTCAAATTTCAAGTTTTACGGGTCTCGTTCCACTTATTTATTATTTGTCCAACTGATCTGGCCTTGTAAGGCAGTCTCCTCTATTATTGTGATTGTGATTTTATAATGCTTTTGATTGTAATAAAATATGTAGCAACTACAACGGATTACTATTGTGATTTTGGTGTGTCACTACCATACCCCATTTCATAGAGGATGAAATGTTTCATGAAATATATGAAAACCTGTTTTTGATACATTCAACCATTAAGAGGGGTGGAATATAGGATGTAATGTTTTATGAAAGTATTTCAGTGCGAAAGAATTTTTAAAGCGAAATCTATGAAAATTGTGTTATTGAAAAATACGTGTTTCACTGTTTTTGGAACTACAACCTCCAAGAAGGTGCAATAGGAGCACAGGTTTCACTGACCCATAGCCTTCCAGCCCAACCTGCAAAGTATATGGACTTGAAATTTGATGAAGGTGTAAATCTTACGCTGAAAGCATCATTTAAGAAGAGATTGTTCGAAATTTCACTCCTAAGGGGGTGAAATATGGGTTGAAAGTTTTTTTTAATATATGTCCCTATGTCCCTATTGAAGCTATAACTACAAAACTACGAAAATTGATATTTGGTGTCTCAGTCAGAAACAAAAAAGAAACAAGTTTTTAGCATTTTCCGAAATTCTTCCATTGGGGGATAAAATAATTAGTGAAGGTTTTTTGAAAATAAATAATTATTAAAGAACTACTGAAGCATTTCTATAGCTACATCTATGAAAATAGGTATTTGACATCTCGGTTGGATGTAAAATAAATGTGTTTCGTTGCTTTTGGAAATTTAACTCACTAACAGAGTGAAATAGGGGATGAAATGTTTTATGAAATATTTCACTATGAAAGAATTTTTAGAATTAAATGGATGAAGATTTGAATTTGGCTCCTCGGCTCTAAATAGAAGAATATGTGTTTAATTGTTTTTGAAAACCCAACCCCTAAAGGGTGTGAGATGTTTCAGAAAATGGTTCATTATGAAAGGATTGCTAAATATATCTGACAATTCGTATTCGGCTAATGTGTTACAATTTTTAAAAACTACGTGTTTTTCTGGTTTTGGAACTTCGAGCATAAGGGGATGAAAATTTTAATGAAATATTTATTGCGTTATATTAAAATATTTTAAATCTGCATCTATGAAAACCGGTATTTCACTTCTCAATTAGATATAAAGAAATATGCGTTAGGGAATGAAAGACTCTACGGAGATATCACCACAAGAATACAAACGGCTTGATTAACAAAAACCTTGGACTCCAGCTGTCAGCATTGCTTTTTGATCATTCAGTAAAAGACCATGCTTCAATGGTGCTAAGTTTAGAAAGTTTAGAAAGTGTTGCAGTTTATAAAAGACATAAAAAAACGATTAAAGAAAAAAATTCTTTGCAGACCATGAACGGTCTACGCAAGTAGAGAAGCGGATGATAAGCTAGCTCTTTATGCAAATGAGTTGGTCAGTGTACGTTCCGAGACATGTCATGCAGCAGGAACGGAATCCTATAGTTGCTACGATTGGCTAAAGGAAAAGTTTTGCAGAATCACTCGAAATCACTTCTGCAAGTGGCTAAGAATCTCGTAATGAATAAAAATTCTGTACTGAGAATTCCAAGGTGGGAGATGCAAGATTCCTCCCTCCCCCTTCCCCCTCCTCACAATGCTATCCTTCTTTACCTACAGCAAAAAATAAATAAATTAATTAATAAACAAAACTAGAGAAATTTCTACTGTGAAACTATTTGCATACAAGAGAACGGCCCTTGAAATTTAACTCTTCAAAGTTTTAAGCCCTGCTCATTCCGGATATTGATTAGAAAGTGTTAATCCACAGGTGAAACCTGAGTATATAATCCCTGTGACATTTGATCAACGGTGTTCCATAAGGACAGGTTCTCATTCAAAACGTTCGAAAATTCAATTTCTTTGTAGTTGCATTTTTTAAAGGTGTACTTGTCTAGACTCTTGGAACGGAAAGGTTTTTTTTTTAATCCGTGCTTTACACAAGTTTCTACAGTCCATTGTTTGAAGCAGTGTCACGGCTGCCATGAGCCGCGCGGGGTACCCGCCATGTCTCCAACGCCTTGTCACGGTTCGCGCGGCTCCCCCCGTTGGAGGTTCGAGTCCTCCCTCGGGCATGGTTGTGTGTGTGTGTTGTCCTTAGCATAAGTTACTGTAAGTAGTGTGTAAACATAGGGACTGATGGTTCAAATGGTTCTGAGCACTTTGGGACTTAACATCTGAGGTCATCAGTTTCCTAGAACTTAGAACGACTTAAACCTAACTAAATTAAGGACATCACACACATCCATGCTCGAGGCAGGATTTGAACCTGCGACCGTAGCGGGCGCGTGGCTCCCGACTGAAGCTTCTACAACCGCTCGGCCACATCGGCCGGTCTGTCATGTATTCTAGAAGAGCTGCACGGTCGTCGGTGGCGCCTGTTCTTTCGAGAAGAGTTACTATCTTCATATCTATGGTTAAACGTTACCCAGCCATTGACCTTCGTCTGTGCGAATGCGCACAGGTTGCCGGAACTCACCTTAGTGTGAGCCAGTAATGAGTGGATAGACAAATACCTATTAAGTACATTACGTAATCGGATTGTGGACGTTTGAGGATGTGAGTCTCACGGGAAGCGTGCGAGGGATAAATTCCTGCAGTCCTGATGTTCATTTGTGCCCTCGATGGCTCAGATGGATTGGGCGTCTGCCATGTAAGCAGGAGATCTTGGGTTCGAGTCCCAGTAGGGGCACACTTTTCAGCTGTCCCCATCGAAGTATATCAACAACACCTGTTGGCAGCTGAGGGTTTCAATTAATTATCAGTTGTGAAGGTGATTCGATGAACCCTTTGCCAGGAACTTTAATGTGTTTTGCAGGGTATCCATATAGATGTAGATGATAACTCGTCCCGTGTCGCACGTGCTCAAAATGATTCATACTGCAGAATGCATGCAAACATACTCACCGAAAATACGGACGAATATCAAGTGCAGGCTGCCGAGTGCTGCATATCCAGCTTAGACAGATCGGCTTTTCATCTACATCTACATGACTACATCTACATGACTACTCTGCAATTCACATTTAAGTGCTTGGCAGAGGGTTCATCGAACCACAATCATACTATCCCTCTACTATTCCACTCCCGAACAGCGAGCGGGAAAAACGAACACCTAAACCTTTCTGTTCGAGCTCTGATTTCTCTTATTTTATTTTGATGATCATTCCTACCTATGTAGGTTGGGCTCAACAAAATATTTTCGCATTCGGAACAGAAAGTTGGTGACTGAAATTTCGTAAAAAGGTCTCGCCGCGACGAAAAACGTCTATGCTGTAATGACTTCCATCCCAACTCGTGTATCATATCTGCCACACTCTCTCCCCTATAACGCGATAATACAAAACGAGCTGCCCTTCTTTGCACCCTCTCGATGTCCTCCGTCAATCCCACCTGGTAAGGATCCCACACCGCGCAGCAATATTCTAACAGAGGACGAACGAGTGTAGTGTAAGCTGTCTCTTTAGTGGACTTGTTGCATCTTCTAAGTGTCCTGCCAATGAAACGCAACCTTTGGCTCGCCTTCCCGACAATATTATCTATGTGGTCCTTCCAACTGAAGTTGTTTGTAATTTTAACACCCAGGTACTTAGTTGAATTGACTGCCTTGAGAATTGTACTATTTATCGAGTAATCGAATTCCAACGGATTTCTTTTGGAACTCATGTGGATCATCTCACACTTTTCGTTATTTAGCGTCAACTGCCACCTGACACACCATACAGCAATCTTTTCTAAATCGCTTTGCAGCTGATACTGGTCTTCGGATGACCTTACTAGACGGTAAATTACAGCATCATCTGCGAACAACCTAAGAGAACTGCTCAGATTGTCACCCAGGTCATTTATATAGATCAGGAACAGTAGAGGTCCCAGGACGCTTCCCTGGGGAACACCTGATATCACTTCAGTTTTACTCGATGATTTGCCGTCTATTACTGCGAACTGCGACCTTCCTGCCAAGAAGAACAGGAAGTTGCTGTCTAGGAACAATCAGAGGTAGAGGAAGGGTTGATAAATACTCCTTGAATTGCAGACTAAACGTAAATAACGAAAATACATTTTTGGTAAAAATTTGTCAAAAATAATCGTTTGCCCTCCGTATTGGATTAGCTGTTTTGAATATTGAAAATCTGACTTCAGATTCGTTTTCAGCGACATTAAGAATATATATGTAACACTCAGTTCATGCAAATCGAAGTAATAATATAACTAAATGTTTTCCCTAAACTTTGAACACTTTTTTTTCGAGTAACGATTTTCTCAGAACGGCATGCAGTATAAATTAAAAGTGGTTCGATCTCTTAACTTCTACCTCTGACCCCTAAAAGTAAACACTTTTCTTAGGAACTTATAGCTATAATATGACATTTGTTAATATTAACTAATTTTTGTGTAGGCATAAGGAGTGAAACAAACCCCCCAAAATCGAACTCAAAGTTCGAATTAGCACTGTATCGTTAAATTTAAGGTTGTTTCATTGCGGTTAGGTATGCGCTCCCATAAATTTTATGTATTATCGACTGATGTTATCCATTTTCAATTTCAAAGAAATAATGTAGTATCAACTGATGTTACCCATTTTTGAATTCAGGTAACATCTCAGGTGCCACACTGCACGCACTCTACGTACTCCAGTCTCGCAGGCCCTTGATCAAATCATAATTACGGGCGCCATTTTTTATTGAAAATCTAAAATTAAGCTCATAGTATTATCACTCGTAATTCCCAAACAGATCCTTCGAATGTATTTTCATTGTCTCAAAAAAAATTTCAAATGTACCCTTTTTTGCTCATTTGTATGAGAACCTGGCCGTAACGCCGGAATATAGTCACGAGATTTTTTTTCAGAGATGCTGTACGTTCGCGAGAAGACTTTCGTTCTGCGCGTGTCGAAGGACATTCCTCAGATATTACTGTGTGTGTGCTACTCAGTCGTGCCATTTAAGTGTACATCTTTGCATAGTTTTCCTTTCACGATGTAAACAGTGTTCCGCTCAGTTGCTAACTGGCCAGTGAGTGGTTCCGAAGGTATCGGATGTGCGGTGCGTTCGGTCTGCTAGGACAACAGCAGACTAGCGTGGTGCGATGGCAGAAGCAGACACTGAGGGAGCTAGCTGCTGGGACGCCAGCGAACAATTTATGCCAAGTAAGACGAAGAGGACTATTCTAAAATTACGAGCCGTCTCAAAAGTGTTTACCATTGGTAAATCTTGCAGTTGAGTCTGACAAAACTGGCAGTTTTGCCTACAGATACATTACAGAGAGAGATACAGGAAATCCCCCCACCCCCCTCAATGAATTTTTGGTTGTGATGACAGGCCGATTGGTAGTGTAGCCCGAGATCTAAGTTAGGTTGGAAGGTGGTAATTTGATTGAGAGTTGTTTACGCCAACGATTATGAATGCCGACTAAACGTTGTGCGAGCAGATTGCCCTGTAGCGTAGCCTAGTGTTTCCGCCCGCGCCACATTTAACACACATTCTCTAACTGTGTACAAAAGTCTCACAACAGCAACGATAACTACGTTTCTTGTGGGGGGAGGGTAGAGTCCACTATGTAACTTTCACTGCAAATTTTAGTAACCGCCGAAACTAACCGAAATAGAAGCGTAATTTTAACTATATTTCCTTTTGTGGGAAAATAATGGTTCTCCTCTTTCGGCAGCAACTGTAATATGTAGGCGACTTATTAGTTTTTTTTTAAAACTATGAATCATGATTTCAATAGACGCAGTGCTTTTTTTACGTTACTTGATTTGTGGTCTATAGTAAACAATGCAACGAACTGGTAAATTCTTTAAAGTTTGACGTGTGTTACATAGACGACGTCTGCAATGTTCGTAAAGCCAAGTTTGCATATATTCTGTGTCTGTTTTTTTGGCCATGTACTGTATAATTAAGGGGAGGAGGATTATGTTCAAGGAGCAGTGTATTAGCAGTCTATGGAGAAATTGAGAATTTGGATCTAACGAACGGCATGCTCGGGCAGTTCGTGCTATTCTGTTGACCACTGTGTAATTGGGACACAGTGATTATGGCCTCTCCCTAGTAACCAGGGGACTCGGGTGCTAATCCTGGTCTGGCACAAATTTTCAAGTGCCCATTGACTAAAGTCTGTGCCCATTGTCAGCTAATGTCATTGTTTCGGTGTTAAATTGTATTTTGTTTACGATACGTAGTTTAGCTTTTTCATGGATAACAGCTTTGAAAAGCGTATAGGTTATATTGATATTCTCTCGTCGTTAGTCCAAGGCAACTATAGCGATTTATAAACACAGCTGTAGTTCGTATTAAGCCTACATACGTAATTGTGTCCTGTTTTTCTTTACCAAGAATTACTTCGTAAGTAATTCCCCTGTAGTGGTATTTTGTTTTAGTATTTTGTTTAAATATTTATAGACTGCAGGCTTGGATGAAATATGAAACACATGTCCGAAGTTCTTGTTGATTCTGCAGATACTGTTTCATCCGTACTAGGGGCCAAAACATTTCATCTAATACAGAAGGACACAATTTGTCTCGAGATTTAGCAATTTTTCGTAATAGTTGCCTTGCTTCGATATATTTTTCTCTAATTCTTGTTTGGATTTAATCTTAAAACACACTAACTCTTCCACCAGTTATTCGATATGTGGTTTCATACCTTTCGTAGCCTAGAGTTCCTAAACGGTCGATAATATTAATAATTTCCTTTCTCAATTTTATTTTCTGTAAAATCTCCTGTTTATGGTTATTGCTAACGTGTTTCACGTTCTCACTTTTATTATTTTTATTTTTCTAGTTTTGTGACTGGTAGCCAAATGTTCTTTGAATCTGGTTTTTAATTCTGAAATAGTAACAGATGAAGGTCAAGAGAAGATTGCGATATATTTGAGGAGAGTGGCTTGGAGATTTTCTATAATAGACGTACACATGTCATGGGGATCCTTACCTATATAAATTTACTTCGAGTGTGATGTAGCCCATTCTCTTGTCATGATCTCGGCCGTATCGTAGCACATTGTCTCGGTTAGGTTGGAGATTTCTGTTGAGAGTTGCCGAAGTCAACGAAAGTGATTACAAAGTAAAGACTGTGCTAACAGAACGATCTGTAGCGTAGTCCAACACGTTCTTTCTGTCCTTTTAAAGCCTCTTTTAATTAAAAATAACTAAAGCTGCAAGATACAATCACAAAAACTGTGTTACGTAATAGAGTAATCCCAGACTATTGTTGTGTAAGTTGTGTGCGTACAGTATTTTTTTTTGTCAGTGAATATACATTTTTTTACTCATTTGCTGGGTTTCAGTTTTCCCCTTTAACGGCAAAAAACCTTTTCCTGTGAAGGGCCCATTAGCTTGTCGGTTATATTTGTGACTTTCTCGACGGTCAGTAATTTCGTGATAGTCCATCCACCGGCGTCATTGTTAACATCGAATATAGATTTAAGTATTAGGAAGGCTAATATGAAGCTAATGCATGAGTAGGTCTAACAATTAATAAAAATAGAAATGTGGGTAAGATACTACAAACATCATAGTGAACGCATTGTTGTGGCCAAGATAGCCACGAATCCCACGCCTACCAAAGTCGTAAAAGTAGTCCGCAGATGATTATGAAACTGATGGAATGTGTGATGAGATAAAAGAAATCATTCAGATAGTGATGGGAGATGAAAATTTAATATTAATGGGTGACTGGAATTCGACAGTAGGAAATGGAAGAAAAGGAAACGTAGTAGGTGAATATGGAATGGGGGTAAAAAATGAAAGAGGAAGCCGCCTGGTAGGTTTTTTCCCAGAGCATAACTTAATCATAGCTAACACTTGGTTCAAAAATCATAAAAGACCTGGAGATACTGCAATATTTCATATAGATTATATAATGGTAAGACAGAGATTTAGGAACCAGATTTTAAATTGTATGACATTTCCAGGGGCAAATGTGGTCTCTGATCACAGTATATTGATTATGAACTGTAGATAAAAACTGAAGAAACTGGAAAAAGGTGGGAATTTAAGGAGATGGGACCCGAAAGAACTGACAGAATCAGAAGTTGTACAGTGTTTCAGGAAGAGCATTAGGGAACGATCTACAGGAATGGGGGAAAGTAATACAGTGTGATGGGGGATCTGAGTGGTGTACTGTCAAGGGGGAGGGGGTTCCTCAGGGATCAGTGTTGGGGCCGCTCCTGTTCCTTATTTATATAAATGATATGCCCTCAAGTATTACGGGTAACTCAAAAATATTTCTGTTTGCTGATGACACTAGCTTGGTAGTAAAGGATGTTGTGTGCAACATTGACTCCGTTTCAAATAGTGCAGTACATGACCTCAGTCAATGGCTTATAGAAAATAAACTAACGTTAAATCACAGTAAGATTCAGTTTTTACAGTTTCTAACACACAATTCAACAAAACCTGACGTTTTAATCTCACAGCATGGGCATATGATTAGTGATACTAAACGGTTCAAATTCCTAGGTGTTCAAATAAATAGTAAGGTGTTGTGGAAAGCCCACGTTCAGGATCTTGCTCAAAGACTTAATACTGCCATTTTCACTATTCGAACGGTACCGAAAGTGAGTGATACTTCGACAAGTAAATTAGTCTACTTTGCCTATTTCCATTCACTTATGTCATATGGTATTATGCTTTTGGGTAACTCTTCCCATTCTAGAAGGATATTTTTGGCTCAGAAACTGGAGGTTCGGGCAAAAAGTGGTGTGAGTTCACGAACCACTTGTCGACCTCTGTTCAGGGAGTCTGGGTATTTTGACCTAGGCCTCTCAATATGTATATTCCTTATTGTCGTTTCTTGTTACCAATATTAGTTTATTTCCAACAATAAGCAGCTTTCACTCGGTTAATACTCGGCAGAAGTCAAACTCCCATTTGGTTCGGACTTCCTTAATTCTTGTGCAAAAATGTGTGCAGTATACTGCTGCATCCATTTTCAATAAGCTGCCACTCGAATTCAAAAATCTTTGCAGTAATCCACGCGCTTTCAAATCGAAACTGGAGTGTTTCCTCATGGGTCACTCCTTTTATCCTGTCAAGGAGTTAATTGAAAAATTAAGCTGATTCTCATTGTACTGCTGATAGCGTTTGCTTAAACTTATGGACTGATTTTCTCTCAGGTTCATGAACATGTATTTTTATCTGTTATTACTTTTATGTTGTAAGTTCATGTGTCGCCCTAACCGCCGTCTGCTTCACGTCTGCTGTTCAGCGAGCTACCTTAATTTAAGTATTAACTGTATTTTTCTTACTTGTCACTTCTTCTTCCGTGTGTTTTTGCTTTTAGGAAGCTTTAATTGTCGAGTGCTAGTAATAGAGTTACATAGATTTCAGGTTTGTTTTGAATACAGTCAGAGAGAGTCCTTGTAGTCAGCCATAGTGCCAGTAATGCTAGTGTTTGTTTTGAATACAGTCCAGAGACAGGTAGTACTATTTTCATTGTTTTCTACAAGAAGTCGTTAGCAATCACAGTTTAGTCAGTAATCAGCCACCTTTAGTGAATTAGCAGTCTACTTAAAAGTTGAAACTTCCTGGCAGATTAAAACTGTGTGCCCGACCGAGACTCGAACTCGGGACCTTTGCCTTTCGCGGGCAAGTGCTCTACCAACTGAGCTACCGAAGCACGACTCACGTCCGGTACTCACAGCTTTACTTCTGCCAGTATCCGTCTCCTACCTTCCAAACTTTACAGAAGCTCTTCTGCGAAACGTGCAGAACTAGCACTCCTGAAAGAAAGGATACTGCGGAGACATGGCTTAGCCACAGCCTGGGGGATGTTTCCAGAATGAGATTTTCACTCTGCAGCGGAGTGTGCGCTGATATGAAACTTCCTGGCAGATTAAAACTGTGTGCCCGACCGAGACTCGAACTCGGGACCTTTGCCTTTCGCGGGCAAGTGCTCTACCAACTGAGCTACCGAAGCACGACTCACGTCCGGTACTCACAGCTTTACTTCTGCCAGTATCCGTCTCCTACCTTCCAAACTTTACAGAAGCTCTTCTGCGAAACGTGCAGAACTAGCACTCCTGAAAGAAAGGATACTGCGGAGACATGGCTTAGCCACAGCCTGGGGGATGTTTCCAGAATGAGATTTTCACTCTGCAGCGGAGTGTGCGCTGATATGAAACTTCCTGGCAGATTAAAACTGTGTGCCCGACCGAGACTCGAACTCGGGACCTTTGCCTTTCGCGGGCAAGTGCTCTACCAACTGAGCTACCGAAGCACGACTCACGTCCGGTACTCACAGCTTTACTTCTGCCAGTATCCGTCTCCTACCTTCCAAACTTTACAGAAGCTCTTCTGCGAAACGTGCAGAACTAGCACTCCTGAAAGAAAGGATACTGCGGAGACATGGCTTAGCCACAGCCTGGGGGATGTTTCCAGAATGAGATTTTCACTCTGCAGCGGAGTGTGCGCTGATATGAAACTTCCTGGCAGATTAAAACTGTGTGCCCGACCGAGACTCGAACTCGGGACCTTTGCCTTTCGCGGGCAAGTGCTCTACCAACTGAGCTACCGAAGCACGACTCACGTCCGGTACTCACAGCTTTACTTCTGCCAGTATCCGTCTCCTACCTTCCAAACTTTACAGAAGCTCTTCTGCGAAACGTGCAGAACTAGCACTCCTGAAAGAAAGGATACTGCGGAGACATGGCTTAGCCACAGCCTGGGGATGTTTCCAGAATGAGATTTTCACTCTGCAGCGGAGTGTGCGCTGATATGAAACTTCCTGGCAGATTAAAACTGTGTGCCCGACCGAGACTCGAACTCGGGACCTTTGCCTTTCGCGGGCAAGTGCTCTACCAACTGAGCTACCGAAGCACGACTCACGTCCGGTACTCACAGCTTTACTTCTGCCAGTATCCGTCTCCTACCTTCCAAACTTTACAGAAGCTCTTCTGCGAAACGTGCAGAACTAGCACTCCTGAAAGAAAGGATACTGCGGAGACATGGCTTAGCCACAGCCTGGGGGATGTTTCCAGAATGAGATTTTCACTCTGCAGCGGAGTGTGCGCTGATATGAAACTTCCTGGCAGATTAAAACTGTGTGCCCGACCGAGACTCGAACTCGGGACCTTTGCCTTTCGCGGGCAAGTGCTCTACCAACTGAGCTACCGAAGCACGACTCACGTCCGGTACTCACAGCTTTACTTCTGCCAGTATCCGTCTCCTACCTTCCAAACTTTACAGAAGCTCTTCTGCGAAACGTGCAGAACTAGCACTCCTGAAAGAAAGGATACTGCGGAGACATGGCTTAGCCACAGCCTGGGGGATGTTTCCAGAATGAGATTTTCACTCTGCAGCGGAGTGTGCGCTGATATGAAACTTCCTGGCAGATTAAAACTGTGTGCCCGACCGAGACTCGAACTCGGGACCTTTGCCTTTCGCGGGCAAGTGCTCTACCAACTGAGCTACCGAAGCACGACTCACGTCCGGTACTCACAGCTTTACTTCTGCCAGTATCCGTCTCCTACCTTCCAAACTTTACAGAAGCTCTTCTGCGAAACGTGCAGAACTAGCACTCCTGAAAGAAAGGATACTGCGGAGACATGGCTTAGCCACAGCCTGGGGGATGTTTCCAGAATGAGATTTTCACTCTGCAGCGGAGTGTGCGCTGATATGAAACTTCCTGGCAGATTAAAACTGTGTGCCCGACCACTTGCCCGCGAAAGGCAAAGGTCCCGAGTTCGAGTCTCGGTCGGGCACACAGTTTTAATCTGCCAGGAAGTTTCATATTAGCGCACACTCCGCTGCAGAGTGAAAATCTCATTCTGGAAACATCCCCCAGGCTGTGGCTAAGCCATGTCTCCGCAGTATCCTTTCTTTCAGGAGTGCTAGTTCTGCACGTTTCGCAGAAGAGCTTCTGTAAAGTTTGGAAGGTAGGAGACGGATACTGGCAGAAGTAAAGCTGTGAGTACCGGACGTGAGTCGTGCTTCGGTAGCTCAGTTGGTAGAGCACTTGCCCGCGAAAGGCAAAGGTCCCGAGTTCGAGTCTCGGTCGGGCACACAGTTTTAATCTGCCAGGAAGTTTCATATCAGCGCACACTCCGCTGCAGAGTGAAAATCTCATTCTGGATACTTAAAAGTTGATTAAGTCTCTTCGGTAAATTGATTCCTTAGGATGGATAGGATGTGTGACTGCTGTGTACGGACGCTGGCCACTCTTCGCGAACAGCTGAGCGTGTTGATGGCCGCGGTCAGCCATCTTCAGGCTGCTGCCTCGGAGTGTAGCGGCAGTGGGGAGTCTGGTGCGTCGCATGGTGCACCTCAGGTGTTAGATGCTTCACCCACTGTCCCTGCTGTCGAGACATCTTCGCGGGTACCGGGCACAGTTGGGCCAATGTGGAGGCTGGCCGTGTGGCATCGCCCGCTCTGCCTGTGAATGGACATGTGGCTGCTCCTTCAGCAAGGTCCGAGCAGGCACACGGGGGGAGGAGTTTATTAGTTATTGGGAGCTCCAACGTTAGGCTGGTGATGGAGCCCCTTAGGGAAATAGCGGAAAGGTCGGGGAAGAAGGCCAGTGTTCACTCTGTCTGCTTGCCGGGGGGTCTCATTCGAGATGTGGAGGGGGCCCTACTGGCGGCGATAGAGAGCACTGGGTGCACCCGACTGCAAATTGTTGCTGATGTCGGCACCAATGACTCCTGCCGTCTGGGTTCAGAGGTCATCCTCATTTCGTACAGGCGGTTGGCGGATTTTATGAAGGCAGAAAGCCTCGCTCGCGGGGTGGAATCAGAGCTAACTATTTGTAGTATCGTTCCCAGAACCGATCGCGGTCCTCTGGTTTGGAGCCGAGTGGAAGGCTTAAACCAGAGGCTCAGAAGATTCTTCGGAGAGCTGGGGTGCAAATTTCTCGACCTCCGCAATAGGGTGCAGAAATGTAGGGTCCCCCTGAATAGGTCAGGCATGCACTACACGCCGGAAGCGGCTACGAGGGTAGCGGAGTACGTGTGGAGTGCACATGGGGTATTTTTTAGGTTAGAGAATTCCCTCCCTAGACCCGACAAGACGCCTCCTGAGACGCGGCAAGGCAGGAGTAGGCAAAATGCAACAGGGAATAACAATATTAATGTGCTAATAGTAAACTGACTACGAGACAAGAAAAAATGTATTCATAGGTGAAAGCTCAAAGCTACGGGTAAAATGTCCCTAGGCTTATCGTCTCAAAGAAGAGATGGCACAGAGAAACAAGTGGGCATGTCTTACATAGCAAGCAGCCATTTAAACCGACATTTAGGACCTTCAAATAAGGATTTGGACTAAAATACTTTCATATTCGCACTAAGTGTAAATAAAACTGGTACAATCACCAATAAACAAAATTATTTTCATTGTTTTCGGGGTTCCTTTTGCCTTTCGGAATAAATATATTGCGAATCAGTAGTTAACATGCCTGGTTCCCCAAACAGGAGACGACTAGAAACTTCCGAAATGTGGTGGTGTAGAAGAATGCTAAAAAAGCTTTGATCGAATAGCTGAAGGGGAGATACGAAATCAGATTAGGGAGCAGAGAAATTAATGGCACAAATTGACAAAAAGAAGCGATCGTGGGTAAATGTCATATTTCGATTCCACCCATCCACTGTGACCCATGACGTTCTGCATGACGTTGATTAGTTGCATTTCGAAGGATACCAGTGGCCTTATTAAATGTTAACTGTGATTGCCTTCGTTTCTAGAACAATTTATAATGTTCGTTAACTATGATTTTTTTTCGGAATATATCGTGATGAACTCTGGGAGGAACCACTGAACACAGCTTAAATTGTCGTTGAAGAAACGAGTAGTGATTGTATTTTTATCTTTCTTATCCGACACGTTGGGGTATCCAAGGTATAATGGGGTACACAGTTGAAAACTTTGATTAAATGTACAAAATTGATAAATAAGAGAGCTACAAATTTTTATATGAACACATTATGATGTATTAATCAGAAAAATACAAGAACATTGCCATAAAATAAAACAACAATATTTTCTGACTCAAAAACAGAAATTTATATCATTTGCACGCGGTAGAATGGGGTGGTAAATACAAGTGATTACAAAAACGTATAAAATTATCGGAAATGCAGAAAATATTGGCTTGCTCGGAATTTTTTTTAGTTCAAAGTGAGTATTAATGTCAAACTACAGTTTTCATGTATCGTATCCTTTTCTTGAGGCTGTTTACAAAATTCACACACGGGGAGACACTCATCATCTTCGCTATCTATTCCTGCACAAGAATCGTGTGTCCATTTTTTGCACGTGGAACAAGCTACCCAACCTCCAACTGATTTTGAATATAACCCACCACAATATACACATTGACAGTCAGAACTTTCCTCGTAATCACTCTCGTTAGTATTGTATTCTCTCTCCTTTTTTCCATTTACCTTCAGATTCTTTCTCTCTTTTTTGAGTTCTTAACTTTATTCTCTTTCGCAAAAAGTTTTCTGTTTGCTCTTTCTTCTTTGTCAAAGTTCTTTTTTCTGTTTCTCCCATTAATGACTTTTAACTCTTTTTTTGTACGGCGAATCAGTTAAAACAACGTTCTTCCCCATTTTCAGTCTCGCTCTTTTCTTGCTTTCGTTAACTTTTGACAAGAAAATCAGAATCTCAGGTGAAATATGAAATGAGGAGGTTGTGTTGTCAGTTGTCATCCAAGAGCACCCAAGATTAGAACAATTAGCCCCAATAACTTTGTTATTCTTAGGCGGCAGTTCATTGTAACAAATAGCTGAAACCTCGTCCGCTTGATTATCCAGCCCGTTTGAGTCGTCTTTTTCAGCTGGTGTGCTAGGTGGAGGCAATTACAATTGTTCAGATATAATAACCCCTTTATCTGACGGCCTATCACGTCCGCTGTCAGTTGTGTGTGCCGGGAGGAAGTGTGCGTCGTGAATATGGATGGGTCCGTGGGCCATATTGCAGTAGCTTCGAAACCTTTAATAGCGGTTTTCATTTTTGCGCTTTAGACGAAAGCTGAACCAAAAAGCGTTGAAATTTGAAAGACAGTTACGACTTTCCCTGCGTGGCTTCGCAGCCATTTTCGAAGCTGATCACTATAACGAGGATTTATAAAACAAACATCAAGCGGCTGAAGTCTGTGAGAGCAATGTGGTGGTGACGAAACGCCACTCTCCCTCGCGTTGTCCATAACGTCATTGTTCGTGGTATGAGCTGAGTGGCCATCTGATATAAGGAGAACTGGGACGTGCTTTGATGCCTTAGAAAATACCACAAATTGTGGAAACCATACAAAGAATGACTCTGTGGCCATCAATGCGGTGCTGTGGACCTCAGCGCAACCTCCTGCTGCCAGTCCTAACTCAAATTCTTTCTGCTTCTTCTTTCGTGGAAAAATAATCGTAGGAGGAATGTCAGCTCCGCTTGCTGAAGTACTAATGAGGCTGGTTGCAGTTTCGCCCCTTTTTGCAGAGGTTAACGATCGCACTGGACGGTTCCCTTTGCAAGCTGCGATGTTCGATTGGTTTTTAGCATTAACCGAGACGCCTGTTCCATCACAATTAGTTATTTGAGAAGTCATTAGTTTGTGATTGTCAGTTACATTTGTTAGCAACGAAAAAAACCTATCGACAGCTACTTTGTTAAAATCAATGATTCCTGTACTAGATTTTGCTTCGGGCTTGCGAACAAATCCGAATTTGCTTCTTCATTGTTTCATGATGTAATAAAGATTTCTATTTGTTTTGCTCGAAATTTTCGAAAAGGTATCTGGGGAACGTGCAAAAATTGAAATGGCAAAACTGTGCACCTGCCGAAATACGAGTGCGTATACTCATTTGAAAAAATGTTCCTAAACTGCTTCTGATACGCTAGAGGTTACCGCACAGTAAACAGCAATTGTAGTTGACCGTTTGCCTGCACCGTATAGAGTACGGCCAATAAAATATTTTTGTAGGGAGGACACATCATCTCATCCTGAATGAAGAGTTCATCTATACGTGTAAATGTAACCACTTGTGCCAGAGGGAGTGTGTTGGTAGCCTTACTGTTCATGTTGTATATTAACATTACAGATAATATAAGTAAGCTCACATATTTCGAAAATGATGCAGATATCGACATAGAGGTAACAAAGTCCGTGTGAAGCGATATGCACATACAGGGGATAATAAAAATGTGACCACCTATACTTGCATCTACATGGATACTCTGCAAATCACATTTAAGTGCCTGGCAGATTGTTCATCGAACCACCTTCACAAGTCTCTATTATTCCAATCTCGCATAGCACCCGGAAAGAATGATCACCTGTGTCTTTCCATACGAGCTCTGACTTCCCTTATTTTATCGTTGTGGTCGTTTCTCCCTACGTAGGTCGGTGTCAACAAAATATTTTCGCATTCGGAGGAAAAAGTTGGTGATTGGAATTTCGTGAGAAGATTCCGTCGCAAAGAAAAACGCTTTTCTTTTAATGATGTCCAGCCAAAATCCTGTATCATTTGTGTGACACACTCTCTCATATTTCGCGATAATAGGAGGACGTGCTGCCTTTCATTGGACTTTTTAGATCTACTCCGTCAGTCCTATCTTGTAAGGATCCCACATTTCCCAGCAGTATTCTAAAAGAGGACGGACAAGCGTAGTGTAGGCAGTGTCCTTTCTAGGTCTGTTACGTTTTCTAAGTGTTGTGCCAATAAAACGCAGTCTTTGGTTAGCCTTAACCGCAACATTTTCTATGTGTTCTTTCCAATTTAAGTTGTTCGTTATTGTATAATAATAATGGCGTGTGACGAGGGCCTCCCATCGGGTAGACCGTTCGCCTGGTGCAAGTCTTTCGATTTGACGCCACTTCGGCGACTTGCGCGTCGATGGGGATGAAATGATGATTAGTACAACACAACACCCAGTCCCTGGGCGGAGAAAATCTCCGACCCAGCCGGGAATCGAAGGAATCTTAGGATTGACAGTCTGTCGTGCTGACCACTCAGCTACCGGGGGCGGACGTTAGTTATTGTAATACCTTGTTATTTAGTTGACTTTACGGCTTTTAGATTAGACTGCGACTTCTCTCATAGTGATTAGTCCATTCTGCTTCACCAGCAATATTGCGGGATCAGTAACGACCTGATTTGTTGATATTGCGGGCGTACCTTAACTGGCTTCTGTCTTCATTGATTAGCGGCTACCTTTGAAATGGTTGTACCACTCCTTTAGCCCTGCAGTACCCATTACTTTGTCCACAAACACACGATGGTTTCAACTTGAGAATCGCCAAGCTTGGAGCCAAATGTGATGTAAAGACGTCATTTTGCTCAGAATACTAAATCCAACGTGTACGACTTGCAAGTGTTCCGAAGTAGTGGAGAAAATCAGGTATGTGTGCTAAATATGCCTGAAAACATGAGCCCATGCGCGCCCTGATACCATTGTTGATTTCAACAATTAAAAAAGGTCGGATATTTTTTGAACAGCTCATGTATATAAGCCATCGCCAGTGATGTCGAAAGAGCAAGATACCCCTAACTACGCCAGTTGATTAGGTAGTTCGAATGGAGCGGTCTATTGTCTGACGTATCTCCATAACAGCTCCGAACCGAATACCCCAAAGTTCGACAAATGGTTCAAATGGCTCTGAGCACTATGGGTCTTAACATCTATGGTCATCAGTCTCCTAGAACTTAGAACTACGTAAACCTAACTAACCTAAGGACACCACACAACACCCAGCCATCACGAGGCAGACAAAATCCCTGACCCCGCCGTGAATCGAACCCGGGAACCCAGACGCGGAAAGCGAGAACGCTACCTTCACGTCAGGAATCAAGCTGAGCTCAGAAGGGCGCAAGTCCGGGTCTGTCTCAGGCCGATACTGATCTTCGGCCTGACGTGGCTGCTTGTCCTGTTCCAGGTGTTGCCCCTCAGTCTGCAAGATCCAAGCAGTCGCAGAGGGTGGTCTTACTGGTAGTTGGGAGCTCCAACGTCAGGCGCGTAATGGGGCAGAGAGGGGAAGAGAGGGGAAGAAAACCAATGTGCAATCCGTGTGCATACCGGGGTGAGTTATTCCAGATGTGAAAAAGGGTCCTTCCGGATGCCATGAAGGGTACAGGTTGCACCCATTTGCAGGTGGTCGCTCATGTCGGCACCAATGATGTGTGTCGCTATGGATCGGAGGAAACCCTCCCTGGCTATCTGATTTGGTGAAGACTGCCAGTCTCGCTAGCCGGATGAAAGCAGAGCTCACCGCTCACCATCTGTAGCATCGTCGACAGGACTGACTGCGGGCCTTTGGTAAAGAGCTGAGTAAAGGGTCTGAATCAGAGGCTGAGATTGTTCTGCGACCGTGTGGGCTGCAGATTCCTCGACTTGAGCCATTGGGTGGTGGGGTTTCGGGTTCCGCTGGATAGGTCAGGAGTCCACTACACGCAACAAGCGGCTACACGGGTAGCAGGGGTTGTGTGGCGGGAGCTGGGCGGTTTTTTAGGTTAGATGGCATTGGGCAAGTACAGAAAGGGCGGCAGCTTCAACGAGTTCGGGGCAAAGCAGGACATGCGGGGACCAAGCAGCAATCGGTATTGTAATGGTAAACTGTCGAAGCTGCGTTGGTAAAGTACCGGAACTTCAAGCGCTGATAGAAAGTACCGAAGCTGAAATCGTTATAGGTACAGAAAGCTGGCTGAAACCAGAGAGAAATTCTGCCGAAATTTTTACAAAGGTACAGACAGATAGAAATGATAGATTGCATGCAACCGGTGGTGGAGAGTTAGTCGCTGTTAGTAGAAGTTTATCCTGTAGTTAAGTAGAAGTGGATAGTTCCTGTGAATTATTATGGGTGGAGGTTACACGCAACAGCCAAGCTAGGTTAATAATTGGCTCCTTTTACTGACCTCCCGACCCAGCTGCATTAGTGGCAGAACAACTGAGAGAAAATTTGGAATACATTTCAAATCAATTTTCTCAGCATGTTATAGTCTTAGGTAGAGATTTCAATTTACCAGATATAGACTGGGACACTCAGATGTTTAGGATGGGTCGTAGGGACAGAGCGTCGAGTGACAATATACTGAGTGCGCTATCCGAAAATTACCTCAGGCAATTAAACAGAGAACCGACTCGTGGAGATAACATCTTGGACCTACTGATAACAAACAGACCCGAACTTTTCGACTCTGTATGTGCAGAACAGGGATTAGTGATCATAAGGCTGTTGCAACATCCCTGAATATGGAAGTTAATAGGAATATAAAAAGAGGGAGAAAGGCTTACGTGTTTAGCAAGGGTAATAGAAGGCAGATTTCAGTCTACCTAACAGATCAAAACGAAAATTTCTGTTCTGACACTGACAATGTTCAGTATTTATGGAAAAAGTTCAAGGCAATCGTAAAATGCGTTTTATACAGGTACGTGTAGAGTAAAACTGTGAGGGACGGGATAAACCCACCGTGGTTCAACAACAAAGTTAGGAAACTACTGCGAAAGCAAAGACAGCTTCACTCCAAGTATAAACGCAGCCAAAACCTCTCAGACAAACAGAAGCTAAACGATGTCAAACTTAGCGTAAGGAGGGCTATGCGTGAAGCGTTCAGTGAATTCGAAAGTAAAATTCTATGTACCGACTTGACAGAATATCCTAGAAAGTTCTGGTCTCACGTTAAATCAGTTAGTGGTTGGAAACAGCATGTCCAGACACTCCGGAGTGATGATGGCATTGAAACAGAGGATGACAGGCGTAAAGCTGAAATACTAAACACATTTTTCCAAAGATGTTTCATAGAGGAAGACCGCACTGCAGTTCCTTCTCTAAATCCTAGCACAAACGAGAAAATGGCTGACATCGAAATAAGTGTCCAAGGAGTAGAAAAGCAACTGGAATCACTCAACAGAGGAAAGTCCACTGAACCTGACGGGGTACCAATTCGATTCTACATAGTACGCGAAAGAACTTGCCCTCCCTTTTAACAGCCGTGTACAGCAAGTCTCTAGGGGAACGGAAGGCTCCAAATGATTGGAAAAGAGCACAGGTAGTCCGAGTCTTCAAGAAGGGTCGTAGAGCAGATGCGCAAAACTATAGACCTATATCTCTGACGTCGATCTGTTGTAGAATTTTAGAACATGTTTTTTGCTCGAGTATCATGTAGTTTTTGGAAACCCAGAATCTACTCTGTAGGAATCAACATGGATTCCGGAAACATCCATCGTGTGAGACCCAACTCACTTTATTTGTTCATGAGACCCAGAAAATATTAGATACAGGCTCCCAGGTAGATGCTATTTTTCTCGACTTCCGGAAGGCGTTCGATACAGTTCCGCACTGTCGCCTGATAAATAAAGTAAGAGCCCACGGAATATCAGATCAGCTCTCTGGTTGGATTGAAAAGTTTTAACAAACAGAACACAGCATGTTGTTATCACTGGAGAGACGTCTACAGACGTTAAAATAATCTCTGGCGTGCCACAGGGGAGTGTTATGGGACCATTACTTTTCACAATATATATAAATGAGGTAGTAGATAGTGTCGGAAGTTCCATGCGGTTTTTCGCGGATGATTCTGTAGCATACACAGAAGTTGCAGCATTAGAAAATTGTAGCGAAATGCCGGAAGATCTGCAGCGGATAGGCCATTGGTGCAGGGAGTGGAAACTGACCCTTAACATATACAAATGTAATGTATTGCGAATACATAGAAAGAAGGATCCTTTATTGTATGATTATATGATAGCGGATCAAACACTGGTAGCAGTTACTTCTGTAAAATATCTCGGAGTATGCGTGCGGAACGATTTGAAGTGGAATGATCATATAAAATTAACTGTTGGTAAGGCGCGTACCACGTTGAGATCCATTGGGAGAGTCCTTAGAAACTGTAGTTCATCAACAAAGGAGGTGGCTTAAAAAACACTCGTTCGACCTATACTTGAGTATTGCTCATCAGTGTGGGATCCGTACCAGATCGGGTTTGCGGAGGAGATAGAGAAGATTCAAAGAAGAGCGGCGCGTTTCGTCACAGGGTTATTTGGTAACCGTGATAGCGTTACGGAGATGTTTGACAAACTCAAGTGCCAGACTCTGCAAGAGAGCCGCTCTTCATCGCGGTGTAGCTTGCTCGCCAGATTTCGAGAGGGTGCGTTTCTGGATGAGGTATCGAATATATTGCTTCCCCCTACTTATACCTCCCGAGGAGTTCACGAATGTAAAATTAGAGAGATTAGAGAGCGCACGGAGGCTTTCAGACAGTCTTTCCTCCCGCGAACCATACGCGACTGGAACAGGAAAGGGAGGTAATGACAGTGGCACGTAAAGTGCCTTCCGCCACACACCTTTGGGTGGCTTGCGGAGTATAAATATAGATGTAGATGAGTGTGGTGCGTGATGCGGCGCTCCCCATCCCTATATACCGATCAAATCAGTCACGACTTGAACCGAGCGTGCCCGAACATTGTCCTACAAAATGATGGCCGCCTCCTGCAGAAACCGACGCCGCTTCTTTCTCTCAGTTGCTTTTCTACTTTGTAACACAGTCTGTTTCGTTTTAGAGTCCAAACAGCTTAACAGATATTGTTCAAATTTGTCATGGAGACAGTTTGAACCCTTAGAAAGAACATAGCCCACTTTAAAAAGCAAGAAATTTTTTTTTGCATCAGTGAACGTAAACTACATTAAAACTTACTTATTTTGGTTGTATAACTTAAGAATTCTATAATGTATAAGTACTTCAGTAGTCGCCGCGCGGGATAGTCTCTCAAACGAAATTGCTCCCACGTCCGAGGCCTTTGAATATCACGTCTTCCATTCAGCTTGTAGTTCAGAATATTTTGGGGAAGTCTGGGACGTAGCATTCTCACCAGTCTTCACGATATTTTTGAATTTTTTAGTTTCTTTTGAAAATACTTAATTTTTCTCTAGTAACTTCATTCCTAATCATTTCTTGTTGTGCAGCTCTTCGAATTTCGTAGGAACCTCATCTCTGCCGTGTGATTTTTTTTGCTTTTTTTTTAACCATGTTTTCGCTTTCATAGCATAATACAGGAACCGCGACCACGTTATAGAATTTCGGGACAATCTTTTTGTACTTTATTGCCCAATATTCAGATAATAGTGTCACAGACAGCTTAGAATTTGTGTAATTTATTTTAAGTATCAGAGTAAAAATCAGATCTTACAGCGTAGCCTAAATGAAAGATTAAGAGACCAGTTCTAAAGCAGGATTATCCAAAACTAGTTTTAAACTGACTGAGTATTTTCCTCGGAGTGCACTTATTTTCGTTTTATTACTAGAAATTTTAAAGTTGTATTCATTGCATATTTCGTTCAGGTGGTACATAGATCTTTGGAGGTCATTTCGTGAACTTGAATCATGTCATCTACAAACAGAAGCACAATCAGGTATTTCTCATTCGTTATCCCAATTCCTTTGTCTTGTCGTAGTTCCTGCTTTCATTTATGAAGAACGAAGTCAATGTATATACTAAAAATGCTGACTTAATCTGCTCATTTAAATGTATTCCGAACGAGCTGCCGCAGTGGTTATTCCATGGTATGATGATGATGATGATGATGTTTGGTTTTTGGGGCGCTTAACTGCACGGTTATCAGCGCCTGTACAAAGCCCCAACCTTTACACAGTCCAGTTTCGCCACCTTCACGGATGATGATGAAATGATGACACCACAGACACCTACTTCCCGGGCGGAGAAAGCAACCCAGCCGTGAATCGAACCCGGAATCCCACCACCAGCAACGCTAGCTTCTACACGACGAGCTGTCAACTAGTACACTAGACTCGCATTCGGGAGGATGACGTTTAAATCCGCATCCGGCCATCCTGATAAGTTTTCCGTAACTTTCCTGAATCGCTCCAAGCAAATGCTGGGATGGTTCCTTTTAAAGGGAACGGCGGACTTCTTTTACCCTTCCCTGACGCAGTGCCAACTCCTGCTCCGTTTCTAATGACCTCAACATCGATGGCCCCCTGTGGGTTCGGGGGTAAGAATAGGCCCACGGTATTCCTGCCTGTCGTAAGAGGCGACTAAAAGGAGTCTCAAACGTTTCGGCCTTATGTGATGGTCCCCTACCGGGTTTGACCTCCATCTTCTAAATTCTTCCGAAGAGCGAGCTGATTGGGGAAGGGCGCCTTACAAGGTGCAATGTGTCCATCGCTCATTACCATCTCTAGCTTGGTTGGTCGTCGTCGCATAGCTGTCCCGCCCACTCACCATCTCTAGGGCGTGGCTTTGTTCTTGGGTGCGGTTTTTGCAGTCTGCTCTGCTGTGTCGCTTTATGCGCCAATGACGATCATGGGCTACATTTCGCCTGAAATCCAGCATGGTAGCCAGTCCGTTGTGGTGGGGCCGCCATGTACCCTGTCGGTTGTAGCCCCCTGACAACACAGGGATCGCTCTACTGATGCCTGCGCCGTTAACTCCCCGCGTATGCCAAGGAGTAGATGCCTGTCTCCTTGGGGCATCGGGACTCCCGGAAATGGCCATCCCGCCAGGTGGTCGTTGCTGAGGCTGGGTGGCGCCCGTGGGGAGGGCCCTTGGTCGGAGTAGGTGGCATCAGGGCGGATGACCCGCGATGAAGCGTGGTACATCATCTCTTGCTGGCGGCCAGCCGCCAGCAGTCTCTAAGCGTTCTCGGCCTCAATACAACGCTCAGGCATATGATCCACAATCGTTCCCCTCCCTGGCCACACCATGGGAGGAACGAAAGGCTACGGTTGGCAGCGAACCTTATTCACCTCGCTATTTAGTCTGTACACGAGTCGATGGGGAATCGTTTATGGCGACCAAGCCTCAGTTTTTTGTCGAGCACTTGGAGGACAAGTTTGGGGAGGTGGAGGGCTTGTCCAAAATGCGCTCTGGGGCAGTATTGATCAAAACGGCATCCTCTGCACAGTCACGGCGGTTACTCGCTTGTGACAAGTTGGGGGATGTTTCCGTCACGATCACACCCCATAAGAGTCTCAACATGGTCCAGGGCATTATATTCCATAGGGATCTACTCTTGCAGTCAGACGACGAGCTACGCGCCAATTTAGAACGGCGGGGTGTTCACTTCGTCCGGCGCGTCCATCGGGGTCCGAGGGATAATCAGGTAGCCACCGGTGCCTTCATCTTGGCCTTCGAGGGTGACGTCCTACCCGAAAAGGTCAAGGTGATGGTCTACCGATGTGATGTGAAGCCCTATATCCCTCCCCCGATGAGGTGTTTCAAATGCTGGAAGTTCGGCCACATGTCATCTCGGTGTACTTCCAGCATGACATGCAGAGATTGTGGACGCCCTTCACATCCTAATACTGCATGTGCGCCGCCTCCCATATGTGTGAACTGCGGCGAACACCATTCCCCTTGCTCGCCAGACTGCAAGGTCCTACTGAAAGAACGAAGGATCATGGAATATAAGGCCCTGGACCGCATGACCTATACTGAGGCTAAGCGGAAATACGAGAGGCTACATCCTGTGGCTCTGACCAGCTCCTATGCCACCGCTGCCAAAACAGTAGTTTTGTCATCTGCTGCACCGATTCCACTGAACACTCTGAGCCGGAATACTACACCTGCCCCCTTGATGGTGGGGGGCACTTCCCCATCTGTTGCTCCTGCACCATCTACCTCAGGAGCAACGACCCCCCAACCATCGGGGACACAAGTCCCCAACTCTAAGCCGGAGAAGCGTCCGACTTCTTCGGCGACTCTCTCTCGCAAGGGATCCCTCGGGTCCCTCCCTTCCCAGGTTTCCACCTCTGGGAAGGGTGACGTCAGCCAATGGCTGAAAAGCAGGCCAGCGGCTGGTCGCAGGGCTTCCCGCTCCTCCTCCGTCCCGGAGACTGACTCGGTGGAGCCCTCCCAGCTAGTAAAGCCCAAGGAGCAGAGAGAGAAGACGAAGAAGAAGAAGGCCTCTAAGGCCAAGGAACGCGCGGTGGCATCCACCCCACCGCTCCATACAGACTCTGCGTCTGGGGATGAGGTGGAGATCCTGGCGTCCGCTGAGGACCTGGATCTCACCATACCCTCAGACGCCAAGGACGCCGATTGTACTGGTCCTCGATCGGTGACAGCAGGTGACCCAGTGACGTGATCTGCCTCCTCGGTCCCTTCACGCCTATTTCGCCCATGGACAAAGTGATTCTCCAGTGGAACTGCAGCGGTTTTTTCCACCACCTTGCTGAGCTCCGCCAACTCGTCAGCAGTCACCCTTTCTTCTGCATTGCCCTCCAGGAAACGTGGTTTCCGGCAATGCGGACCCCTGCCCTACGAGGGTATCGGGGTTATTATAAGAACCGGGCAGCTTATGAGAGGGTGTCTGGTGGAGTCTGCGTCTACGTCCTTAACTCTATCTACAGCGAGTGTGTGCCTCTTCATACACCCTTAGAGGCTGTCGCTGTAAGGATGTGGACGCCTCAGCCTATTACTGTCTGCAGTTTGTACCTTCCGCCGGATGGTGATGTCTCTCGTCATGTGTTGGCTGCATTGATAAGACAACTGCCGCCTCCCTTTGTGTTGCTGGGCGACTTTAACGCCCATAACCCCTTGTGGGGTAGCGCTGCGATTACTGGCCGGGGCAGAGATGTCGAGACTCTTCTGTCACAGCTTGACCTCTGCCTTTTAAACACGGGAGAGGCGACCCACTTTAGTGCGGTCCATGGCTCGTTTTCGGCCATTGACCTTTCTATTTGCAGCCCCGGACTTTCACCACCCATCCACTGGAGGGTCCATGACGACTTATGTGGTAGTGACCATTTCCCCATCTTTCTGTCACTGCCACAGCGTCACTCTTCTGAACGCCCCTCCAGATGGGCTCTGAATAAGGCTGATTGGGACTTATTTACATCTGTCGCAGTGATCGCACCTCCTTCCACTGATCCGATTGATGCGGTGGTTCAGTCGGTCACCACCAGCATCGTTTCTGCGGCGGCATCTGCGATTCCCTGTACATCCGGGTCACCTCGGCGGAGGACTGTGCCGTGGTGGTCGCCCGAGATCGCAGAGGCGATTCGAGATCGCCGGCGGGCTCTTCAGCGCCATAAGCGGCACCCGTCGTTGGAGACCCTCATTGCTTTTAAACAGTTCCGCGCCCGAGCCCGACGCCTTATTCGCCAACGGAAGCAGGAGTGTTGGGAACGTTATGTTTCCACCATTGGGGTCCGTACCTCTGCATCGCAGGTTTGGGCCCAGATTCGGCGACTCCAAGGCTATCGGCCACCTGTCTCTGTCCCTGGGCTTTCGCTGAATGGAGCAGTGTGCACCGACTCCGACACGATTGCGGACCGGTTAGCAGAGCATTTTGCTCAGTGTTCCGCGTCAACGAACTACCCGTTGGCCTTCCGCTCCCGGAAAGAGCGGTTGGAAAGTCGGAGGCTTTCCTTTCACACGCGCCACGCGGAGTCGTACAATGCTCCTTTCAGCGAATGGGAATTCCAGAGCGCACTTTCTGCTTGCCCTGATACGGCTCCTGGACCAGACCGCATTCACAGCCAGATGCTGAAACACCTCTCAGTGCCTTGCCAGCGACGCCTCCTAGATCTTTTCAATCGCGTCTGGGTCGAGGGTGTTTTCCCGTCTCAATGGCGGGAAAGCATAGTCCTCCCCGTATTGAAACCTGGCAAGAACCCGCTGGAGGTGGACAGCTATCGCCCCATAAGCCTCACCAACGTTCCTTGCAAGTTGCTGGAACGTATGGTGAGCCGGAGGTTGAGTTGGCTCCTCGAGTCTCGGGGCCTTCTGGCTCTGTCTCAGGGTGGGTTCCGTAAAGGCCGCTCTGCCGTCGATAATCTGGTCTCCCTGGAGTCTGCCATCCGTACAGCCTTTGCACGCCGCCAACATCTGGTTGCCGTCTTCTTCGACATGCGGAAGGCATACGATACGATTTGGCGCCATCACATCCTGGCCACACTTCATGGGTGGGGCCTTAGGGGCCCGCTCCCGATTTTTATTCAGAATTTTCTTTCGTATCGTTCCTTCCGCGTGCAAGTAGCTGCGTCGCATAGTTCCTCCCGGGTCCAGGAGAACGGGGTCCCACAGGGGTCTGTCCTCAGTGTGTCCCTGTTTTTAATTGCCATCAATGGGCTCCTTGAGGCGGTGGGGTCGTCCGTCGAGGCTTCTTTATATGCGGACGACTTCTGCCTATATTACAGCTCCAGTGGCATCGCCGCTGCTGAACGGCAGCTGCAAGGTGCCATCCGCAAGGCGCAGTCATGGGCTGTAGCGCACGGCTTCCAGTTTTCGGCCGCGAAGACCTGCGTTATGCATTTCTGCCGGCGTCGCACGGTTCACCCTGAGCCGCGCCTTTACCTTGATGGTGAACCTCTTGCTGTGGTCGCGACGCATCGGTTCTTGGGACTGGTGTTCGATACCCGGTTGACTTGGCTGCCCCATATTAGGCAGCTGAAGCAAACATGCTGGCGGCACTTAAACGCTCTCCGTTGCTTAAGCCACACCAGGTGGGGTGCCGACCGGTCCACCCTCCTCCACCTATATCAAGCGCTGATCCAGTCCCGCCTTGATTATGGGTGTGTGGCGTACGGTTCTGCCTCGCCTTCAGCATTGCGATTGCTGGATCCCATACACCACTGCAGGATCCGCCTCGCCACGGGGCGTTCCGGACAAGCCCCGTCGACAGCATACTTGTGGAGGCTGGTGTCCCTCCATTGCGGTTCCGGCGTGACCGCCTTCTGGCCGCCTATGCCGCGCACGTTTATAGCATGCCAGGGCATCCAAACTACCGTCTCCTGTTCCCGCGCTCGATCGTCCATGTTCCAGACAGGCGGCCCCGGTCAGGGTGTCCCATTGCGGTTCGCCTCCGGGACCTTCTCCGTGGCCTTGACTTTTTTCCTCTGCCGCCTGTTTTCCGGGCCAATCTCCGTCTGCCCCCGTGGAGTGTGCCCCGACCGTGCCTTCGGCTCGACTTGGCACAGGGTCCGAAGGTCTCAGTGCCTCCGGAGGCCCTCCGCCGCCGCTTTCTTTCCATCCTGGCCGAGTTTCCGAACGCGGTGGTGGCCTACACCGACGGTTCGGTGGTCTCTGGTCACACTGGTTACGCTCTCACTCTACGGGATTATTGTGAGCAACGGTCATTGGCAGCTGGCTCCAGTGTATACACTGCCGAGTTGGTTGCCATCTATCGTGCCCTAGAGTTTCTCCGCTCCCGCTCAGGTGAGTCCTTTGTCATCTGTAGTGACTCCCTGAGCGGTTTACGAGCTCTTGACCAGTGTTTCCCTCGTTCCCGTCTGGTGATGGCCATCCAGGAGTCCCTCCATACTCTCGTCCGTTGCGGCCGCTCTGTCACCTTTGTTTGGTCCCCGGGTCACGTCGGCATCCCGGGTAACGAGCGGGTTGACGAACTGGCGAAACAGGCGGTCAGTTCCCCGGCCATGGAGATCGGTCTTTTAGAGAGTGACGTCCGATCCGTATTGCGGCAGAAGGTCCTTGCTGCTTGGCGTGATGAGTGGCGCACCCTGCCCTCTCCCAACAAACTTCGGGCAGTCAAGGAGACAACCAGTGTGTGGCGCTCCTCCATGCGGGGGTCTCGCAAGGACGCTGTCGTCCTCTGCCGGCTCCGCATAGGACATACCCGGCTCACGCACGCGTATCTCTTGTGCCGTGACGACCCGCCTCTCTGTCGCTGCGGATTGGCCCTGACCGTGGTACACGTCTTACTAGACTGCCCACTTTTAACTGCCCTCAGGCAGACGTTCGCGCTGCCTGATACACTCCCTGCTCTTTTAACCGATGACTCTACTATGGCTGACTTAGTTCTCCGTTTTATTCGAGCAGGGGGTTTTTATCATTCAATATGAGAGTCCCTTTTCATTTTTTTTTAGTGTCGACTGTGGCTTTTGGCCTGGGGTTTTAGTTTGTGGTGTTTTAATGTGTCCCTTGGTTGTTGGCCTTTCCAGTTTTATTTTCATGGTCGGCCAATGACCGTCGCACTCTGTGTGTCTTTTAATCTCTTTTCTCTGGTCTTCGTCTATGTCTTTCTTGTACTGTGTCGTCCCTTGTCGTCTCCGTTATGTGTTTATTGCTTGTTGGACTTTTCTTCGTGTATTATTATGGTCGTGGAACAAGGGACCGATGACCTAAGTAGTCTGGTCCCTTTAACCCCCCACAAACCAACCTCAACATCGATGGCACATTAAATGCAATCCTCCTTCCGTCCTTCATTTAAAGGCATAGGTTTACGCAATAAGTCGGGCGTTAAAAGTTAAAAACTGCGTACTCGTCTAAGGCAGCACAATTTCATGGCGCGCAAATTATCGAGAATATATTCACCGAGCATTTGTGAAAGGCAGCACGTGGCGACTTCCAACAAACTTCACACATAATTTCGAAACTTGGCGAAACTTTTTTTCCCCTCTGACATCCCTGACATAATGATGAAAGGAAAAAGACTTTGATCACTTCTACATTTTCGCTGTTCGTGTAGTAAGGTGTCAGCATCAGGCTTGATGTTTCACTTTATTACTTCTTTACTACTCACTTTATTCGCAACACATTTGTCACAGTATCCACATACGTCGCCGAATGTACCTGAAAATTATAGAATTGTACAACACCTAGTTCAGTAAATAAATATTGAGACGTTTTCGAAAAACTAGCTTCTCTTACAACAGAGCGTCTTCAACTGCAAAGGGTTATGTTTCTTCAGGTCAAGTTTTTAACACATTAACTGATACGGAATGTGAACGAACTTCTGAAGGTGTTTTACAAGTGGGACTTCCAGTTTTCAGACAGCAATTTGGAGGGGAGAAGGGGGCGGTGGTTACGCGGTCTATTTGGAACTTCAGTGTTTTCGCAAATGATGCTGTTGCCTGTAATAAAGTTCTGTTTGAAAGAAGTCACGCTCTCATAAGATTTCAGTGTAGTGCAAAGCATGACAACTTAGTTTAAATGTTCCCGAAATGTAAAATTGTTCGGTTCACAAAACGATATAACCTTATCCTACGAGTATAGTGCAGCGAGTCAAATTCGCTATCGCTCAACCCACATGAATACCTGGGTGTAAAAATTTCTAGAGATTTGAAATGGAACCGTCACATAGTCGCAGTCTTAGGGAAATACGGTGGCTGGCTGCAATTCGTTGGTAGAATTCTAGGAAAATACAATCAGTGTACAAAAGAAATTGCTTACAAATCACGCTTGTGACCCATCCCCCAATATTGCTCGAGATTCTTGGATCCTAATCAGATACAACTGCCAGGCGATACTGAATGTATACAGAGAAGGGCGGCACGAATGGTCACAGGTTTTTTGACGCGTTGGAGAATGTCACACAGTTTCTGATCAAATTGAACAGGCAGGCGCTTGGAAAGAAACGTAAAATATCCAGAGAAAGTCTACTTGGAATATTTCCGGAGGAATCCTTAACTGTTGAATATAGGCGAATGGTAGTCAATGGAGGGAATGACTGCGAATGCTCGTTCGATTTTCGTTCTCTTCCGTAGGCTGCGATGCAAACCAATCCTGATAATATTCCCGGTGTGAGATGTAGTTGGCAGCTCTGTAAATGCTGACCGGTGAGTCGCTTAAAGCCCAGGTGAAATTAATCTCGGAGGGACACATCACGCTCTCAACCGACTAAGCATATCCCCTAAGGATCGCCTAGAGCCTGTGACTAGTGCATTGAATGTAAATACGGAAAACCGCAAAAACTCACTTTTTGAACTATTTGTAATTCCATTAACTAGTTTTGTAACCTTTACAGACTCATCTTCAAATGTGGCACACAGAATTTCCGTCTCTCTGACGTGGAGACAGAGCGACAGTTACATGGCGACATGTGTCGGAAAACCAGTTATTCTACTTACTGACTAACGGACAGTTCATGGTAGACACAGACTATCCCGTGGAAGAGCAAAGTATCGCGAGGAGACCTAATTAGAAAGTTTCTAGAACTGACGTTACATGATGAAAGTAGGAATGGAATATACTGAAACCACCTACGTATTGTAACTGTAGGAAGCGTGAAGACCGGAAGAGACTAAGCACAGCACGCACAGAGGCTTTTAAGCAGCCACAGTTCGCACGCTCCATACGTCAGTGGAGTGGGAATAAGTCCTAATAACTGGTATACTGGCAAGTTCCATCTGTCACGCAATTCACGGTCGTTTATAGACTACAAATTATAAGCTGCCTATGTTTTGTTTAAATTTGGATTACAAGAAAATGGGCGTTTTGCAAAATGTCCTACATAAGTCTCCTCTTCATCAACACCACCACCATGAGTGTTCTGCCCTAGGGCAGGTCTTCACATGTAGCTCTCCATGCAGTCCCATCATTTGTTACCCTCTTGTTTTCTCACAACTATTTTCTGTTCTTACGCTGTCCACCACCTGGTATGTTCTGCGTCTTCTTCTTCTTCTTCTTCTTCTTCTTCTTCTTCTTCTTCTTCTTGCATTCACCATTTCCTTCATACCATCAATAAACAATCTCTTCTCATTCAGTGTCCATGCCAATTGTGTTTGCTCATCTTGCTACCTTTAAAATTTCTCTCTGTTCTCCCACTCAACACCACCTCATTTCTCACTGTGCCTGCCTATTTTATCCCCTATCAATGCACCCACATAAAAGCCTCCTGTTATGAAACGTCTCGTTGGCAATTGCTATACGTATTTTCACCTCCTTATTACTTCCAATGTCGTCCATAATAGCACGTCGCAGTTATCTAAAAACACTAAATTGTTGTGTATCTTCCTGCCTAACGTTATAGTTGTTCTTGCTTTTCTTGCACCTATCACCGGACATTTTGCGATTTTCTTATTATTTCTCATTCCAATTTACTCACGCCTCTTGTTCAATTCTTTTAACATTTCAGTCATACTTCTTTCGCTCTCTGCCAATAACACCACATGATCCGCGAGTCTAATACATTCTGCTCTCCTAACAACAACCCGCTCCCGTCTATGTCGTTTCAAACGTTTTTGAATGACATGCTCCAAATATATTTACACTCTAAGGAGAATAAACGTATCCATGAGGACTTACCCCAGCGCGATGGAAATCGATACACGTGATGTTCATTCATGCCCAATAGTATCCGAACGACCTGAATTGAATTTCACCTGATTCACATGCAACCCACATAGCGCAACTGTCTAGCAGGTCTCCTTATCGCTCCTTGGTACAGTCGTTTGACTATTGAAAGTGGTTCCAACAAGTCACCACGAGAAAAAACTGTTCTGTATCGCAATAACTCAAGATGCAAAGTAATACCACGATACTACAAATATCACGGAACACCTTCTCACAGATAAGACTGCCCTTAAGGCTTGTAGCTCACATTTATTACAATAAATGACATACCTGACATTTTACCACTCTCATTATTACGTCAGATAGGTAATACACGTAGTAAATTCGTCGTATTCATGATTTCCTCTTCAAAGTAACATACCGTACTTATCATTGAACACAAAATGAGTTTAAAAATTGAAGTTATTCACGGGCAACCAGTTGAGAATATGTATGAACTTCAAATGACACGACGAACCGTCTCGTTTTGCATATGGATTCAAACCCAGGTCATGCAGACTAAGCAAAGATTTCGTGCCTGACGGAAACTAACAGTCACTCCTGATTAGGCATACAGAGAGTGATATACCTCGATTTTAGAGAGAGCCAGTTTGCAAATACCAACTTTAAATTACATAGCGCAAGCATTTTTGCCGGACGCGAATTCCTACCAAGCACCTATTGCTCCTGTTAACGAACGACGAGAGATGTTGAATCTTGGTTCTTAACAAGTAATTTACTTGAATTGCCGTGAGGTAAGGCTTTGTACTGGGCAGGGATTCGAACTCTGAACTTAATCGGATAGATATCGACGCACAATCAACTGTGACATTTCGGATTTTCTCGGCAGTAGCTAGATGTTTTAACTGAAATGACGAGACGAAACATAATTTTTTTTCCTTCGAAAGACTCCAACCCGGCATCTATCGCTGTTATATTCTGCAGAAAACGAACGTTAAATATGGGTTTGTTGCACCAGCAGCGACATGTGAGCGTGTTTGAACTAGAAATAATATGACGAAGAGTTCAGTGCTCACTGGGAATACAGCTCCACACATCATATCGCTTTTGACTACACACAAAGATACGTCAGCTTCCGAATTTTTGTCCAGCTCGGACTAACATCTTGAACTTACAGTGATCTCGCAAATAGTCCTGTGTCTCACTGGGTGTCAAAACGTCACATATCGTTAGTGTTGACAACGAATGAAAATACATTAAACATTAAAATAATTATCCACCAGCAGATAGGTGTTCTCATGCTAGAGCTTGATAATACATAATGAAATCTATAGTGCCGGGCCAGGATTCGAACCCATTCACGCGCAGTATGTGGAGATGTTGAGGAATCTGCAGTTCTGAACAAACAACAAATTGTAGCCGTGCTGTATTCTCACGAAGGGATCAAATTCAGCCTTAAGTACGGTCTATGTTGCATTCCCAGTTCAGAACCGATTTTATCGACATACAGAAGCTCAGATAAAATATGGACCAAATGTCCTGTGAGCCTACATAGCGTTTGTTTCGTCACTAGAAATAAATAACAAGTATAAGAAAGGTTTCTACGTGTCGCCGCTCCAGTCTTTATTGTGATTCATCCTAACGTCTACTTTGTAGAAAAGGAATATCATTTTTCATGTTAATTTCAGACCACAATGTCATTATATCTTCTTCACTTGGTGTAGCCAGAAGAGAATGGAATCTGTCTCTCCCTATCTAAAATCATTGACAGAAGTTGGAATCGAACCCAGTCCATAGATATACAAGCATATTATAAGTATGTGGCTCATTTTTCTATCGTAACGCCGTTGCACCTCTCCGGATGAGAATTGACACACAGGCTTCCTGTAGTAATTTGCAGCAGGTTCAGTAAATTCATGTACTTGGTTGACCGAATCACAATGAACTAGCTGCCTCGACTACCCAGTGCATACATTCGACTTTATTTTGTAATCACCGAAATAAAATCACGTACCTGCCACCTACACAGAACAGCCAACAGTGTAGGATGCACAAATTTGAAAAGGAAGTGTTTCTTTCCACTTGAGCTACTGTATTGCGCCATCTCTTTGTTGAAAACGTCGTGCAGTGCAAATGTCGCATTTCATAAGTAAAGTTTTGTATTCCTAGAAACCCAAAATTTGCTTGTGAGCGGCGGGAAGAGGAGTTACCTGTTGTGCAGCATTGTAAGTTTTCACCATTGCACTATGAGCCGAAAGTATTTTTTTGCGATTTCCTTATCGATGTTTTATCTGACTGCTTGTAGCTCTTTCACAGAAGGGATAAAAACGTTACAGTCAGTGAGACTGGAAGTGCGAACCATAACAGATGCTATTTCTCAGGCCAGCGCATTACCATAGAGCTGGCGTAGAAGTACGTGTCTTAGCTTACTCTTACGAGTTCGATAATGTCTAGCACTCGTAAACCGCTATTTAAAGGACGAGATTAGTTGCGATTTCCACGTGCAACGACTTTCCTGGGCTGAAAACCGTAAATTTACAAACTTTTGTTACACCTAACGTGATAATAAATCAGATTATTTAATGGAAATGACAGGTAAAATCAAGTGAACTTTGAGGATAAATTCCGTGCGCACCAGGAAGGAACTCGTCGATCACATAGTTGCCAAACATACGTTGCCTTGTTGTAAAATCTCAGTTACAGTACCAGCAGAAAGAAGACGAACCGATGTGATCGTACAGCGGTCTGGGAAGTGACCATAGCTGGTGTCTCCAAGTCGCGGTTGCTACGGCCTGGAATACGTAATGCGTCTGATTCGCATTTCTGTAACTAGGTTTAGGGACTGGAGCGTGGTTACTAACAATACTCCGAACTGACTGAAAACTTAGCATCATATATCAGTAACTCTCACAGTTGCTTTTATATTTATTTCGTAAGTGTACTAAAAACTAAGAAGCTCATTCAGAGACGTTTTGATGCCTCGCCGATAGTCGAGCAAAACAAACAAATAGAGAAAAAAAGAATGTGTGTGTGTATGATAGAGAGAGAGAGAGAGAGAGAGAGAGAGAGAGAGAGAGAGAGAGAGAGAGAGAGATCAAAAAGAATGAGAGAGAGTAAGAAATTGTTGTAAAGAAATTGAATCATGGTATGTAAAGAAACCTTTCATTAAAATGACATGTTACACATCATTACGAAATATCGTATTCATGATCTATGAAACAAGAATTGATCTAATGTAATCTAATCATATCATATTGATGGCTATCCATGAAGAGTCATAAATTACCGAAATTTTTGCCAATACCAGTAATGAAATCTAAACTTGAAAATAAAAGACGACAATTTTTGTAATAAACCGGGACTCCTAACAAGACCCTTTCGTCCCTCTTAACTAACCACGAAAGATGTCTGATATACCTCCATGCTCAAGTAACAAAGTGCGCATGCATTTAAAGATTAAGTGCATGATGTGAAGTTATATGACGGAGATACGAACCCAACACGTAATCGTATTGTTAGTTAAGTAAAATCAAATGTTACGTATCGGTTTTTCTTACCAGCTGCTAGGTGTTTGGATCTAAACTAAAGATACAAACTTTATTACCTAAGCGACAATCTAACTGCACGCCTACCGTGCATCCACAAATATAGCTTAAATATCAGTTGCTTACTCACCAACGGTAAGGTGTGTGCGTGTTTGACAAGAAATAATGACACCTATTGCGATTGTTGGCAACACATGAATAGACATTAAAAGCGCACGTTGGTTTTCACTAGCGGGACGGTGTGCACGTTATAGGGCTTGAACTGAAACTATGAATATTTTTGTATTGGATCAGGATTCGGACCCACATACTTACCTTTGGAGGAGACCTAGAGAAGGTTGCAGTCTTGCGAAAAGGAACGAAATGATTGAACTATAATGTTCCGAGAGATTCAGATCCTCGAAAGAGGAGAAACGAATTCGAATCACAGTCCAGCACCAAATTTTACAACGTCTCTAGTTCAATCAATTACAAGTAAAATAAGAGCCCCATCCTTTAAATGGCTATCGGTTCATAAAATAAAATAAAATTTTCTAATGTAAGTAAGTTTACTGGCGACTGTATTTCTGTTTACGATGACTTCCGCTATGTCATTTCCCAACGTAACCTGGCTCTGCCCAGTTGGTAATGATGGAACGTGATTTGTATTGCGAATTCTGGATTATAACGTCTTTCTTTTGAGGTTACCAGACGCAAAGTAAATCTGTTTGTGCTTCTTAAAAGTAAATGTCTGAACCCACGCATTGCTCCTGTGATAGTTCCACCAGGCCATTGTGCCCAAATTTCCCAGCCCCAGGAGTGAGCTGCAACGGATGATGTGCTGAGCTTACAAAAGTAGTCACGGTGGATAAAACGCGAGTCTATTAAATGTTTAAGTAGAAACAAGCTTCTGACGCGGAGTTTATGCTATTCTCATGTCAGCAGGATGTAAAGACCCTTGTAGGCATCATAGGCTCGATGTGAAGCCATTTTGAAATGTTCACAAATTCAGATATTTTCTTATTTCGTGAAGATCCACTGGGAAGTGTGAAGTTACCGGATAATTGGATTATTACCGTCATTATTACTATCATTTTCTTCATGCCGCTGCTGGAACACTGTACTTGAATATCAGTTCGTGCCTTTTGGTCACTATACAAGTAGTTTCACAAGAAGAGGTTCTTTCTCTGTCTACAGAATTCTTTTCATGTTAATATCAAACATCAGCAATTACTCATAGATTTCATTAAAACTAAAGTAATCGATGAAGACGTTACTTGATAACAAAAACGCTCTGCCTTTCTTCTATTACTTGCGCCTAGAAATGGCTGTCGAGTACTGCCAAACCAAAAGCCAAGAGATCTTACTGCCTGCCGATATACGTCGCTGTCAATTTTTCCATATGATTTGGTTGACGTGACCTGTTTCAAGTTGTGTATGACAGAGACTGTTTTAGAAAATCAATTGTTTTCCTTTGCAATAAAGAAAAAGATTTTCATTCTAAGCTATCCAAGTTCAAAATTTTTGGAATATTAGTTCCAGTTTAATATTCGCTTCTATAATGTAGGAAAGTATTTCGCACTTGCAAAACTCGGATCCGGCCCACTGACCTTGCACTCAGCTGCTGGCCATAAATTCTGGCTCAGAGTGACACCAGATTAATTAAACTAATATACCGAAGACTATTTGCCAGTGCTCTCTCTCACCAGAAAATACGCAGTTCACTCACTAATTGGGCTCCATTAGTACACTGTAACAGTAATTTCTGTGTGTCGGCAATGCATTCGGATTGTAGAATTTAGCGGTGCTCTCTCTCCCACTTCTGTATACAATATGACTGACCTAAACGGGCCCTTTATCGTTACAGGCCCTGAGCAGTGCTACATCATACTGACAACAGTAATGTTCTTATACTGACAATCTGACTGGTCGTTTTACCTGATTTTGTAATCATTTAAATAAGACAACATGACCTTCCAGTGGGAGACATTTCGTTCTCCCTTTTCCTTCTGTGACATTTTTCCGTAATCTATTTGCCTTCCAATCAGCGAAATGCGGTAGAGTACGGCCGGTAAACGATTTACAAATCACGATTTAGTCCCGTTAAGACGATTTCTTCAAACATTGTCGTTGCTAAAGGAATTTACTTTCGTCTTAAATCGTCTCAAGCAGCAACGTTCACAGACATCCCAAATACGTAAAAGCTCATTATCCTGGTACGAAGTTTGTAAAACAAACTTACCACAGTTTGTGTCAGGTTGATCTTTTCGTCTGATAGCTCAGCCTAAGTATCACAAGTAGTGTCCCTGTAGCTTTGGGAATCATTGGTTAATAACGAGTTTAACACCAGTGGGTATAGTATTGCTAAATATTCAAATTAATTATCAACCTAAGTCTGAGTTCATCCGCAGACTGTAGCGAATTTATAATACTGAAGCTAGACTTTGCATCCTTGTCCTCCTTGAGTGGGCATTGGAAGGCGTTTGCACACACGAACACAACACTATGAATACTTCGAACGCCATAGTTAACGTTGCTCTCATAAACTACTTTTGTTTTCTTAATTCTTCTAGGTGTTCAGGGTGCAATATGTGTTGTAGATACAGCCTTAGAGCAAAACATTGACCGCCGAGCCGTCCACATAAGGTGGACAACACAGTCGTGCTCCTCTCAGGATCCTGTGTCCGGCAGTATGCTCGATCAGCAACATTGTAGACTGCGGCACTTCCCAGAGGAAGTCTTGAGTTCAGTCTTAGTACATTATTCTTGACTAAGGCCGTAGTCTTGAGGTAAAACGCGAGACTAGCTAATATGACGTCTGGCGACCGGAAGCAGACAACGACAAAATTTTTATCGCCCCTTTGCTCTCGGTGCTGAAGCTATGCTTGTAATTCAAGCGAATCTACAATATATTTCGCTTTGTGTCACACTGGTAATAATAGTTTGGTTCAACAATGTCTTAGCGAAAGATTTCTTTACCGAGCATCTGCCTCTGAACACCGCATGCGTCTGAGTTCTCTGGGACCCGTTTGCTGCCTACCGGCGGGGGCTGAGGCACTGCGCTGCCTTCTGCCGACAACATCTGCTCCACTCCACACTCTCAACCATGTAAAATGCTTTAATGTTGTTGAGTAGTGACCCATAAAATCTGCCTACGATTTGTGTTTCACTCTTCATAGCAAAGGAGGCACAAAACCGTTTTTATTTGATGATTACTTTATTACATTAGAATGCAGTACATCAATGTGACGCAGAATTAATTTCATTGTTTCTGATCCAGTGCGCTATAATTAAAGCGTCACATTCTGTTCCTTTCCTTGCACAGGAGATTCTTCAAATAATTTATTATTGTCATGGATTCATATGTGTTACTCAAGGCACAGGGAGTAAATGCAATGTAATGTGTTTGGTTTCTTTCTTAGATTTTCTATGGTAAATGGATGCAAAAGATTGCGTCAATACCTATGAGAACCTGCTCTATAGCTACTAAGGCAAACTGCTTGTTTTGAGGTCCATAAATTAATTAATGGAGAAGTGAACGCTGTTCACAAATGATATTTAGAATATTCAATTGGATTTAAGGCGAAAAAATTGCCCATATTTGAAGCTACCCAGAGAAAAAGTAAGTTGCTAGAGACACTGTCAGCACATGTCTGCAGGGAAGTTTAGCATAGAGTAATCAAGAGGCTCATTTCCTTCATACTTATCACCCTGGCATGTGAGTCTTAAGTGAAGAACAATATTGAAATTCGTATCGTTGATGGTCGATTCGAATTTCTTCAGAGACGCTGGTATTGCGAAGCAGCTTGGAAGTCAGAACGCCATGATCTATGACGATTAACACAACTTACTGAGTCGAGCTACCAAGAAGATTTGATGTGTAAAGGTTTTCTTCCGATTTCGATACAGAATTATTTCTGGAAATTCGCAGCTCCTTAAAAAAAAAGCTCGCACACGATGGTCCCTACCTCAGTTTGAACTGACGACTGATTGAGCCGTTCTGACACGAGACATGGGCGGTACCACCGGGTTACAGACACACTGCTACCTTTGCACCACTCTCATCATGGTATTGGTCGCTCAGCCTCATAACGCATCGTGAAAGATAATAAAAATTGCCACTTATGTGAAGAATAGCATTTCTTTAGCCAAAAAATTGAATTTTCTGCGTCAGTATCTTAGTTTACGTAAGGATTATACAGCATGAGCGATTCAAATGGAAAGGTAATATCAAGTAAATTTAGTGAGCCAATTCAGTACCATAGGCGGAAGTGATTGCACTGTCACAGTGTTGCCTAATGTTTGTGACGATGTTGCCAAATCTCAGGTGTGCTAGGAACAGCTGTGTAGCGGTATGCGTGGAGAATCCCCTGCTCGTGTCTTACGGGGATATGGAGAGGAACTGCAGGGTTTGGTTAGGATGCAGCGTTTTCTCCTAGCAGTTGTGTCAAACATTAAGGTGTATAATCTTCCCTCACGATTACAGTTTCCTACAAAATATATACAAATAAAACACTTACCTTGTTTCTTTCCGACAAAAGATTATTTCAGTACGATAAAAAGTTTTTGGAAATCTCTTATGCCCACCTGTCACCAAAGTAAGATAAACACTTTGCACCTCGAAATCGATTGCATGTATGTGCAGTCTTGTGATGCTTAAATAACGCTCAAAGGACATTTAGTCCATATTTTATCTGAGCTTCTGTATGTCGATAAAATCGGTTCTGATCTGGGAATGCAACTTAGACCGTACTTAACGCTCAATTTGATCCCTTCGTGACAATACAGCACGGCTACAATTTGTTGTTTGTTCAGAACTGCAGATTCCTCAACATCTCCACATACTGCGCGTGAATGGGTTCGAATCCTGGCCCGGCACTATAGATTTCATTATGTATTATCAAGCTCTAGCATGAGAACACCTATCTGCTGGTGGATAATTATTTTAATGTTTAATGTATTTTCATTCGTTGTCAACACTAACGATATGTGACGTTTTTGACACCCAGTGAGACACAGGACTATTTGCGAGATCACTGTAAGTTCAAGATGTTAGTCCGAGCTGGACAAAAATTCGGAAGCTGACGTATTTTTGTGTGTAGTCAAAAGCGATATGATGTGTGGAGCTGTATTCCCAGTGAGCACTGAACTCTTCGTCATTTCATTTCTAGGTCAAACACGCTCACATGTAGCTGCTGGTGCAACAAACCCATATTTAACGTTCGTTTTCTGTAGAATATAACAGCGATAGATGCCGGGTTGGAGTCTTTCGAAGGAAAAAAAAATATGTTTCGTCTCGTCATTTCAGTTAAAACATCTAGCTACTGCCGAGAAAATCCGAAATGTCACAGTCGATTGTGCGTCGATATCTATCCGATTAAGTTCTGAGTTCGAATCCCTGCCCAGTACAAAGCCTTACCTCACGGCAATTCAAGTAAGTTACTTGTCAAGAACCAAGATTCAACATCTCTCGTCGTTCGTTAACAGGAGCAATAGGTGCTTGGTAGGAATTCGCGTCCGGCAAAAATGCTTGCGCTATGTAATTTAAAGTTGGTATTTGCAAACTGGCTCTCTCTAAAATCGAGGTATATCACTCTCTGTATGCCTAATCAGGAGTGACTGTTAGTTTCCGTCAGGCACGAAATCTTTGCTTAGTCTGCATGACCTGGGTTTGAATCCATATGCAAAACGAGACGGTTCGTCGTGTCATTTGAAGTTCATACATATTCTCAACTGGTTGCCCGTGAATAACTTTAATTTTTAATCTCATTTTGTGTTCAATGATAAGTACGGTATGTTACATTGAAGAGGAAATCATGAATACGACGAATTTACTACGTGTATTACCTATCTGACGTAATAATGAGAGTGGTAAAATGTCAGGTATGTCATTTATTGTAATAAATGTGAGCTACAAGCCTTAAGGGCAGTCTTATCTGTGATAAGGTGTTCCGTGATATTTGTAGTATCGTGGTATTACTTTACATCTTGAGTTATTGCGATACAGAACAGTGTTTTCTTGTGGTGATTTGTTGGAACCATTTTCAATAGTCAAACGACTGTACCAAGGAGCGATAAGGGGACCTGCTAGACAGTTGCGTTATGTGGGTTGCATGTGAATCAGGCGAAATTCAATTCGTGCGTTAGGATAGTTTTGAGCATGACTGTACGTGTAGGGGCAAATGAATGATTAGAGTTGAAGAAAAACTGGATGATTAATTCAAGACAAAGAGCTTCACAAATTGATAAGTCGATAACGTATTGGGCCACCTCTGGTCTTTCCGCGGGCAGTTACTAGGCTTGGCATTCACTGATAAAGTTAGTGGATACCCTTCTGACGGATATCGTACCAAATTCAGTTCAGTTGGTTCGTTACATCCTCAAAATCGCGACCTGCTTTAAAGAACCTGCCCATTGTGCTCCAGATGTTTAAAATTGGTGAGAGATATGGCGATCTTGCTGTGCAATGTATTGCCTTGCGTGTACAAACACGTAGATACGATATCCGTGTGTGGTGCGTAAATTGTCGGTAGGCACCTCACTTAGTGTCCCGAGCAGAGTTCAAGCCGCCATTAAGACAAAGGGTGGACGCACTGCATATTAATGTCCACTAACAGGTGTCTGTACACTCACTGATAGGATAGTGTATTTCGAAATGTTAGCAGAGGCCAGAAGTTGGAGCATTTGGTCTTCCTCTTAAAGCTTAAGTGGGGAGAGTCGTAGAATCTCTATAGACACCTCTGGCAACACTAGTTGAAAGTGGCCTTCAAACTAGCCGTCAGAGCTGCCGTAGCCGAGACGCCCCCTGGGTAAACGCTACGGACTTCTGCAGTCGCGCCTCGCGATCTGTCACGAATTATGGAATGTATTCGCAGATACCAATTGTAATACGACAACGGCTATACAGTTTGCAGGAAACGTACAGGATGTTCTGAAATTCCCATCACTACCTGCTACAACTTGTAGAGGGGACTGAGTACATAATACTCATATTTTAAATTGTAACCTGTCTCCCGAGACGTACCGTATACTAGAACCACTTGAAAACATGTTGGTAACGATGTCACTTTGACAAGTAATTTGTTACATTGAGGAGCCAAAGAAATATCGTTTATGGTCCCCGCGAGCACGCAGAAGTGCCTCAACACGCCGTGGCATGGACTCTGCTGATGGCTGAAGTCGTGCTGCAGGGAACTGACACCATGAAACCTGCAGAGCTGCCCATAAATCCGTAACAGTAAGAGGGAGCAGAGATCTCTTCTGATCAACACGTTGCAAGGCATTCCAGATATGCTAGTTAATGCTATAAAATTTACTAGAAACGTACAGTATGTTTGGGGAGTTTGGTGGCCAGCGAAAGTGTTTAGGCTCGGAAGAGTGTTTCTGCAGCGACCATGTAGCAATTGTGGTTGTGTGGGCCGCTCCTTTGTCCTGCTGGAATTACCCACTTCCGTCGGAATCCACAATGGACACGAATGGATGCAGGTGATCAGACAGGATGTATCTAGACGTATCAGGGATCCCACATCACTCCGAATGCGCACGCTCTACAACGTCACAGAGCCTTCACCAGATTGAACAGTCCGCAGTTGACATGCGGGGTCCATGGAGTCATGATGTTGTCTTCATACCCATACACGTCCATACTGTATATACATTTTGAAATGAGACACGTCCAACCAGGGATTATGTTTCGAGTCATCAACAGTCCAATGTTCGTACCGATGGGCCCAAATGAGGCGTAAAGCTTTGTGCTGTGCAGTCAGCAAGGGTACACGAGTGGGCCTTCGGCTCTGAAAGCCCATGTAGATGATGTTTCCATGAATGGTTCGCATGCTGATACTTGTTGATGGTCAAGCATTGAAATTTTCAGTTATTTTCGGAAGGGTTGCACTTTCGCCACTCTGAACGATTCTCTTCAGATTCCATTCTTGCAGGATTTTTTTTTCTGGCCGCAGAGATGTTGGAGATTTTTTGTTTTACTGGATTGCTGATATTCACGGTGCCCTCGTGAAATGGTCGTACAGGAAAATCCCCACTTCATCGCTACCTCGTAGATGCTGTGTCCCATCGGCCTTGCGCCAAGTATAAAACCACGTTCAAAGTCATTTAAATCTTGATAACCTGCCATTGTAGCAGCAGTAACCGATCTAACAACTACGGTAGACACACGTCTTACATAGGCGTTGCCGGCGGCAGCACCATATTAAGCCTGTTTACATATCTCTCTGTTTGAATACGCATTATTATAATAATTTCTTTGGCATTTCAGTGTAGATGTGACCGAGTACATCTATTGTTCTACAGTTTCACTCTTTAATAACCAAAGAATCAAAAAAATCGGTCTTCAGAGACACTGGTTTTACAGGAGGGCGTTTTCCAATTTGAAATTACAATGATATTATTTCCTTCAGCTGCTGAGAGGCGTTGATAGATATCAACGAAGACAGGTGAAAATGTGTGCCCCGACCGGAACTTGAACCAGGGATCTCCTGATTACATGGCAGTCGCTCTATCCATCTGAGCCACCGACGGCACAGAGGATAGTGAGACTACAGGGACTGTCTCTCGCACGCCTCCCGCAAGACCCACATTCTCACCTTTGTATGTCCACACACTACATTCGTAGCGTCCTTTCGCACATGTCCGGAAGAACAGACACAATATCCATATAAATATATTTTCCAATTCGCATGCGCTGCGTCTCCACGGAGCACCACAGACGCACCTGCTGACGGTGAAGGCACCCTTACTCGAAGACGTTGTGCAATGGTAACGAAAAGCGTGTGGGGAGGAGTCAGACGTTGTGGACAACGATCTTGATAAAGGCGACCAGCAGCTCTTCCAGTACTGAGCGCTTTGGCCACACAGAATACTTGTGTCGGTGTATTCGGCAAAAGTTTGCTCAGAAATGTTGCTCTAACACTCACAGACACATGAACGAGACTCGATCCAGGTCAGAGAGGAGACAGCCGTCAAATGACATCATAGGATCAGACGTAAGTAACCCCCCCCCTCCAGTGATTATAACCCTGTTGCATACCACATTAGCGAAGGTGTATTTATACGGCTGTATCACGGATATACCTTTCCATACATGGGCTCCTCTTCAAAATATCGTCACTCAGTTCCCTAGAAGTTTTTAACGGGAATTTTGCAACATCCTGTATCTCTCCACTAACTATACAGTTCTTTCCAGAATTAGATCCCTCTGCAGTGGAGTGTGCGCCGATATGAAACTTCCCGGCAGATTAAAACTCTGTGCGGGACCGAGACTCGAACTCGGGACCTTTGCCTTTCGTGGGCGAGTGCTCTACCATCTGAGCTACCCAAACACGACTCACGCCCCGTCTAAACAGCTTTACTTCTGCAGTACCCCGTCTCCTACCTACAGCTGTTGTACGACATTCGAAATATACGGATGTATTTCAGAATTTCGGCGTAATGCAACTTCGCAGAAACATGGCTGAATTTTCCTGTATATTGTTATCATTAAAACCAAGCACCGTCTCAGTACCTAATACTTTTTGATATGGAGACAATTTTCATCATTTCAAGCACTATTAAAGTTGGTAGGTGTAGGAAAAAAATACCAGTACCATACTGAAAATATCGGTGAGAAGCGATAGAATTCCTACAAACAACTTGGAGAAAATCATTTTGGGTTCTAAGCCATGTCATTATAAAACAGTGAAACAACTAAAATAACTACATTCCGACCATCGTTTGAACGATCCTCTTCAGAGCGAATAAATGCCACGAAATTTCAAATCAGCAGCAGCGAAATGAAAGGTCGATTTGGAAACAGTTTCTATTTCTTCTTTCTTATCTTCGATTAATTTCCCAAATATCTCGTTCGTTTCGTATGTTGCTTTCATTATACAAGGTGTTTCACATTTCTAGAGCTTGCAATTTTTCCTAGTAACTCATGCATGCAAACGTCATCTAACGAGGCTACAGAGCATCAAAATACAAGCGCCAGCTCCGGCAAATGTATGTAAGTAGAGTGTGATGCCGTGATCATGTATCAATTTGATCATGTATCATGATCCAGAAACGAATGAGTCGAAAGTTACATACCTCTGACGGCGGAATACAAGTACTGGTACTGTTGTTGCTAACTTTCAAAGCTGGTAGTATGGATCAAAGTAAGAAAAAATGTCCGGTAAACATGGGCTACAAAATGCATACCTGAGGAGCTATGAGCACTTGTTCAGCAGTGGAGATATGTTTTATGCTAGCGAAGATGAACAAGTCCTCACAGCTCTTAAGGTATGCATTTTACAGCCCATGTGTACTGGACATTCGGTCCATACTACCACCTCTGAAAGTTTCCTGCCCTACATCTCAGCTACAACACTACCGGTAGATCCTGTCACAAGTAACAGGAATGTCTTCTCTTCCAATTTTCCGTTATAGGGACATAACCTCAAATTTATAGATTTATCCATCTCCATCATCATAGAAAATTGGTAACATCTTCATTGAATCTTTCTGTGTACACATATTTTACAGACTCCAGCGCCTGTAACTTCGATACCCTGTAGCGTCGCTGGATGACGTTTCCAGACATCGATTCCTATGTAAAACTTCATCTGGTAGGTCCCCTCTACAGACGCGATAAGTGTGTAGCACGACGTGTGAAACATTCTGTATGCAAAGTGAATAACATGGGTGAATGGACTAGAACCGAAGCCCCCCCCCCCCTCCCATTATCTCTCTCTCTCTCTCTCTCTCTCTCTCTCTCTCATTCTCTCACTTTCATTCTCTCACTCTCTCTTCTCAACTATCAACTGCCAGCTTTCCTTTATGTCTTTTAAGTCTTAAAACTGCTATCTGATTTCTGGCAGAGCTCTAGATAACATGCCGCTCACTGTATTTTATCGCTGGTTACATCATCTTAAATTCAAACTGTATATTTTGCTCAAAATTGTCAGAAGTTATTTTGTAACATCTATAGATGTTATAAATATGGGTTGAATTTCTTCAACCGATCTCTAGCGGCTAGTGTGTTCTCTCAAAATCGATTTTCCTCTAGCTCGTCTCCTCTAATTCCTGTGTAAATATTTTGGATCAGTATTTTCAGCCAGGACGTATGAAAGTGATGGTTCGATAGTATCCGCACTTATCACTATTTGCCTTATTTGGTGTTGGTGTTATTTTTTTCGTTTAGTCTGAAAATTTAGCAGTCACGTCAGTTAGCATAGATGTTGAGGAGTGAAGCAGCAAACGTCGACAGAGTGAGTCCTCACCGATGCTGATAGAGCCTTCTGGTGGCGAAGCCCTGCACTACAGACAACTGAGTGTGTGAGGAACTAGTAGCGACATCTAGCAGCGAAGTGATGAACAGCAAAATGGCCGCGAAAATCGAGTGACTTAAATGTCTAGTTGCTGTTTATTTCTTCCTTTACACTATTATTACAAAACAGATTACGGCATCACTGCTCGGTTTGTCTGTTACCGTATTTTTGTGTATTTCACACATTACAAAATAATTCTGTTCTGGTAACATATAATGCAAACTACTTCTCGAGCGACATTAATGTACGCAGCATGTTACATTCATCATTCCCTCTTCGTAATTTAGTATTACTAATAGTTTTGTCCACACTTTTAAGCATTAAAAATGGATATGTGGCTCGGAACAGGACTACTGTTACATTAAATGTTAACAACATAATCGCACGGTATAGTGAGTTAAAGATTATTGAACAGCAACGAGAACTGTAAGTAAGTTTATGCAATGCAACGTTAGTGATATAATAGTACAACAGTAATAGGCGTTTGTCAGCCCTTTTTTTCTATTTTACAGTTTCACTCATTACTGATGGCAAATGCCTTGCAGAGAACGTAATATTCTGCATCTTCGGTACGGCCTTTACAATCTCTTTCATTGAACTGCACTTAACATGGAGAGGTAGTAATACAATTTTTTCTCTGATCTACAAGATACTTTTACAAAAAGTAGAGGCAGAGAGGTAGTCATGTAACTATTAATCGAAATATTATATGAACTATATGGGCGTGTTAGTAAAATCACCAAGAAATTCCTCTTATTAATTTTAAGTGTTATCTGTTTGATTCAGCATTCAGCTCACATAAAACCACGAGAAATATCGTTTTTATAAAAAAAACAGTTTATGTCTTTAGTGACCTGTGTAATATCAAACATCTCATTTTGACACTAGAATAATTTGAGAAAAAAAAGGCCTGTTTTAGTTTTTGAAAATGCAATAAGTGAAAACAATGTATTTTAAAAGGTATTGTCAATTGTTACGAAACGATTTATTATACAGAATTTATAAATCGCATAGTAAATCATGATACTAAAAAGAACACCTTGTTGGCTTGTGACACAATACTTTGCATTTTCTTATGACTTTGACATAATTACTGCCTTTTCAGCACTGAGAATGAGTAAAATACATTATGTAATATATGAATCAGTATGATAAACTTTTTTCGAATATTCATTGTTAACTTCAAGAAAATGGCAGATGTTTGGGTATTTACCTCAGAAGTATTCAGCACACGAAGGATAACAAAAATCATTTCTTTGGTAAGGTTTTTGTTTGATAGTTTCCTACAAATATTACTGATACCATAGTGAGATATATTAAGTACCTTAAAATATATGTAGATGTGGTCTGGTGAAGAAAGTGTGTAAATTAAATTTTAAAATGCTTGCACCAGCATAATCAGGTTTAGTTTGTAGTGTGGGAGTGAGCACCACGTGGGACCCGAAGCACGGACCCCACGGGGGTGCCCGGCATGCGCCACATGCCAAGGCAGAGGTGGAGGCTAGTGTTCGGAAGTCTGAAAATTCCAGCGCCGGCCGGGGATTGAACCCCGGCCCGGCTGGGGCGAATAGCCCCAGCCGAGGCGCTGGAACGTTCCAGACCCCCTTACCACTAGACCACCGGTGACCCCGGCGGTTTCTTGCTCCATAGTCCAGCTAGTGGTCGTAGAGCACTTCCTGTTGTCCTCCGTGTTTACACCGAGGCAGCAGTGGCGTGGTGTAACAGGAAGTGTTTACTTGCGTCCGCTGGATGTCCACTTAGTGTACGACTTATTTACCCGGCTGACGTTCGTGTCGCTATAATCTCCTTAGTTGCGTTACAATTATATGCAGGGACTGAAAATCTGCCTATGCAGTTGCACGCAGTCGCATCTCACTATTTGAACCTCTGTAATTCGATCGTGTTGTCAAGACCCATGTCAGAACTGTTTATCGAAGAAAGCTCATGTGTTCGGTACATTTCATAAACGGAAGCGACTGGGATAACACACAGCCCGTAAACATTTTGTAATGAAGTGTCAGCCGGTACGTAATACTCGATATCTGGAGTTGTTTTATCGGTTATTAAGATAATCGTTTCACCCCTATACACTTAAAAAAATTCCCGTGTTTTCTCAATAAAGCATAAGCACAGTACATAAATCCCTCGCGAAAATGACATCGGAGAAGTACAAGTGTTCGAGTGCCACAGAAAACAAGTGGGTCCTTGAAGGTGTGGAACGGAGAGCAGAACTAAAATAAGATGTAACGTTTCGGGATTCCCTCATAGTCGCGTAGACACTCCAGAAGCAGGAAGATCCGTTTGATGACGTCTCTTGAGGAGTGAGGAAAAAATTCACTCTCAAATAAATACTGTACAAGATGCCTCGCCGCCTCTTGAAGGGTGTCATGGGATTCTGCAGCCGTGGACTCGGCGACCCGTGAGCCAACGCGGTGTTTCTGACCACATACATTTTAGCTGCGGGTTCTCCGACGTGCAAAGGAAGCCGCGACAATGGGGAGGCTCTGCGTGCCGTTTTGTAATAAGAACGCCTCTCCACATTTTATCGTAGGAATGATATAAATTTTAAACTTCTTAGATCCACCGAGTCATTATGTATTCTTAAAATATCTTTAACTCTTTTTCAACACATATGTATCTTTTACCTCTTTCACTGAAGAAGCTGACCAACAGATTTTTTTTCAATTTCAGGTATTGGTTTTATTGCATTCTCCTTTAGCGTATTGATCAGAAATTGTAGGTTAAGATACCTTTGCCTTATTGAGTATCGTCTGCTATGCCAAACTTCGACAGCATTCATGGTCCTGTGCATCGAATTGATGACGGTAGATAGCTGACCGAAATCACTTTGAAATAAATTCTCTGAACGCAGATAACTTTGATACAGTAGTGTTAGGTATCGAGGTATTATCTAACGCAACTGAAGCCAACCTAAGAGTGAATTTATTTCGAAATATTTCGGTCGACTGTCTGTCTTCACCAATTCCACATTTCAGGTTGTGTACTAGCATTTTCCATCTATTGACTGATTAAATAGTCTACGCCACTGGGCACTTGCTACGCTGTTACTCTCCATGCTTCATCAAGGCAGTCCGGTGGAAGATGGACTCTACAGCACACGTGCGGCAAGACAAACGAACTACTTCTTCATCCCTGTATTGCTCCACTAATCTCAGTTCTTGTATGTCTTCCACAGGCATTGCTTGAAATGAAAATTACAACTGGAAAATAAATGTCTCGGATAACACTGTTTTCATAGCTTAATTTGCAGCCATTTCGAAGTAAAGCAATGCAGTTTTAAATGACAACCAAGTTATGACATTTCTCGGTTGAGAAAAAATATTTCACAATTATTTTGACTTTCCTCTGGTAAAAAAGCTAGTCTTCCGTGCTTCAGGTATCGACAAGTTGTTTCGAACACCTCTGAAATGTCCGTCCATAAGAAGAGCTTTATTTTCAAACATTTTCTCCCCTTCTTCTTAACTGATCACCAGGATTCATTTGTCAGGAACAGGGTTATTATGTCTCCTTAAAAACTTCAGTCACTTTCAAAATATCTTCGTGCTGCCGAATCCCTGAACTACTGCCGTCTTTCTCATAATTCGTTATACTTGCGACGTAATCTAAACCTTTATCTCGCAAATCTTGAAATTGCTCTTTAAACCCTCCGAAAAAAGGCACTGTCTACTCACCGCAGACTGTTTCCCAGCAGTTATGCATTCATTTCTCAATCTACACATCTGTTTCGTCAGGTTGGGCGAGAAACTTACTGTTGAGCCGTGATTCTACCATTTACAATTTTTAAACTGCCGCTGCTCCTATTCCGTTCGGAGTTCCTGTACAGGCAATTCGTATAATTACCACATTTCCGGTGCTCCTGGCACCGCTTACCATCCTTTCCCCTTTCTGTTTCCTTTTCCTTTCCTTTTTCTAACCACACGCTCCAGTCACATTAACGTGACCACCGCCTGTGTCCGACGCTAATGTGTAGGGTATGCGTAACGCGGAAACTCAGCCACTTATGTGACATCCAAAAGGACGTGATCATTGCCTTTCGGGCCACAGGTGGATGCATTTTCGAAACGGCAGAGTTCGTAAAATGTTGGCGTGTTGCCATATTTAAAGCACTCCGCGCATGGCGCTGTCGAGAGCCGACGCTGAGGCCGTTGTGGTGCCCAACGGTCCACAGAGGACAGGAGTTAAAGGAGACCGCAGGTGAATAACGTGCAACTGCTGAGCAACTGACCATGCACGTGAACCGAAGAGCCTACCGACAGTGTCTCCTCTAAGACCACTCAGCGAAAAATGCTATGTGTAGGTCTCCACAGCAGACTCCTGGTCCACACACCTATGCTGACTGCTGTTCGTCCGCGACGAAGGCTGGAATTTTCACGCCAGTTCTGCGACTGGGCGTCCACTGAACGGTGACCTGCGGGCTTTCCAAGTGACAGACAGACATTGGCGTGTAGGGCGCGATTCACCTGAAAGTGAACACCCTGCAACAGTCGGTGGCAGGGTTAGGACAGGAGGAAGGATCGTTACGATCTCACAAACGTTATCGTGACACTCCCGTCGTTCTGGAAGGCACAGTGGATGAGCAGAAATATCGGTCGGAACCGTTGCCACACCTACATCGAGTCTTTTTTCCCTCGGAATCTACCAGCAGAACAACTAAATCTGTGACACAGCTTGCAGTGGGAAAAGCACCAGGATGAGTTTGCTGTACTCCGTCGACCACCAGGCTTCCCGGACTTAACGGAATCGAGAATATGTGGGACCACCTCGATGAAGCTCTTCGTATCCTGGGTCCTCAATCGAAAAACGTAGCGCAGCTAACTAAGGCACCGACGTCGGCATGGCTCAGTACCTCACTGACTCCTGCGCGTTTCTCAGTTGTCCGCGCTTCCCGTTAATCGTATCCCCCTACAGTGTCTCAATGACGACACTCTCCCGTACACGACAGCATCATCAACAGCCGCAGACTACTGTTCACTCTGCCTGTCACCTCATTTATGTCTATACAGTATAACAGCTGTCTGTTACACTTCCTGGGACACTCCTGACGATACCCTTGTGTCTGATCAACGCTCGCTGTCGAGAACGTACTGGTATCTGTTGTAGACTTTAAGCCGCTCTCATATCTGGGAACCGACTCCGTATGCTCATACGAGGCCCTTGGTTAACAGTGTGCAGTGGAGCACCGTGCCAAAGGCTTTTCTCAAATATAGGAGAGTGCAATGTGCTTGGGACCCTTCATCCGTGGTTCGCAGTATATAATGTGCGAAAAGGGCAAGCTGCGTTTCACACGAGCTTTCTAAAACCGTGCTGATTTCTGGACGTAAGCTTTTCGGTGTCTAGGAAATTTATTGTAATCATATTCAGAATACGTTCTAGGATTCTGCAGAAAATCGATGTCTGTAATTTTGCACATCCTTTCTTTTACTCTTCTTGTACACGAGTGTCACCTGCGATTTTTTAAACTGCCTTAGGTTGGACCCATTACAGGTGTAATATTCAGAAGGCAAATGTATATTGATCTCGTTATATACGGCTGCAACTTGCGCTTTTGCCAGTCCTTTGCGAAATACTGCTGGGCAAGAGAAAGGCGATAAATGCGAATGAAGTAAGTAAAACTGAAATTGTTTTAACTTCTTCGCTGTCGCCGAATCCTTTCCAAGCGATGCGTCCTTGAGCGGGTCAAACAGGTAGCAATAAATGCTCTACAAGTAGGGTGACTTTTGAAGTTTTTCTTACCAGTCAAGTACAATGCAGACAGCTTCCATTCTCCATAATATCAGCAATATGAAAATGAAAATTCACGAAAGTCAAATCTGGACTGTAGCGATAATGACGCAGAGTCTCCCAACCCATTACTGTTTCTTTTCCCTTCCAGTGGTTTCTTGGATCAGCTGCGCTATGTTTGGGCGAGCGTTGTTGTGTAATAGTATCACGTCTTTTCTTTGACATTGGCGACCCTTTCCTCTCGTTTTCGGCTTTACTTTGCTCATCACTATGTGTGAGTGGTCAGCGCTGCATCCTGTACGCTGATCTTCCAAATAATCACCAAAATACAACTACTTTGGCATCCAAATGATGGCCAGCATCACTTTCCTCGCTGAAGCTCGAGTTTGAATTCCTTTCGGACAGGTGAACTAGTGTGCTTCCATTTCACTCCTTGTCTTTTCGAGTCGGGTTCCCCATTTTGAACGAAAGTTTAATCACACGTTAAAATCTCGTTCGAAAAATGTTCACCTTCACGTTCATAGCACTCTTTGTTTCCTTGTGTTGTGTGAATTCTCTCGGGACCCACGTTGGACTTGTTTCGCTGTACTTGAGCATGTCAATGACGACGTTATGGACTGTGCCACTACCTGTTGCAGCTATTTTGCTATTCAGTTCTACTGCAACACGTCGGCCATCAGGAGTAATGTCGTGAGAGCCGGCTTTAAGCGAAGGAGGAGACAGTTCAATTGGCCGGCCACGGTGTTTTTTATTAGTCACTGAAGTTAGATGGTTTTTGAACTGTCCTACGTATTTATCAAAAATTTCCGTCGTTCGCACAGCTTCGACCATACTGAAAAAACGTTAGAGAAAATATTTCGGCCGTTTTCCGTCTTCTGAAAGGGAAAACGCATCGTTGAACGTTGCTCAGTTAATGTGGAAACTTCAACCGGACACGCCATTCTCAATTGCAACATTAAGGTTATAAATAAAACAATTATTTTTTGTCAGCCGCTCTTAGCTCATCACAGTCATGCCATCCTAAAGTCATGAAACTACAAAAATTCTTCCTACGGACTATTCGACTTCATTAATTTGCTTTGCAGGGGAAACTCACGAAGGAGTATGCGCTTAGTATTTAGTCGGTCATTTCTAGTTGATGAGAAAGTTAAAACAAACAAGTAGCAAACCATTGCTCATTTATTTAGGAACAACATTTATCAGATACAGCTGAGTAACGTTTAACCCAAACCTTAAATGTCATATATATGACACTGCTCGTAGCTGCATCATCTGGCAAGAGTACGCATTAACACCAATAACAAGAAAATGCACCATGACCTTCGTAAACTGTGCATTCTTCATGCCACTGTTGGGAGCAGACATCACACTCAATACAGTCTTCCGTGACAGACTCGTTTTAGTCTTCGCCACACCTTGGGCAGTTCAAAACATGAAGTTGGAATAATAGACAATTGTGAAGGTGATTCGATAAACCCTATGCCTGGCACTTAGATATGATTTGCACAATATCCATGTGGGTGTAGATCCCTCCTTGGATTGTGCCCTGGTTGTTGCTGAAGATGATGGAGCAGTTTAATCCAGATTAGCCACAGAGATTCTACGTTGTTCGTTACTGATATTTTGTCCCTCCTTGGTTTACTTTGTTTTCCTAACAATGCATTTTTGTACGTAGACTCAAACAGAATTCCGGATGTTTTTGCAGCTTGCTTTAGATGTTCGAAAACCTAAAATTGTGCAGTTCACAAAACGAAAAATCATAGTATCCTATGACTACAGCATCAATAACTCTCATTTTCAATCGGTCAGCTCACACAAATACCTCGGTGTAACACATTGTAAGGATACGGAATGGAAGCAGGACTGAATAAAACTCAAGACGCGTTCATACGATTTCTACACCTAGATAAGCGTTCGACAATGTAAAATGGTGCAAGATCGAAGTTGTGAAGAAAATAGCTCTAGGCAGAGACGGGTATATATTAGTACAAGACCCAAGAGGAAATAAGAGTGGAAGACCAAGAACGAAGTGCAAGGATTAAAAAGAGAGTAAGACTTTGATATAGTTATTCGCCTATACTGTTCAATGTTTGCATCAAAGAAGCAATGAAGAAAATAAGAGAGAGGTTCAAGATTCGCACTGAAATACGGGTTGAAAGGATACCAGTGACAATGTTTGCTGATAATATTATCGTTGTCAGTGAAAGTGAATTACTACAGGATCTGATGAATGAAATATACAATATAATGAGTGTAGAATTAGGGGTCAGAGTAAATCAAAGACAATAGTGATGAGATGAAGCATAAACGGGAAAAGCGAGAGTCTTAACATTGGTGATAACGAAGTAAGAAATGGAACCATCACATCGTGTCAGTCAAAGATAAAGGTGGTGGCGAACTGTAATTTATTGATAGAATTAAAGAGCAATATAATCAGTGCACAAAGATGATCTTTTTTGAACTATTGGTGCGACCCATACTCTAATATTGCTCCGTGGTGTGGGACCTGTCCCATATACGAGTAGCAGGGGATATTGAACTGTTCACAATAAAGTCAGCACAGGTTTGTTTGGTTCACAGGAGAATGTAACAGAGATGCTGAAGAAATTGGGAGATGCCTGAAGATACACATAAGCTATCCCGAGAAAGCTTACTTGCCAAATTTCTAGAACATACCGTAAATTTTGAATATACGAGGTGTGTTAAAAAAAAATTGGGAACGTTCGTAATTTCGCGCCAATGGCGTGTTGGGGCGAAATGCAGTTGACATCCCTGCACGCGCGTGTGCTTAATGTGTAACTGCGGGAAGTTTCACTGTTGTATGTCTGTTAGCTTATTGTTCAGTGCTGTATTGACTAGAACGTTGTGTCGCACAGTTGGCGAACTTCGAGAGGGTATAGTTAGAGGAGCAATGCGCCTGCAATAAATTTTGCGTGAAACTCAAGAAAACCGCCGCTCGGGGTAGCTGCGCAGTCTAGGGGCCTTGCCACGGTTCGTGTGGCTCCCCTCTGTCGGAGGTTAGAGTCCTCCCTCGGCGTGGGTGTGTGTAAGTGGTGCAAGCCTAGGGACTGATGACATCAGCAGTTGGTCCCATAGGAACATAAGAGCTAAACTCAAGAACACCTCTACAGAGACACCCCAAATGATGCAGGAAGCCTACGGTGATGAGTGCTTAAGCCGCACTCCGTGTTACGGATGGTTCACACGGTTTAAAAACGGCCGGACGGAAGCTAAAGACGACGCTCGTCCTCCGACTTCTGCCAGCAACGCTTGTGTCAGGAACGTCAACGATGCTGTGCGTGCTGAACGAAGACTGACTGTCCGAGAGATTGCAGAAGAATGTAACATTGCAGTTGGATCGTGAAATCCTAATACAGCATCTTGGAATGTATCGTGTTGCCGCCAAGTTCGTGCCACGGCTCACGAGTTAAGAGCAGAAAGACCTCCACCTCCCAATCTGAGAAGAGCCTTAGGATCACCCAAATGAGAACGAGATGTTCCTTAAGAAAATTATAACTGGTGATGAGACGTGGGTCTGCAGTTATGACGTTGACATGTAGCAAGTACCGTACTGTAGAGTGGTTGAGCAAGAGAAGCGTTTGGAACAAGTGTTTATCCTTATTTTGGATAGTTAGCTTTCTTATCTGAGAAGTAATTGTGGCTAGCCCTTGAAATGCATCACGAATTCCTTCGTCATTCAGTCTAATATCACCTTCCCCCCTACACAATACCCTCCACCTCTCATGATTTTAAAAATGAAAGTGTTCCTAGAAAAGTTGATCACTGTACAGTTTATTTATGTGCCAAAGTTAGTGATAATGTGGGGGAGGGGGAGGGAAGGCCACAGACCTCAGGGACGGGGACGGGGGGGGTACTGGCAAATGTCTGATGGCACTCAGGAGCAACGGCCTAAGAAAGGCTGGGAACCACTGTTCAACTGCCTGTGAATGTATACTGAACATAAATGTGGAAAACTGACACAACTCCCTTTTTGAATTTTTTTTAATTCGAGTTAACTAGTTTTGGAACCGTTTGAGGGACATCTGAAAATGTGGCGCACAGAATTCGCGTCTTTATTTCTTTAGATTGAATCTGGGTACTGGCTCTTTGACAATAAGACAGAGCACTCTTTAATGTATCGCCACGAGCGGCAGTTAAACGGCGACATGTATCGCGAAACCAAAACACCTACTTACCGTGGCAGCGTGAGCACTATTGCAGTTAATATCCATCTAGCAACTTGCGTTTTAGTTGTCTGTTGGCCACTGGTCAATCTCTTTCCATTGTAAATATAAATACGAATTGTCACCATATATCACAAGCATAACGTTTACCACAGATGTACCTTACAAAGATCTTCACTTAAAAATACAGCATACTTTGCTCGGAAACAATTTTTTTGATTTTTGTGCTTATAACACGACGGCGTGCTGAGAAGATAATGACTCGGTCTGTTTTATTTGAAGTCAGTAACATTCTACATCTTTACTATGGATATCTGCAGCCCTCTGCTTCGTACCGCGTTAGATAGCGGTGTGTGACGTGACTACGTTGGGAGTGAGAAAGAGCTCACAACACTAAAAGCACGAATTCGAAGACTTCGTCCGCATGTGGAGCACTCTCTCCTTGAGCACGGCAGTGCCAAACTACACACGATCGCTGCGGCATCTGCAGCAAGCCGACGTCCTTGGTTCACTGCCGTCGATCATCCTACACACAGTCTCGATTTTCGTCTATGTGCAAAACTAAGAAAACCTTCGAGCACTTCAATTATTTCAAGCGGTGCAAGCAGAGGTAAGGTTGTGGCTCTGTTAACATAGTCAAACAATATACTGTGACGGTGTCAACAAAATAGTATCTAGTTGGGGAAATTGTGCTGGTTCCGAGGGTGAGTGTGTTGAAAACTAAATTTATTGACGTGAAGAATACCGATGCAGAATGTTCATGAAGTTTGTTTTATTTAAAAATCTTTGTGACTTTTCACTCAAAACATGTCAACATTACTTTTCTGTACGTCCTCGTACAATGGATGTCTCAAAAAATACGTACATGGATCAAAATAAGTGTTAACATGAATGCTTTTAACAGCACTAGGTTCAAAAAATTTTAACTGTATGCCAATTGCAGATTAATTTTAATGGCAGCTAGCGCGATTATATGAGTGGACTATTAGATTTAATGGTGAGCATTTATCTAATTTTTAAACATTCTCTGCCTTGTCATTCTTCCTCTCTAAAGTGCCTCGTCTTCCAGTAACACTGTCGATCGATAGCATGATCTGTTGTCCGTCCATGGTTTTTCAGACCATTGATTCAGTGCTGAACCCAAACTGCTGGTCTGAGTTATTTATCCTGGATAATCCTGTGCGTCGTGTGTCACGTATGCCATTAATCTTTCAAAGAAATGGGACTTAACATCTGAGGTCGTCAGTCCCTTAGAACTTAGGTTTAAGTAGTTCTAACTAACCTAAGGACATCACACACACACACACACACACACACACACACACACACACACACACACACACACGCCCGTAGCGGTCGCGCGGTTCGAGACTGAAGTGCCTAGAACAGCTCGTCCACAATGGCCGGCCATTAATGTTTCATTGAATTATTAATTTCAACAAGTTTTATTTATTGTTGCGGAATTGCGCTACCAAAACAATCGAGTTTTGCTATGTGGATGCTGTTGAGAATTTCTGAATTTTCGTACCGCCATATTTTTGACTATATCTTTCGATGGTGTTGTTGTTGTCTTCAGTCCTGAGACTGGTGTGATGCAGCTCTCCATGCTACTCTATCCTGTGAAAGCTGCTTCATCTCCCAGTACCTACTGCAACCTACATCCTTCTGAATCTGCTTAGTGTATTCATCTCTTGGTCTCCCTCTACGATTTTTACCCTGCACGCTGCCCTCCAATGCTAAATTTGTGATCCCTTGATGCCTCCAAACATGTCCTACCAACCGATCCCTTCTTCTAGTCAAGTTGTGTCACAAACTTCTCTTCTCTCCAATCCTATTCAATACCTCCTCATTAGTTACGTGATCTACCCATCTAATCTTCAGCATTCTTCTGTAGCATCACATTTCGAAAGCTTCTATTCTCTTCTTGTCCAAACTAGTTATCGTCCATGTTTCACTTTCATACATGGCTACACTCCAAACAAATACTCGGAGAAACGACTTCCTGATACATAAATCTATATTCGATATTAACAAATTTCTCTTCTTCAGAAACGCTTTCCTTGCCATTGTCAGTCTACATTTTATATCCTCTCTACTTCGACCATCATCAGTTATTTTACTTCCTAAATAGCAAAACTCCTTTACTACTTTAAGTGTCTCATTTCCTAATCTAATCCCCTCAGCATCACCCGATTTAATTTGACTACATTCCATTATCCTCGTTTTGCTTTATTTGATGTTCATCTTATATCCTCTTTTCAAGACACTGTCCATTCCGTTCAACTGCTCTTCCAAGTCCTTTGCCGTCTCTGACAGAATTACTATTTCATCGGCGAACCTCAAAGTTTTTACTTCTTCTCCATGAATTTTAATACCTACTCCAAATTTTTCTTTTGTTTCCTCCACTGTTTGCTCAATATACAGATTGAATAACATCGGGAGAGGCTACAACCCTGTCTCACTCCTTTTCCAACCACTGCTTCCCTTTCATGCCCCTAGACTCTAATAATTGCCATCTGGTTTCTGTACAAATTGTAAATATCCTTTCGCTCCCTGTATTTTACCCCTCTGTCGATGGTATCCTTAATATTTTTCGATACGATCGCATTTCAAATGCTTAATACAGTCCATGACTCAGCTCCATAGAGTAGGACACCGAACATGTAACATCGAAGTAGTCGAGTGCGAATCCTAATGACTGCTCTGAAGGTTCTCAGCAGTCGCCGCGGACTAAATGACTGCAGGGGACTCGATGCATTGGCCATAAGTTTTCTAGTAATTCTGGAGATTTTCCTTTGGACTAAGTATGAAGTCGTTCCTTGTTGCTTAGATCGTGCAGGTTTCAGACCGATTGTGTTAGTATTGCTACACTACTAAATGTGTATCCACCACCATATCAGGGTATATAATGAAACGGCGGCCCTCTTTCGTCATGCCTTACAAGGAGATATCTCCAGCGGTAGGATCGACTTTTTGAACCATCTATACGGTTATGTAGGTTAAGCACCCAAGTATCGCACACTGCAGCCATTCATCCTGGTGAGTCGACGTTAGCGAGGAAGTGACGAGAAAAGAAATTCGGAATTTTGTGTGAGACTCGATAGTATGAAGAAAGCCGAATGACATAAGTTGGTTATGAGGATAATTGAAAGGATACTAGCTTCACATGCATGAGGTTGTGGGTTCGAATCTCACCAGAGAAATAAATCTATTTTAGGTCTTTATCGAAGTGACATTGATAATCATATTCCTTCAACTGATGTAAATATATATATATTTTTTTAGTTCCACTCCTGGGTCACGTGATTCAATAGTGATATGAACTTCTTCATTTGGTCTAGTTTTTCTTCTTATCATCCCTTCTCCACTGGAAATATTTGTTTGTGAACTTTTAATTATCTTCATGTATCAATTCCGATTTAATGTCTCCTGTTTTTATTACCCTGTATTTTCGTCTACGTTATTGTGTACATTACATCGATTTCTCACTTTGCTTGAATTTTATTTTACTTAGAAAACATTCTCTCATTTATGTCCTCATCTACACTATAATTTCCATAGTGCACAAAGATTTTATGTTATGTTTTAAATATTTGTATGTCGATTACCATGCAAAAAAGGCACGTCTCCCAAAGAAAAACGTTTTTCACATTAATGCACAGTCAATATAAATAGATTATTTCGTCTTTTGTTTTTTAATTAATTTATCGGAGTTTTGAAGTAATTCAATAGTCAACAGATAGGTATAATAAATTACACATTCACAAAAATTCCGATTGGAAGAAGAATGACATAAAGAAAAATTAAACTAATGGAAAAGTTCATACGGTGACTAAAACGATGTGACAAAAGAATAGAACGAAAGAAATTACATTTAAACCAATAAATAGAGTACAAATAAACATCAAAGTCATTTCGATAAAGATTTTAAAAAAATTTACTGCACCTGACGAGGCATGGTTAAGCTTCTATCGTAACCATTATGACACGTAACCAGACTGTGGAATACGACTTCCTTCACGCTATGTAGCACCAGGCAAAATTTTGAAATCTTTTCCGTCAGTTACTTTCAATCCGAGGGCCACCTGGATGCAGGGATCTTAAGTTGCACTACGGCTTATTTGGATTCAAAAAGTCGATCCCACCGCTGGGGGCTCTCCTTGTTAGTTTTAAAAGTAACAAACGGCACATTTTGAAATAACAGTAATATCGCAGTCCAGTAGCGCCGGACCCTGCAAACTTGAAAGACAACTCCAGCAAAGGCAAAGAAAATTTTACTGTAGCAAGTAAATTACTGTAGGCAACTGAACAACAACGAAATAATAACAATAATAGGTTCGCAGGAGAGCTTCTGTAAAGTTTGGAAGGTAGGAGACGAGGCACTGGTAAAGCTGTGAGGACAGGGCGTGAGTCGTGCTGGAGTGGCTCAGTTGGTAGAGCACTTGCCCGCGAAAGGTAAGGGTCCCGAGTTCGAGTCTCGGTGCGGCACCCATTTTCAATCTGCCAGGAAGTTTCAATAATAATAATAATAGATCCAGTCATATTAATATGACCAACTCCTATTTTCGAGGTCAACGTGTAATAACCCATAGACTCCAGGAGATAGCATTAGTAGGTGATGAATGGGGGTGGGGGGAGGAGGCTGGAAACAGTGAAGTCGTTGTCATAATGCATAAAAGGGGCGATTTATGTGACGTCCAACAGGGCATAATCGTTGGCTTTCTTCCCAAGGGTGGAAGCATTTCCGAAACGGCAAAATCTGTAATCTTTTCACATGCCACTGTATGTAAAGTAAACCGTGAGTGGCAAAATCTCGGTATTCTAATCCGGCTCCAAGGCAAGTGTGTTGGACTACGGGCAGTAGGCGACACAGGTGAACGATAGCTGCAGATGTGTGTGCTGGCGAGAAGACGTGCAACTTTTGTGCAGCTGACAGCCCAGGCGAACCGAGGGCTGCCACCAATGTTTCCTCAACAACTTATGGGCTTCCGCAGTGGGCACCTGGTCCCTGCACCCACGCTGACTGATCTTCATTGGCGTTGAAAGCTTGCATTTGCACGCCGGTACCACAACTGAAAGTCCACTGAGAGCTACAGGTGGCCTCTCCATATTCATCACATTTTGTGCTCCATCGGACAGATTGAAAGCAAACGCCCTGCAACCCTGAGGGAGTGTTATGGTGTGGGCAATGTTTTAGTGGCACTCCCTGGGTGATCTCGTTGTTCTGAAAGGCACAATGGATCAACCCTAGTACGCACCTATCCTTGGGGACCATATCCACCCCTAGATGCACGTGTAACATAGCTCGCAGTGTATGTGCGTGGTTCTGAAAGCTCTAGGATGAATTTACCGTACTGCCCTCACCACCAAATTTTCCGCCTTTAAACCCAATCGAGAATCTGAAAGGTCACCTCGATCGAGTAGTTTGTGCCACGGATCCTCAATCGATAGAATTCTATCGCAGCATGACAAGTACTGGTGTCGGAATGGCTTCTTATGACTGTCGTTACATCATTGACTCTATTCCTGTGCGTCTCGTGCTGCAGAAGGTGTTTATTCGGTATTTTAACACGTGGTCAGATTACTGCGACTGGACAGTGTAATAATACTAATAAATTTCGCGTATTTCAGTGCCCTCGTTTAAGTCTTTCAATTGGACGGCACTTTGAAGACATGCTTATCATCAACGTACTCCAGTTGTCCAACCGGGGAAAGGGAATCGGCAGTTTAACGTGGAATCCGCACCACATGTTGTTTCTACCGACTCCTCATATCATTGAGAGGTGAAGGCTGTATTAAAAGCAGACAGAAAAATTTATTTGTTCATCTGGGATTCGATCCCGAGATTCTCGATTTGCAGGCACGCGCTGTGCCGGTAGACCACCAGGTCCAACAGTTACGAGACGGTAATCGAACTGTATTGGCAGAGTATTTCGTCGTATTTTGCGTCACGTAAATGTGCTGTGGTGTAAGCCAAAGTACATTCACGCTAAGGGCATCAGTTCCGATCCCAGAAAAATGTGCAGCCAGAGCAGTATTGTAAGTAAAAATCAAACTCTTCCATTTTTCTTACCGAATTGCTATACATCTAGAAAACAAACCAAAATTGTGAAAACATTTCATACAAGATTACTGACAAATTTTTATGAGTAAAAATAAACGGGTATGGTAATATACATGGAGGTGAATGAAAAGTAGTGGCAGTTTGGCTATAATTCATGTCAGTCTTCTTTGACTAAAATACACTTGATCACATTTCCGTCTCGCGTCTCGATCACTTTCCACACCCACATGAAAGATGTCATACACTGTCAGTGCATCCATCTGTGATGATGTCTCGCTAGGACCGCCATATGGTGCCTTATCATTTGCTGTAAGACGTGCCACGAAATACTTCGTTCATTTGGGTGATCAGGCCATAATTGGGGGGACTCTACCGGATGAATACGGTGGATGTCCCAGTATGTCCCGCTGCCACGTATGCGGTGCTCCTGCACAGGGCTCGTCGTTTGGCGTCGTGTAAGTTGGTACAATGCAGCGCTGGAAGGAAAGATTGTTGAGCGCTCCGACCACGTGCCCTTCCAGTCTGCACCCAAGCACCTTTTTCGTGTTTCCCAAACATACTATTTAGGCACTCGAGCTAGCCTCTCCAACTCAGAGAGAGTACACACTGCAACTGACTCAAACACGACTTGTGCTGATGACTTTACTACTTCAGCCCACCATCTGTCAGCAACAGAAAGTGTGCGTACCGAATGACTCACATCCGTCATGTTGTGGCATTGTGCTACCACTTTTTATCCAACACATGCAAAGACGCATGTGTGACTACTTGTTGTCTCCCATCTTGGTAGTGGCCTAATTATTGTGAGGTTTTGAAGTGCATTATCTATACGTGGTGTATCAAAAACAATCATCCGACCTGGGCCGTCTATATTTCTGGAACTAAGAAACATATACAATGAATACAATGAATTTTGTCCTTTGATGTACGAAAACTAAAAAAGTTATTTTCATCCTTTTCATTGGTGTTCAATATGCATCGTTGAGATGCACGGAACATGTCAATGCGGTGTTCAAATTGTACCAACACTGCAGCAAGCATGTCTGGAGTTACAGTTTCCACAGGTGCTGTTATGCGATGTCTCAGTTCATTTATTGCTGTTGGTAATGTAGGTACATAAAGAGTCTCTTACAAAACTATACATATATAATCACATATAGTCGGGTGCGGTGACCTTGGAGTCTAGTAGTCTAGGGGTGAGTGATTTAGTCCAGTGTGAACGATCCATCGTTCAGCAATCGTTTGATTTAGAAATTCCCACACTTCCAGATGCCACTGTCGCGGTGCCCCATCGCATTGGAAAATGAAGTCGTTCATGTGGGAAGAGAAAGTTTTCAGGCATATCGAGATATATGCTTACTGTAACAGTGTTTCCGGCAAAGAAATATGAATCATACACATTTTCCCTCTAAACTGTACAAAATACATTAAATTTAGGAGAGTCTATTTTATGTTGTACACCTTCATGTGGTTGTCCCGTACCTCATATTGTCACATTATGACAGTTCACTTCTCTGTGTAAATGGAGTGTTGCCTCGTCACTAAACACTGACTGTGGGAGAAAACGGCCATCCTCCACCTTGACAAGAGTGAAATTATGGAACTTCACACGATGTTATCGCCCTCACGAACAGCTCGCATTAGCTGAATTTAATATTGTTTGATGCATAAACGTCGACGCAGAGACGCCAGACGGACATCGGGGACGTGCTGAGCTCTCGAGCTGCACGGCGAACGGATTTCTGCGAACCCCTCGTGAAACTGTGGCGGATGCGTTTGACGTCTGTGTCAGGCATTCGGGGACGGCCCGGCGATTCGCCTTTCCGCAAACCTTCTCTTTCTCTTAATCGTTGATGCCATCATCTAATGCTCTGTGCTGTAGGAGGATCATCATCGTACCTTGTACGAAAGTCACGTCGAACACTTATTACTGCCCACACTGCGCAAAGTGCAGAACACAAAACGCTTCCTGTCGCCGCGACACCATTTTTACTAGGACTGAAATGGTCGGACAGTGCTGCTGCCAAGCGGTAACCATGTAAAGCCGTAGGGTTTGCTCTTTCCAGCAGTACGCTATTCACGTACATATGTCGAATAACATAATAGTTACTTTTTTTAAAAAAATCGGTTGATCCTTTTTGATACACCCTGCATATTTACACTCTAAACAGTACCACCAATAAATTATCCCAGAGTGAAGGAAATTGTTAGATGTGATGTACGTGTAAAGGCAAACAAATGATAACAATTGCTGTTAAATTGGGTGACTCATTCAGGAGAAAGTCATAACGCGTTGGTCCACCTCTGGCCCTTAAGGAAGCAGCTATTCGACTTGATTTTCATTGATAAAGTTGGTGGATGTCCTCCTGACGGATGTCGTACCATATTCAGTTCAATTGATTTGTTACATCGTCAAAATCTCGACCTGGTTGCAAGGAGAATCCCATATAGCTCCAAAATTGGGGAGAGAGGTGGAGATCTTGTTGGCCAGTGTACTGTCACGTACGTACACACAGATGAAACTCTCAACATGTGTGATGCATAAAATATCGTCTACACTGAAAGCGTTCCCAGCAGAGGTTAACCCCTCGTAATGGCAAAAGGTGGTCCTACCGCATATTGAAGTCCACTACCAGATGTCTGGATACTTTTGATCGGATAGTGTATTTCAGAATGTTAGCAGTGGCCAGAATTTGGGACATTCGGCTTTGAGCTTAAAGCTGGTGCGAGGCTGTTCAAGATACCTCTAAAAATAGAGACATCTGGCAGCATTAGAGTGAAATGTCCATCAAAGAAGCTGTGTTGCGCTCTCTACCTACAGTTGTTCTCGTGGGCGTCAGAGCCCCCGTACGCAAGAGGCCCCCTGGGTTTTATACTGCGGACACGGTAGTCGCGCCTTGTGAGCTCTCAGAAATTATGAAATGTACAACTGTACAATATACCGGAAACATGCACGATGTTCCGAAATTTCCGTTACAAACTCCTAGTGTAGATGGGGAATGAGTACACAATACTCGTATTCTGAATTGGAACCCATCTCCTGTAACGCACCGTTTCCTCGCTACAGCCGTCGGAAAACATGTTAGTAACGCGACCACTTGTACAAGTAAGTCATTAGCTGTGACCCAGTACATCGATAGTTCCACAATTCCACTCACTGAAAGGAAACTTGATAAGTGTAGATGGGGAATGAGTACACAATACTCGTATTCTGAATTGGAACCCATCTCCTGTAACTCACCGTTTCCTCGCTACAGCCGTCGGAAAACATGTTAGTAACGCGACCACTTGTACAAGTAAGTCATTAGCTGTGACCCAGTACATCGATAGTTCCACAATTCCACTCACTGAAAGGAAACTTGATAAGTTTTCAGAAACACTCTTCTTTACAATACGGCCTTTTGAAACTTAGGTGCGCTGCGTCTCTTTGTAGCACTGCAGTCACCCCTGCTGACGGTGAACGCACCATTATCTCAAAGTCGTTGCGCAGTTGTGGCGAAAAGCGTATGCCGTGAAGTTGGACGCTGCTGAGAACGAGCTTGATAAAGGCGACGAACTTCGCCATACAGTAGGATCATATCGGTGTATTCGGCAAAAGTGCACTCCGCAATATTTCTCTAATACTGAGAGACACTTGAGTGACGCACGAACCTTGTCAGAGTGGCAGGGCTGACGGTGAATGACATCCGAAGTAAGCATCTTCCCCCACCCCTTCCGCCATCCCACGATGGCTACCCTGTTGCATACCCACCTAGCAAACATGTATTCAAACGGCTGTAGCACGGAAAGTATACGTTTCCGTACGGGGGTTCAAATTAAAAATGTGGTCGCTTAGTTCTCTCTAAAAGTGCTAGAATTTCGGAAAACTCTGTATCTGTCCAGTAAACCGTACAGCTGGTGTCGTACCACATTCGAAATATCCGATTATATTTCAGGATTTGGGTGTTATGGCATTTTGCAGAAACATTACTGAATTTTGCTGTATATTGTTATCATTAAAGTGAACTACCGTTTCTGTCTCCATACCATAAATCATAAGTACCATTTATATCGTTTCAAGCACTATTCAGCTGCTAGGTTTTAGGAAAAAATAATTGTATCATTCTCAAAATATCGGACAGAAGCGATATAGTTCCTACAAAGAACGCTAGCGAAGATGAACAAGTGCTCATGGTTCCTGATGTATGCATTTAACAGCCTATGTGTACTGCACATTGTTTTCTTCTCTCGTTCCGTACCACCACACCTGAAAGTTTCCTGTCCTACATCTTAGCAACAACGATAACGGTACATACTGAGGTAACAGAAAGGTTCTCTGTTATAATTTTCCGGTACAAGGACATAATCTCAAATTTATGCATTTTTCCATCTGCATCATCTTAGAAAGGTTGTAACATCTTCGTGGGATCCCTCTATTTTTGTAGGCACCGGTATCTATAACTTTGACGCTCTGTAGCGTCGCTGGATGACGTTTTTAGAAGTAGATTCCTATGTAAAACTTCATCAGTTACGTCCCCTGAACAGCCCTGAGTAGTGTTAAGCATGATTTGTGAAACACCCTGTATAAAGAATGAATAACATCAGGGAATGGACTAGAATCCTGTCTCACTCACTTGTCACGTATTTCCTTTCTTTCATGTCCTTCAACTCGTACAGCTGCTGTCTCGTTTCTGGTGGAGTTCTAAGTAATGCTTCGCTCGCTATATTTTATTCCTGGTTGCATCTTAAATTCAAACTGTATATTCTGGTCAACATCGTCAAAAGTTTTTTCTGTATCGAAAGATGTTATAAATATAGGTGCTGTTCCCTCCAAATTGATTTTCCTCTAAATCAGCTTCTGTAAGGTGCTCCATTCCTCTGCAAATAGTTTGTATCAGTATTTTCAGCTAGGAGTTATCATAGTGGTGGTTTGAAAATATTCGCACTGACCACGAGTTGCCTTATTTGGTATTGGTGCTATTACGCTTCTCGTTTAGTGTGAGGATTTAGCGGGTATTTCAGCCGGCGTACTCGTTCAGGAATGAAGCAGCAAATCCCGGCAGAGTGAGTCGTCGCCAGGTCCGCTAGAGCCCACTGGTAGCCAAGCCCTGCGCTACAGACAACTGACTGTGTGAGGGACCAGTAGCGACACCTAGCAGCGATGTGGTGAAAAGGAAATAGTATTGCTAAAAGTTTTATCCACGCCTTTTAGCAGTTAGAATGGAGATATGGCACGGAATTTAATAGAAAAAGAAAACAGCTATAGTAGCAGTCTCTCTCTCGCAATGCAACAATAGTACAACAACAATAGACCAACTGAATCTGTAGAGGTAGTAATAAAATTTATTTTCTGACCTGCAAGATACTTTCATATAAAGCTGAGCCTGAGAGGATGTCAGCTAACTACCGTCAGAAATATAATAGGAAACATGTAGACCTGTCAGAAAAATCGTCAAGAAATTCGTTTTTTAAATGTTAAATGTTATCTGTTTAATTTAACATTCAGCTCACATAAAACCAGGATAATTATCCTCTTTCATACAAAGAAAGAGAGTACCTCATTAGTGACCTGTGTCATATCATAATCTCATTTTGACTCTTGAATAATTAAAAAAAATTGATATAATATTTTGCATTTCTTTTGACATTGAAAGAATTTATCCTGTTCCTGCACTGAGAATGTACTAAGTAAATATCTAATATATGTATCAGTATTATAGCCAAATTTATTTTTCTAATTACTGATTATTAAATACCAAAACAGCTTCCAATTTCTTGTAGTTATCTTAGCAGCATTTAGAACAAAAACGAAAATAAAACGTATTAGTTTTTTTTAGTAAGGATATTATTTCATTGTTGTAATCCTACAAATGTTCATGATACTATGCTGTTTCTTTTGACAGTGAGATATAATATGTAGAAAGTACCTGGAAAATATATGCAGATGCGGTCTGGTGAAGAAAGTGTGCGTATTAAAATTTAAAATAAGTGATTGCAGCAGCATAATGAGGTATATTTTATATTGTGGGAGTGATCTCCACGTGGGATCCGAAGCACGGACCCCACGGGGGTGCCCGGCATGCGCCACATGCCAGGGCAGAGGTGGAGGCTAGTGTTCGGAAGTCTGAAAATTCCAGCGCCGGCCGGGGATTGAACCCCGGCCCGGCTGGGGCGAATAGCCCCAGCCGAGGCGCTGGAACGTTCCAGACCCCCTTACCACTAGACCACCGGGGACCCCAGCCGTTTCCTGCTCCATAGTCCAGCTAGTGGTCTTAGAGCACTTCCTGTTGTCTGGTAGTCCTGTCACACTTCCTGTTGTCGGCTGTGTTTACATCGGACGCTGAGTGGCATAGTGTAGCCGGCAACATTAGAACGCTGTGAGGGGGAAGTGTTTACCTCCGACTAGTAGCTGTCCCCCCTACCCAGGTGAAGTAGCTTTACAGTTACCAAAGACATTTGAAATCAGCCTTTGCGACTGTATGCAGTCGACGGTTGTTAATCGTTTGTTTCAACCTGTTCCCAAATGCCTCGAGAAAACCGAAGCAACTTCTTCACTAATCGAGGCGACTGTCATATCAAAACGACCCGCAGACATTCTATAATTAAAAGTCAACGCCTAGCTTACACCAGATAATTCTGTCTGTTTCATCAGTTGTTTTAACAGTGCACGAAATACCACAGCATATTATTAATCCGTTGCAAATAAATTTCTGTGTGTGCAGTTCAGGTCTGCGCCGTAGATTTTTCGTGAAAACGTCGGGATAAAATCGTAACATGTGTTTCATATTAATATGAAATTAAGTTATCAATATCTTTATTACAGTGGTCACACTCACAATTTTGGACTTTTCAGTGGCTGGGGTACGATATAGCCTTTGAGTACGTTATCGCGTTGCGCAATTTCTTCCTTTTTTTCCGACTCTGAGGGAGCTGTCGCCTTCTCTCAGCGCGGCCCTTTTTAGGCTTTTCTCGCGTTTTCTGTAATTTAGAGCATATTTACAAGTCCTGAGACGAACTCTCCCTTTGTGTCGTAGGTTTAAACTCAATATAGATTTTCGTTTATATTCCGGCGAATATTTTTATTTTCTGTTACTCCTAGCGGCGCTCCCTAAGCTGTTCATCGCAATGACTCACGAATGAGAATCCTAGCTTACAGCTACACCAGTTTACAACTTTACACAAAGATGATTCCTAACAATGACCCGCATATGCCAACACAGGCAATAAGCGACAACCACGTGGACTTAACCTTTGTTTGCGCACTGTCGGTCTCGTAATTAATAGTGATTCAAATCTGACGCCATTTTGTCATATAAGAAACTCCGACCAAGGAGAAACTAGACGTTTTCACGTCAGAATACCTTCCAGGAAGTTTTCGACTTTCGTAAAGCAGAAACGAGTTTCGACGCTGTGGAATGCTTCGAGAAGTAGTAGGTGACGAATTGTTTCGGGATTCCACTATCCATGCTGCAAACGATCATCGAGCAGAAAGATAATGTTGCTGATAATTGTTAAAAGGCGGGAGCAAGCAGACCGGCGAGGCGAGTTCCCGCCTCTTGCTGAAAGCTTATGGAATTGGCTTACTCAGTGCAGGGTAGCAAGGGTATTTGTCGGAGGTTATAGCTTAACGGAACGCTAAATCATTAACGGTTAGTCTGGGAACCGAAGTCACAGATACAAATAAGAAGTGACACGCTAAATCCAAAGACATAAGGTGGTTTATAAGAAATTTAGTTCACAAAATGCATCCATTCGTAACAGTTTGTTCAGTATTGAAAAAATGAATGAAGCTGAATTTATGTATTTTTGAAGATTTGTGCGTGCCTTCCGTTTCAAATACAAAAGGACATAACATGTAAGAAAACTGGGAATACAATAGAAAAAAAGTCGAAATTTTATTTAGATTTTTCCTGATTCCATCTGGAATAAAGGAGAGTTAAATAGAATTAATTGTTCTAACTTTTTCTTACATCCTTCGAATTGTGCAGACTCGATTGTAACTGGCCCTTGGGCTTCGAATTTTCTAGAGTCTGCATTAATGTCTGGAAAGTAAAAATAAATCTCCTCGTGCTACTATCCACTTTTCAGCGGATGCTGATTTGGTTGTCCTTCTTAGTATATCAATATGATTCTAGAGTCGTAATCCACGTACGCAACGCTGTTACGGTATAAACGTACGTTTATTTTTACCAAAGTTGCGTAAGAATGCGCTTTTTCTATGCATCCCCACTCCTTAAATCCGCCATCAGGAAAAAGAAAGTGAATACCCTTTCCTTTGTTTTTCACCCTTCATCGATGACAAGTGATAATGACTTGGCAGCAGAGACCTGTTTAGCTTGAGTGAGTGCTTAAACGAAAGGCATGGACGAATAAAAATACAAAACAGATATATACGTAACGCCACGTAACCATGAAGAAAAGCAGACTTGGTTTATTTTACGATATCAGTTAATTCTTTTAAAACATCGTAAGTAGAATTACCAATTTCGGTCGCTTTCTACATCTAGGAACGTTCTTTATAATAGATAAGTCTCTGATATTCACTTACAGCATTGTTGTGTCTTTTCCCCTTGCATTTGTGAATTGTCTTCTCAGACTGCAGATTTCTGAGCAGCACTGGTGCCATTAGCCTAAATTTATGTTGGTCTACAGCGCTGAGGTTGATCCCTCACCTGTGGTCGACTGAGAGATCATTCCAAAGCCTGACAGGCAGCGAACGACTTTGCGAGGGGCCGATCGTAGGGCCTCCAGAGGAAGCTTCTTGGAACGCAATTTCTGGGCGTTCACAGAAGGTGAGTTTGCTGGTAGTTCGGAACTCCAATAATAGGCGAGTAATTGGGCCCCCTTAATAACATGGCTGCCAAGGAGGGGAAGGACGGCAGTGTGCACAAGGTGGGGGAGTCATTCCTGATTTGTAAAGAGTGTTCCGGATGCCATGAAGAGTACAGGGCGCAGCCAACAGCATGTGGTGGCCCCAGTCGGTGCCAATGGCGTGTGTCGCTTTGGATTGGTTTTGTTTAGCGGATATGGTTAAGCGAGTTTAAGGCGGAGCTCACAATCTGCACCATCATCGACAGAACTGACTGTGGTCCTTCGGTGCAGAGCCAAATGAAAGGTATGAACCATAGGCTCGGGTGGTTATCTTACTGTGTAGGCCTCAGAGTCCTTGACTTGTGCCATAGGGTAGTGGGTTTCTGGATTCCGCTTAATAGGTCAGGAGTCCACTACACGGGTAGTGGGGGCGGCTGGGGTGCATTTTTAGGTTAGAGGGTCTCAGGAAAACATAGAAATGGCGTCTGTCTAAAAGGGGGCAGGTAACACACAGTAAGGTGGTTGTAGAAACGATTGGTGTTGTAAATTATCGTAGCTGTGTTGGGAAAGAACCTGAGCTCCAGGCCCTAATAGAAAGCACTAAAGCTCAAACAGTTATAGGTACGGAAACCTGGCTAAAGCCGGAAATATGTTAAGCCGAAATTTTTTCAAACGACCTAACAACGTTCAGAAGGGATAGATTAAACATAGTTGGTGCTGGAGTATTTATTGCTGTCAGAAGTAGTTTACCTTGTAGTGAAACTGAAGTAGATAGTTCCTGCGAAATAGTTGGGTAGAGGCTGTACTTGTCAATCGGACTAAACTGGATCGTTTTACCGACCCCCGAGTGAGAGGATATAGTTGCTGAACAGTTCAAAGAAAACGTGAGTCTCATTTCAAATGGTACCCCACTCACACAATTATAGTCGGTGGTGATTTCAATGTATCCTCGATATGCTGGAAAATTTACACGTTTAAAGCCGGCGGCAGGCTTAAAACGTTACCTGAAATAGTACTGAATGCTTTCTAAAAAAAGTATTTTGAACTATTAGTTCGTGAGCCCACTCGAAGCATAAATGGTTACGAAAGCGTACTTGACCTCATAGCAGCAAATATTCCTGGATGAATAGGTAGTATCATGACGAATACAGGGATTAGCGACCACAAGTCAGTTGCCTGTACACTGAATACTGTAACACCTACAACCATCAAAAAGAAACTTAAAGTACATCTGTTTAAAAAAAGCTGACAATGCTCTTAACGATTTTTAAGGAAACAGCCTCCACTCCTTCCGATCTGATCATGTAAGCGTAGAAAAGATGTGGAATGATTTCAGAGAAATAGTATCGATTGCAATTGAGAGATATATATACCACATCAATTAATAAGTGATGGTACCGATCCCCCACGGACAAAACGGGTGAAATCGCTGTTGCAGAAGTAACGAAAAAGCATGCCAAATCTAAAAGAATCCAAAATCCGCAAGACTGGCAATGTTTTGCAGAAGTTCTAAATATAGCGGTTACTACAGTGCGAGATGCTCTTGATAATTTCCGCAACAAAACTCTGTTTCGAAATCTGGCGAAAAACCCAGAGATTCTGTTCATGTATAGAGTACACCAGTGTCAAGACGCAATCAGTACCTTCACTGCGCGAAAGTAACGGTGGAGTCACTGATGACAGTGTCACTAAAGTAGAGTTAAGAAACGTGGTTTTCCGAAACTCCTTCAGCAAAGAATACGAAGTAAGCATTCCCGAAGCCCAGTCAACAGAAAGTGCCAAAATGAGAAGCATATATCCTCGGTGTAGCAAAGCACCTTAAATCACTTATTAAAGGCAAGGTTTCCGTTCCAGATTGTATACCAGTCAAGTTCCTCTGAGTGTGCTGATACAATAGCTCCATGTTTAGTAATTATATACAACCACTCACAGAAAGATCCGTACCTAAAGACTGAAAAATTGCTCAGGTGACACCAATTTCTTAAAGTACTGCCTTTTGTGATGTTTAACAATATTGTTGGCAAGCGTACTTGTTATACAAATGGGCACGGCATAGGCTTACGGTCGTAAAATATATTTCAGCGTTAAACTGGAAATAGTTGTAGGATTTAATTTCTTGTACATTAGGTTTTTGTGTTGGAGAAGATTCTCATCAGTAATTTTAATAGTCTCAAAAATGTGAATGTTAGCAAGTAAATTAACTACGTTAAGGGATATGAAATTACCATCATCAGGAATGGGAAAGTTTTTAATTTTAGCTGTTAGTTAAAGGGAATTTTTGACAGTGTAGTTTTCTTCAAAGACATAATACTCTTTAAATGGTGTATGAGATTTTTTGCCGATTTCATAGAAGCGCCGTCTGTATAGTTAACACTGTGGACAGGAAGCGAAGGCGGCGTGCAGTCGGAGGCGATACTGGGTTCGTAGCGGTGGGCACCAATTGTCGGCTACGACGGGACTGCCCGGGAGGCACACTCACACTCACATTCGAGTGGCCGCACGTGACACGGTGGATGCAGCAGAAGGTCCATAGCAGCAGTGACCCTGTCGCGGATGCGTGCACCACCTGTTCTAGTGTCTCGTGTACACGAAGGACCTCTGCGGACCGAGCTGCAACTTTCTTAGCTCGCTGGACTGTGCAGTTACTGATTTACAGGGGTTATGCTCTATGCAGCCTGCCTGGCAGAGGTGTGTTGCAGGGTGGCATCAGAGCCTGACGGCTTCCGCGACTGGACAAATGAACTGGCGATAAAAAAAAAAATCATAGCAACAAACGAACAAAAAGTCATGTAGAGTAATGAAATTTCGGGAATACGTCTGTCTATGTAGGATATTTAAGTAATTAACATTGCAGCATCACAGGGCAACGTAAGCGCGAAATAAGCCGTTGCAAAAGTGACATGCTGGTAAGTTAATAACAGATGTAACGATCAGAATGTTGAATGCAAGCATTGAAACGGGCACGCATTGTGTTGTAATGGTTTGCGATGTCAGTTTTGTGTCGCAAATGCCGGTGGTTTGGGGGTCAGTGAAATGCATGCTACTGGGCGCCTTGGCTCGGGGCTGTCCCTGAAGTAATCGATTTTTATTTCGTTATGTCGTCGACTGCTGTTCGAATTGCTACTGCAGAAGAAATGTGATGTGCCAGAGACGTACGCCAGACACGACTGCCTTCCCTCTTGGTAGCGCCACGTGACCGGTTGGAGCTCGAGCTTTTTGCGACCGTACATTCTCGCGGTCACCGCTGCCAGTATACAGTGCTACATTTCTGCCAAGTCTCCTGCGAAATCGCTGGAGGAACATCCAGCTTCTCGTGGCCCTATTACACGACCCTGTTCAAACTCATTAAGATGATCGTAATGGCGTCTCTGTCTCCTCAAAGGCATTCTTGGCTAAGATCAAACCACCACGTCCAATCTAGAAGGTAACTAACGCTCACAACCGCCACGGCGTGTATTTACAGCAGACCTGATCTGCACCCTCACAGTGCCCCTACTAACACCATTCTTATGCGACTGGCGCGAAATTTAAATCGACACTATTTTTCAATTGTAGAAACACGCCTACCAACTTTCGTTTATCTCTCACAACTGCTTGTGGTGTTGCGATTTTTTCCGTCGCTGTATGTTCAAGAATTCTGCAGCAAATGGATGTTAACGATATTGGACTGTAATTTTGCAGGTCCGTCCTATTACTGTTCTTATACACTACTGGCCATTAAAATAGCTACAGATGATAAACGGGTATTCATTGGACAAATATATTATACTAGAACTGACATGTCGTTACATTTTCACGCAATTTGGGTCCATAGATCCAGAGAAATCAGTACCCAGAACAACCACCCCTGACCGTAATAACGGCCTTGATACGCCTGGGCATTGAGTCAAACAGAGCTTGGATGGCGTGTACAGGTACAGCTGCCCATGCAGCTTCAACACGATACCACAGCTCATCAAAAGTAGTGACTGGAGTATTGTGACGAGCCCGTTGCTCGGCTACCATTGACCAGGCCTTTTCAGTTGGTGAGAGATCTGGAGAATGTGCTGGCCAGGGCATCAGTCGAAAATTTTCTGTATCCAGAAAGGCCAGTAACATGTGGTCTTGCATTATCCTGCTGAAATGAAGGGTAGAGCCACGGGTCGTAGCACATCTGCAATGTAACGTCCACTGTTCAAAGTGCCGCCAATGCGGACAAGAGGTGACCGAGACGTGTAACCAATGGCTCCCCATACCGTCACGCGGGGTGATACAGCAGTATGGCGATGACGAATACACACTTTCGTGATGTTGTAAACAGAACCTGCATTCATCCGAAAAAATAGCGTTTTGCCATTCGTGCACCCAGGTTCGTCGTTGAGTACACCATCGCAGGCGCTCTTGTCTGTGATGCAGCGTCAAGAGTAACAGAGCTCATAGTCCATGCTGCTGCAAACGTCGTCAAACTGTTCGTGCAGATGGTTGTTGTTTTGGAAACGTCCCCACCTGTTGACTCAGGGATCGAGACGTGGCTGCACGGTCCGTTACAGCCATGCGGATAAGATGCCTGTCACCTAGACTGCTAGTGATACGAGGTCGTTGGCATCCTGCACGGCATTCCATATTCTGCTAACAGTCATTGGATCTCGACCAATGCGAGCAGCAATGTCGCGCTCCGATAAACCGCAATCGCGATAGGCTAGAATCCGACATTTATCAAAGTCGGAAACGTGATGGCACGCATTTCTCCTCCTTACACGAGGCATGACAACAACGTTTCACCAGACAACGCCGGTCAACTGCTGTTTGTGTATGAGAAATCGGTTGAAAACTTTCCTCATGCCAGCACGTTGTAGTTGTCGCCAGCGGCGCCAGTGTTGTGTGAATGCTCTGGAAAGCTAATTATTTGCTTATCACAGCATCTTCTTCCTGTCGGTTATATTTCGCGCATGTAGCAGGTCATCTTCGTAGTTTAGCAATCTTAATGGCCAGTAGTGTACATAGGAGTCACTTTTATCCAGTCATTTGGGACTTTGCGTTATGCGAGAGATTCACGATAAATGTAATCTAAGTAAGGGGCCAATGCCGTAGAGTACTGTTTGTGAAACCGAATCGGTATTCGGAAAGGACCTGGCGACTTATTTGCTACCAAATGTTCCAGCTGCTTCTCTAGGCTAGGAATGTCCATTACCGTGCTGTCGACACGAGAGTTTAACGACTGCGTGTATCTACGATTCTGCTGCGTGAAATATTCCTAAAACATGAAATTTAAAACTTGAGCATTCCTTTTGTTGTTTTCTACTAGCACACCAGGCTGAAGCTTCGCTCCCCACTCAGCGGTTTTACGCAGGACCAGAATAGTCTCGCGATCTCTTCAAGATAATTTGTTGAGGTATGACGGTGGCAGCTTTATGCTCGAGCATCGATCTTTCCACAGAAGCACGAATCTCTACTAACCTTGAATTGTTGTTAGCGTGCTCTCTGTTGAACTGAGAGTGCAACAGTCTCTGCTTCATCATCATTTTCCGCAATGTATCTTCTCCATCCTTCATTCGCTTACTAGGCACATAGTTTTCCACAGCACGATTTAGAATATGTTTAAACTTGGCTTATAATTACTCTACACCCATCATACTGGAACTAAATAATGTCCATTCACTGTTTGAGATTCTAACAACCGCTTTTCTGCTCAACTACTCTCCTAGCTTTCTTGATTGATTTAATAACTTAAGTAACCATCGTCGCTACGGCGACGTCATTATCACTAACGCCTGTCTCTGTAGTGACACCCTCGGTGAGTCCAGGCATCTTTGTAGCTACATGCTCTAAAATACTTACATCAAAAAAAGTTTAGCATCACTTCCATTGGTTCTGGAAACTATTCCAATTTTTTGTACAGAGATCGATATAAACATCGTTTCCGCCCTTTTTATTGCTCATAAAAATGGCACATGGCATGTTGTACCACCGTATAGCGAGACCTTCAGAGTCGGTTGCCCAGATTGGTGTACACACCGGAACCTGTAATACCCACTACCACGTCCTCTTGAATTAATGCACGCCTGTATTCGTCGTGGAATACTATCCACAAGTTCATCAAGGCAGATTGTCCCATTCCTAAAGCTGATTCGGCGTAGATCACTCAGTGTGGTTGGAGGGTCACGTCGGCCATAAACAGCCCTCTTCATTCTGTCCCAGGTATGTTCGATAGGGTACATGTCTGGAGAAAAATGGTTCAAATGGCTCTGAGCACTATGAACATTGACTTACGAGGTCATGAGTCGCCTAGAACTTAGAACTAATTAAACCTAACTAGCCTAAGGACATCACACACATCCATGCCCATGGCAGCATTCGAACCTGAGACCGTAGCTGTCGCCCTGCTCCAGACTGTAGCGCCTAGAACCGCTCTGCCACTCCGGCCGGCACATGTCTGGAGAATATGCTGGCCACACTAGTCGGGCGATGTCGTTATCCTGAAGGAAGTCAGCCACAAGATGTGCACGATGGAGCCGCGAATTGTCGTCCATGAAGACGAATGCCTTGGCAATATACTGTATACTGCCGATCTCGTTGCACTAAAAACGAAGTTAAAAAAGCGGTCGGAGGATGGCATTCACGTATTGTACAGCCGTTGCGGCGCCTTCCATGACCACGAGAGAGTACATCGGTCCCACATAATGGCACCCCAAAACAGCAGGGAACCTCTATGTTGCTGCACTCGCTCGACAGTGTATTTAAAGCTTTCAGCCTGACCGGGTTGCCTCCAAGCACGTCTCCGACGATTGTCTGGTTGAAGGTATATATGAGACTCATCGGTGCAGAGAACGTGATGCCAATGCTGAGAGGTCCATCCGGCATGTTGTTGGGCCCATCGGTACCGCGCTGCACTGTGTCGTAGTTGCGAAGATGGATCTCGCCACGGACGTCGGGAGTGAAGACGTGCATCGTGCAGGTTACTGTGCACTGTTTGAGTCTTAACACGACGTCCTGTGGCTGCACGAAAGGCATTATTCAACATGTTGGCTTTGCTGTCGGGGTACCTCCGAGCCATAATCCGCAGGCAGCGGTCATCGATTGCCGTAGTCGCCCCCGGGCATCCTGAGCGAGACATGTCATCGACTTCGCTTTCGTTTACTCCGACTCGCCTTGACACTTCACTTGTTGAGAGCCCTTCCTGGCACAAACGAACAATGCGGACCGCTGTATTGACGGTGTAGGCACGGTTGAACTACAGACAACACGAGCCGTGTACCTCCTTCGTGGTGGAATGACTGGAACGGATCGGCTGTCGGACCCCGTCTGTCTAATAGGCGCTGCTCATACACGGTTGCTCACATCTGTGGTCGGGCTTAGTGACATCTTTAAAAAGTCAAAGGGACTGTGTATCTGATACGATATCCACAGCCAAAGTTTATCTTCCCGAGTTCTGGTAACCGGGGTCACGCAATTTTTTTTTTTATGTGTGTATTTCCATTGTATGTGCTCTCTCGAACTAGGTGCTCAAGACAGTTTTCGAAAAAACATGTTCAACAGTACTCTGCAAGGCTACTTATGTGGAAACCTTGTAATGAATCCATCGGTGTCCTTGTCTATGCTCGGAACTAATACTGCACGATTTGGGTACTTCCGCACTACTGGGCGTAGACTTTCTTTGAATAACTCTGTCTCGACGGAATCGGGAGGCCGTTAATAACATCCAACAATTACCTTCTTTTCACCTAAACCTGTTGTGCGTTACCAGATAACTTCACAGCCACACTGAAATCCGACTTGAGTAGAAACAACATTTTTGTCACCCTCGGTAAACGCTTCCCCATCAGTGGCGTTTAACATGTCTTTTCGTTACACGTTCCACGAATCGCTAAACATTTCAGAGCTTTATACTTGGAGTTTCAGACAGCTCTCGGTCCCGAGAATAATTTGTGTGTGACGAATTTCAGAGAGGGCAGTAAAGGCGAAATATTAGGAATATGCGATGTCTGTTCTTTGTGACATGTTTGAATAAACGGACAGCACGCTTTCATATAACTGATTCGCCTCTACGAGCAATGAATCAGGTAGCAGCGGACCCCGGGTTCGAGTTCCAGGGTTGCATACATTTTTTCTCATTGCCGCTGATTCCGCGCAAGGTCTCAGTGCAGCTTACCTTAATAGTTCCTTCCGTTTCCTTTCTCCTCGCTTCAGTCTACATGAAAAGGCAAAATAGCCGGCGGCGAAGATGAGCCGGAAGACACAGATGACCTCCTTATACAGGTTGCACGAGAAATATTAGGCATTGACATAGGTAAGGTAGACACTGGGTGGTACGTGGATTATAAGGTGCTTCGAAATCTCATCCAATAATTGTCAAATTTGTCTCACACCGAAAAAGGACGCAGATCTTCAGCCACGAGAAAAAATAGTTAGCAAGGGCAGGGCTTACTATAAGACAAGATCTTACACTCCTATAAATTGAAATAAGAACACCGTGAATTCATTGTCCCAGGAAGGGGAAACTTTATTGACACATTCCTGGGCTCAGATACATCACATGATCACACTGACAGAACCACAGGCACCAGAGCATGCACAATGTCGGCACTAGTACAGTGTATATCCACCTTTCGCAGCAATGCAGGGCTGCTATTCTCCCATGGAGACGATCGTAGAGATGCTGGATGTAGTCCTGTGGAACGGCTTGCCATGCCATTTCCACCTGGCGCCTCAGTTGGACCAGCTGGACGTGCAGACTGCGTGAGACGACGCTTCATCCAGTCCCAAACATGCTCAATGGGGGACAGATCCAGAGATCTTGCTGGCCAGGGTACTTGATTTACACCTTCTAGAGCACGTTGGGTGGCACGGGATACATGCGGACGTGCATTGTCCTGTTGGAACAGCAAGTTCCCTTGCCGGTCTAGGAATGGTAGAACGATGGGTTCGATGACGGTTTGGATGTACCATGCACTAGTCAGTGTCCCCTCGACGATCACCAGAGGTGTACGGCGAGTGTAGGAGATCGCTCCCCACACCATGATGCTGGGTGTTGGCCCTGTGTGCCTCGGTCGTATGCAGACCTGATTATGGCGCTCACCTGCACGGCGCCAAACACGCATACGACCATCATTGGCACCAAGGCAGAAGCGACTCTCATCGCTGAAGACGACACGTCTCCATTCGTCCCTCCATTCACGCCTGTCGCGACACCACTGGAGGCGGGCTGCACGATGTTGGGGCGTGAGCGGAAGACGGCCTAACGGTGTGCGGGACCGTAGCCCAGCTTCCTGGAGACGGTTGCGAATGGTCCTCGCCGATACCCCAGGAGCAACAGTGTCCCTAATTTGCTGGGAAGTGGCGGTGCGGTCCCCTACGGCACTACGTAGGATCCTACGGTCTTGGAGTGCATCCGTGCGTCGCTGCGGTCCGGTCCCAGGTCGACGGGCACGTGCTCCTTCCGCCGACCACTGGCGACAACATCGATGTACTGTGGAGAACTCACGCCCCACGTGTTGAGCAATTTGGCGGTACGTCCACCCAGCCTCCCACATGCCCACTACACGCCCTCGCTCAAAGTCCGTCAACTGCACATACGGTTCACGTCCACGCTATCGCGGCATGCTACCAGTGTTAAAGACTGCGATGGAGCTCCGTATCCCACGGCAAACTGACTGACACTGAAGGCGGCGGTGCACAAATGCTGCGCAGCTAGCGCCATTCGATGGCCAACACCGCGGTTCCTGGTGTGTCCACTGTGCCGTGCGTGTCATCATTGCTTGTGCAGCCCTCTCGCTGTGTCCGGAGCAAGTATGGTGGGTCTGACACACCGGTGTCAATGTGTTTTTTTTCCATTTCCAGGAGTGTACAAAGGACCATCTAAGGATTTAAAACAGCGCCACACCCCATTTCGGCCTTCAGAATGTATGTACTCTGGGCGGCAGCATAATTAAGACCGCCGCCCCCCCCCCCCCCTGAAAAGAATGCATTTAGAAACGTGTCAGAACTGAACAGCATTAAGAGAAACTATGCGAGCCAAAGCGAAAACCTAGCACCTCTCACCTTAATTTAATACTAATCTTTTGCAACATCTCTCCTTCTCTGAATGCTATCTTGAAATTGCATCTACTCTCCAACTATCTCTGTTTCTGTGCCTTTACCTATTGTTCTTGTAACTGTAACTCCGTAATTATCTTCCTGCTAGTGTCTTCGACTGTTACCGTTAACTGTAGCATTACTTGATCTGAAACTATTTGCCTGAAATTCTTTACATTGTATGCTATAGCATACAACTGTAGCTATTGTTATTTTCCTGGTTACCTTACTCGCTCACCTACTCGGTTTAAACTGCCGAGAGAAATATCGCAATCACTATTATTGTAGTAATTCCTAACTTGTTGGCATTCTTCGTTAATTTTATAGCGAACTGCTTTTCGTCCCCTGACACATCGTATCTTTTCTCGACGGCACCCCTTCACAACGAATACTCTCCGCTCCTCTCTACTCCGTACTGTAACTGGGTTTTCTCTGTTTGCGATGGTCATCTGTCAGGATGAGCACTACTGCAAAGGGCATTTGATTCTAAAGCATTATGTCAGGGTGAAAAACACTAAATAAATTACTTTTTCTCTCTTAACAACATTTTTGCAGGGTGGGTTCATCCTTGGCTCAGGTATGAGGTAGAATGAAACAGCAGTTTTACATAAGATAACTTTTATTGAAAGTTTTGTACAAGGGTTTCTGGCTGGGATACTGGCAACTGTGTCGTTTGCGAAGCCTTCTGCTTGCGTGAGCGGCGGCGTCTGATTACGCACGGCGGTGTGTATCTCGTGTCGCCGTTTCGCCCAGTTGACTGGAGACGGGCATCGCGAGGTGGTCCGTTTAATTATTGAGGAAGAAGTCGTGAATCGGACGGTGACGACTCGGATGTGACTGCTGATGTGCGCTGTCTCCTTCCCGTCCTCACGAGTCACTCGGGTACATAAAAATCTGGCCTCAAATACCTTCTGTCTTCTGGCGCCGAGGCTGCTGCTTGCTATTCCATTACAGCGGCGGACTCGGTGCTTCTGTGTACGATGTAGTTTCTTCCTGCATGACGGTCTTGAGCACCGACTGTACCGGAACTGAACTGAAAGCTACTCCTGTCGGGCCCACTGCGTCTCGCGTACTTATTCACTTCACTGGAGGTGAACAACATCACTGTCGTTGCCTCTTCTGTCACGTCGAAAAGCTTCGCGAAGAATCTTCTTAACGTCGGTCATTGGCTCTCGGAATGTAGGCGAGGGCCTTTGATCACGTGTGACAATTGAGAAACACGTGAGCCGGACGGGCGATGCCCTGACGGCTGAATCGACAGCTTCTGCTTACGTGGGGGAGGACGATAGCTTCTCCTGAATGTGCTGACTTCGCGGTCATTGCCTCTTCTGCTCTGCCCATTGTTTGCCAGAGTGTAACTCTTCTAAGCTAAACGAAGTTTCTCATTAATTTTAAATTTCTACTTCACTTTGATTTCACTAATTTATTTCCCTATCTTAAGTACCACTCAACAGTATTTGCGCCGATCTCCGTGCACTGTTTTAGGAAAGTGTAATGCCGTCACTACACGGACGGTGTTGTGAACGTCAGTCTTGAGCGTGCCAAGTTGAAAGTGCTGCCGAACGCTCTGACTTGTGCATACAGCATGTGCCTGTCAACGTGGTACACGCGACCGCAGCGGCAGCATCTGGGTCACACATCACCCGGTTGTCCGCCCCGGTAGCTGAGTGGTCAGCGTGACAGACGGGTTCGATTCCTGGCTGGGTTGGAGATTTTCTCTGCTCAGGGACTGGGTGTCGTGTTGTCCTAATCGTCATCATTTCATCTCCAACTACGCGCATGTCACCGAAGTGGCGTCAAGTCGAAAGACCTGCACCAGGCGAGCGGTCGGGAGGCCCTCGTCACACGTTTCTCTCTATCACCCACTTTACAAAATGCATGGGCGTAAAATTCTTAAGCTAGCGCTATTAAAACGCGCCTTTCCTCTCTTGTCCACGTGAGAGTCACGTTGTTCTGCGTATAGTGTCCACGGACATGTTATAAGGCAGAAAGAGAAGCTCCGTAACAAATAGCGCGATTCAAAGTCTTACTTTATATTTGTTCCTATTCAGCAGCAGAATCTTCACAACATGTGAAATAAAAAAAACTTATTTTACACTTTCTTGTTGTATCTTACTGCATGTAGTGCAATCTGTCTTGTAGATTAAACCATTCGAACAAACTCCATCCTCAGATGGAACGTACATATGTAACATCGAATATTAGAGAATATACTTTTATTGCACTGAAAAGAAAGTATCAGATCCTAACAGAAAAAGCGAAGACTAGTAATAAAAATATTCGGATCCACTGAGGCGCAAACAAGAATCACATTACCAGCTACCTCATCATTTCGCTCTACCGACTGTGACTGTCGAATGGCCATACATTGAATCTGACCTACTGAAAGTTTTAATGGTAGATACGTTATTAACTGACACTGAAATATTACAGATTGTATCAACGACAATGCGTTTCTTATGGATCCTCACTGTACCCGTTTACAGTCTGTCCCCACTCTGGCTACCCAGCCACGTCACGGGGCGCCTCCATAGGCTGTCTCACGACGCAGTACCGCCCTGCCGCGGCGCGCGCTTTAAGTCGGCGGCGACGCCGTCTGCATACACGGCCCGGCAGCGTTAATTTTTAGACGAGTGTTTTAGTACCGTAAAGAATACAAAAGACGATAGCTTCTTCCGAAACATAACGCTATAGAGTAAATAATATTAACATATGAACGTAAGTCGGGATTTTACTACAAACATGGAACCGAATGCCTGTTCATGTGAATGTACGTTCCTCTACTTCTACCCCATAAAGCGCAATGAATCTGTAGAATTTAAGAATTATTGTCACTTTGTGTTTCTAGTAAAGGATAGAAGTTTTCTTTGAAGGATTGCGTTGAAACTTAACAGGTCTTGCAACACAATGAGTGTTTAAAAAGTAACAAGAAATTTACAATTTCTTGTGTTGTACTAGTCCGATTTGCACTACATTTTTTGTCACTGCCTTCGTAAACGTACGTGAAAAGTATGTGGACAATGTTATACGCATTGGCTATTTGCTCTATTGTCAGCTGTCAAAAAGGATACATGTGTTTTGGTAGCATCAACGATTATTTGTTTTGTGTAAAAACAGATTAGAGAATCTTTCTTACATTTTGTTTTAAGAATAAAGAGTATGGAATTTTAAAAAAAGTTAAATATTCCTTTTGGCTAGCCTGTTACGAGTAAAATTGGATTTTTTTGTTTCACGGCAATTTGTAGTTTCCGTAATGTCGGCACTATTTTTAGATTGATGTAAAAGTCCTCCATCGTTTGTGGAAGGATCGATTTTATGAAATTGTCTATGACGACGGGTTTCCTGCCAAAATTACTAGTTTTCCTTCGTGGCGATCCCTGTAAACCACGCGGTTCATTTTTGCGTTCGTTCCTTAGGCGTGGCAGACGTTTGCATAAATTGGAGCCCTTTTCTTGGAACGGGTAACAGTTCTTTTCGTGTCACCTCCTTAACACACGCTGTAACATAACAGACGATCGAACGCTCGTTACATCTACATCTACATCCGTACTCCGCAAGCCACCTGACGGTGTGTGGCGGAGGGTACCTTGAGTATCTCTATCAGTTGTCCCTTCTATTCCAGTCTCGTATTGTTCGTGGAAAGAAGGATTGTCGGTATGCCTCTGTGTGGCCTCTAATCTCTCTGATTTTATCCTCATGTCTCTTCGCGAGACATACGTAGGAGGGAGCAATATACTGCTTGACTCCTCGGTGAAGGTATGTTCTAGAAACTTCAACAGAAGCCCATACAGAGCTACGGAACGTCTCTCCTGCAGAGTCTTCGAGTTTATCTGTCATCTCTGTAACGCTTTCGCGATTACTAAATCGTCCTGTAACGAAGCGCGCGGCTCTCCGTTGGATCTTCTCTATCTCTTCTATCAACCCTATCTGGTGCGGATCCCACACTGCTGAGCAGTATTGAAGCAGTGGGCGAACAAGGGTACTGCAACCTACTTCCTTTGTTGTCGGATTGCATTTCCTTAGGATTCTTCCAATGAATCTCAGTCTGGCATCTGCTTTACCGACGATCAACTTCATATGATCATTCCATTTTAAATCACTCCTAATGCGTTCTCCCAGTTGCTGACCTGCTATATTGTAGCTAAATGATAAGGGATCTATCTTTCTATGTATTCGCAGCACATTACACTTGTCCACATTGAGATTCAATTGCCATTCCCTGCACCATGCGTTAATTCGTTGCAGATCCTCCTGCATTTCGGTACAATTTTCCATTGTTACAACCTCTGGATAGACTACAGCGTCATCCGCAAAAAGCCTCAGTGATCTTCCGATGATATCCACAAGGTCATTTATGTATATTGTGAATAGCAACAGTCCTATGACACTCCCCTGCGGCACACCTGAAATCACTCTTACTTCGGAAGACTTCTCTCCATTGAGAATGACATTCTGCGTTCTGTCATGTAGGAACTCTTCAATCCAATCACACAATTGGTCTGATAGTCCGTATGCTCTTACTTTGTTCATTAAACGATTGTGGGGAACTGTATCGAAAGCCTTGCGGAAGTCAAGAAACACGGCATCTACCTGTGAACCCGTGTCTATGCCCTTCTGAGTCTCATGGACGAATAGCGAGAGCTGGGTATCACACGACCGTCTTTTCCGAAACCCGTGCTGATTCCTACAGAGTAGATTTCTAGTCTCCAGAAAAGTCATTATACTCGAACATAATACGTGTTCCAAAATTCTACAACTGATTGACGTTAGAGATATAGGTCTATAGTTCTGCACATTTGTTTGAAGTCCCTTCTTGAAAACGTGGATGACCTGTGCCCTTTTCCAATCGTTCGGAACGCTACACCGCTGCAAGAAGGGGGGCAAGTTCCTTCGCGTACTCTGTGTAAAATCGAACTGGTATCCCATAAGGTCCAGCGGCCTTTCCTCTTTTGAGCGATTTTAATTGTTTCTCTATCCCTCTGCCGTCTCTTGCGACATCTACTATTTTGTCATATGTGCGACAGTGTAGAGAAGGAACTACGGTGCAGTCTTCCTCTGTGAATTAGCCATTTAGTAGTTCGGCCTTCAGTCTGTTTCAGTACCATTTTGGTCACAGAGTGTCTGAACATTTCGTTTTGCTCCACCTACTGCTTTGACATAAGACCAAAATTTCTTACGGTTTTCTGCCAATCAGTACATAGAACTTTACTTTCGAATTCATTGAAAGCCTCTCGCATAGCCCTCCTCACATTACATTTCGCTTCGCGTAATTTTTGTTTGTCTGCAAGGCTTTGGCTATGTTCATGTTTGCTGAGAAGTTCCCTTTGCTTCCGCAGCAGTTTTCAAACTCGGTTGTTGTACCACGGTGGCTCTTTTCCATTTCTTACGATCTTGCTTGGCACATACTCATCTAACGCATATTGTACGATGGTTTTGAACTTTGTCCACTGATCCTCAACACTATCTGTACTTGAGACAAAACTTTTGTGTTGAGCCGTCAGGTACTCTGTAATCTGCTTTTTGTCACTTTTGCTAAACAGAAAAATCTTCCTACCTTCTTTAATATTTCTACTTACGGCTGAAATCAGTGATGCAGTAACCGCTTTATGATCGCTGATTCCGTGTTCTGCGTTAACTGTTTCGGGTCTGTTTGTCGCCAGAAGGTCCAATATGTTATCGCCACGAGTCGGTTCTCTGTTTAACTGCTCAAGGTAGTTTTTCAGATAAAGGACTTTAAGAAAATTTCACTGGATTCTTTGTCCCTGCCACCCGTTATAAACGTTTGAGTCTCCCAGTCTAACGGGTGATCAAAAAGTAAGTATAAATTGGAAAATGTGATAAACCATGGAATAATGTAGATAGAGAGGTAAAAATTGAGACACATGCTTGGAATGACATGGGGATTTATTAGAAAAAACAAATTCACAAAATGTCTGACAGATCTCTTATGAGCGCCGTTTGGTGATGATCGTGTGATCAGCCGCCACTTTCGTCACGCTTGGCCTCCTAGGTCCCCAGACCTCAGTCCGTGCTATTATTGGCTTTGGGGTTACCTGAAGTCGCAAGTGTATCGTGATCGAGCGACATCTCTAGGGATGCTGAAAGACAACATCCAACGCCAATGCCTCACCACATACTCCGGACATGCTTTACAGTGCTTTTCACAACATTATTCCTCGATTACAATTACTGTTGAGGAATGATGGTGGACATATTGAGCATTTCCTGTAAAGAACATAATTTTTGCTTTGTCATGCTATTCTGATCTGATGAATCGCCACCTGTCGGACATTTTTTGAGCTTTTGTATTTTTTTTCTTTCTAATCAAATCCCATGTCATTCCAAGCATGTGTGTCAATTTGTACCTCCCTATCTACATTATTCCGTGATTTATTCAGTTTTCAAATTTATACTGACTTCTTGGTCACCTGGTGTATCTGGCAAATTAAAATCTCCACCCAGAACTAGAACATGGTGGGGAAATGTACTCCGCAAATAGCTCCTCTTCGTCTTCTGCAATTTTCTTGAAATGCAACGCTGTTATCCAGCACTTCCAGATACCGAAGTATGTCAGTGACTGATGCTGGCAACAAGGATCTCACGAACAGAAACGACGTATTGTACACCACTGCACGCCGATCTACGCCGCTAGACAGGTAATAGGCAACTGATTTTGGGTGCCCCTGTAGGCCAGTGGCAGGGTTCTACCGGAAAAGGCCGCTTCCCCCACCAAAAGCGCTGCTCGCTCTTGAGTTTACAGACAGACTTTACATTGAAACCAACACCAACTGAAAGCCAGTATGGTGTATGGCGAGTCTGTACTGAAGAAAGATGGCGTGCATATGGCGTACAAGGCGTTCTTCCATCTCTTTGGTCAATGTTCGAACACACTTTCAGAATATCTGTCTTGCTTGATATTGCGCTGCACGTTTGGAAAGACTCCCCAGCGTGCGTTTTCCATGCTATGACGATATAAACTCGGCATTCTCAAAGCTCTACGTTCGAATGAACAGTCCGGGTGCCGATGGCATAACCGACACGTGCCCTTAGCGCCAGGATTTCACCCAGAACAAGTCCGGCCCAAAGGGCCTCCCCTAAACAGCCGCCAGTTCCGCAAACTGGAAGCTGTATCAAAGTTGTTACCGTATCGTCACAGTCCAACACATGTTAGACTGTGTTGAAATTCAAGTTTTTCTGGATATTAATATAATATGAATGTGCTTGAAGGTCTCTCGGGCATGCAGCTGTAGGCAGTATCTATCTTACCCCTGGTGAGACAAGACTCTACATCCTTACATTTGTCCTCTATCCATCCCTGCTTAGCCATTTTGCACTTCCTGTCGATTTCATTTTTGAGACGTTTGTATTCCTTTTTGCCTGCTTCACTTACTGTATTTTCATATTTTCTCCTTTCTTCAGTTAGATTCAATATCTCTTCTGTTACCCAAGGATTTCTACTAGCCCTCGTCTTTTTACCTACTTGATCCTCTGCTGCCTTCACTATTTCATCTCTGAAAGCTACCCATTCTTCTTCTACTGTATTTCTTTCCCCCATTCCTGTCATTTGTTCCCTTATGGTCTCCTTGAAGCTCTGTACAACCACTGGTTCTTTCAGTTTATCCAGGTCCCATCTCCTTAAATTCCCACCTTTTTGCAGTTTCTTCAGTTTTAATCTACAGGTCATAACCAATAGATTGTGGTCAGAGTCCACATTTGCCCCTGGAAATGTCTTACAATTTAAAACCTGGTTCCTTAATCTCTGCCTTACCATTATATAATCTATCTGATACTAAAAGGTATCTCCAGGGTTCTTCCATGTATACAACCTCCTTTCATGATTCTGAAACCAAGTGTTAGCTACAATGAAGTTGTGCTGTGTGCAAAATTCTACCAGGCAGCTTCCTCTTTCATTTCTTAACCCCAATCCATATTCACCTACTACGTTTCCTTCTCTTCCTTTTCCCACTATCGTGTTCCAGTCACGGCGTAGCGTGCCATCATCATCAGATTACTCCTGTTGACAGACGTCCTATGCCGGCGGGCGGTGTGGTATATATACCTGTCGCCTCTCCCCTCCAACGACTCCGCGTATGGACCGAGGGATGTGCAGGCTGCGGTGGTCTTTCAAATTTCAACGCTTTTTTCATCAAAAGTGCAACAATGCTATTTGCTATTAAAGGTTTGAAAGCTACTGGAGTATGGCCCACAGACCAGTCCGTATTCACCGATGCAGGAAGACAAAACTGACATCGGACTTGAGATGCCGTCAGATAAAGAGGTTATCGTATCGGGAGCTGAACGATTTGAGTTGCCTTCACCTAGCACACCAGGTAAAAAAGACGACTCCAACAGATTGGGTGATCAAGCTGGCAGGTTTCAGCGAATTGTAACTATGAACTGCCTCCCAAGAATGACGAAGTTACTGAGGCTAATTGTTCTAGTCCTGCAACTGCTAGATCGTACATTTATGGATGCACTTAAGACTCACTACAGCGAGAATATTTGGCAGTGGATGCTCCATGAAAGCAAACTTGTTGGATCCTATGATATAGTGTGTTTCTTTGGCAAGGGAAGGAAATACAGTAGAAGGATGAAGTAGTGAAGGCAGCAGAGGATCAAATAGGTAAAAAGATGAGGGCTATTAGAAATCCTTGGATAACAGAAGAGATATTGAATTTAATTGATGAAAGGAGAAAATATAAAAATGCAATAAATGAAGCAGCCAACAAGGTACACAGACGTCTCAAAAATGAAATCGACAGGAAGCGCAAAATGGCTAAGCAGGCATGGCTAGAGGACAAATGAAGGATGTAGAAGCTTATCTCACTAGGGGGTCTTTGGCAAAGTTCTTTTCCTCTTTTTTCTTTAATAATGGCTTCTAACTCTTTTTTGTACAGCAAATCAGTTGAAACAATGGTCTTTCCCCTCATCCGTTCTTGGGAATACGAACATCAGGGCAAAATAAGAACCTCTTGCACTCAGCAAACAGATGACCATTACTAGAGACCCACACTCAGCAGCTGTCACAGAACAAATTTGGCGTTTACCTCTGCTTGCAGTATCAGTCTGAACTACACTAAGGCCTGTTTTCTCAACGTTCCATACACGATCTTCTGGATATTTATGTTTCCAGAATTCAGCTTATAGCAAGTCGTAGAATGAGTTAACTCTCTCATGCGAAAAGCGTTTTGCTCGAGCATATGATGTTCCAGTTGGCTTTCTAATTGAAAGCTTATCTTGATGACATCAAAGAAAATGGTCAAGACAAGGCCTTCCAGCAATTTCATTTCTGAAGTTTGTTGCAATTCCATTCCCAACTGCAAGTTGGTAGGCCATTTTTCTAACATCCATACTAGTAAAAGCATAGAATTTGGCCTCCATATAGTGTATGTAAACCACTAGTTCTCTTTCTAGGGCAGCTGGTTTTCTTCCAAACTTTTTAGTTTCAACGTCTGTCAGGTATTAGCCTCATACACATACTGGCACAGAGTTGTTTTTGGGACAGCGCAATGTTTGCTTTTTTAACTCCCATGATTTTTACTACAACAGCATACACTGCCTCTCGCATTTTGTTTTTATCCCACACCTGCCTTTTACGGGTTCATTTAGGTGCCAGATTAGTCCTAGGCATCTGAAAACAGAAATAAAAACATTTTACGGTCTGCTTATAATATGGACCCTGGGGTCCACATTACAGTCACATACACCTTGTAAACTAGTGTAGACAGCTTAAAAACGCAATAATACCATACTTTTAATCTATTTGAAACTGTTGCCAATACTTAGTAGGTTGCATCTAAGTATTAACCAATAATGGTATGTTAATACATCACTAGAGTTCAGCTAAATATTATTAAGATATTAAGGGGGGGGGGGGGGGTGCATATTACCACCACTTACTCTACATGGTAATGCAAAGCAGGTGAAACATTTGGATAAAGGTGTACTTGCATTCACGTTGCTTGTAACAGCAAATCTGTTTGACGGGCTCATTGTCATTGTGAAAGAAAAAGTAACAAGTAAAATGAGAACATCCACCATCAGCACGAATCCAGTATTTTGATGAATAAGGACTCAACTAGAAAGGTAGGCAGAGGTTGGAAAGTACCAGCCACAAAATCACTTGAAGTTTACCTTGTGGAAGAAAATATTATCCACTGTAACTCCAAATTAGTGTGCACTGACTGTAAAGTAAGAATTCATAGATATTACTATGCATGTATTGATTACAGCATTAAGTTAAATACGTGCAAGCATATACATAATGTTTATGAAGTAGAGAGTATAGAAGAAAAACCGTTTGAAATTTCTGAATTACCAGATGTACTACTTATGAATGTTGGAGAGGAAAATTCTGAAGCCAGTTTGTTCCTGTGACACAGAGGTACTGGCAGAAATTGTTTCTGGTATTTCAGTTACTGAAGTTTAGCTGGCCAACAAAATGGTAACTTCACTGAAGGCTAGTGTAGGTGCTGTTCATGCCAGTAGTGGCGTCTCTTTCAATAGCCCACAAAGGAGTCACAAGAGAAAACTTGCAGTACAGAGGAGACTGTTTTGAGCAAAGAAAACAAATTCCTCAAGCTGCATACTCATGGCAGTTCCTGATACAGAAGAAACTGTTAACACTTCTGGATGAAGGTTTACACCACATTAGCTAGTGTGTTGATCTCACATTCAGGAACATGATGGCTTTATTCCGTGTCCTGCCATCCAGTTTTAGGTTTTCCATTATTTCCCTAGATCAATCAAGGCAAATCCTGGGATGGTTCCTTTGAAAGGCCAAGGCCAAGGCCAATTTTCTCCCCCATCCTTGAAACAGTCAGAGTTTATGCTCTGTCTCTGACGGCCTCACTGTTGACAGAATGTCAGATGTCGATATTCCTTCCTTCTTCACTGGCCTCTGGTGCGGCAGTTCTGCTGACACGTGGGACCACCAGAAACTGCTGCGGCTTGTGCCAGCAGCACTGGGTCAGCCCCCTCCCAAGCCGTGCTGGGCAGTGATGACTGTGACTGAGGCTCAGCACACTGCTGGTGATGGCCACACATTTGACAACTGTCCCAACGTGACAACAGAGTGAGTTGCAATCGTCAACTTGTAATATATATTTATTTTTGATCTAGCTAGATGGGTAACACTAGTGCAACTGTTAAACAGATTAAATATTTTCATATTCTAGCAAAGAATACACTAACATCTGATTGTGAACAATCAATTTTCCTGATAATGTAACTCATTTACCAAAAAATAAATTTGGTGAATAAATAATAATTTCAGTATCAGTACAAACACATGCAGTTGGAATTAGGAATGAGTAATTATGAATTAGCAATATAACCCAACTGAAAGCCTTTCAGGTTCCAATTTGCAGTATAATTTTACTTTTAAAAAAAAATCCCCCTTTTTGAAAAGTTATCTGTAACCAAATAACTCATATTCCAGAATTTTCTGTTTTTAGCGGGCCATTATTTCCTAAATTTAAGCATATAATTTTGTAGTTCTAATTTACCAGGGCACAAAAGTGGCTGTTTTTATTTCGAAACAAGTAATAATTTCAAACTTGTCATTAATGCTAGTAACACCCTGACACAGATGCTAATAGAGCAGATACCAAGTCTCACTGCTTGCCTGCTGGCTGCAGATGTTGATTGATTGTCTGAATGAGGAGAGGAACGAAACAGTGACATCATTTGTCCCAAGATCCAAAGTGGCAGAGACTGTGGGAGCAGCAAACCAACAGCACAATCTATTTGATGGCGAAGCAAAACAGGCAAATGAAGATGGAACACTGGGGTGGCAGGAAGAGTAATGAACTGGAGGGAGGAAGGGGGAGATCATAAGACACCCCAATGGTGCTATGTGTGACATGGTGCTGGAATCACTGCTAACCCACCCCAGTTCGCACTTCATACCATGACTGCGACACAATGGGGAAAACACCGTGGCGGCGGAGGGGGGGGGGGGGGGGGGGTGATGAAACAGCACAAAATGGAGAGGAAAACCTGACCAGCATGAAAGCAATGATGCAGGCCTTCCAAACTGACGGCCTCCAATTGTGGAAGACAATTCAGGTACTTAAATCCATGGAACAAACCACTTTTATGATGAAAACCAAGGACAGATGTAACTATGTAAGGTTGTATGCTACCATCTGTGATAATGGAGAATGGAAGAGTGTGTTTAGTGCAAAAGGCCAAATGGTAGGGGAGTCTCATAAAATGTGGGGGTTACAGATCATTATGGAGTAAGAGGCTTAGATTCAACCTTGTATGACCAATACGAAGTTCGCAGAGGATGGTAGATCCCCAGTGGGCCATGTGGCAAGAGTCCCCTTATCGCAATAAGTTTATTAGGCAGGGGGTTGGCCTCCAAGAGTCAGCTCAAGGCTGAGCTAAAAGGAATTGGACATGAGGCTGCAAACCCAGCACCAGAGAGGTCACACAAAAGGGGCACACCCTCCAGCCACAGGATCAGCAGTTCATTACCTGGGATACCCACATGAGTGGGAACCCAAAGAAAGTCAACTGAACAACCAGCATGGTCAAGATTGGTAAGGTGGTCTTAGATGTCATAGACCAAGAAGAGGGAGGGAAAACCACTGTCTGATAGCCTCAAGGGCAGTTATCAAGTCTGCACATAACGTGGGTGGGAGAGGACTGTTAAACATACTAAAGAACCTGGTAAATGGCCATTAGCTATGCAGTACACATGCTACATGGGGCAGGTAAGAGATGGTGTTACTTGCCAGCGGAAGGCACATTCCTTGTAATTAGCAGATTTAGAGCCTAGAGCCATTCCATTAAAACACAACAGCAGCCTGAAACTCCCATAAAAGCTGGCAGAACAAACAATGAAACACAGACCCCTCTGAATCTGGGATCAAGGAACTAACCAAGGGGGAGGAGGTTTTTGGAGAGAATGGGGAACAGGACAAAGAGGGAAGATAAAAATCATGGCAAAGGACTGCAAGCTGGAGCCCAACTGTTAAACTCACCTGAAGAGTGAGCAATTTCCTGCTGCTAAAGTATAAAATATAAGGAATGTGTGGGGAAAGAGAAGATGGTGATGGCATAGGAAACAAGAAGCTTAGACTGTTGAACCAAAAGGGCAGTGAGTGGGGGACAACCCCAGCTTCAACCAGGAAACAATACGGCTAGTGCAAAATGTACTGATGATCAGACAGATACCACAATGGTGGACCTGCTCCAAGAGGATCAGTATGGAAGGAGCAACTGAGCCCTAAATTTGGCTACCATGCCCCCCCACACACACACACAAGTAAATGTCATAAGACGACCCAAGAAATGGAAGTGGTGGACCACAATCAGAAATTGGGTCTCGAGATAGAGCTCCAGTAGGTATCGTACACAATATGGTGACAGAAATGCACCACCCACAATTTAAGAGGGGAAAACTGAAAACTGTGTGAGAAGGTCCATGCAGAAGCATACCACATGGCACCCTGGAACTGTCACTTCACAAAAGCCACCAAGTGTTAAATAACTCAGACACAGAAGTCATCCACATGCAGAGCAGGGGTGACCAACAGTTTCACGGAGGTCACAAGTCCTTTAATAGTGATGAGGAAAAGGATACTTAACACTGAACCCTATGGAATGCCATCCTCCTCAGCAATGGAGTGTCCTCATCCCAGGACTTATGTTCCTTCTTCTCTTTCATAAGTAGAGGAGGACACACGCTAGATGCCAGAGAGGTAAGGGGGGAGAGAGGCTTCTGCTAGTTCTATAAAGAGAGACCAGGCAACCTTGGGGATGCTAGAGCTGACGGTTCCATGGCCAATGTGTACCAGCAGACTCTTGGACTGAGAGGAGGCCCTAATGGCAGCAGACACCAGAGAAGAGGCACTTCTCTGGTGGATGAAAGGAGCAACAGTTGGAGGGGAGGAAGATGTAAGTTCAGGGGAGAGGGAGAGGGAGAGGGAGAGAAGAGTGAGGCATCACTGGGATAAGGTGGGGGAAAGGATGTAACAGAGTCAATAGTAGATTTTTGTAGACACAAGGCAAAGCTGATCGTATACCCCAATATATTCTTTCCTTCTTACAATCCAGCGACAGTTGTGACAATTAATACACGTGGTCAGTAGAACAAAGGCACACCTGGGCATCCTCATTCATTGCATACAGGATTAATACATGTGTACAAATCATAAACACCAAAAACATTTTAGCAGTGGCAGGACATACATCACAGTGCACAGTGATGAGCCATAACCTTGACCTTGTCTTGGGGGTATCCCCTTCAAAGACCAGAATAAAGTGGTCATTATCAGTGTGGTTGTCCTTAGTGCCTTTCTGAATATGATGAACAAAATGAATGCCTTGCCACTCCAGACTGGCCCACGCTTCACCAGTTTGGAAGATGAGGTCTCTATGAAAAAGACACCCTGAAGCATATTCAAAGGCTAGTGAGGAGTAATGGTTTGCCAAACTTGTCTTTGATAGTTTCTACCAAAATAATGGGTTCATGGTGGGAAGGTGTCCTTGTCAGTCTTGATGCAGACCAGGTAATGGGGAAAGGATTTGACCCCAAGCAAGCGAGTCTGACCCTCCTCCCATGAGGGGATAGTTGTAAGTTGAAAAGGGGTATCATGAAAAGTCGATCCTGACTAAAGGTCAGCCAAAGACGGCCAGTTTTTTAAGTCTGATACGTTTGATACAAAGTGTAGACCCTAATAGCACCAAAACCAATCAGGGGCTCTCCCCTTGTGCACTACTCAGCCACACCAAGGGCCAATGTCATAGGGGCTGTTGCTGGGAGTTCCAATGCTTCAGAATGACAAGCCACTACTCCTAGGCATACACAGGGAGGTAGCAGCTCGTGTATCAGAACTGTCATCCCTGTTTTCAGAGGACTCCATCAAAAGAGTACATAACACCCCAAGCACACGAAATGACTACTGTGTAACTGTACAGCACAAAAAGGACAATGGCTTCCGGTAAAAAATGGAAGAGGTGGTAAGCCCACATGCCAAAGACTTCATGTATGGTGTTGTTCCACAGCTTGCTCACACCATGGAGACAAAATTTAGAGTAGTTCAATCCCCAAAGAGGGACCAAAATTTCCAAAAAGGGAATTGTAAAGCAAGAGGAATAATACTGTAAGGGGTATCAACAAAAAAAAGACAGCCAGGCCAATGTAAGCAACGGAAAGGATTGAGGACAGGGATGGATGAGCACGGGAAAGTTAATGCAATTTTGAAAAGTAGAAAGGATCCAATTACTAGCAGCCTCATGTGCACAAAATAATTGTGACCCCCTTCCACTGGGGAATGGGGATGGAGCAGATATAGAAACATGATTCTGTGATGTTAAAGATAAACGAATCTTCATATGTGAGTATTACTGGACTTGCTCCAAGTATCCCCTGGCCAACATGCAAACATGTAGTACTGAGGCCAGACTGGCCATCGTGACAGCTCTATTTCTCATGCAGTGAAGTAGACAACACTACCCAGTGCTGTTGGCACTGTTGCAGTCGCATGTTGTATTGCCATGCTAGGTGACACGACAACTCACCATAGTGCACACAACTACACACTGCTTACTCTAGAGCCCTGCAAATTAATATTAAACCGACTGAGCATATACAAATTAAGAGATGACTCACAATTCAATAATGTGCATATCAGAGAATCAGTTTCATACCTAGCGTGAAATGAAATGACAGTATGGCATTTCTGGCCGGGATTTCTTATGCAGGAGAAATCGGCTGCATACTGCAAGTCTACATCAGTTGATACTGCTTATTTTTGCATCTAAAGAAATGGTAAAATGGTGATAAGCACAACACAACACCCAACCTCTGAGAGGATAAATTCTCAAATTGGCCAGGAATTGCACCTGGAGCCCCTGCATAGCTGTTGGTCTCTCTATCCGACAGCCACAGTGATGGACAGAGCTGGCCTCCAACACACTCATTTACTGACAGTCCTGTAAGGCATTGTGTATCTGAAGAGGAAAGCAACATTGGGCATATGAATATAGGGATGACTCACAAGGCATTTCAGTATTGTGCTTACACACAATCAGTTGCATATATGGTGTGCTGTTTGGATGCTCTTGCTGCCATGGTATGCCAAAAGCTTATCCCTCACACCCAATGACAGGTCCTGTAAGCAAATAAGTAAACACTAAATCAGAATGCAGGCATTGTGTATTGAAACAGGAAAGTAACATTGAGCATATTTGAATTTATAGACGTCTCACAAGGCATTTCAGTATAGTGCATATTACATAATTAATCTCATACCTGGTGTGCTGTGTGGAATCTCCAGCTACCTTTTTTAAACCAAAAGCTTACCCTTCACGCCCAGTGACAGGCCTTTTAAGTAAACAGACAGGAAGACAAGATGTCCAGCGAGTGAGATCACAGGTGTTTTCTTCGTCCACTAAAAGAACTTATTTGAGAGGAAATAGTGTCAAATTTAAATTTCCTTTGTTTTGTATATTTGCTGTAGTGTCCATTCTTGTCACAAAACTGAATATTTGCGTCCCCATAGAGATTATTCTTGAAAAAAAACTTTGTGTAATCTGAATTCACGATAATTGTGACATAATGCGAAATTTTGCGTTCCAAAACACAAAAAAGTCTATTCAAATTTTCTTGATAGCGGAAAATTCGTTTAAGAAAGGCAGGTACTAGTTTCATCAGTGCCTATTGTTACAATAAAAGTATAATTAAAAGTTTTCCAAATTGTATTTAACTAACACATTTCATATTGTTCACTAGTTAGAGGTCATCTAGGCATAAATTTAAAACCTGACCAAACACTACAGTAAATTCTCTAAAAGCAAAGTAATTACTAATTCACTCTCCTGTCATTGTATCTCTAAATCAGTACAAAAACAACAACAATGGCATGTAAGACTTCCATGTCATTTTTGCATACATATAGCCAATCTTGTGTTCTGGACAAATTTAGAACTTAATAATTCTTTTGAAACTGATCATGAGTGGGAAATGTGGAACCTGTTATAGCATTGTGAGTAGAGGGATTTGTTGCTAACCTTGTAGGAAATATTTTCACTGGGAGAGGGAGAGGTGGGGGGAGAATCTTGGGAGAACAGAAGAGGCTCTCTCCTGGAACTGCAGAGTATGCAGTAGGAACATTTTGGTTGGGGTACAGGAAAGGAAAATCTGTGCCCTTGGGGCACAGTTGAAGGAAGCAAGGAAGGAACTGATAAGGATCAAGAGAGATAGGGAGGTTGTGAACTGGCAGCTTGTAGGAGGGTAGGAAGAAAGAGAACATGATCTGATGTTTTTGGGGTTGAAGATAAAACTGTGTGTCTACCACTGCCAGAGCCTCTGGTAGAACACGGAGCAAGAAATGTGCAGCACACTTCAACTGAGGCCAAGAAGCTTAGAAATATACAAAATGTTAGGAAGAAGAAAGTGCTGCTGCTAGGTATTAGGCATGGGTGAGTTGTAGGCCCCGAGTTACAGGAATGTTTAGGGGCAACATACCAGGCCACCAGTGTGTTCCAGCCAAATGCAGGGCTAAGTCATGTGATAGAGGACTTAAGGTCTTTACAAAAGAAGACCATGTGGTGATAGTGGGTGGGGCAGGAAACAGTTTGCACAGGGATAGGGCACATGACATAGGTGGTGACCTGGGCAAGATAGCTTCCCTGACTTGTGGCACCAACGTACACTTTGTTGAGCTGTTCCGGTGTCACGATTGGCCACACCTTGATGGAGATGTGAGGCGAATCAATTTGGGGTTAGGGATTGCTCTGAGGGAAGCCAACTTTGCTCACGTGCCCGTCGGGACTATCGACAGATGGGGTTTCACTGGGTGTGGCCTATACCTAAACAGGACTGGCAAAGGAAGATTGGTACAGCTGATTTGTGAAAGTATAGGGGGTGGATCTCGGGCCACACATGGTTAAATACCTGTTGTCATCAGTATGAGAAGTAGGTCTTTTTTAGGATAAATCCAGACAACAGGTTCCCCTGCCTAAAGAGTGTCTCCAGCAGTTTGAATTAACAGGGCTTGATATCACCAAGATATTAATAATTTTGTGTTTGTATGGATCTCCCAGAGATAGTGTGGACACTGTTTTTCAATAAATTAACAAAATTTCTATATAAAGTCTCAAGCACAAAGCTCAGCGCAATTCTGTATAGGGACATTAAAATCAATATGAATATCATAAATGAATCCAGCAGCACCTTCATAAATATACTTCAAAGTTTTGGCCTCTCCCTATTGGTCAATAGTGCAACAAGGGTTGCTACAATGACTTCATCAATAATTGACCATGTTGCCACAAATATGGACAGGGAAAAATGTGATGTAGCTGTAAAAGATCTCGGATTATCAGACCATCTCTGTCAAACAACAACAGTAATATGAGACATGAAATCATCCCATAAACTACAAGCCTACAAATGACATCCATTGGAAATGAAAATAAAGGATTTTTCAAAGGAACTAGCAAAAAAAAAAAAAAAAAAAAAAAAAAAACGCTGGGATGAAGTGTATAGGGAAACCAATGTGAATAAGAATCCACATTATTTAAATTGAACTTTGAAAAGGCATTTCCAAAAGTATGCATGTCTGTATCAACGTCACACAAAAGTAGATGGATAACAGCAGGTACTAAGAAGTCCTCCCAAACAATTAAATACCTCACTTCCATGGAAAAAGAGTCACAATGATCCATAGGAAGGTGCTGATAGCTGCTAAAAAGTCGTTTAATGACACAGTATTATATAATGCAGGGAATAAAAGCAAAGCAGTCTGGGATGTTATAAAAACGGGAACAGGGAGAGGCAAAGAAAGACAGACAGAACAACATACTGATAAGGTTATAAATAAGCCACAACACTTATCAAACTATGTAAATGAGCATTTTTCAAGTATGGCAGGGAAGTTACGACAAGAATTCCCCAAAACAAATATAACCCCTGTAAAAAATGTTGCACTAAATACAATGATGTTACTTCAAATCACAGATAATGAAGCCAGTAAAACTGTTGAAAAACTAAAAAGTCAGCAGGCCTATATGAAGTACCAATGTGTGTACTAAAACAATGCACAGAGGTTATACAAGGTCCCTTAACACACATAATAAATGAATCCTGTACACCAGGGACATTTCCACAGCAGTTAAAACAGGCAAGAGTTGTGCCTTTGTTTAAGAAAGGTAATGCAGAAAATTACCAGCTGTCACCATTCTCAAAAATAATAGAAGCAATTATGAAAAACAGATTAATGAATTACCTGAATAAATACAATCTTTTAAGTGAATCACAGTTTTGTTTCTGATGTGGCAAAAATACGGAGTCAGCTGTCGTAGAACGCACAAAAGTTGTACTTGATGCTCTTAATAAAGAAGAGTCTGTCAGAGGGTTCCTTTATGATCTTTCTAAGCCCTTTGATGCAGTCAACCACAGATTCAATTAAATAAATTAGAAGCATTAGGAATAAGAGTGGTTCCTAAGGACTGGTTTTGATCATACCTAGCAGACAAGGTACAAAGAATAGTGATAACACATACTTCAAATAGAGCTTAACATTTAGTAAAACACTTACCCGAACAAATGTAAGCATATTACACACATCCATGCCCGAGGCAGGATTTCAACCTGCGACCGTAGCAGTCGTGCGGTTCTGGACTGAACTGCTCGGCCACCACGGCCGGCGAAAAATACATTAATATGGGGTTTCCACAAGGTATCATATTAGGACCAATAGTATTCCTGATGTACATCAATGACTTTCCCAGTAGTGTTACTCATGGTGAAAAAATTCTTTTCACTGATGACAGCAATATTATAGTCAGTGAGAAAACAAGAGAACTCCTCTAAGAGAAAGCAAATGAAACTCTCAAGGAAGTCTACAATTGATTGATTTTTATTGTTGTAGAGACCTCAGAGGCATTACAAAACAGAGAAACTTCTGGTACAAATTGATATTGCATAGTAAATTTAGCCAATTACAGACTTACTCATATATAGAAGCATGTAAAAACTGATCACAAAGTGTAGTCATACCATATTCTTTGCTTCCCTTGAAAATTCATCCGTTCCATAAATGTTGAGTTCAAGAAGAAATTCTTTTACTTTTTTTTTTTTTTTTATTGTAAGATCTCTGATATGTTGGGGCATGGCATAAAAAAATTTTATGGGCTTGTATAAAGAGCACTTTTGTGTTTTCTTATAGTTACATCAGAAAGAAACTAGGTCTTGCTTGTTTCTTGTGTTATAATTATGCCGCATGTCATACTGTTGATACTTCGGATAGTTTTCCTTGGTATAAATATTGACAGCAGGGTCATAATCTGCAATTTTTTAAAGCTTGGTCTACAGTGAGCTCTGGGTGCCAAGCTACATATCAGTCTTATTGTCTTATTTTGTAGTTTGAAGACATTAGCTGCCTTGCTTTGATGTCCCCACAGTAAATGTGACTGTGGTTTCTTTTGCTTTAAGTACTGGCACATTTAGACAAAGACACAGCTTCCTTGGAGAAAATATTCCTTTGCTAATGCTGCTTCCCACCTTTTTGAATCAATTGAGATTCCTAGGAAATCAACAGCATTTGAGCTCTGCTCAAGTTCAGTGTTATTATTCCACAATACATACAGGTCTTGATTTTATTTTTTATTTTATTTATTTTTTTGACACAAAGGGAATTAGCTTTACACCAGTTTTCAACTTTGACAGTGCACTGGTCTGCTTAATATTTGACCTTCTGTGCTGTTACACAGACTGCAAGATCATCTGCAAATAAGTAACTCCTAGCTGATGGCCCAACTATGTTACATGATAAGTCATATATATAAATAATAAATAGAATTGGGCCAAGTACAGAACATGCCCACAAGTATGTAATCTGATTCTGTACCATTAAAAACCACCTTCTGCACTCTATTACTTAGATAAAATCTTATCAATTCCCGAGCACTTCGTGTAAAGCCATAGAATTGCACTTTGTTCAATAAGATTTCATGAGACACAGTGTCAAAAGCTTTTCATAAATCACAGAGTTTATTCTGAACCATGAGCTTGCTTTCTAGTTGCTTCACACACTGTGTTAAAAGTGATAAGGCAGATTTAACAGATCCTAACCCTGATCTGAAGCCAAATTGTCTATCACTGAAGATATAGTTTCCTTCAAAGTATTTTACTATTTAATATAGCTTCTATCACTTTAGACAAGACTGGCACAATTGAAACAGGCCTAAAATTATCACATGTTTGGAGGCTGCCTTTTTTGTGTTTTCGAGTGACTTTACTGCCCTGGGGAACTGAGCCTCCAAAATACATGTATTTACTACATGTGTTATCAATTCTGGCAGCTGAACTGAATCACATTTAACATGGCTGAACTTAAACCACAAACGTCATTACTAAAACTGTTCTTCATTTTCCTCAGTATATAGGTAACATCCTGTGCCTTGACCAATTTAAAGCTAAATGTACTTTCAGGTTTTGTGGTATTTCTCAGGCAGTATTTATGGTCAGTGACTATATTGTAAGTGCCAATCACTTTCTTAGTGAAGGATGTATTTAACTGTGCAGCATTCAGATTGCTGCCTTCAGCCTGTGAAGTCATTTTCCTGTTGCATTGACTGTTAATGATATTATTTTCTGATGTTAGTATTATATCTTCATTTTTTCATACACCTAGCTTCCTTTAAGGCCTGTCTTAATCTTTCCTTTTTCACTGTGAGCATGTCTTTAAATACTTGAGAACCTGTACTTCTATAAAGGCATAATATTGATCACACTCCCTCTTGATCTCCAACACCTTTTCACCCTTGACCTTATTTACTCTTAGTGCCTTCTTATTATTTGGTACCTTAATGGGAAACGACATCTTAGCATATACAGAAAGAGTAGATATGAGTTCTTCCACCTTTCTACCTATTGCATGTTCTCGATAAACTTGCAACCAATAACTTTTATCAATATTAGACTTAAACATATTTAGATTATCATAATTGACCACACATACACTCTTTCCTGCCATGTGCACTGAGTCAGTGGCCAGATACCCAGGTCTTAATTACGTCTGACTTCAGATGCACTAACTCATTTGATACAAATATATTGTCAATACATGTACCAGTACCTTTATAATGAAGCCTTGTTATTTCAGTGGTTGTAATATAAAGACCAAACAAATTTAATAAATTATTTGCATATGAGTTACAGATAGTGGACAACTGAAAATTCAAATTGAAATCTCCACAGACTGTCAGTATTGCCTCACGTGTTCCAATATTTCTACGGAATCCAAACTGACATTCCCCAAGGTCGGCTTCAACTAGTTTTTCCATTTGTCTGTAAAGAATTCACATTAGTATTTTGCAGCAGTGACTTATTAAACTGATAGTTTGGTAATTTTCTCATCTGTCAACGCTTGCTCTCTTTGGGATTGGAATTATTATACTCTTCTTGAGGTCTGAGGGTATTTCGCCTGTCTCATACATTTTGCTCACCAGATGGTAGAGTTTTGGCAGGACTGGCTCTCCCAAGGCCGTCAGTAGTTCTAATGGTATGTTGTCTACTCCTGGGGCCTTGGTTCGACTCAGGTCTTTCAGTGCTCTGTCAAACTCTTCACACAGTATCATATCTCCCATTTCATTTTCATCTACATTCTCTTCCATTTCCATAATATTGTTCTCAAGTACATCGCCCTTGTATAGACCCTCTATATACTCCTTCCACCTTTCTGCTTTCCCTTCTTTGCTTAGAACTGGGTTTCCATCTGAGCTCTTGATGTTCATACAAGTGGTTCTCTTTTCTTCAAAGGTCTCTCAAATTTTCCTGTAGGCAGTATCTATCTTACCCCTAGTGAGATCAGCCCTTACAGCCTTACATTTGTCCTCTAGCCATCTTGCATTTCCTGTCAATCACATTTTTGAGACGTTTATATTACTTTTTGCCTGCATTTTTATATTTTTTCCTTTCATCAATTAAATTCAGTATTTCTTCTGTTACCCAACAGTTTCTACTAGCCCTCTTCTTTTTACATATTTGATCTTCTGCTGCCTTTACTATTTCATCCCTCAATGCTACCCATTCTCCTTCTACTGTACTTCCTTCCGCCATTGGTGTCAATTGTTCCCTTATGCTCTCCCTGAAACTCTGTACAACCTCTGGTTCTTTCAGTTTATCCAGATCCCATCTCCTTAAATTCCCACCTTTTTGCAGTTATAATCTACAGGTCCTAACCAATAGATTGTGGACAGAGTCCACATCTGCCCCTGGAAATGTCTTACAATGTTTCCTTTCCTCCCTACCGAATTCCATTCACCCATGACTATTAAATTTTCGTCTCCCTTCACCACCTGAATAATTTCTTTTACCTCATCATACATTTTATCAATTTCTTCATCATGTGCAGAGCTAGTTGGCATATAAACTTGTACTACTGTAGTAGCGTTCACTATGCTGTTTGTAGTAGCTTACCCGCATTCCTATTTTCCTATTCATTATTAAACCTACTCCTGCATTACCCCTATTTGATTTTGTGTTGATAACCCTGTATTCAACTCACCAAAAGTCTTGTTCCTCTTGCCACCGAACTTTACTACTTCTCACTATATCTAACTTTAACCTATCCATTTCTCTTTTTAAATTTTCTTACATACCTGCCCGATTAAGGGATCCGACATTACACGCTGCGATCCATAGAATGCCAGTTTTCTTTCTCCTGATAACGACATCCTCGAGTAGGCCCCTCCTGGAGATTATAATGGGGGACTATTTTACCCAAGAAGACACCATCATTTAACCATACAGTAAAGCTGCATGCCCTCAGGAAAAATTATGGCTGTAGTTTCCCCTTGCTTTCAACCGTTCGCAGTACTAGCACAGCAGGGCCATTTTGATTAGTGTTTCAAGGCCAGATCAGTCACTCATCCAGACTGTTGCTCCTGCAACTACTGAAAAGGCTGCTGCCCCTCTTCAGGAACCACACGTTTGTCGGGCCTCTCAACAGATACCCCTCCGTTGTGGTTGCTCCTACAGTACGGCTATGTGTATCGCTGAGGCACGCAAGCCTCCCCACCAATGGCAAGGTCCATGTTTCTTGGGGTGGGGGGGGGGTGTACTTTTCATTAATAATCCAAATTATTTGCATTGAGATTGTTGTGTCTTAACGTATTATTATAATACATTATTTTAGCATCATTATTAATGTTAGTGTTATTATTATTTAGTTTCTGTGTAATATTGTTCCTGGTCATATGTAAGTTAGCGCCTGAAGCATCTAATCTAGTCAGGGTAAATAAGCCATAAATAAATAAGTTTGGGAATTTTGTTGCAAAAACTACAACAGTTAACTGATAAAATTTGTCAAAGTGTCTTCACTCTGAATGCTGTCTGATTTTGTTATCTGTATGTCAACTGCTTTGTGTTCATCAGAGTATCTCAGACTACCATGTAGCCTAAAAACCACCATGTGCACCCCGCAAGTACTTACCTAACTGAGTAGCTGCTTCCTTTGTGTAGTGTACCCTGACCTGTCTAGGAGAGTCCTACAATTATCCACCCAATAATGGTGGTCCAGCCAAGACTGTCAGACTCAACAAAGCCTCTGGCCGAGATTGTCCACTCGGCTCCAGACCTTAGGACCCCAGTCAACTCTGGAAACTGTGCTGCAAATCGTGAGCTGTTCTTGCACTCCATATGAGAGGCCAGCAGCCTCCACCAGTCATCTGAATGAACTGAGGATGACTTCGGAACCCTCGCAAAAGGCACTGTCAGAACTGATGCCACTCCTCGGAGATGACTGCACCCTGCAAGCTCAATAGCCACAGGCAAAGATGCCCCATCTCGGATGAGGCTCCCTGACAGACCTACTGAGTGCATATTGGCTATCTTTCTTGCTGTGAACAATATTTCCCTAATGTGTCCAACACTTGTGAACCCCTCCTCCGGTGAGCTCGCTCAGATGCCGTCGGAGGAGTGACACACAGACGAGTGGGCGTGGCTGGACAGCCAGCCTCCACATGCCTAACCTAGCAGTGTAGTTAGTCGTTCAAGAGAAATGACGACTGACTGTGCTACACACTGCCTGAATTTCCACTTTAAAGTTACAAAAATGTGAGACTTCTTGTATTTAAGAGGTGTAAACTCATGGAATTTAAGCCACATCTGGAACCAGTGTGTAACTCAGCTTTATTTGTTTCTTGTGAAGACGAGATTTAAAAAAGATTGTGCTCTGGGTTGATTTATATTTATTTTTGTCGTTATGAAATTTTGAACTTTATTTACAAGCCAGTCAGTGCCCCATTGTGAATTTACGGAAAAGCTGAATAATACACTAATACTGAGCATTGGCTGAAGTTTAGATATATTAGGAACCTGTGCATACTGTCAGTCTTTTAGAGAGTCTTTGTACATATGGTGGGCTACAAGCACACTTTTATAACAACAGCTTAATAATCATGTATTGTACTCTTCCATAAAAAAAAAATGTAAATAACAATCAGTACATTTCAGCCATGACTTGAACCTAAAAAAAATCTATGCGAAGAGGCATCGGACGTCTCAACAGTGATGGTACTGACTGACAACTGTGTCATCCTCAGCTAACCAAATTCACTGGAGGGGAATGGGGTCACCACACCTCTGTCCCGGCCGTTGTCAGTTTTTGGCAATGGCAATGCTACTTCTCAGTTGAGTAGCTCCTCAGTTGGCCTTACAAGGGCTGCGTGCACCCTTATTGAACCTTGCCCACACAGCACAGTACAGAGAGCTTCACTCACAATGTTTCATCGAGATGTGCATCGGTTAAAATCACACGTGGTTTCTTACAGGGCTCAGAATTTTGCTGCCAAGCTGGATAACAGACATGTCTAATCCCACAACCATAGTTTTTTATTACAGTCCTAACGTATTTGACTAAATTGCTCGCTAACAAATGAATACTTCACTTACCAACATTTACAGGCTTTGTGAAAATTGGCTACATCTTTCAACAGAACTTTGCCCACTTCATCATAGCTTGATGTGAGGAGTAAGAATATCGTGGTCAAAATTTTGTGTTTGCTTCCAATAACAGTATGCTATTAATCACTTAACTTAAACCATTTGCTAGTACATTTGTATGTCATCCTGATACCAGGTTCCCACCATATATTTCATTCCCTTGAAAATCAGCTAGCAAATCTCCTTACACTCTATTCGTGCATGGTACGACGTGTGACCAGCTGTCTGCTATCCTGAATGGACTCTTCCAAACTGTGACCAACAACCACCTAAACTGACTCGTGTGATGGAATGGGGCATTTACACAACATTTTAAAATATTTCACATTCCAAGCTAAAATGTCAATTGAAACAGGAACTTTCTTTCTGTGGCCATAAAATGATGTAGACCTAACTATGAAGCTATTATAATCGTTACAGGACCAGTTTTCAACACTGTCATACAACATACACAAGTTCTTGTGAGTTCATAGTAGAGGTCCACCTTGAGCCGTGCAATTAATTACGAATGAAGCACGGTATTGATATTAAATGTCTGAGTGATAGTCAGTTTAGAGAGTAATTTAAAACAGATTTGTACATTAGCTGGGAATAAGGGGATCTGGCTGAGCTCGTCTGGAAAGCGGCGGTGAGGGGAAACTTTCACTGTGGCAGCCTGGCCCAGTAAGTGTCTTTGTGATCCCTAATGGCACCACCGTGCGGATGGACAAGAGTCAAGACATTCTGCATTGTTCACTCACACAAATATTTTACGTGTTGGAGTGAGGAGTAATGTTTGTGAAAGATGCAATTGACTGCCAAATGCAGAAAATCTGGCTTTGGGGTGTGTGCCAGAGATTGCTGTCTTACAGGTGAACTCCCAGCTAGGCCTTTTAAATGCCACCAAACACATAACTCTTACAAAAATTTTGTTTAGGGATTTAAGACCTTTGGACAGTGGTTCATCTTGATGTTTTTCAGAGTGACAGAGAGCTAAAAGGAAGCTGCCTCACTGACACGGGAGAGAGATACGAATAGTGAGGCATGACTTTTTCCAAGGGGTATAGCAGAAATGGAAGCAATGGTTGCCAGAGTAAAACATAGCCCAGGGAAGGGGAGTTGTGCTCCCTGAGGAGCATTTTTCCCAGTCAGAGCTTGGAAGATCCACAGCACAGCTAGTAAAATTAAGCACATATAGAAAAATTTGGCAATTTGAGGTTTCTCTCCTCACAGTTGCTACACTGATGTGTAAGGAGACTTGTCAAATATTTGGCCAACCAACACACAGCCACAGAAGAGGTCTGCTGCTACTGAATGGGATCGAGGGAACTTCAAGTCATCTTGTAAATACAATCTCAGAGATTCATTCGGAATATTTGTATTGCAAAGTCGTGAACACTCTGCTTCTAAAATCCACAAAAAGTGTGACAAATTACCTCCAATAACTTATTAGTTTCAGTAGTTCTATTCTGTGCTCATAAACCAACTAATCACAATACATGTTCCACAGTCGTAAAACACTCCTTCCCACCCAAACACACAACCTCTCAAAGCTTCCAGAATGAAATTTTCTCTCTGCAGCAAAGTGTACACAGATTTAAAACTGTGTGCTGTACTGAGACTCTATCTCAGTACCTTTGCCTTCTGTGGGAAAGTGCTCTACCAACTGAGCCACCTAAGCATGACTCATGACCCATCCTCACAGCTTTACTTCCTCCAGTACCTCATCTCCTACCATCCAAACTTCACAGAAGCTGTCCTGCAATGCTGCAGAACTAGCACTCCTGGAAGAAAGGATATAGCAAAGACATGGCTTGTCACAGCGTGGGGGATGTTTACAGAATGAAATTTTCACTCTGCAGTGGAGTGTGTGCTGATGTGAAACTTCCTGGCAGATTAAAACTGAGACTCAAACTCAGATCCTTTGCCTTTAGCAGGCAAGTGCTCTCAAAGCTTGTCACAATTTGGAGCTACCATGTACACAAAGCCATTGCTGCTAATTTTGGCTAACAATAAAAGACAAGCTGCTCCATTACACTCAGTCCAATACATTATTGATAGAGTAGTTTGTATTAGGAAACCTGCAATAAAGTTCTATGCATGCAGACGGATTAGCATTTTACTTAAGTGTCAGTGTGCACCATTTTCTCAAAACTGCAAAAAAGATAATAATGTATCATGTAATAAAATATACTGTAGCCTGTTTGATGCATCAGTCCATTTGTCACAAGCAACTGGAGTTGAGTAAAATAGTGTTAATAGCAGACTAAGTGTGAAATGGTATATTGAAACTTACTTAACATACTTGTAGACAGAGTATCAGGGACACAGATTATTAATAACAACTTTTTCATTTATGGTCTTGTGCTGGTATGAACTACCAATTTTCTTTTGGTTCCAGCTGTATGGAATTGAATTCTCACAAGCTTTTTGTTGAGTACTCGTAAACCGATGTCAGATGGTAGCTGACTCTCATACCAAACACGACCTCATCCACAGCCTTGTTGCCAGCACTATCATGAAGATGGCTGCAGTATAATTGGATAAATAAGATGATCTACTCACCACACTGGTGGCAGCAGAAACTATATGTAAAGGATATAGAAATGTGGCAGCTTTCAGAGCCAATGGCTCTTCCTTCTAGCAGAAGATTTGAAGGGAAAGAAAGAAGACTGGCAAGACTTAAGAAAGGGAGAGAGTTACGGAAAAGTTGCCCAAAACCATAGGTCAGAGGAGACTTACCAGACAGGATGAGAAGGAAAGACTGATCCTTGGTGCCTGCGCTGGATGAGATTTGAAAACCTGAGAGCTTAACAATGGAAGATGCGGTAATCAGCAAGACACAATTTACTGGAAAAAAAAGTCATTTGGAGTCAATATGAGCTGAAAGCTAACTGCATTGTACATGATAGGCATATATGGGGAGGGGGAAGATGGTGGAGATGTGTGTGTGTGTGGGGGGGGGGGGGGGGGGGACAGACGGGCTGCAAAGAGAAGGAATAGTTACTGAGAACACTATGATGCAATTTAACTTTTTTACATACAATACTTTATTTATTACTTTTGGACATATAAATACAGACTGATTATTGGCTCCAGTGTCCACGGTTGTTGAATAAGTCAGTTTGCAGTCTGCTTGTTTCTATTAAATCATTGTCCACCCACGTTAGCTGAGTGGTGAGTGTGACATACTGTCGATCTTAAGGGCCCGCATTTGATCCCCAGCTGGATAAGAGATTTTCTCCACTCAGGGACTGGGTGTTGTGTTGTCCAGATAATCACCTATTCATCCCCATCCAAGCACAATTTGCCAAAGTGATGTGAAATTAATTAGTTTGTTTATTTTCATTCATTTTAGCAAAACATCTGTCTGTCTCTAATTCGATTGTCTTGGCCATGGTTTCTAAATCTGCCTCTACTTGTGTGACACGCCTCGTGATGTCACTTTCCTACTTTTGTCATCATGTGCTACTTAAAGGTTTGACATTGATTTCATTATGTTTTGCTAAAACTGTTAGTTTTCAAAACTAGGTGGCCATTTGAGTGATCCTTTTGTTCAAGTCAGTACCAATTTTGGTTAATTTAGCATCATTACTGTCAAGTTTTTTCTTTATTTCCTGAAATTTTTCCGTAAACAGTTTCTCATTGTTCTGTAAACTTGTATTCATCTGCTGAAATTGTTGCATGACTGCACTGATAAATTGTGAGAAATTTACTGTTTGAACATTATCTGCCCCCGGTAAATCGTGAGAATTTACCGCTTGTGACTCACTTTCCATATCTTGCAACTCTATGTTACTGTCGGTTCCTACGGCTAGATTATTTAGGTTCTGTATTTCATTTACTGTTTCACTTGTTTGAGCAAGTGTAATTTAATTCTATGCTGCTTCATAGGATACGGAACTTGCAGTAGGCAAACTGTTTATGTTATCCATTCTATGAGACATGACCGTATCAATAGCAAAAAGTAATAAGATTTTTTTTTAAACTCATCTCTACAATGTTTAGCTTGTATGTAATGTTATTCAAACAATGCATAGAGTTGATCTATTATTGACAATGTCTCTACACGCCATGTTGTCTCCACTGAGCTGTGTATCGGCCATTTTGCAGTAATTGTTGTCGTACTTTGAAAAAAACAAAAAATATACACTCAGCAGTAAAAATCACTTTTTAACTTTAGCAAAACTTCACTATATATCGTGAGTTCATGAAAGATTGTGCCAACAAACAGCCCAAGATGCTATGGGGCAATGTATCACAGGATGGCATTTGGCACCTTTATGTGTCAGAATATACACCTGCATTGCCATCAGAGAGTGGTATGCATTGTAGTGATGTGACAGGACACCCTTCACTGTGACACGTGTTTCATTTGACCTAAATTACAGCGATGTCACATCGTGTGACAAAAATGACCATTTCCTTGAGGGTGTTGCAGTTTCTTCTTTCAGCAGAGTAAATGGTATGCATTTCATTGTAACCTTTCTAGTTTAGTAAATAAATCACCTTCCTTGACAAGGATCTCAATATTTGCTTATTTTCTGTTTATTGTTGTTACTAAGTATATACTGCAGGTCAAAATTATTCGATCACCTATGAAAAAAGCTGTGCACTTTATTTTAATAGACAACTACACTCTTCAAACTAAATAGGCTAACAATACAAATATTTTCTCTCTCTCTCTGTCATTAAGTACCCTTCGTGCTAAGAACAGCTGCGCAGACTGTTGGCATTATGGAGATAATATTTTTGCAGAGATTACAGTCCCATGCATCTGTAATCCACAGATTTTCAACATTAGATGACCTCAGTTCTCTGATCGCCCTGCCGTGTTCATCCCAGTGGGTGAGGTGGAGCAGTGGTTAGCACACTGGACTCACATTCAGGAGGACAACGGTTCAAACCCATGTCCAGCCATCTTGATTTAGGTTTTCTGTTATATCACTAAATCGCTTCAGGCAAATGCCGTGATGGTTCTTGTGAAAGGGCAGAGTCGACTTCCCTAATCCAAGCTTGTGCTCCGTCTCTAATAACCTTGTTTTCAGTGGGACATTAGTGTTTAATCTCCCTCCCTCAAGTTCATCCCGTAAGTATTCGATGGGATTTAAGTGAGGTGGCTGACTTCACCAGACCATACTCTTCAGTTTCCCAAATTTCTTTCCTCTATTGACTTACTATTGGCACAATTTAGAAGTCTGTCTGAGATCATTGTCTTGCTGCAGATCAACCCACAACTAGTATGCCTCTTGGCAGATTGAACTGAATTGTTGATCAGTACTGACTTCATATGTTCTCCACAATGTCAATGAGTAAACATTCAGTGAAGGCTTACAAATTTAAAACTCGATTAATCCTTGGACCATTGCTGCGCTCTCCAGTTTTTACATTGCTGTGCCCATTGCAATCAGTTCAACTTCTCTCTATCCATCCATTTAAGTCATGGTCACACAAATGGCATTGCTCTGTTGAGACAAAGGTTGGAGCTTCTCACATATTGTTTACTTTATTATTAATTTTAGGTGCAGGAGGAGTCCTCACATTTACTCTGTACACATAGGAACTAATCTTTGCTTTACGGTGTTACTCAGGGTCTTCCAGATTGCCAAACACTTGAGCTGGCACCAGAGCAATGTATACACTACTGTAAGCTTGGTTAGGCCAAATTTTGTTCCTATAGCCTTTGTGATGCAGAGCTACAATTACAGCACTTTTTTCAATTCCGACCTCCTCCTTCCATCTTATTAGGATGCAATACAGCATGAACTTGAACAAGTATAGAAACTCACTTCTAGGTACACACAGTGTACAAAGGCAGCAAAAGAAATGAGACCTATTTAAATGGAACCCTCTTAGGTAAAGGCCACCAGTGTTGTGGAGACTCACCAGCACCTCTCTGGGTGAAGAATGAGCTTAGTTTTTGCATGTTTTACTATCAAAACAGGTTTATGGTGCAATACTCAAAGTTAAATCCCTGTTTTAACGCAAATCAATAGCTGCGACTGAAAACTTTTCTTCACTTTAGCATCTAAAATTCGCAGACAATGTGTGTGATCATCTGGACCACAGCCCTTGTACACCCAAAAAGATCAAAATGCATCTGACAGCAAGCCATCCGAGTCATTGGCACATCTCGAGGGCCAAAGTAGCATGTAAGTGGTTTTATAGTGATCCCAACATAAACTGCTTCTAAACCTCAGAAATTGAATTGTGTGATTGCAATTCAACCTTTGTAAGACATTAGAATGCATGCCACTTACTACTAGCACAGACATTCTGCTATTTTAAGTGTTCTCTCTGTCAAGGTAACTGTAACTGAATTGGCAGAGAAGTGACTAAACACAGGAATGATATTGAGTTGCTACAACAAAATCAGGGATCTTCTCTTTATAACAGTATCTAATTTTGTAATATGTTTCTGCTGTTGAATCGTGTTCCATCTGTGTATTATATTACAGTGCCTATGTAGCACCAAAATGTTCCATCTTCAAAATTTGAATTCAGAATATTTTCATGTGCTTTTGGAAGGTGTGAAATGTCACAACTCGTATCCCTAGAAGTGTTGGTATTATAATTGCCAGCTCAGAGACATGGTTATTCATTACAAATGATGGGGGAAAAAGCCTCCAATTGAATAGAAAGCTGAAATATAAATGAGTAAGTGAACGTAGAATTGCTCATTGGATTACACTGTGTCTATTATTGTTATATTTCCAATTCTTAATTTTCTGCATTCAGTTACAGTTATCATTGTACAGCTTGCTACATTGAAGCATGGAAATCACCCCAAGACAGTTAAGATCACAGGGAACATGGGATTAGTGTCTTAACTGAAATGATTCCAAGCAAGCTACCCTGGGATTTGATTAATACTCAACAGTGTGTACTGCCGGGAGTATCTGACAAATTGTGCAGGGTCAGAAACACAAACATTTTACAGAAAAAGTACAAGATGTGGTGAACATTTTGTGTACAGTCTGGTATATTGAACTGCTATGGGTGAAACAGAGTACTGCACAAAGTAGAGGTGCTAGTTCTTGGAGTGCATTTACAGTAACCAGGATGAAATGTTTGTGGCTTTGCTTGCCTGTGTGAGAAGGACTGTTGCTAAAGAAAATATAATACATATATTGACTGAATTATAAAGGTAACTAATGATAATGGTGTTTCAGACATTCCAGACTACATCTTGGGTACAGTTACAAGAAATGTCAGGTGCTGTGAAAAATGGTATTGGCTGCTAAACATTTAAATGTAATGCTGTGGTAATTTAGGATCAAGAAAGTGCCTTGAAAAAAATGTTTGTCTCCTTTTTCGTATATTTTTTTAAGTTGAAGTGACTGTAAATCATGTGGCAATAGCTGAAACAAATCTAAATAATTTTTAAGGTTCATATAGAAGATAACATGTTTAATAAACAATGCTGTTTTTAACAATAGTATAGTGAATACTATGCCTTATCTTACGAGAACATTAGAATAATATTTAAATACCTAAATGTGGGAGTTGTTATAGCCAGTAGTGTCTGCAACACATCAAACAGAGCTTTTTGTTAGCTACCATTGTACATTTCAGCACCATGTTAACAAGCCTGCCACTCCTATCATACCTTTATATAGGGTGTACATAAAGTCCAGGAACACTTTCAAGTAATTATTGCACAGATATCATACATATTGCAATTTGAAGCAAACCTGTAAAAATCTTCCAAACAAACAGGGCACTGCTACATCATGTGGTAGAGGCAGTACACACACCAGATCTGTAATGTGTCCCCACAGAAAAAAAGTCACACGGAGTGAGATGTGGTGATTGGGGAACCATTTAGTGAAACACCTGTCCTCTTCTGTAGCAAGGCCGATCCATCGATGCAGCAGCTCTGTGTTCACACACCCACAAACTTCACGATGAAAATGGGTTGGAGCTCCATCCTGCTGAAAGATGAATGAAGGGTCCAGTTGCATTTGAGGTATCAGCCATTGCTGCAAGACATCAAAGTAGGAATATCCAGTAACAGTGCTCTCAGTGAAGAAGAATTGCCTGTGCTGTTTTTGGTATGACAAGGCACAAAAAAAAAACATTCACTTCTGGGGACTCATGCTCAAATTCAATGCATTCGTGTGGATGCTTTGTACCCCCAGATATGACAATTATGCCTGTTCACTTTCCCATTAGTGTGAAAAATGGCTTCCCTGGTAAATATTATGTAATCAAAGCCATTACCATCCTCATTCAGTTTTTGCAACTCTGAACAAAACTCAAAATGCTTGTCTTTGTCATCATCATTGAGTTCCTGCACTAGCTCCAGTTTGAATGATTTCATTGACACCTTCTGTAGCAGGACTTTCCACTATGTCATTGGAGCTATTTTGAGATCATGGGATGCATGACGCACAGATTTTCTCGGACTCCTTATAGATGTCTCTCGTATGCACTCCTCATTCACTTCACTCACACTTTGGTAGAAAATCCGAAGAAATTCTGGTCGTATGTAAAGTACACAAGCGGCAAGACGCAGTCATACCTTCGCTGCGCAGTGCCAATGGTACTGTTATCGACGACTGTGCCGCTAAAGCGGAGTTATTGAACGCAGTTTTCCGAAATTCCTTCGCCAGGGAAGACAAATGGAATATTCCAAATTTGAAACACGAACATCTGCTAGAATGAGTTTCTTAGAAGTAGATACCTTAGGGGTTGCGAAGCAACTCAAATCGCTTGATACGGGCAAGTCTTCAGGTCCAGATTGTATACTGATTAGGTTCCTTTCAGATTACACTGATACTATAGCTCCCTACTTAGCACTCATATAAAACCGCTCGCTCACCGATAGATCTGTACCTACAGATTGGAAAATTGCGCAGGTCGCACCAGTGTTCAAGAAGGGTAGTAGGAGTAATCCATTTAACTACAGACCTATATCATTGACGTCGGTTGCAGTAGGGTTTTGGAGCATATACTGTGTTCAAACATTATGAATCACCTCGAAGGGAACGATCTATTGACACGTAATCAGCATGGCTTCAGAAAACATTGCTCTTGTGCAACACAGCTAGCTCTGTATTCGCACGAAGTAATGGCCGCTACAGACAGGGGATCTCAAGTTGATTCCGGAAAGCTTTTGACACCGTTCCTCATAAGCGACTTCTAATCAAGCTGCGGAGCTATGGGGTGTCGTCTCAGTTGTGCGACTGGATTCGTGATTTCCTGTCAGGAAGGTCGCAGTTCATAGTAATAGACGGCAAATCATCGAGTAAAACTGAAGTGATATTAGGTGTTCCCCAGGGAAGCGTCCTGGGACCTCTGCTGTTCCTGATCTATATAAATGACCTGGGTGACAATCTGAGCAGTTCTCTTGGACTGTTCGCAGATGATGCTGTAATTTACCATCTAGTAGGGTCATCCGAAGACCAGTATCAGCTGCAAAGCGATTTAGAAAAGATTGCTGTATGGTGTGTCAGGTGGCAGTTGACGCTAAATAACGAAAAGTGTGAGACGATCCACATGAGTTCCAAAATAAATCCGTTGGAATTCGATTACTCGATAAATACTACAATTCAACTAAGTACCTGGGTGTTAAAATTACGAACAACTTCAGTTGGAAGGACCACATAGATAATATTGTCAGGAAGGCGAGCCAAAGGTTGCGTTTCATTGGCAGGACACTTAGTAGATGCAACAAGTCCACTAAAGAGGCAGCTTACACTACACTCGTTCGTCCTCTGTTAGAATATTGCTGCGCGGTGTGGGATCCTTGCCAGGTGGGATTGACGGAGGACATCGAGAGGGTGCAAAAAAGGGCAGCTCGTTTTGCATTATCGCGTTGTAGGGGAGAGAGTGTGGCAGATATGATACACGAGTTGGGATGGAAGTCATTACAGCATAGACGTTTTTCGGCGCGGCGAGACCTTTTTACCAAATTTCAGTCACCAACTTTCTCTTCCGAATGCGAAAATATTTTGTTGAGCCCAACCTACATAGGTAGGAATGATCATCAAAACAAAATAAGAGAAATCAGAGCTCGAACAGAAAGGTTTAGGTGTTCGTTTTTCCCGCTCGCTGTTCGGGAGTGGAATAGTAGAGAGATAGTATGATTGTGGTTCGATGAACCCTCTGCCAAGCACTTAAATGTGAATTGCAGAGTAGTCATGTAGATGTAGATGGGACGTCTGCTTCTCTTTCCCGGGCACAAGCAACCCATCGTAACAAATTTGTTGTGCCAGTGGTAAATGGCCTTCCTTGTTGGTGGCTCCTTACCACACTAGTTTTTTGTTGGACGCCAACACACAGAAAGCTCACTCCACACCACGTTTGTGACTATCCGCAAGTTACGAAACTACACTGTGGTGGTATACATTAAAAAAAAACTTTCAGTGTCTCTTTGAAATGACACATGTATGATAGCTGCACACTGTTTGATTCTTGTGCAATAAATAATTGAAAGTGTTCCTGGACTTTATGTACGCCTCATATTTTTTGATACATGGCAAAATCATGATATTCTCAACATTAGAAATGTTCATAATGTAACCATATGCATAAATTAATTTGCAAATGAATGTAAAATGACACATTCCTCATCATTATGATCCATAGAACATGTATCCTACTAACTAACTCGGATTAGATGACTGATGCATCACTATTAAATCATTTGCCTGTATTCTCTCCGTCGCCGAAAAGGGTATTATTAAGGGAGATAAGACTATTAGTTTGTTCTTTCAGTTGTCACTTGAAACTGAAAATAACATTGATATGAATGATCATCAAAACGAAAAGATACTTTATGGTTCCATGGACCTTTACAAGTCTCAACCAACTATGCAGTATACATGTAGACTGAAGAGATGAATGAAAATTTGAACCCAGATCCTCTGCTCACTGGGCAGATGCACGAACCACTACACCACCCTGGCACAGTGGCTCTGCACTGTTTGCCCCAGCATGCCTCCCTCCTCAGTCCACTTATTCCCCCAAAACACAAAGAGCACCACAGAGGTTGTCAAACTGTCATGGAATAGCACCTCAGTTTTGAATGAAATGGAACAATATAGTTTCATTTAATGAAAGCAGCTATACCTGGGTCTCAGGCAGGACCTCCTGTTTAGTTTGATTCTGAGGTACTATTCCAATACTGATGGACATGTTCCACACCCAGGAGGATACCCTCTTTTGTGGGTCTGTGGAATAAATAATTAATGTATCTAGTCTGAGAGCCCCTCCTCTTGTGGCAGTTTATTGTATGTCACTGGAGCAACAAGGCATTGTGACTAAAAAGGACACACCATTCCCATTTTCTGGAATGGTTGCAAGGCAAATGCACGCCTATATTATGGGTAACAATCTGTTGAAGCATTAAAGAACACTGTTAACATTTCTTAATTGTCACACTCTTTGTAGACCAGAATTGTCTTCTCTAGGTCTCAACATGAATTTGCTGAAGGGTAATTGTCTGCAACTTTATCAGTAAAGGCAAAATAGATCTCTTAATTCACCTCAAAAGCACGGAGCAATAAATGAAATATTCGAAACTGTCATTCATTGGTTCTCAATAAATGGTCTAACACCCCATTTACAAAGAAAAGGCATCTTGTACAAAACTGAATAAGGAAAGACAAATCATCACTAATAATGAAGCATTACAGAAAAGAAATATGTGAAGGCTGATTGTTAAAATTACTTGGGGGTACATAGTGATGAGAACAAGAATTATAAAACTGAGTGCAGCAACATTTGCTATAAATGTGATTGCCATAAGTGTCAATGACAGCACTAGAAAATTTGACTTCCTTCTTTCATTGATGTCATATTTAGAAAGGGGGCCTCTGCTCCCTCCCACTACACACACTCACAAATACACAGTGCCTATCCTCAAACTTCACATAGATAAAGAAATTAGGTAGCCTCGCAACACATACACTCTTACAAAGTTTGTTTTGAAGGATCAGCACAATTTGAAAATAATACTAGCATTCATAAATACAATACTAGGAGGAAAACAGTGGGACTTAATCTTGTTGTAGCACAGAAAGAAGCATATCATGCAGCCATAAAAATATTTGACCACCTCCCTTTAATTAACAAGGTGCTGGCTGATAATGAAAGTTGACAAGTGCTATTCCATAGATGAATTTCTGAGAAGGAAACAACAGGTTACCCACGAGCACTGATGTGCTGCTTCCTGGACTTGGGTAGGTGCGCCGGCCCCGGACTGAATCAGCCCAGCAGGTTAACAACGAGGGACGGCATGCCTGAATGTGGTTTTTAGGCAGTTTTCCATATCCCACATGGTAAATACGGGGCTGGTCCCCATGTACCACCTCAGTTACACAACTTACAGACATCTGAAAAACATTCGCACTATTTCATGGCTTACACTAGACGCAGAGAGCTAGGGTACATTACTTCTGTTCTGGGGGGTACATGATGGTGACACAAAGGGCATCTGGCAACAACTCTCTGTGACACTAACATTGCCAACTCTATAGTAACAGGGTCAACCCCGTGTTGAAGCGGGGCAAAGGCCCAAGCAAATGATGAGAAGGTGACATCCAAAAATGAACATATCTACTAAATGCAATTTATCACAGTCAACATGAAACTTATTTTGGGCATACATAAGAAGGAAAATAGCATACTGCAGTGTGAATGCCTTTTACTTTTAGGCCAAAAGGCAGTTCATATCTGTAAATCAAATCAAGAATGAAAATATTCATTACATGAACCATGAGCGATTTTCAAAACCAAAAATCTTCTTCTTTCTTTCAAAATAACTTACCTCTTACTGTATAATGCTTGTTATACCATATCATTTCACATATTTTTATAGTGTAGTATGTGATACCATAGAAAAAACTGTACTTCACAATGATTTGAAATGTTTCAGATCACCATGCCAGAATAAAATGACGTAACTGTGGCATTAACTATCTTTAGAAGTATTCTTTGACGTAAGTGTTACATGCAAACCAGAATAATTTTCTTAACAGTCACAGGCAACATGGAAATATCATCGGTGATGGTTGTGTTCCAACTTAGGTACTAGTGATTTCGGCAGGCTTCTTAAAAAATAGTTTACTGTAAACCATCAACATCTTTTTTTCCTATTATCTTAGACTGGATGGCTGAAAAGTACTTTTGCTTTTGTCCAAGGAAAGGGTTTTGTAGTGGTTCATCTGCTCTTTTACATCTAGTTGGGAATTTGTCTCAACATGAGTATGAGTGTTTCCCATAGCTTTGTACTTGTGTATGGAAGTGCATTTTATTTCACACATTTAATGTGAAATCCCTATCTAAGGACCTACAAGATGTACATTGGCGAGCAAGGTTTCTTAGCTGAGTCACTGATTGTAGATCTCATTGTATTCCTCTTTTGTTACAATTGTTGGCCTTTTTCTTAGAAGTTTTCCTATTCTATCAAAAGTGGAGTCAGTGCATAAGTAACTGTGTCCTTTTAATAATAGTAATTATTAGTGCTATGCAACATATTATGAGGGAACACAGAAGCACAAACAGTTGCTCTGCATTAGAGAAACAGTGTGACTGGAATGGAAATCACTCGACTGGATGTAATGGATTAGTTATCCTTCACACAAAATGTGTATGTGGACACACATGTATTTTCCTAGGCTTGTATCTCGGCAAATGTTTGATTTCACTTAAATTGTATGATTATCTAGGTTCTGCCTATCCTGTTTGTTTTGTTCCATTCTGTGTCTCATTTATTTTAAATTCCTGACATGCTTGCTTTTGCATGTAAGCTCCTCATATAAAATTTTGTTGAGGATTAAGACAGCAACAAAGTTCAGTACATAGTCAGCATGAACTAATGCTGTGCAATGGGAACCCCAGAAAAGCAGACGATAAAAGCTCTCAGGTTACAATTGCCTTCCTCAACTTCCAGAAAACACTTGGTGGGGGGGCAGGGTGCATGGTAAATGCTTGCTATGCCCTCATAATTCTTTATGCTACTTTTGATTTTTGGGTCATGACAAATGTTGACCATCTTGATGAGATCAGTCTCATTGACTGGGTGCACATTTGTCAAACATGGATTTCATGAGCTGGGGACTTGTTAACACTAACAGTCGATTACTACTCTAAGCTCTGGACATGCTTTTGCCTACCATCCAATGACACAGTAATGGAACACTGTACGTCATAGTGCATGGGATTTTGATCTTATTGGCTGAACTGTGAACATTGTAGGAGAAAAATAATTTTGAAAATGCACCGTTTGTCAATAAGGGTTGAGGGGAGTGAAACAATCATTACTGAGTAACTGCTATGGAATATGCTGTACTGGGGCAAGCAGGGTTCTGTTTGGGTGGGCCCCAAATAGGCTTGTGATTATCTCACTGTATAAATTTCCAGAGAGTTATTGGTTGACCCTACCACCCCATCAGCAAACAAACATTTAACAGTAAAAATGTGATAGTAACACAGTATCAGGAGAATTATTAAAGAATGTTGCACTAGTTACAGAACACAGATTTGAACCGTTGCCTCGTGACTCACATTCATGTGTGTATCTTCTTCTGCTTCTACACAATGAGCACTGATCCAAAGGAATTGCTGAAGAAATGGTCTTGGATGGTTATTGATTCATTCAAGAGACATGCTTGAGGTACAGGGACTTCTGAAATTAAGTTACACAACAGGCACGGCACCCTTTCAGAAGAGTGGGCATGTTACCGATTTCCTGAGAGACAATTCTGCTGCAGTACGGACAACAGGTTCATCACATTGTGGGAGTGAAATGGCACTCCAAAGTTGAGGTACAAGGAACAGTAAGTTTCTTGTTAGCCAAACATATAAATTGCACACAAATTCGCCATGAAATTCTTGCAGTGTATGGTGCAATGCAATGTAGCATCCAGTCGTAGTGAAACAGTGCCAACAATTTGATGAAGACCATTCAGTCTTTCCAGCAAGCTCGGTGGATATCTGACAGGAAAGAGATTTTCCATCAAAGAGGAAATTCACACAGCAGTCCTCAAATGGTTCCATGACTGAGGCGCACATTTATATTTTCAAGAAACTGAATAGTTTGTGCGATGTTACAATTGTTGTTTACAGGTTTTAGTGACTGTAGTATCTGCATCACTTTGAATTGTATTGCAGCATACAGTAAAAGTTACTCAGTCTGCCATAGTAACGGGTAACTTTCTTTCTGAAGTCTCATACTTTCCTGCTGCTTTCACACCTTTCTTTGACAATCATCAGATGTCAGGTTACTCCTGGATGCATCAGTGAATGGAATCCTACTCTGCTGACTGAGTACCCATTCTGTGTTTTCCCGTACCCAACTCCACAGACGAATGCTTTGGGGGAGGGATGCTAGTGCTATCTGAGGCCACATTGATAATGTGGAGACTTGGATTCTGTCTTGACCATAGTTGCCTGATATCCCAGATATCTGGTTGGAAACCCAACTCCCAACTGTACTTTGTTGGGATAGATAAAATTCCTGGTTACATAAAAATGGACAACATTATATAAAATGATGTGGTCTTCACTTCAAATTGCTCATTACCAATTTCTAATGAGGGGCAGTCTTGTATGAGTTACTGACTTAAACTCCTCCTTTTATTAACAGCGCTAAGTGGCCATACTTGACTCAATAGCCATTGTTTTCGAGTAGTGCATCAGCGGTCAATCGTGACAGTGCTTTTTAATTCTCTGCTGAAAAAATTGAATAGGGTTGGGCAGTTTCCTTCCCCTGTGGCAGCCTTAGTCGTCATGATGATCTTATCAAAACATTCGAAAGAGAAATTGTGACGAAGGAAGCTGGGATAATTTTTACTTCCCCCTTGTTTTGCCATATGCCTCCTTCAAATTTGTTTCTTCACTTTCAACTAATTACCATTAACATATGTGAATTGTAATCTGCATTTTCATAAAAGAGAAAGGCAGCCCCCTCAGGTTGAATTTTGTCTGTGTAATTGATTTTCTAATTTATATTGAGTATTCCTAGTTAGTATCTTTTATTATAGGGCAAAATCAGTCATTTTTATGTAACTTTAATTCTGATGTTGACTTATAAATGGGAAGTTGTGCACTGGCCATACATAACTGTGTATTATTGGGAGGATGTGAAAAGTGAAAGTAGAAGACTGTGCATCTGTCGGCTACATCATTTACAGTAGACAGTACTGCACATCCAACCCCTATGTTTTCAGCCAGTATGTAGACACCGAGGACAACAAAGGAACAAAGTAGGCAAACCACAACAAAATGGCAGTTTACTTGCAGCACAGTCTAAACTATGTTGAAAAATGATTTGACTTTGAAGAAAGTGTCTACAGGACTTTCAAACCATTTTCACTGACAGTGAAACAGACCTCATTTTCAGAATATCTAGAAGTTATTTCTTGTAGATGGGGATTTGATGTTTGAAGAATATGTGCAGTTAAAGAACTTTCTCAAGGATGAAGAGAAGAACTTTTCAAGCTGAAATCTGATTAGTGGAAGGAATTTTTTTTCATTGTTATGAAAACTATGACAACTTTTCCGTTTTGTTTCAGATGATGGTGAACACTTGGTGAGCTGAGAGGAACCTTTTCCCAGCAGCAACATTAGAAGCTGAAATAATAATAATGAAGATGGTTTAGTGATTTAGATGTCTCCAGTTTTATTGAGGAAGAAGAGAAGATTCTATGAAGGAGATTGAAAAGTGAGCAAAAATCTCAATAAGGTAAAAAAAAAAAAACATTGAATTGTTGCCTGTGTGTGTTTAGTCTTGGTTTTTAAAAAATATCCCGATTTAGTTCAGAAAAAACTTGGTGACTGGGCTGTACTAATACAGCTGCCTTCTAAATGGGCAGTGCACAGCTCTTTTGCATTTTCTTGTGGGTGCCTATGAGCCACAACTCTTATGCTCTAAACAGGTTGTTGACTCCAGGCTACCTCTGGAAGATGGTTTGTCTCACAGTAGCGGTTCTTTGTTTGAATGATGTCACTGTGGTGTATGACAAATTGACAGGCAACTTACCATGCTGCTATACACTCACAATGCAGATAAGCCTGAAATGATCCTTCAGAGCATGTTTACAGACAACACAGTTGAAGATTTTAATGAATCTGTCTCACAGAGATTTCTGTTCAATAGTAGATTATGATAAATATTCTGGCCAACAAAGTATCTGATTCCATTAAATTTTCAGCTATGTTTTTTCAATAATTGCAAATCTGCTGTTCAAAAATTGAAGCCTTTTGGATTGATATTTTGTTTGAAATTTCTTTCTGTTTCTTTGATGTTTGAGATTATAAATATCATGTGTTTCACATTTTCAAATTATTTGGTTATGAAAATGCCTCATAGCACTTCTGTATCAAATTGAAACTGTTATAATTTTTCATAACCACTAGAACAGTTCCTGAAGTTAATATTGTAAAAATGTACCTTTGATGCTTTGCACCCGTGAGTTGAGTTGTGCTATCGTTGTTAACTTTCTCAATAGTTTTAGTGAGGTTACTGAATGAGAGTAGTTGTGTTGGGCCAGCCTTGGACTTGATGTCACATGGAACCAAGTGCAGTTTTATCTGTTGGACTGAGTAATGTGAACCCAGTGTATTTCATGAACTGTAATTTGCTTTTATACTTCTGCAACTTTGAAATAAGTGACTCTTTTTAGCCAGTTGCCAAAGCTTTAGAAATGTGGTGTTAGTTGTTGATTACATTTGGAGAATTGGGCTTAGCAAAAGCTACAATGTTGTTTCATCAGCAAGTCAAGATATTAACTGAAACTATATGACCTAGAGCCCACATGAATTGTACTTCTAAATATATTTGGATGGTGAGCTGAGCACAAAATACTTCAAATCTTGTCGATGATTGTTGATACTGTTTTCTAGGTTATGCAACAAATGTCATTGGAACTCTATCCTACAGTGTCATATCCCAACATTACACTTCAGACAGTTCTGACAAACAAATGTTACATCGTTTCAATATTTTCTTGTTGTTTGGAGTGAGTAACGGGACTCTTATAAGACACAGGAAGAGAGAAGAAATAAAGCTCTTGATATCAGAGGCAGGAAGGGTCTTGGAAGATAAGTTGAATGGAATGGAAGGAATAAAAATTAGAAATTTTTGACATTCCTACCTGGAATTCCCGTTGGTTGTTTTAAAAATGCTAAAATTCCACCAACCAACATATTGCCCCCTGCCAGTGGTGTGGTGTGATCTGATGTGATGCAACATGGAGGGGCAGCTGGTCAGCACACCTCTCTCCTGGGTATTTTTTTACTGTGGAACCACAACTACTTGGTCAAGCAGCTCCTCACAAGACTGACTGCATTTTGTACCAGTCACCCCCCACCCCCCCCCCTCCCTCCCACCCAAGGAAAAATAGCTGGCAGTTAGTCGAATGGCACAGCTAAGGAGGCAGACAGTGGAATGGATAGTGTGTTAAAGAGCAGGTCTAAGATGAACGTAAGACAAGAATAATGGAATGTAGTCAAGTTCAATCAGGAGATGCAGAATGAATAACGAGGGATGATCAGCGAGTTTGCATTTGAAAGCTGTACGAGGAGGGGTCAAAAAGCTTCTACCCTAACAAATAAAGAGTGAAAGAAATTTCATAGTATCAATTTATTTGTATATATAATACCTGTGTACACTAATACACTTGGAGGCTGCTCAGATAACTTCTGCAAACCATTCAAATAAAAGATCTTTGATTTCAATTGCAGTCACTGCATCATCATCATCATCCTTTGAGGTATTTTTTTTCGGTTTGGGAAAAGGAAAAAGTCTGACACAGTCAGATCTGGAGAATATGGCAGGTGACACTTTGACACGTTCCACATCATTACAAAAGAATCGTGTTCATGATCCATGGAACAACTAATATAACTAACTAACTAGAATGGGAAGTTTTTCATTGTCCATTATACGAGGTTTGTCCGGAAAATACGTATAAAGGTTGAATAATGTCTTTATGTTACAGGTTGCAGTCACCATCAGGTGAGACTACTGCTGTAATCAATCAAATCAATGCTCAGTTCGAGTCAGAGCACTCTGCGTGAAGGTGGGAGTGTGCAGCAGCAGCTTGTGTTCTTAAAGACCGTGGATTGACAGAATGATTGCTGACGAGCTGTCAACCCTCAAAACAATTGTTCACAAAAACTTGAAATGGAGAAATTGTACCGAAGCTCTTGACACCAGAACAGAAAGCAAAGAGGGTTGAGTGCTGTAAGGATTGGTTGGAAGCAGAGGAACGAGGGTACTTTCTCAACCGAGTCATCACTGGAGACGTGTCCTGGTTTTAGAAATTCGATGTGGAGCTCGAAGCAAGGTATGGAAACCAGCAGGAGAACCGAGAACAAAAGAGTCGCGAAAATCAAGGTCCAATGTGATGACAGTGTTGATTCTTGGAGCATTGTTCACAAGGAATTTGTCCCTCCCAGCCAGAGATAGAACGGAAATTTTTACGTTGAAGTTCTGACACATCTCGGAGCTCTTGTGGCAAGAGTTCGACCAGAGTTGGATCCTTCATCACAAGAATGCGCCCGCACACATGTCGCTCGTTGTGTTTTTGGCCCGAAGCTCAATCACCACCGGATTTAGTCCCGTGTCAGTTCTTCATGTTCCCAAAAATGCGTAATGGTGTGGCATTGGGAGATGTGGAAACGACATGGCAACTAAACAACATCACAACTGAAGACTTTCAGCAATGTTATCAACAGTGGAAATGGCGTTGGCAGAAGTGTATCACGTCTCAGGGTGAGCACTTTGAAGGAGACCATATTGTAATACCTGAATAATTGTGAAATAAAGTTATTATGCAACTTTTATATGTATTTTTCGGACAAACCTCGCAGATTAGGAAATGAGACACTGAAGATAATAGAAGTGTTTTGTTATTTGGGTAACAAAATAATTGATTTTGGCTGACACAGAGAGGATATAAAATGCAGGCTGGACTGTATATCTGAGAAAGAGGAATATGTTAGGAGTGGATGTAAATGTTACGGAGTCTTTTCTGGAGGTATCTGCGTGAAGTGTAGCCTTGCTCCGAAACGAGATGTGAACAACAAGCAGTTGAAGCTAGAAAAGGATGGTATCTTTTGAAATGTGTTTCTAGGAAGAAATTTTGATGATTACGTGGATAAAACATAAGGTAAACTCTGTCCATCGGTACTGGCCGACCACCGTGTCATCGTTTACCAATGACGTCCAGCACACCACTATCCTGCCTGTGTCAGTTTTCTTGTCCTCGAGTTCCTCAGTTGGCATCACAAGGGTGAATGTACACTTTCCCAATCCTCTCACCCAGAAAAATCCCTGGCAGTACAGGGAATCTAAACCTGCGTCCTCGCCATGATAGGCAGCAGCAGTGAATACTAAGTTACAGAGGTAGTCAATAAGTGGATAGATGACTACTACTGGCACTCGACACCCTCTGCACTGCACCTAGAGGTGGCTAATGGAATAATTATGCAGTTGCAAATCAAATTACCAGGGACATAGTATTGAAAGAAATTTTCAGCACAACATGAGTAAAAGAAGGAACTGGTTGATAAGACATACCCTGATGCATCGAGGAATCATCAATTTGGTATTGGTGGGATTTGAGTGAGAGGAGGAAAAGCTGTTGAAGGGGAAATACAGTAAGCAGGTTCAAATAGATGTAGGCTTGCATAGAGAGCTGCATCAAACCAGTCTTTGGACTGAAGACCACAACAACAAAAACAGTTGGCTGTGTGTAGGAATTTTCTGTGGTCAGGAAAGCAATGAGAAATGATTTTCTGATTAAGAAAAGTGCAAACACTATACATCAATGTGGTGTAAAATGTTTCTTGAGCTGTTTATGAAGCCAGAGAAATCTTATATTAGTTCTTTTGGCATGAAAAACCTGTACACGATGATTAAACTACACCTACCCATGGGTTTTATGCAACTTGCAATGCCTACAAATGTCATGGGCAAGATTTTCATTTCTCTCACCCACTACATGCAAATTACTAGTCCTACATAAAAAAATGAACAGGATCTTTTTGTGGGAAATTTAATGTAGTCATTTCTTTTTGGGAGGGGAGGGGATACATTTTTGCTAGAAGCCATAGTTTTTGTTAAATAATTCAAAAAGTACAAGACAGGCATTCAAATGCCTTTTTTCTTGAATGTCACAGAAAGTGTGGTGTCCAACAAAGTACAAAATGTAATGTAGTTAATTTTGATACAAAAAGGTTCTCTTCATTGTTTTTGCAGGGCTAACAGTGTGCATGTAGGGAGGAGAGGAGAGAAGATTAAAATCATGGGTGTGGTTCTTGAAGATGTTGCAGGTTCCATAAAACTTTATGGCAGGGGCAGCTGAATAACCCTGTGTATGATCCAGAAGATTCCACCACATGGCTGCTGACAGAAAATAGGTGGTTCATATTGGCTTTGCGTATCCCCATTACGTGACTGCTGTAAAGAAGAGGATGTGGGGTGTTCTCTGTCAACTTTTACACCCACATTGGTATGCCAAGAATGTTAGTACCATTGTGGGAAAGGACTCATGAAAACATTTCTTCAGACCGTAACAGCCACCACTGTTCAGACATTTGTCATAGCAGTAATCCAACTTTTCTATGCCCTTTTCATAGAAAGATAATACCATTTAAGACCTCCAATACTGATCACACTTGCTTACATCATCATAGGTGTTCAAGCACCTTCATCCTGACTGATGATGAAGTAAAAGTGGTAGTCCGGAGATGTGAGATCAGCACTGATTGGCAGGTGGTCTCACTGTTCCCAACTGAATTGTTTAGTAAGGTTTTCAGTGCCACCAGCAGAAATGAAGCATCATAATGATTCGATTGAGAGTTTTGCATCTTTTGTTTTGAATAGTGTGATGGAGTTCTCTCGGTGTTTTCCAGTATCATACCGCTTTCATGGTTTCAGCTCTCAGAAGGAACTCAACAAGCAGAATGCCTTGTTGGTCGTAGAATCCATTTGACCTGACTTTTTGCACTTGCAACTTCATTATGATTTCTTTTTTGGGGGTGGTGGAGGATTGTCGGACTGTCAGTTCCTTCACTCCATAGATTGTTGATTTTATTTTGGAGTGTCATGAAGACCCCAAGTTTCATCACCAGTCACGATTCTATTTAAGAACTCATCTTCCTTATCACTGTATTCAGTGCTGAAATGTCAAAACTCTGCCAAGGTACATAATTTTGTAAGCATTTTTCAAACGAAATTCACAAAAATTTAAGCAATTTATGACTGAGTCATGCAAAACAGTTTTTGAAATACATTCTTATTGTGAACCATGTGTTTTCTCACCCATATCATCAGTGACAACAGAAGGCTGTCCAACACATGCTTCGTCATGAGTGTTTCTTCAACTGTCTCATCCACTTTCTCACCGTAAATGTCTACAAGTTGATGAATTTCAGCTGGCTTAATGTTCTGTGTGTTGGAACTAAACATAACAGAGCACACGTCACAGTCACTGGGCTCAGGGGTTGTCCTAAAGATTTTGACTGATCACTAACAAATATAAATACCACAAAATTGAGCTGCAGTGACAAGACAATGAACCAGAGAAATGTGTGAACCTACAACACAAGTGCTGCAGTGGCAGTAGAATGATTTGGCAATTACTTTCAGGATGCACCTCATACTTAGGACTTCAATGGAAGTGCCTGTCACCTTTTAATGTAAATTTTTGCTTATGATGGAAACTATGTTTAAGCAGTGTGTGTGTGTGTGGCAAGGGGGGTAATTAACAGTTGAACTATCTTTGTTTTGTTTATCTCTCTCTAGTCATGACAGGTAATGTGAATCAAGGACAAAGGTACTTTCTGAGTTACCTTAGTCAAGCTCCAACCCTTCTGTCCTGTACAGCTACTTGCTTTTATCCTGAGGTTGTTACTCTCTGGTCAGCAGGTGCTCCTAAAAAAATTGCATACATTGTGTACAAAAATCTACATTCACAAAGAATTTGTGGGGTCAGAGATGTCAGTAATGCTCAAGATATGGTGTGACTATTGGTATAGGGGCAATTCAGAAAATATCGCCTGTCTACATTATGGCACAACTGGAATATGCTTGCTCAAATAGTGACAATGCATTCAGCTGAACTGGTAACCAGTGCTTCATATACCAACTTCGTCTCCCCCTATAAAAAAAGAAATTTAGAGGCAGTCACATAAAAAAAAGCTTCTTTTCCTCTCCTAAACACTCGAAAATTGTGTGTATGTAGTTTGTTTTCATATACAGGGTGTATTAAAAGAGCTGTCACCATTACCTACACTGCTTGCATGGTGTTAATTTGCACACAGATTTCTGGTTGTTCCACTGGAAAGCTTACCAAGACATTTACAGCATAAAACCGATACCTGCTTGTATTTTAAAAAATGTACACAGCTCTGTAGAATTACCATGACTTTCATGCAGTACAACATTTTTAACCTCTGGGATTTGCTACGAAGTAATTACTCGATGCCATACGAAAAAACGAAACAGCCTCACTGCTAATATTTCTCACATACGTAATAGGTGATGGGAACAATGGAACCAACAAAATTAAGAAGACCATTAGCATTTTTTTTTTTAATTCATCTATCTTTTACAGTAAATTTCAGCCATAAATGTTTCGTAGGCACATTACAACATTAACAAACACTGCATTATAAATATAATTTGGGACTTCAGTGTGCAACTATATACATGACCATTTTTATTACTTAAGGGTTAATTTTATCAACTTGCAGAAACAGTTAGGTTAAGAAACATTTAATCATGCCGATGGTCACCTGTTATCTCCCTGCAGTCTGTCACTGCTACATAGTGTTGAACCATAAGCTAGGTGGAAGACTCACTGGACGAAAAATTGTTATAACTACCCACATACATTGGTGAAAAGCAGTTCTGCTGGTCTCAAAATACTTTATTGTGCGCTTCTGTTCCAAATGACAACTTCACAGCTACAGTAATTTCACCAATAAGGTGGGCTACAAATAGGTTGTAATATTCTGACCTGAGTAGCTCTTCAGCAAATAGAGCTACATAATATGTGCTACTGTTTTTACATGACCACTAATGATAGTCATGTTTACAATAGAAACAATAATTAGGCCCAATACATTTAAAATTGTATGCCTACAGCCAGAATTTACTACTTGTTGAAAATGAAAATTCATCAAAATACTTGCAGTACACACTGAAATACCGTGCTGCAATAAAGCTAAATCTCCTAACCAAAGGCAGTTGTACATTGTTGTGGGGACCTAGAATAGCTAGTAAATGTAACTAAATAATATCTGTATTCATTTGAGTTTGTTTCACCAAGATCCAGATTATGTTGTCACTTATGTCCCCTTGTTCTCACATTAACCTATTAGTTTTCAATTTTTGCCAATTGATACAAGACAGACTTATAACTCCTTCATGTTCACTGTTATTGGCAATAACTTCATTAGCTCTGATGACAATACAAAACTCGATAAACAAGTCAATGCAATCTGTGCCAGCACTTACCTCTTTCAAATTTTGTTTACATTCAGTGCTATTCATTTTGTTCTAAGGCTTGTGTTTAGTATAAATAACCAATGGTGCATCTGTAAGACATACCAGTTCCAATATTAAAACTGCCTCAATTTGATCCCATAGATTGCCACTTTACTGATGTGGCATTTAATAAATTAAGAAGAGCATCTCTCTTGAAATATTTACAAACTGAATACTGCTGAACAAGACGTACGTACATTTTCACACAGGTATACAATTGAAAACGTTGACAGATGCTCCAAAAATTTCTTTTGCAACCTGAATAGTGAAACATGTTCTAGGAACTACTTTAAAATGTTAAAATTCTACACTGGAAGACACTCTGTTTCATTTTTATATTACTGCAGAAGGGCAGGAGCAAGGTAAGGTACTTTCAGGTTCCAGTACTGACCATGGTCTTACTGTCATCCAGTTAGAAACATTCACACAATGTTAGTCACAGCAGAAGCACTTCCACTACAATGGTTGTGACAAGTATGCTCCTAAACCCTATTGTTCTCATTTACTTTTTTGTGGTTTACATTGTTCACTGATAAACAATGGCATCCTAGCAGACACTGTAGAAATAAACTTCTTTGGACCAAATACATGTTAAATGTTTATTAGTATTTCTGTCACAACAATAGAAGGTAAGTAAGGTTGCTCCACACCGAAATTATAAAATTTTTTACTGCCAACAACAGTTGTTCTGCTCCAAAATCAAACTAAATTTTCAGGTCTTCTGTGTGGTCTGCAAGTTCCTTTATGTTGGGAGCATACGTTTTACTTAATAGACAAGTTTTATAAGAAAAAACTAAAAGGAAATGGAATGAGAAATTAGAATGTGTGAGAATCACTCTAATTAGGCCAGTGGCTATATAATCTTGGTGGTGCACGGAACTGGGTTCTCAAGGCTGAGAAGAGAGAGAGAAATGAAGTGAGCTGTTTATGTTCCTTTGAAAGATCTACTGACACTAGGAAGGATTATGTATGCCAATCAAGGACTATTTAAGACCATGACAGTTGGTCCTCTTCACTAGGGGTGCGAGAGAACAAACCACCTCTTCACCACAGAAGAAAGGGAAAAATATTGTGAACTGCTATGCCAGATAGACAAATGTGTAAATTCATCAACTGAACACATAACAGGTATTGACTAGTAATAAGTTTTGCCAAAGCCAGTTGTCATTGGTTAGGTCAATACATGCCTAAGATGTCATTTTTCATGAGTAACACTGTGTGAACAAAGAACAGCTCTCAAGCATACTAAACATCAATGACCCACTGCCAGCTGGAATAACAAAGTTTCTTTATGGACCACATTTTGATCACTTGGCAGAAGCAATCTCTAGTTTATAGTGGGCTGTAATGATATCAAGCATAATATCTCACATCACCTCATAACTTTGGCATTCTGCTGTTTTTAGGGCAGTGCTTAACATATCAAAGAAGTTCGCCAAGATATGGCACCGTTTTTTTATAATACCTGCCACTCTGCTTGTGTCATGTTAATGGAAACTGACAATCATAGCACCCACAATGGTTCAATTTTCACTTTCACAAAAAGAAAACCAGACTGTCTGTGGGTTTGGTGTTCAGCAGGGGGCAAAACCTTGTTTGTGGTCTGGCTGCAAGACTCAAAAGCATTCTAATGCCCGTGCTTACATCACTGGGTTTTGAGGTCCTGAAAAAAACACACACACACACACACACACTTAAATCACTAGAAACTGCTGTCAGGTAGAACCACTGTACTCAATAACAACCAGAATCATTTCTATAAGTATCGCATATGAGTGCAGCTTATGGAAACTATATGGACATGAGTTCAAAATCCCTTTCTTATCTGCAGGAATTTACACTAGATTATCACACAACAGCTGTAGGGACCTAGAATAAGTTAATTCATTGAGAATACGAGAAATTGCGACACTCTCATTTCATTATTTTCAACAGAACAACCAAAGGAAATAGAAAATCTAGCTGAAGAAATTAATAAATTACACCACAAAATTCAATTCACTTCATGTCACTGTAGGAATGAAACATTAACAAAGCTTTTTATATAAAATTCTGAAATTTCCAGGAAGCCAACAATTACCAGGGTTACCATCCATATCAATATAAAAATGTGTTCTTCAGAAGAATGTTTAATCACATGCGTAAAGGTCCAATGGATACAAGTTAAAGATAAAAAGAAACACAAATTGTAAAATCAGCTGCCTCCAGTTATGAATACATTCCTGCTGTAATACATAAATTAAACCAACCAGTTTCTGGACAACCACCCACAAACAGGAAGACCATCTTTGTAATAATCTGACCTTCCTCAAGGAAGATTTCATGCCAACCTCTTCAAGTTGTATGACATGAAAATAAGCTTCTTCACAAGCAACACAATACTGAAAGCACTAAGCAAGAATATCACAAGTCAGGTATGTCCAAACTTTGGCAATAAACAAACTGGTAGAAGCACAGGGATGCACTCCGTCTTAACATCCAGAACAAATCCAACTTTGCAGAATGAGTTACTGGGCAAGAATTGTGGCAAACAGTGTAGAAAAGAACCAGGAAAGAAATCTGACTTTCTTGAAGGAACTGAAATATCTTTCAACACAGATACAGCACCAGTCTACTTGCTCAATGACAAATCTTGCCTTCACAACTATGAAGACTTTCTATTTCAAAAATAATTAAATAAAAAAAACCTGCCCCCCTATCTCTCTTTACATCTTACCTACATTGATATCACTATAAATAATCTTGCATGATATATCTAAGCCTTCTACTCTTGTTTTTAAAAGTAAACTTCATCTACATAGCAAGAGCTGCAAATATTGGAACTTAACTCTATTATTGGGCATTCATGTTCAGTTTTGATTAAAGTATTTACCCACACACTTTTATTGTCTCTGAGCAAAGTATGTTATATCTTCATAACACGCATCAGTTGTACAGTGCTGGCTAAGTTTAGTAATCGATTGTGCCTCATGGGCATGACTATTGTCTGAAGTAGTGATGGAAGGAATTGACACTGTGAATGCTGCATAGAGGGCTATGTGAGTATCTTTTCTGAGCAGCACATTGCAAATCATACCAGATAAGCTCAATGTTCAAATCTGGGGAGTTCAGTGGCCAGTGGAAGTGTTTAAATTTAGAAGAGTGTTCCAGGAGCCACTTTGTAGCAATTCTGGACCTGCCAACTGTATCATTGTCCTGCTGGAATTGACCGAGTCCATCGGAATTCCCAATGGACAGGATGCTTATGTATGTGTCACCTTTCAGGGTCATACCTACCCATATACTCCAACTGCATGCCTCCTACATCATTACAGAGCCTCCACCAGCTACAACTGTCCCCTACTGACATGCAGTGTCCATAGATTCAAGAGGTTGTCTCCATGCCTGTACGTGTCCAACTGCACGACACAGTTTGAAATGAGACTTGTCCGACAAGGCAATACATTTCCACTCATCAACAGTCAAATATTGGTGTTGATGGACCCAGGTGAGGCATAAAAATTGGTGTCGTTCAGTCATCAAGGGTACACAAGTGGACCTTCAGCTATGAAAGTTCATATCGTTGATGGTTCACACTCTGACACTTGTCCATGGCCCAACATTGAAATATGCAGCAATTTGCAGAAGGGTTGCACTTCTTCACTTTGAATGATTCTCTTCAGTTGTTGGTCCTGTTTTTGCAGGATCTTTCTTCGGCTGCAACGATGTCGGAGATCTTATGTTTTACTAGATTCCGGATATTCACTGAATGCTCATGAAAATAACCACTTCATTCTTACGTTGGAGATGCTTTGTCCCATTGCTCATATGCCAACTATAACACCACATTGAAATTCACGTAAATCTTGATAAGCTGCCATTGTAACAGCACTAAGCAATCTAGCATCTGTGCCAGAAAAATGTTATCTTATATAGGCATTGCCGACTGCAGTGCCATAATCTGTATGTTTACAAATCCCTGTATTTGAATACGTATGCCAAAGCCAGTTTTGTTGGCAATTCAGAGTATATACATATCCTGTGAGAAGATAATGATATGTTAAAAAATCCACATACTGTGATGGAAGAGGTCCATGGTATTCTGGGACCATTTTATCCTCAGAAAAAAAATACCTCTTACCTTGATATGCTCAGGCTGTTACTATGACTGGCTGACTCCCGAGACACAGTCTTTTTCCAGCAATATGGTGCACTGTGGCAGATGTTGCGGAACAGGTGTTACGAGGTATGCTGAAATGGCAGGGGTGGTCCTATTCCCTGGTGTTCTAGGCCAACAGGCATTGGAAACTTGGGCTTGTTTCTATGAGCATATACCAAGGACAGAGTCTAACAAGCAGCTGTCAACCACATCAAAAATTAAATGAACAAAATCATTACTGTCCTTGCCACAGGTGATGCAGATATAATGTGCTGAATGTGGATCGATCCTGATAACAGACTGGAAATTGTGCCCACTACCACTGGTGCACACATGTTGAAATTGATTAAACTGCATAAAACTTTGTGACAATACCTTAGGTCTAATTTGTTTGCATGCTGTTACACAACATAAGTGTTCTGTAACTTTTGAGACACTCTGTTTATCCTCTGCCCATTGCAGGTTAAAAACCTTATTGTGCTGTCAGAGCCCTTGATATGTTCTCAGAAAGAGGCTAAACCACCACACATTTCAAGTCACCTGCTGTCCAGATTATGTGGTGTTTGCTCCACTGACAACATATACATTTTTATGCCTCAATAGTCTTCTGCAAGGGTCCCACTGCATGCAACTTGCCATCACAATATTTGGTTGAAAACTAGTAGACATGGGTCTGCAGTGATTCCTGTTGTGTTTGAGACTGACTGTCAATGGCAACTTACAATGTTCATCTCGATGACTAACTACGAGTTAGGATCTTAATGTGGCCACATTGTGTGGTACAACATTCCTTGTAGACAAGCATTTGGGAGAGAATAATCCCATATGAGGAGGATTGAGGAAAGAGCATGTAAAAGGCACATTATAAAATATGTGATGAGGGGAGGCAAATAACGTGGAGTAGCATCTATCGACCCACTTCACTGAGTGGTCAGCATATCTGACTGCCATGCAGTTCATTTCCAGTCATGTCGCACCTTCTCTCTGCTCAGGGAGTGGGTGATATGTTGTCCTTATTATTGATTCATCATCGCCAGCATGAAAGTCACCCACCGTGGTGTCAACAGAAAAGACCTGCAACTTGTCAGCCAAATTTACCCAGCAAGTGACTCCCAGGTATCAATGTCCATATGACCACTTCATTCCACCTAGAGCATTAGAAAGGGAAACGTACTAAAGAGGAACAGTGACCAAATATGCTAAATGTGTTGGGCTATAAACAATCAAGGATACTATTTCAAAATTTAAAAGCTTTTGTCTACCTTGGTCACCAAAGTCTGAACATTATGGCTTTTCCTTAGAAACATACAGTGATCAGAAGTGCAAAGTAGCAACCGAAAAGATATCTTATCAGTGTACTATCAGATATGAGGCTCCTCTGAAATTGTCTATGGAGGTTTTTTACTTTCTCCTACATAAAGGGTGAGATGAACTCCACTGATAAAATTCAGGTGGTGGTTCAAAGGTGTTTTATGAGTATTTTGGTACAATGGACCTTGGTCTCCTGTGGCTCACTGCAAAGTAATAATGTAATTATGATTTATTTAGTTTGTTACCTTCATTTCTTCTGAAAATACACGTTAATGTGACTACCCGTCAAGACCTCGAATAACCTCTTTTTGCAGTGCACACCGTTGCGAGACATGCAGGAAGAGATTCATGGAAATGATCCTATGGAATTAATGACTGGCAGACCCCATCCAGGCTCGATCAGTTGCCTACTGCAATTCTTTTCATTTTATGCTGCTTTTAAGCCATGCTTGTTCATGACAAGAACAACACAATGCCCACTTTCCAAGGACACAAAAATCCCTTATCAAACTGGGCTCCCCCACGTGGCTGTGAGGTTCTGTATTAACAGGGGTGTGGAGCCATTACGATTTCATTGCCAAGTCCAGGTGTTCTACGTTTCTCATGTGAGGATCCACGGACAATACACCCTGGCAGGGGGGTTCCCACAGATTCTCAGTTGGTTTAAATCCGAGGACTTTGGTGGTTAGAGGCATGTGATAAACTCGTCCTGTTGCTCTTTGAACCACACATGTACCCTGCGAGCTGTGTTGCATTGTACTGCTGGTAAATGTCACTATGCTGAATAAAAACAAACTGTGTGTGCGGGTGGACACGGCCCTCGAGGACAGACGGATACATCTGTTAATCCTTTGTGCCTCCCAAAATATCATCACCACCCAGGGAATGCCACAGACTCCCTCCCCTGTCGTGCCCCATTCTGACAGTTGTTGCAGTGTGTTTTGCTTTCAGACATTTAACAATGTGCATTCCAATAGCCATCTGTCATTTGAAATGCCTCTCAGTTCATCTGGGTGGTCAGTTGTTTAACAGATGCACGTCTCTGCAGCTGACATTCACCCCTGTCATCTGTGGCCCGCGACTACACCACAGTATCCTCGGCACCAATTCTGAATAGCGCCATTTTGCTGAGCTTAGTATACTTTAACCACACTGACATGCAAACAGTTTACAGACTTAGTCATTCCCAAATGCTTCCACCCTTTCCCCAAAAGCCAATGACAGTGCACATTTTGTCTCCTCCTTATAGTGACAACTGCACTGTTTTCTGTGGTTCCCAACATGCTTTGTATACCCTTCACTGCTAGTGGTTACTGCATGTCGATTTTGATTGCTGGCAGTGGTCACATTAATATTATGGACCAGACCCTGTATCTACACAATAAAGAAAAAAACCAGTGTAGCATATCAACTGTATTTTGTCAAAAAATATGCAAGTTTTTTTCACAGAAATGGAAAATTTCTAAATTCATTCCCCTGTTGAAAAAGAGTGATAATCTTGAAACAGAAAACTGCAGACCTGTCTCACTTCTCCCAACTTTCTCTAAGGTTTTGGCGATACTAATCAAATATAGAGTGACACATTATCTTAATTATGGAATCTGATAAACAGTAATCAGCATGGATTTCTAGCTGGGAGTAGTACCGAAACAGCTGTACTGGAAGAAACCCAAAAGAAATAATTAGTAAATTGGGAGAGGGAAAAAGTGTTGTCAGGATAAATCTAGAGCTGTCAAAAGCCTTTGACACTGTTGACCACAGCATACTTTTGGAAAAGCTTGAAGCTATAGGTATCAGAGGACTGGAACAAAAAGTGGCTTGAGTAGTATCTGGAAAAGAGGATGACGGTGGTTGGAATTACAGCACCAAAAGAAGTGTATTAAGCCCCTTGCTGTTCCCCATTTACATTAATTATATTCATGTGCCAGAGAGAAAAGCTAGAATCAAGTTGTTTTGCTGAAGATACTAGTTTAATTGTTTGTTTTATGAAGCAGTCATTGCACACTATTGTGGACCATGTCCTACAAGATACACAAAAATGGCTCAGTGCAAACAAGCTAACACTGAATGCAAAAAAAAAAAAAAAAAACTAATTATGTGCAATATGGAAGAATAAGTGAACATGACGACCTACATCTCACTATGGAGGGAAACAACTTGAAAGAGTTCAGTGAGCAAAATTCCTGGGTATGCACATTGATGAGAAGGTAAACTGGAAGGACCATGTGGTGAGCTTAGCACTAAAACCCAATTCGGCATGTTTTGTACTTGGAATAATTTCAAGAGTTTGTAGTAATGACTGTACCAGATTAGTATATTTTGGCTATTTACAGTCAATTGAGGCCTATGGGATAGTATCCTTGAGGAAAAACAAATTGTTGTTTAAATGAGATTTTCAAATTACAAAAACACCCTATTCAGATAATGACCCAGAGCCCACATCAAACACGTCGTAGGCCCCTTTTTAAAGCATTGGAAATTTTTGCAATTCCATCATTATACATTCTGAAATGTCTGTCGGTGTTCAAACAAAATCACGACAAAATGAAAAACCAATACAGATTACCATACACGGCAATGTAAAGATCTCCACTTACAGGCTGTAATAAGGGACCCAAAGTGAGAAACATGTATGTAAACAAGGCATCAAACTTTTTAATGCACTACCAAAACATATCAAAGAGCTGGAAAATTAGGATAAATTTAAAACTGTTATAAAGAACCACATGCTTGACAAATGCTATTACAGCATAAGTGAATAGCTGTGCGCAAATGTATAAGGATTTAATTTCATGTGATGAACGAAATTTCATCAATGAATATGTCTGGCAAGCCCATAAGAAGATCAATAACCACATGCTTAACAAATGTCACTACAGTATAAGTGAATAGCTCTGCTCAACTGTACAAAAATATATGATGTGACAAATGAAATCACAACATCAAGGAATAGGTCTGTAAAGCACATAATTTCTTGTGTCATAAAAACAGTTATTTGTTGTATATTGTATTAAAAATGAGATAAATTAATATGAATACAGCACAAATTTGATCATTGGGATTTTGTGGTCTTAAGTCCTGATACTGGTTTGATGCAGCTCTCCATGCTACTCTATCCTGTGCAAGCTGCTTCATCTCCTAGTACCTACTGCAACCTACATCCTGCTGAATCTGTTTACTGTATTCATCTCTTGGTCTTCCTCTACGTTTTTACCTTCCCTGCAGCCCTCCAATACTAAATTGGTGATGTCTGAGAACATGTTCTACCAACCGATCCCTTCTTCTACTCAAGTTGTGCCACAAACTCGCCTTCTCCCGAATCGTATCCAATACCTCCTCATTAGTTATATGATCTACCCATCTAATCTTCAGCATTCTTCTGTAGCACCACATTTCGAAACCTTCTATTCTCTTATTGTCCATGTTTCACTTCCATACCAGGCTACACTCCATACAAATACTTTCAGAAACGACTTCCTGACACATAAATCTATACTCGATGTGAACAAATTTCTCTTCTTCAGAAACGCTTTCCTTGCCATTGCCAGTCTACATTTTATATCCTCTCTACTTCTCATCAGTTATTTTGCTCCCCAAATAGCAAAACTCATTTACTACTTTAAGTGTCTCATTTCCTTATATAATTCCCTCAGTATCACCTGACTTAATTCGACTACATTCCATTATCCTTGTTTTGCTTTTGTTGATGTTCACCTTATATCCTCCTTTCAAGACACTATTCATTCCGTTCAACTGCTCTTCCAGGTCCTTTGCTGTCTCTGACAGAATTACCACGTCACTGGTGAACCTCAAAGTTTTTATTTCTTCTCCGTGGATTTTAATACCTACTCCGAACTTTTCTTTTGTTTCTATTACTGCTTGCACAATATACAGATTGAATAACATCGGGGAGAGGCTACAACCCTGTCTCATTCCCTTCCCAACCACTGCTTCACTTTCATGTCCCTTGACTCTTATAACTGCCATCTTGTTTCTGTACAAACTGTAAATAGCCTTTCGCTCACTGTATTTTACCCCTGCCACCTTTAGAATTTGAAAGAGAGTATTCCAGTCAACATTGTCAAAAGATTTCTCTAAGTCTACAAATGTTAGAAACGTAGGTTTGCCTTTCCTTAATCTACTTTATAAGGTAAGTCGTAGGGTCAGTATTGCCTCATGTGTTCCAATATTTCTACAGAATCCAAACTGATCTTCCCCGAGGTTGGCTTCTACCATTTTTTCCATTCATCTGTAAAGAATTTGCGTTAGTACTTTGCAGCTGTGACTTATTAAACTTATAGTTTGGTAATTTTCTCATCTGTCAACGCTTGCTCTCTTTGGGATTGGAATTATTATACTCTTCTTGAGGTCTGAGGGTATTTCGCCTGTCTCATACATTTTGCTCACCAGATGGTAGAGGTTTGTCAGGACTGGCTCTCCCAAGGCTGTCAGTAGTTCTAATGGAAGGTTTTCGACTCAGGTCTTTCACTGCTCTATCAAACTCTTCATGCAGTATCATATCTCCCATTTCATCTTCATCTACATCCTCTTCCATTTCCACAATATTGTCCTCAAGTACATCACCCTTGTATAGACCCTCTATATACTCCTTCCAACTTTCAGCTTTCCCTTCTTTGCTTAGAACTGAGTTTCCATCTGAGCTCTTGATATTCATACAAGTGGTTCTCTTTAATTTTCCTGTAGGCAGTATCTATATTACCTCTGGTGAGACAAGCCTCTACATCCTTACATTTGTCCTTTACCCATCCCTGCTTAGCCATTTTGCACGTCCTGTCGTTCTCATTTTTGAGACATTTGTATACCCTTTTGCCTGCTTCATTTACTGCATTTTTATATTTTCTCCTTTCATCAGTTAGGTTCAATATCTCTTCTGTTACCCAAGGATTTCTAGCAGCCCTCATCTTTTTTCCTACTTTATCCTCTGCTGCCTTCACTACTTCGTTCCTCAAAGCTACCCATTCTTCTTCTACTGTATTACTTCCACCCATTCCTGTCATTTGTTCCCTTATGGTCTCCTTGAAGCTCTGTACAACCACTGGTTCTTTCAGTTTATCCAGGTCCCATCTCCTTAAATTCCCACCTTTTTGCAGTTTCTTCAGTTTTAATCTACAGGTCATAACCAATAGATTGTGTCCAGAGTCCACATTTGCCCCTGGAAATGTCTTACAATTTAAAACCTGTTTTCTAAATCTCTGTCTTACCATTATATAATTTGAAATATTGCAGTATCTCCAGGTCTCTTCCACATATACAACCTTCTTTCATGATTCTTGAACCCAGTGTTAATCATAGCTAAGTTATTATCTGTGCAAAATTCTACCAGATGGCTTCCTCTTTCATTTCTTCCCCCCCAATCCATATTCACCTACCACGTTTCCTTATTTCCATTTTCCTACTACCGAATTGCAGTCACCAATGACTATTAAATTTTCGTCTCCTTTCACTATCTCAATAATTTCTTTTACTTCATCAAACATTTCTTCGTCATCTGCAGAGCTAGTTGGCATATAAAGTTCTACTACTGTGGTAGGCGTGGGCTTCGTGTCTATCTTGGCCACAATAATGCGTTTACTATGCTGTTTGTAGTAGCTTACCCACACTCCTATTTTTTTATTCATTATTTAACCTACTCCTGGTTACCCCTAATTGATTTTGTGTTTATAACCCTGTAGTCACCTGACCAAAAGTCTTGTTCCTCCTGCCACCGAACTTCACCAATTCCCACTATATCTTACTTTAACTTATCCATTTCCCTTTTTAAATTTTCTAACCTACCTGCCCGATTAAGGGATATGAAATTCCACGCTCCGTTCCGTAGAACGTCAGTTTTCTTTCTCCTGATAACGACATCCTACTGAGTAGAGCTCGCCCAGAGATCCGAATGGGGGATTATTTTACCCCCGAAATGTTTTACCGAAGTGGACGCCATCTCATTTAACCATACAGTAAATGTGCATGCCCTCGGGAAAAATTTCTACCATAGTTTCCCCTCGCTTTCAGCCATTCGCAGTACCAGCACAGCAGGGCCGTTTCGGTTCGTGTTACAAGGCCAGATCAGTCAATCATCCATAATGTTGCCCTGCAACTACTAAAAAGGATGCTGCCCCTCTTTAGGAACCACACGTTTGTCTGGCCTCTCAACAGATACTCCTCCGTTTTGGTTGCCCTATGGTACGTCTATCTGTATCACTGAGGCAAGCAAGCCTCCCCACCAACGGCAAGGTCCATGGTTCATGGTTCAATGGGATGATGATAAATAAAAGTTGCGAGTGGATGAGTGTGTTATGCATTGCAAGGCAAAACACAGCCAACTGGGCACGGTATAGCAAGAGCCAACGCTGCAGCACACTACTGGAACAGAAACCTTTCATCATTTTCCACTATGGAAGTGTTTAGAGAACGTGAGCTTAAGTCCTAAACGAACATAGTGTGGATGTGTAAGCCCTCAGCCTTCGTGCACTAAATTCTTCTCATCTCAGTACCACAGCCATCGCCATCGGCGTAACCGTGGAATGCAGTAAGGGGTTGGCTGTTCGACCATAAGAAGCGGCAGCCTGCCCTGAGTTACAAGGGGCTAGCGGAAATTCGCGGGGATAGTCAGCTGCACTGTTTTGCTGCTTTACCTACAACTCAGACTATTGTGGTCGTGACATTTCTTATACCTATTAAGTGTTGCAACAATGTATTTGTATGATTTCAGCTGTTACAACTGCGACTCTTTGGCATCACGGTAATAGGGTACGGTATTTTTTCGCCTGTTTAACTGCACAGTTTTATTTTTCGCTATCGATTTGCTGTAGTACCTTAGAACATATTCTGAGGTCAAACAGAACGACCTCAACGCGAGCCAGCATGAATTTTGAGAATATAGATCATGCGAAACCCAATTCACTTAAAAAGCACAGTTGTCCTGGTGAGTGAAATGCGTTTCGGAAATCAGTAAACACCGTTTTCCCCTGTCTGCCTTGATCTCTGGTATTCAGACTGTCGTTCGAGTCGGGTTGCACGTAGTCGATGTTTTCGGAATCCATGCTGCTTAGCAGGGGGGAGCTCATTCAGTCTGAGGTAACTCGTTACGCCTGAGTTCAGAATTATAAATTTTCTGCTTGACCAAGATTTCGTGCCACCGTGAAGACCAGCCTAGACTTCAGGGTGGCTCTAATGCCACTCTTGATTCCTTGTGGATGGCTTGGAAGTTAATGCTGATAATCTCTGAGAACTGTACACAGTCGTATGCGTGAATACAAGGTGCGCTGATAAAAAGTAAAACATTTATTAACAGTCGGCTGCTACTTGGATAATCAGCACGTGATTACCGACGCAAAAGGTAACACAGAGTTTGACAGTAGGAGTACAAAAAATATCTCGTGACCAAAGACGTAAGCGTAGTTATGGCGATTAGCTTCTTAAAAGTTTACACAAGTACAGATGGAAATTGTGCTCGAATATGCGATACAAATAAAGCAATATACTGATGTGAGTTGGGCGTTTTACTGCTCTGTAACTGGCAACAGGATCGCGTTTACGTGTATGTTATCTGGGCATCACAACCAATTAAAATAAATCCCCCCCCCCCCCCCCCCCACATAAGTATAAAAAGGCAAATGTCGGGCTTGGTAGTCTAGCGATAATGAGCGTGCAGGAACAGTAGAAGTCGTGAGTTCGAATCTCGGTGCCTTTCTTTTTTTGTATTTTTAAGTGCAGTGTGCCATGTTTTTGGCTAAATATACCACTTAATCTTTTACCCTTGTTTTCGTCTGTCTGTTGCAGATCCTTTGCTTCAGGAACGGGGAGATGTATCAAGTTGAAATTTTTTTCACATACTGAGGTCGTGTTCCCTTCACGGTGTAAAATATACAGACCTAGAGGGCACTTTCTGTTGACCTACACTAATGAAAATTAGCAAGGAGCAAGGTTTTACAGTACACGTAAAGGAAAAATCCGAAAACTGGGAATTTGTTATTATATCACACGGAAATTGTTATCCAACATCGAACTTCAAATTACAACATCAGTAGTTCTGCGTTCATGTTGACTGGTTCCCAATACTAAACGTCAAATATCGCGCAAGGAATGGCAGTATTGTGTTTCGGAATGTAGCCGTCATCAGATATCCATATGCGATTACTGCATCTGCATATGTCGTTCAAAGTTGCATGTGAAGCAGAACAGACACAGTTAGCCTCAATGCAGAACTTCTAATTACTCTAATAACAGTAATACTTAAATATCTGCAACATTTCGCGGTCCTGTCACCAACTGTATAAACATTAATTTTAATAATGAACAGTCTCAGTTGCACCGTTTATCTAGAATTTACCTGTGTTTCAGTCGGGATAACCCAACCTTCTTCACAATAACAGTATCTACTGTCTGTCCATAGTGGACATCGCCAAGTTAATACTACTAATTCATAAACTATCGCCAGACTGTAAAACTTATCTGGCACTGCATCGGCCCCACTTCGCGACCGCGATACGGCAGCCACGAGTGCTGTACTGGATCTCCACTATGAACACACAGTAAACATTGTTATTCTGAAGAAGGTTGAGTTATCCCTACTGGAACCTGGGTAAATTCTAGGTAAGCGATGCAACAGAGGCTGTTCATTATTAAAATAATAATACTGGTCGCCTGCTTCCTGCATGACTTTGTCACATTTATACTATTAAAATGAAAACATTCTCGAAAATCTTTTAATCCGTGGGATCGGTATCTTGCCAGGATCAATGTCGATAACGGGTGAAAGTAGTCGAGATTCTCTATTCCTGGAACGTATGAACTGTCTACGTACATAATTAAGTTTGTATAACATCCTCAGCGAGCGAGTCCATTTTTTGTATATTATGCAATGTACCTTTTTTCTCTTTTGAAAATGTGTCTTAATGACGTGTAAGATTTTGCAGTTCATGGATGACTGACATGCAATGATTCAAACCCATTACATTCTTATGCCTTGTCTTAAATAACAATGCTGCAATGAGACTGAAAATTGAAACCTATTACAGGGTTGCCACAACTTTCCCCCAAGTGAAAGACCTAAATTGAAAAAAAAAAATAAAATGTAATGACCTCTGTGTTTCTGAACGTGTGAACAAAAATCTTAAGTACTAACATCAAAATGTTGTGTAATGAACTGCTTGTAGATGGAGAAAGGAAGCCCAATGGTAGATATGTTTAATTAAGATCACTGATTTTATTTTCATAAAGCGAAACCCATTTGGTGACGGAAATATGCATTTTCTTGGAGTTGCGAGACACATTCCTGAAAGCAGTGATGGTATTTAAAATAATCTCAGAAAAAAGTAGGCCTCTCGAAATAAATGTACAAGGTGGGCAAGAGGTGTGTCAACCAACTCTGTAGGTGACTGCTAATAAAATTATGCTTCTATGTTCGTAATTGTCGGTTATTACTCACTGAGTTATGTCTATTATCTACAGGTATTGTGTGATTTTTTTTTCTTTCAATAAATACATGACTTCATAGTGTACAAACTGCCTGCGATTGCCACAATTTTTTTTTCTTATCGTCCATTCTTTCAAATATATAAACTACTTTCGAAGTGCCAAAATATACTATAATAAATAAATTTTGTATCAAACGCCGCACTGTACAATATACTTGCTGTGAGACAGTCACGATTCCCGAAATACATCGCCTGGGGCCGAGGAGGGGCACCACAGTCCTAGGTCCATGGTAGTACCCGCACATTAGTGGCAAACTATGGGCTTTGGATCGGCAGGCCCAATCCGTTAGAGAGACCCACAGAAATGGCCTGCAATTTTTGCCCGCCACGAAAGTCCATTCATGTGACCAGCCATTCACATGTCACAGTCACCACGTCGATGAAATGATACCGCGGCGATAACACACGCAACGGGTAACTCGAGCAAATACTCTGAGCGTAGTCAGCAACTCACCGTAAGGATGATCGCTCAGGCACATAGAAAAGACCATCAAACTCTATAACTAAATTTCTGGCTGCAGCCTTTGTCAGAAAACGAAAGTTGTTGTGACTTTTTTTTACCGCCAGTTCATTTGTCCAGTTGCGGAAGCTGTCAGGCGCTGACGCCACGCTGCAACACACCACTGCCAGGCGGGCTGCATCGAGCACAGCCCCTGTAAATCAGCAAATGCACAGTCCAGCGAGCTAAGAAAGTTGCAACTCGGTCTGCAGAGGTCCTTCGTGCATACGAGACACTAGAACAGGTGGTGCACACAACCGCGACAGTATCAGTGCTGCTGCGGACCTTTCGCTACATCCACTGTGACTCGTGCGGCCACTGGAGTGTAAGTGTGCCTCCCGGGCAGTCCTGTCGTAGCCGACAATTGGTGCCCAGCATCGCCTCCGACTGCACGCCGCCTTCGCTTCCTGTCCACAGTGTTAACTATACAGACGGCGCTTCTACGAAATCGGCAAAAAATTAGATACACCATTTAAAGAATATTATGTTTTTGAAGAAAACTACACTGTCAAAAATTCCCTTTAACTAACAGCTAAAATTAAAAACTTTTCCATTTCTGATGATGGTAATTCCGTATCCTTTAACGTAATTAATTTACTTGCTAACATTCACATTTATGAGACTATTAAAATTACTGATGAGAATCTTCTCCAACACAAAAACCTAATGTACAAGAAATTAAAGATGTCATTAGGTTATTACTTCTGATACTCTCCTACAACTATTTCCAGTTTAACGCTGAAATTTTTTTTACGACCTTAAGCCTTTGCCGTGCCCATTTGTATAACAAGTACGCTTGCCAACAGTTTTGTTAAACATCACAAAAGGCAGTACTGTAAGAAATTGGTGTGACCTGAGCAATTTTCCAGTCTTTAGGTACGGATCTTTCTGTGAGCGGTTGTATATAATTACTAAACATGGAGCTATTGTATCAGCACACTCAGAGGAACTTGACTGGTATACAATCTGGAACGGAAACCTTGCCTTTAATAAGTGATTTAAGGTGCTTTGCTACACCGAGGATATGCACTTTCTGTTGACTGGGCTTCGGGAATGCTTACTTCGTATTCTTTGCTGAAGGAGTTTCGGAAAACCACGTTTCTTAACTCTACTTTAGTGGCACTGTCATCAGTGACTCCACTGTTACTTTCGCCCAGTGAAGGTACTGATTGCGTCTTGACACTGGTGTACTCTATGCATGACCAGAATCTCTTTGGGTTTTTCGCCAGATTTCGAAACAGAGTTTTGTTGCGGAAATTATCAAGAGCATCTCGCACTGTAGTAACCGCTATATTTAGAACTTCTGCAAAACATTGCCAGTCTTGCGGATTTTGGATTCTTTTAGATTTGGCATGCTTTTTCGTTACTTCTGCAACAGCGATTTCACCCGTTTTGTCCATGGGGGATCAGTACCATCACTTATTAATTGATGTGGTATATATATCTCTCAATTGCAATCGATACTATTTCTCTGAAATCATTCCACATCTTTTCTACGCTTACATGATCAGATCGGAAGGAGTGGAGGCTGTTTCCTTAAAAATCGTTAAGAGCATTGTCACCTTTTTTTAAACAGATGTACTTTAAGTTTCTTTTTGATGGTTGTAGGTGTTACAGTATTCAGTGTACAGGCAACTGACTTGTGGTCGCTAATCCCTGTATTCGTCATGATACTACCTATTCATCCAGGAATATTTGCTGCTAAGAGGTCAAGTACGCCTTCGCAATCATTTATGCTTCGAGTGGGCTCACGAACTAATTGTTCAAAATAATGTTTTTAGAAAGCATTCAGTACAATTTCGGCTGACGTTTTATGCGTACCGCCGCCTTTAAAGGTATAAATTTTCCAGCATATCGAGGATAGATCGAAATCAACACCGACTATAATTGTGGGAGTGGGGTACCGATTTGAAATGAGACTCACGTTTTCTTTGAACTGTTCAGCAACTATATCCTCTCAGTCGGGGTCGGTAAAACGATCCAGTTTAGTCCGATTGACAAGTATAGCCTCTACCCATACTGTTTCGCAGGAACTATCTACTTTAGTTTCACTACAAGGTAAACTACTTCTGACAGCAATAAATACTCCAGCACCAACTATGTTTAATCTATCCCTTCTGAACGTTGTTAGGTCGTTTGAAAAAATTTCGGCTTAACTTATTTCCGGCTTTAGCCAGCTTTCCGTACCTATAACTGTTTGAGCTTCAGTGCTTTCTATTAGGGCCTGGAGCTCTGGTTCTTTCCCAACACAGCTACGATAATTT